>NW_023596818.1:28918923-29095966 GCF_011947565.3 Pollicipes pollicipes | reverse complement strand
TCATTTTGCACCAGCAGATTCATTTTGGACACACATAGGAATAAAAAAACATAACTACACAATCAGCAAAGAGCAAACAGCAGGCAAAGCACTCAGTACAGCTGCCATTTGTAAAAAGGTCATAATTTCGCCCGCCGAACACCGCCCGGAAAGACTTCATTCAGTAATGCGGTAGTCATGTGTCTACCATAATAAAGGTGCTATCGCCGCGGAGCATATCACTGTATACAGAAGCATCGTACGTAAGCAGTATGAAACTTACAAGTACGTCATGGTTATAGGTTAGTCTTCATTGCTGTATGAAGTCTGCTGGTAGTTTATTTCTATTTATATCGAATCAAACTCGGCAATTTTGAGCACATTAATAGTTCTTGTGTGCTTTGAGCAGTATTTATTTGGAGTGCTTCGTTAGCCTGCCACTGTCGTCCCGTCGATCGTGCGCGGAGGATTCGTCGGTTGTTGGACGTCGCCCGTGCCGGCCGTGGATGGTCGTGAAGTGTTCTGAAATAAAACCATCGCCTCTCAGACGCTAAAAAAATAATATACTAGAGACACGGTTGTGGTGTCTGTCAAGCATGTGCGTGAATGCCCTGTTGGCTAATGGAAATTTGGGAGCGATTTCATGTGATTTTGATGAGATTCCTCAGGAAATTGCTCCTACACCTTCCCCTATGAGGGCGACGGTAAGTTATATCTTTAACTTGTGCAAGGAAGGTGCATTTGACATAGTGCGGGGGGGGGGGGGGGGGGACATCAACTGACGCGCGTAAAATGTCACGCGGTTCGCATTGTCTAATGATTGTTGTCACGACGTGTGTGAAACCGCATTACTCCATGTGGGTGGCCGGCAGGAGCATGGTGAGCAATTATGTCAGCTGTTTAAAAGGGATTGTGTTATGCGTTGTCGCACACGGTAGGTGTGACTGTGTGCATAAAAGGAAACTGTGGAAGGGCCCTCAACTGCCCTAATAACAAATTGCTCAGCCAGCGGCACCTTTGCACCTATTTTTATTGGCATGAGCTCCTAAAAGCGCATTCCTGAATGCTGACGGCCAGCCAGAGCAAAGCGGCGAAAACACGGCAGACATAAAAATATCTGTACTATCGTGTGCCAGACGTGTACTGCACGGACGGTGTCCCTAGCACGGTTCGGCATGTCGTCCCCATTCAGCAATGCGCTGTTAGATGACTATATCTATAGAATGGTACGAACACAATGCCGTCCTACAATTCGCACACGCATAACCTATGTCTGAATGTCTGTCGCATTGTCGCCACCAAGCTCCGCTCGCATTTACTTGTGCCCTGCAACGACGTCACCCTAAAAGAATAAATGCCCTCGGCCGAGCACGACGTTGCGGTGTCAGTTAACGGTCCCACCAAAGCGGGATCAAATGTATTTGGCTGCACACTCTAAGCACCGATAGCGATGTATTTCAAGGCGATTTGACGTCAGAGGGTGGGACAGACCGTGCCGAGTAATGCGTTACGTAAAGGTTCCACAGGCAATCAATTTGGTTAACCCGGAATTTCACGATTTAACGGATGGAGCGCACGAGGGGGGGGGGGGGCGACGCTCCCCTTGCAGGCAGTTCGCCAAAAGCCCAATGCAGATATGTGGCGCCATCGACCCCTGATTTAAAGCGATAGTTGCTGCTAACGACACAAGGTGGCGTCAAAATTCATGAGCTCTGCATTTCATACGAAAAGTGCCCAGGTTTCCTCCGGCACTCTGTTTTGTATCGATCCATGGATTCGCTTCATTCAATGTGGTTTTATCAGAAATACCAATAGATCCAATAGATATTCACGAAAGAGAGTGTTGTACATTGTGGGGGTTTTGAAAAGAAGTAGCCATAACGCATATTACGCGATGCAGTTCACGGTCATGCACTTTTCAAAGGGAGTGTGCCCGTTTTGTACTTTCCACTGATTTTTAGATCAGACACGTGCGGTTTGATCAGAAAGACCGGATTTCTAAATTTTCTAAAAAGCTCAGGATTTAGATTTGAAGTAGCCGCTCATGCGGGAGAAATCTTATTGGACTCCCTGCTCAACACAATGGAAGCAAAAACATTTCATTTGCATTGCTTTTCCAATGTAGGATGTGCTTGTAATGTTTCCAGCACACCAGTTGAAAATTTCTTGTGTTTTAAAAAAGCTTGAAACACTCTGCCTAAACAAAAAAGGCGAGTATTTTTATCACGAATTCAACAAAACGTTACACTATGTTTTGACTCCTTCGGTGTTTACACGTGACTCTTTTTGAGGCGCACTTTGACTTTGGGAATAAAAGTGGCACATTTTCCACAGTGACGCACTGGTTCAAACCTCAAACGATGCGCTCCTCGGTAACAGGCTCTCGCCGCCCGCCGGGCTTAACACAAACATTCTGCTATTCACACCGGCAGAGATACCACGGCGGTTTTCGTGACAACGGGGATTACGACGAGCACAGGGAGAAGCGAAATGCTGTCAAAGCGCAGACAGAGTAATTTGGACTCGAAAATGATTAAATTAATTTCCTTATTTGGTCTCGAAGGTGCTGCAGTGGCATTTCTCAGTGCTGTTAATAGACTAACTGGTCTGGAGTTCAACTTCAGTTTGTTTTGAAATATGCACCAAAGGTACTCCCAAAAATACTCCCTTTAATACCTGAAACTCCCTGGTTCCTGAGCTTGAAAGACGCAAAGATGCGCAGACTATTTTCTGCAGACTATTCCAGGATCACCTGGGCATGCATGACGCCATAGAAAAGTCATACGAACGCAGTCGTCTCTCATGCTGTTTCCTGTTTATTGTCGTAGAACAGCATGACCGCTCATGCATTCGTGTTTGTACTGATGCGGTACAAAAGGTCCTCGGAAGGTGGCGCTCCTCGAATTGGCTAGCAGTCAGATTTCACTGCTGAATGTTTGTTTCGAGCGCGAAAGTTCTGTCTGGTTTTGCTGCGCTGCTGCGTCATGTGCTTAACATTTGCTAATGGAAAGCGTAACGGAGCACAAAACTAGTCCACTTTTTCTTATCATTGCAATGGGATTAGGTAATATAAGAACCAAAGCTGCACCGGATCAGCTGGCGGTTGGCATACGAACGACACGCCGGCGTCCAGGCAGCAGCGATCGAAAAAAAGCGATTATGTCCATTTAAATTTTTCGACGTTTTGATGTTTTGTTGTTTAAGTTCAGGCATGTGTGACGCCGTCAACCTTAAATCTTGGAATGAATTTGGCTGTAGCTCGAAACTGCATTTTTCGTCCATATCAGCAGCTCTTTAAACCAGTGGTACAACTGGTACATGCTTCACTGAAGTATTGATCCACATAAATGCGGCGGATTTTGCTGAATGCACGCACTAATGTATCACTACGATGCGCCATTTTGCCGAAGCGTTTCTTATTTTCCGGGTGGTCGAATGTTTCTTCCTATTAGGTACTGAGCATGCACTCAACAGAGAACAGCTGTAGGACATCGGAAATGCTTCACGATTAAAGGTTTTGAAGCAAGCATCAGATATGATGAAATCAATTCACTTAACTCTTGGCGTACTTTTAAGTGGAAAAGACTGCTCAAAGGAACACAATTTCTCTGTTAAATAAATATGCTCCTCAATACGTCATTGCTTAATTGCGTCATCATAGCTAGCACAACATTGATTGAGAGCTGACTGACTGCCGTTATATCTGGAAATCGTGCTCACAAACGTCAAATGTGGACGACTTGAGAATTATAATTTTTTTGGCCTTGATCACCGGATGACCAATGAAGTGGCAGGATTTGACTGATGTTATTATGATATCATGGATACCTGGTTGACCTTAAAATAGTCCGTGCGAAATACTCTACACATCTTTGAGGGCGTGTAGCTCAGAAATTAAAGGAGCTTAGATCTTAAGAAGGGTACGGCTGTGCACCGCATTGAATGAGCTTTAAGATGACTTTTCCATTTCAAAACTCCAAACAAATCGGGACAACTCTTTTTAACAAACGGTGTTCTGGAGATGCCCTCAATGACGAACAGGTTTTGCACATAAGGAATCAGTTTCATTTCCTACTTTTAACAATGGGTTCGAGTCGCAACACGAGACTAAGCACTAATGAGGAAAAAACTCACCTTTGCATCCAAAAAATTGCCGATCAATGCATCCAGTCAGTCACATGATCTCGGGTGCGAGCCATGAATGCGCCCAAATGTAGGCATTTTAGCATGTGACCTATACCTACACCCGGTTGGACAGCATTTACCGGAACATGAAAAATGACTTCTTTAGTGACTGCAGTGGTTGCAAAACCCCGTGGGCATTGCGTTTCCTTCTCAAATATGTATTGAGATCATTATGAGGCTTTAAACGTGAAGGTTTAAATGTGGCAGAGGTCTCCCGAACTACCAATCAACTTGGCTTGGCGATTCTGCCGGCACGTGTAAATTTAGTAGCCGTGCTTCTTTCTATTCCGCCATTTTCCGGGTTTCATTGCGCTTGTTTCCGACTGATGGCAGCACTAGCCTTACCTTTAAAAACCGGTTGCCAGATACGGTGAATTATGCCAATCTAGAGCTTTATGGAAAGCTGCAGACCCGTCCGCAAGAACGGATTTCGTGCCGGGGACGCAACGTGTTCCCCATTGCGTGCCCATGTCGGTTTACCATGGCACACCCACATGGGGACCGAGGTGGGCACCCCAGATGACACCACATCGCTGTCCATCTCGAACTCTAATGGGTCCCGGTTGAACATGCCGACTGGGTCGTTACTCAAAAATTTTAATCGGTTATTTTGAATGATATATGAAGGCATCAGTGGCCGAGTACCTCACATTTTTAGAGAGGCGTGTGTCACTTCTTTTGCAGTCGTCGGTATTAATACGCGCTCGGGTACGGGTTACTGACCTAGGTAAAAGTCAGGCCATGGATTCTGCGAAGTCAATGTCTCGGGAATCGTTCAATCTGATGCAACAACGGAGTGTTAGACGAGACCATGCATCTCTGAGATAATTTCTTAGGTAACGCAACAATTGAGTGAACGAATTCCATTGAGTCTATTTTGAAGGTCGGAACAAGGGTAAAAACCAGCCTGTCTTATTATTCCAGGGCTTGCTGTGTGGGGTAGCTTCTGGTGCTAATTTTAGAATTTATTGGTAACAGAAACCGCATCATATATCTTTCATGCACTTTCCAAAGATCAGAAAAGGTCATTGACCCAAAATAACCAAAGCCTTTTTTCAGGAACATACTGCTTAGCGTGGTCGTTGCTGCTTATTCAAATGCAAAACTCAGAGTAGTCTAGTATGATTTTGGTCACCATGACCTTCGAAAGTCAAACAGCCACTGACCTTAAATGGTAGTGCGACCTTTTTCTCAGCACAGATATCTAGGTTCTGGGGGGTACTTTGAAGACACATGCTCACAGATAAGTCCAATAAACAACAAGAAGTGCATTTCAACATCCGTCGTCCATTTTACAGCTTATGACAAAACAGCGGCGGAGATACTGACACCAACGGGAGCATCAACACAAGAAACATAATGACTTTGGGGACACGAGAAGATTAACTCATTTTGACGCTCCAGCCTGTGCCTCGGTGCGCCGCATGCTTGGGTGCCTGGGATCTTACGTGAAGCCTGTAATGCGGTACCCTGTGTTTTGCGGGCGCGGAGACGGGATCTTTAATGGCAGACTTCGCCCTTCTGTGCACTTGGTTTCTTGATATCTGTTGTGTTAGAGAAGAACAAGTAAATGGATTTGGCAAACATGATTCGGTTCAAGTACTAGATTTACATCCGTATGCAATAAACGGACATGCAGACCAGGTTTAAAAGGAAACGGTGCCATAATCTCCATGGGTGCGGCTTTTTACCATAATCAGCACCCTTCAGCGTTTCGGGTACGAAGTCTTATCGGAGCCCGTTGGAGACTCCGTCCGCTTGCGGCGCCACAGACTGGCAAATGATATCTCTTTAGCAAAGCCCTGGTTGCGCCCCTTGACCCAAAGGAAATGTCGGAACGAGGTGAAAAACTACATTCATCTTTTTAAGCTGGCCCTGCTGTTACCATGAACACACGTTAATCTAAATGACGGGAAAAGGCTAATGAGAATAGCGTTTAGAACTTTCCGAAGTGAAGCCCTCTAGCCTGGCATGCCGCACAGTTTTTGCACCCGGTCACGGTTTTGTGCGATCTTGAACGAAATAAAAACTGGTGCACATAAAGGTGAACGCAGCAAAAACCTGTCACGACATTTCTTTTCTATCAACCCGTTCGGTGTCTAGGCCGTCTCTGTGCGGTGAATTCATACCAACAATAACCAATAGAAAGATTCCAGCAACTTCCGCCGTATGAAACGCTGCCGGTGTTGCAGTTGGTGTTGAAGCTGGTGGTGCCGCGATGGCTTTCAACGCCTCAACTTCCAAGGCCACTGGCAGGCTGTCTCTTGACGCGTAGCATGTCCTTTGGTACACAGCTGTCAGAGCGAGACATATTTGATAGCTGCTTGTTTGAAGACCCTTCGAATGTTGTATCGATATCAACACGGACAGCACAAAAACGCTGATACGAAACTGTACATAACATTGACTATCATCTGGGTTTTCGGAAGCGGAATTGCGGCACCCGAAATACAAGTCATGAGTACCTGACTGTTTGCCAAATGCCGGTTTAAAAGCTACAATATTGACCTATCGGTATGCAGCAAAAATATTTCACCGGCAACATGTCTAACACTCAGGACGGGTAGCGCGTTCAGTACTCTCGGCGTTTTGCAGTCACGCAGTGACTCGCCGACATGCCGATGGTTGTGTGAAATACCACCGAGGCTTCCAAAGACGCGTCTTATACGCCATACCACGGAATCGTTTTTTAAATTCTGCGGAAATTGGGGGACCACGTCGCATACTGCGGTAAGGTTTATAGATCACTTACATTTTATTCGTGGGCTGTTTTTTCCTAATGCCGTCTTCAAAGCTGTAATATTGACCTACCGGTACTTCTAGGTGGCAAATAAAATATATTGATCGGCTGGTGGTTTTGCTCTGGTAGCACATTACAAAACTGTCATGATCGCGTTTTCCCAAATGACAACCATACAGAATATAATGATGGACATAGGCACGCGGCCATAAAATAAAGCCGTGGACTACAGACAAAATGAGGGGGGGGGGCTGGGGTGGTAGATGGTGACGTGAGGAAGGGGGGGAGAAGCTTTCCTGTGATGATACGCAACACGCATTTTCCAATTCAGCCGATGCCATATTGTTAAAGCTCCACCTGATAAATCAGCCAGGGACCTGAACTCGCTGCTGTTTTCGAAATGACTGATGCTATGTGAATAGATAATATATGCATGCTATGTATATACAAATAGTGTATAAACACTATGTGCAACGCGTTCATTTTTTTTTTTTGGCGTTCACCGAATGGGGCTCGAGTGCCTAAAACTTACCACCGAGACACACGCTCTAATATCGGGCTGAGAGGGGCGTGGGCGGGACTACCATTGGGACCAGCCAGGCCCGGACACCAGCAGGCAGCTTTGGAGCAGACTGAGCTGTTTCTATGGTAAGCTGGCATCCGACGGCATCAAAAGGGGAACGAGCCCCAGTTTATATTCAGGGCATGGTTATGTTCCTGGACACAGACCCTGTCGACCAGGGACGAGCTGGCTCTAAATACGCCGACGTATTGTCTCTCAAACACCGAGAAGGTCGTTTCTCCAGGATACCGCAGCCGTCTGGAAAGGCCCGCTCCAGGGCGTGTCCAGTGGCCGCGCTCAAAAAGAAGGAAGGACGTTTGTGAGAAACATCCCAGATTAGCCGGCGGGATGGAATGCAGGACCTTCAAGTGATGGTTAGCATGGGTGCTTTATAAGCTACGTGACTCGCGACCACCGGCGAGAGATAAACACGAATAAATTGAAATGCTTAAGAAAGGCAATGCAATGTGATACAACACAACTTGTGCTTGATTCAGCTCCAATGAACTCGATTCCGACTCTCAGTGCATGCAATCATTTCGACCGGGACTCCGAGCGCTATAACACAATCCTGATTCCACTCCGATGCCGATCACAGAAGGCATTCATCAAATTCGTGTTTGCTTCGGAATTCGGATGGAGTCGATTCTGGCAGCGCAAATGGAAGATTGCATGGCGATGGTGGTAAGGGGTGAAGAGGGGACGTAGAAACAATGTTTCTGAATGAAAAGTCAGTTGACCAAGCCGCAGGTGAGAGGAATTGATGTACAGCATAAAAAACATCGCACATTCTCGATCCTTGCATTTTTTACGGAACAGCCCAATTTTTTTTGTTCACACCTTTATAACGTACCTCTAATACATGCCTTGGAAAAAATGACGGGAGAATGTCCTCAGAAGAGTGCTAGGTGGAAAAAACTGGATTTGGGCGACACAATAAGAGCGATGAACCATTTTACAAAACTCAAAAAGCCGGCTCAGAGCATAAAGTATTTGATTATACATGACAACGTGTCTGTGCCCCATTCGTTACATGTAAACCGACTGCTACAAGAATATCTAAATATCGATTTTATCATATATATCCGTATATATACATACATAACTCAGTGACATTAATATATATATATATATATATATATATATATATATATATAAGATTTATCCCGAAACCTTTAACTGAATTTATTTCTACAATCAGAGCTCACACTTAAACAGACGTGTGCGAGCCGTGGGCCTTAACTATCCGATCGTGAAATTTCAGGTTCAAATGGCAGAATTCGGTGGCCAAAGTTTACCGAGCCGCGATTCTCGGCACGATCCGTCCTATCGTCGGACGTCACCTGACCTTTAGCGCAGCCGCTGCCACCGACCGCAGGCTATATCTGCCAAAGGCAGGCACGGAGCGCTTAAAGCGACTTGAAACCACCCCGCCACGAGCGGGTTGGCCAGAAGGCAGGCTCCCTTACCAACTGATCTATCGGAACATACGAATTTATTAACGAACAGGACTGTTTATGCCAGATGGTACATCTGTTGTCACCTGCATGTCTGTTTACGTCGCTCACCGATGATCCCAAACAGGATGGTAGACTCAACTCCTCCTTCGAAAAATCGATTCCACCATAGTTGAGCTGCCAATTTTGTTTCTTCCCGGAATCGATCCCAACTTCACCCTGCTCCAGTTCTTCATTGGTAAAGCGCCTACCTGAGACTGCTACCTATGACATCACAAGCGTTTACGTCACGCACGAGCGACTAAACTCCACAGCGTAGGAGCTGCTCCGACATACTTATCTTTGCATTCATGTGTTGCAACTTGAGGACGGTGTTTGGCAGTGGAGGAACGCGGCCCCGGAGTCGAACAGTGTTCCTAGCACATCTGTGCTGGTACGCAAGGGCGTGAAAACGGTGTAAGAGCACGTTTGTACTACATGTTTGGGGAGAAAATAAACCCTGCCCTACCGCGTTGCCCCAAAAAATGTGCCAGTGGCCTTATTTTGGATATTGTTCCCCCGTCCCTGGCAGTACATCTCAACCACAGCAGCGTGAGAGCAGAAACCTGAAGGTAAATTTTTAAATATCTCTCTATGAAAACGCCGTTGACGAAATATTTTCTCTAAAAGTGAAGAATTCTCTGCAGAGGAATCTGGCAGCGTTATTTGAAAAAGCCGGAGCCGCAGGACGAAGTATATGACGTGCTGAGAGCGTGGGGGTGCGTGTTGGGAGTGTGGTGTGTGGGACGGTGTTTGTGGCCAGTAACCATCTGCGGAGCAGCTGAGCAATTGGCAATGTAAGGAGATGGCGTAATGAGTTGGACGAGGTCTTGCTAAGTTGTCCGTGGAACTAAGCTTAGTGCTCTGGATGTGTGTTCTGAGTAGAGCTTTGCGTCTCTGGAGCCTTGGGTACCGTACGGGGTGCATCGTATATGCGTCGTTGAGGCTCCCAAAAGATCCCATGATCCCATTAACATGGAACCTTAGGGGATCCTGGATCCACCATTGGGATCCGGGCACATGTCCTGCTGGTATCGTTTGATTCTGATCATGTGGACTCAGTTCTCAACCTGAACTTTCATTTGTGGAGTTGATTCAGATTCTGACTGAATATCATGGCACAAGTTGATGTCAACTGTAGCTCTGACTGAGGTGCTATCCAATTCTGGGGCCAGTTTTTCAGAGACAAACATATATCATGGGCTTCATAAGAGCCTCACAAACAGGATTGCTGTTGCATGAATGTGTTGCATCACATACACCCACCAACCATCAGACCACAAATACACTTAACAGCAATTGTGCTGGTGTCAATTTTTATGCTTGTGTGTTGCTTATTGGTTTAATTCATAGCTCCACCTGAAGAGCTATGGATAACCACCACTGGAGTTCATGAGGTCTGAAGCACCCAAAGGAATATTCAGGGATATTGGACTAGGTATGTCTTTTCTACATGGGATTACATCATATCAGAATTGGACCACAACAACTTTTTAGGTAACCTTTGCCCATAGAGCTATGTATGGCATACCAAATTTGGTACACATAAGCTATGAGGGTATGTATATATTCTGTTGGTTTGAGTTAGTTTTGCTTGTTGTTTGGTGGTCCCTGCTCTGACTAGCTGAAACCTGAAATTTTAAAGGAATTTTGTCCTGACCTAATGCAATTTTAGTGATTTCTGAATTGATTCAGACTCTCCCAGGAGATGGGTACAGGTCTGCAAGTATGTGGATGCTACATGCATGAAACTGCTGCTGTGTATCATACCAATATCTCCATGTTTATAGTGAGGTATGATTTTGCAGGGGCAGTGGAAATCCTTAGAGGGGTGGGATGGTCATGTTTCCTAGATTTCTTTTCAGTTAATACCAGTGCATTTTGTTGTAGAAAGCTGAGAGAGATGTGCCCCCATGGCAGAAGATATAAGTATTAAGCAGCTATATTGTCATGCTTTCCAATTTCCCACAGGGGCATCTAGAAGCATGAATGCAGGTTATCAGAAATTGATACAATGATGCTTTTTATTAAAAGGCATTTTCTTGCTATGAAATTCTCTACTTCCATGCATGCTACTTGCCCATGAAAATGCAACATGCAAAGCAGTGCTTGATTTCTTTGAAAATATATTTTGGAATGACTCCGCCATGCTTCTTATTGTCAATGCCCGAGTAATTACATGCTGTGTGCAAAGGAGGACAATTCATAGACCTAACTTGCTAAAACAATTTTTTTTCTGACACTTGAGGCAAATAAAGCTGTCTGCACGCAACATAAATAGTAAGCTGCGGTAATATCACCTTATTCTCAGCAACTATCACTTGCATATGCTTTAACCTTCTAGACTCCCCATCATGAATTTGTGTGGTACACTTCCTGTTTCTGCAGTTATCACCCATAGACAGGTGACTGTGAACCAAACTGGGAACACCTATACAGGATCTAGGAACAGAAACTGTACTAGGAACACCTTTAACATTGGTGTTCACCATGACATATAAGTGGAGCCATAGTCAGGACTTCATATTTTTTTTTTACACAAAGTGGAATCAGAAGTCAGCAGCTACATGGTTTGCACTTGTGAAGCTGAAGCCAGGGGCTCCTACTTAAGAAACCTGAACCCAAAGTCAAATGATAATCAGTTCAAAACCGCGAGGCTGAGATTGAATCTAGTGCCCAATGTTGTTTCCCATATTCAAGTCTATAAGGCTTACATTAATTACAATTGTCATTCTTGATTAATTACAAGGCTGTCGCAGATTGATGAGCAGGTGATTGGACTACAAATAATTTTTTGGTGGCTAGCATCCTCGTCATTGGGTTTTACGACGCACTCAACGGCTGTGGCCATACGGCGTCACCTGTCCGAGCACCGAGGGAATCGAACCCCGTACCCCCTGGCGTCCTAAATGCGCAGCTTATCCACTACGCTACCGGTAACCCAAGCTATCGACCTCGTTTTCCGTTCCGTGTTAGTATGCGCACAACTTTTTGGGCAGCTCTCCGGCCCTCGCTGGTAGTTTATTGGTATCAAGAATGACCGACTCAGTGACTGGTTTTGGTTTTCAGTCACAGATACGTTGCCATCTTGAAAAGTTGTGTCGTATATTGAGGTAACGGGAGAGGCAGTGCTGTTGCGTACTTAGCGGCAACTGCGGTGAAAAATAATGACAAACCTAATGCAGTTTAAGTTGGCTCGGTACCGAAGATAGAGCCATAGCGGAAAACTTGATGCCGAAGCCGAAGCCGAAAACAGCTGCTAAAAATGTGAAGTTGAAGCCGAATCCTACCTTTGAGAATGCTACGATGCTGAAGTCGAAGTCAGAGTCGGTCGTGGAAAAAGGGGTCACAGCCGAATCCGAACCCGAAGTCATTGGGGAAGATTACAGCTTCGCGAAGCCGAAGCCGGTTTCAGAACTGAACAGAACTTCAGAACAGAACAAACAGAAGACTGTTCCAAATGCTTAAGATAATATGGTGACAACCCGCAACTAGTGATCGCTTGAAGAGCCTGCTACACCGGGAAATGCATTGAAGCCGTGAACACCGGCCGTGTTTTCAGCACCGAGGATTACGCGGTCCGTAGGGGTACCGCTAAGCACCTCAGCCACCGGGGGGGGGGGGGGGGCGCCGGCGGGGCTCCTGGTGACATGCCGCCCAGCCGAGTATCTGGCGCTGAGGTGACCGGAGAGTGTGCTCTCAGATACCGCGGAATGCGTTTGTCTTGGCACGGCGACAGCGCGACGGTGAGTGGGGGAGGGAGGGGACGGGGTCGGACGACACCGCCTCCGCTCCGGAAGCTCAGCTCACATGGCGACGCGCTGGGGCCGGTTGGTCGTCACGGGCCGACGGCGGGCCTGCTGCGGACGCCGGCTGGCGGAGCCGACAGCGCCCATTCGATGACTCGGTTAAAGTTTGTGACGTCGATGTTCCGAGACCATCGACAGGCGACGAAGATGTGTTTTGGTTCACGACGCTGCGGTGACAGCAGAAGGACGTGTCAGTCATGTGTCGGTGTGCTGTGTGTGGTGTCCCTGGGATCTGTTTTGGACGATGCTCCAGTTTCAGCCACTGCTCACCTCAGCCGGCCTGCAGCGTGGTCCTTAAAATTAACTCAAGATAAACGACATAGCCCGTGAGGCATTTGCTACATAGGAACAATACTGACGACATAACCTGTATTCTGCCCCTAATGGTTTCTTCAAAACGCCTGAAACAGCGTACTTTTCTGTTCATAACCGTTGCTCAAGGACACGATGGAAGCCCATGGGCCTGCCAAAGAAAACTGTTTTAGTTAAGTGCGTAGAAAGCTGCGACACGCTCTTGTGATCCATTTGTTATCCGTCTGTGGCCATTTTACTCATAACGTTTTATAATCCTGCGAAGTTTCTGCCTTAGCTCAGACCCTACGGGCGCAGTGCAGGCGGTAATGGCGCTCATATTATGTCGGTGTCTTAGTCCTTAGCGCTACAGTCGACGGGCGCTACGCTACGGTCGCAAGGCCTACGGGTGACGATATATGTACACGTCGGACTTTGCTGGGGTGGAAATCTATTGTGTCTAGGAGAATGTATTGTTCGTTCCACGGAAAATGTAAGACTTGTATAACAGACTCAGTCCCAGTAGGCAGCGGGGTTACTGATTTAATGGAAGAACATCAACAGCGTGACCCAGGTCATGGTGCCCGCCGTCTGTGACCGCGATGCCTGCGATAGCACCGGCCGCCCGACTGACTCTGGCCCATTCGCAGGACTGTTTGACGCGTGACCAGCGCTAGCTAGCGACATTGCCGGTGCCGGTCGGGAGGGCCGCGCCGCCGCCACTGCCAGCCATGGCCGCGCTGCGCCTGGCGGCCGCGCGCCTGCTGCTCTGCTGCTGCTGCCTGTGGCAGCCGGCGCCGCTGTGGGCGCGCGCCGCGCAGCACCTATACGCACCGGCCGACGCGCTGGCCGGACACGTGGTGGCGGAGCTGGGCGACAACGCCCGCCTGCTGCCGTCCGAGCTGAGTGACCGGTTCGCGCTGACAAGCAGCGGCCAGCTGATGGCGCTGGCGCCGCTGCGCCCGCTGGCCGGCCGCGCGCTCCAGCTGGATGTGGAGCTGGGCGGCGAGCGGCAGACGCTGCAGCTGCACGTGGGCAGGCCGGACGGGCCGCTCCGCTGCGAGCGCGAGCGCTACGAGGGCCGCGTGGTGGAGAACGCGCCGGCCGGCACGGCCGTGGCGGCGCCGACGCCATCCTGGCGGCCGCGCTGGGGCGTACGGACTGGTAGCCGGGAACGAGGCGGGCGCCTTCCGGCTGGAGCCGCGGCCGGGCGGCGCGCCCGGCGTGCGACTTGTCACGACGACGCCGCTCGACCGCGAGCGCCGCGCGCGCCACCACCTCGTGCTCGAGGCCGTGGCGCCGGCCGGCCACGAGCGCGCCCTGTGCCACGTGCACGTGCTCGTGCGCGACGAGAACGACAACGCGCCGGCGTTCGCGCGGCCGCTGTTCACGTTCGCGGCGCCGCTCGCTCTGCCGCACATGGCGACCGTCGGCCAGCTGGAGGCGGCGGACGCGGACGGCGACCGGCTCAGCTTCCAGCTGGCCTCGCCCAGTGACGTGTTCGTCGTGGAGCCGCTGACGGGCCGCGTGCTGCTGGCCGGCGCGCCGCAGGCCAAGGCCTACGAGATCCTGGTGTCGGTCAGCGACGTGCGGGACGGCAAGCGGCGGCGCGCAGCGGCCGCGCCTGCGCGCGTCCACGTCGAGTTCGGCGGCCCGGCGGCGGCGTTCCCGCCGCGGCGGCCGGTCGGCGGCGGCGGCGAGGTGGATGACCACCACATCGCCAAGCGTCGCGTGCGCCGCGCCGTGCGCCCCACCAAGCGGCTGGAGTTCCGCGAGCGCGAGGGCAACCAGGAGGGCAAGGCCATGTTTCTGCTGGAGAAGGAGCTGGAGACGGAGACGTTCAAGATCCGCGACGAGAACCTTGGGTGACGGTCGAGCCGAACGGCCAGGTCAGCGTTAAGAAGCCCTGGGACTATGAGGAGCTGGGCCACGAGAGGAGCATCGACTTCTGGGTGACGGTCAAGAACGTGCACGGACTGTCGGGCGGACAGGGAGGTGAGTTCAACCTCGGCACCGGCTCGGCCGGCCACCGGTCGCTGTAGGCACGCTGTGACTGTACTGAACGCGTGATTGGGCGGCGCGTTGTTGATTGTGGTGCTGTCTGAGCTGCACACTGTGACTGGACGGTGCGTTGTGGGTTGTGGTGGTGTCTGAGCGGGTCTCAGTTGCGGATGTCGGGCTGTGTCGTCGTGATTGGACAGCGCGCTGGCGATTGCGGTGCTGTCTGAGCTGCGCACCGTGATTGGACGGTGCGTTGTTGATTATGGTGCTGTCTGAGCTGCACACCGTGATTGGACGGTGCGTTGTCGGTTGTGGCGGTGTCTTAGCGGGTTTCAGTTGCGGATGTCGGGCTGTGTCGCCGTGATCGGGCGGCGCGTGATGATTGTGATGCTGTCTGAGCGGACCTCAGTTGCGGCTATCGGGCTGTGTCGCCGTGGTCGGGCGGCGCGTGATGATTGTGATGCTGTCTGAGCTGCACACCGTGATTGGACGGTGCGTTGATGATTGTGATGCTGTCTGAGCGGGTCTCAGTTGCGGATGTCTGGCTGTGTCGCGTGGGCCGCGACCTGCCTAGCGGGACCGGTGGTACTGCACCCGACACATATCGGTGACAAACACGTCGGTCGTGAGGTTCGGACATTTGCGTTGTCGCGCTGCTCTGTGTGCAAGCTGCTTAGGCTGCCAGCTTCTTCAGTATTACCCAGTGCAATGTTGGTGGACATTGCGCACGTCATGCTGTTGCAAACCTTGCCATGTTGAGACACCGAAATCAGTTCGGAGATTTAATTTTCACGATTGGAACTTTTTCCTGTTGTTGGTTTTGGTTTTGGTTTTGGTTTTGGTTTGTTTGTTGGTTTGCCGATCTCCTGAACATTTACCTCTCGAGACGGTGCGAAAGTGGTGGAGTCACCTTTGGCTGTAGCGGCGTTTGGCGTCTTTGGAACAGCACGCTGCGTCTCTGTTCGCCCTGGAATGGCGCAGGGCCTGCCGATTGTGCCGGGGTGCGGTGCGAGCGCACCGACCGGCGCCGCTCGACTCCGACACACTCTCTTTGACCGCCGGGAGGCCGGTCACTCTCTCACTCACTCTCACTCATTTGACACTCTCTCACTCACTCTCCGACACACACTCTTTGACCGTCGGGAGGCCGGGCGGAACGGCTGCTGACGCAGCGGCCGGACTGTCGCCTTCCCCCGGACCGTGTCCCCTCTCCACGGACCGTGTTCCCTCTCCCCAGACGGTGTTCCTCCCCCCGGACCGTGTCCCCTCCCCCGAACCGTGTCCCTTCCCCAGAACGCGTTCCCTCCCCCGACCGTGTTCCCCGACTGAGTTCCCTCCCCACCCCATCCCCTAACCCTGAGCGCGCCGCCCCTCCCTTCCTGGTCGCATCACCTGGCTCAGTTTTTGCATGCAGCACATGGGGACTCATGGGCGGTATCGATCTTTTTTTTTGTCTGCGATAGTACGCAAGTGTTGGATGCATACATTACCAGCTGGTGGTCCCATCTGCCACGGCCAATCGAAATGGAGGAGACGGGCGTGGCTGGATGCGGGCTGGAGCGGCGCGGAGAGCGATTCGAGCCCGCTCTCACAGCGAACAGAGTCATGCGGGCGGGATCCAGACTAGGAGTCTCTCTGCCTCGAGTTGCGGCAGGCGACTCGCAACGGTCAGCCCCGGGCTGTGGCTTTCCTCGAAGCGCGACTCATTCCTCGTCAGTTCGTCGTTTGTCGTTTGTCCGTCGCTCCTCCGCCCCGTGTCCGGGTCCCGCTGCGGGTCGTCATTGACTCCGCCCTCCGTTGGTTGGCCGTCGTCTGTCCGCTTTTGTCCGTCACTTCCCTCTCCATTTCCAAATGGACGCGGCCATTGTTCCGTGCCGGCCGTCGGCCTGTCGCCCGTCTCGTGGGTCGTGTCTGTCTGTCCGCGGGCCGGCCGCGCCCCGTCGTCAGTCCCGGCCGCCGCCGTTGCCGGCCGGCGGCACGGCGGGCGCGTCCCATCCGCGGCCGGTCCGCGACTGCGGCGGTTGGCGGTTGGCGGTTAACGGGCGGGGCGCCGATGTCCGCACGATAGCCGCCGATCGGACCCGGCTCGTCGCGCACGGCACGCGGCCAGCGCGGGTGCCGCGCCACCGGAGTGCGACCGCGGCGCGACACGGGACTGGAGGCGGCCTGTGGGGAGGTCTTTTTGACGGGAACGGCGACGCTGGCGACTGTTTGGAGCGCGCAGCGCCGTGGAGGGAAGCCGAGCGGCTGCAGGAGTCGGCGGGATCTGTGCTGCTGGCCGACTGGGCTCGGCCGGCTGGCCGGCGGCGGTGCGGCCCGCACCCGCACCCGCACCCGCATCGGTGGCCGGGGCGCAGCCGGCGCACCCACGCCGGGCCGCCATCAGCGCTCGCCGTCGCCGGGCCGGACTGCGACCGTGACGGGCCCGCGAGCTGTCGCCGAGCACCTGTCCGGCGCCTGGCCGCGCTGGCAGCACCTGCCCGCGCGCGGGGCAGGCTGCGCGCCGCGTCTGAAACGGCTCGTCGCCGCCGCCGGCGCCGGCCGGTTAAATCATGAGCGGGCGGCGGTGTGGCGCGCCGCGGTGCCGCCCGATCCGCCGCCGCGCGCCGGAGAGGTATCGATCGGGCCGAGATGACGAATGCAGCGCGGCCCGGGTCACGTGCGCCGGCCGGCCGGACGATGACCTCCGGCCGGCGGCGGGCCGAGGCGGACGCCGCGCTCACCTCGGCGCCGCGGCCGCGAGCTGCGGCCCGAGTGCGGGTGATTTGTGGACGGTCGCGCCCGCGGTCGTGTCGCGTTCGCCTCACGTTGCCTCGCGCGCGATGGGCGCCGTAACTCACGCGGTGAGATGTCCCCCGGGTGGCAGCGGTGGACGCCGTCCTCGTGTCGGCGCGCGCGCGCGACGCGAGAGCCGTGTGTCATCTCCGTCGAGCGGCCCGTCGACCGTTCAGTCGGGCCCATCTGTTCATGGCCGGCATTCCGCCGTTTGCGCGTCCCACCCAGTCCGTCTGTCGCCGCCTGGCGACGGTGCGGCGCCGCCGGGGTCGCTCCGCCGTGTCCGGGCCGGTGGGCGGCTGCGGGTGCCGCTCGGACGGTGGCCGGTGCAGCCGGCCGGGCCGGGCTGGGCCGTGACCTCGCCCGGCTGGCGGCCCGGCGCCCGGGCGTCAGCTGTCAGGCGCCGGCCGCGCGCTGCGGCCTCGTCCGGTGCAGGTCGCACGGCCCGGTCGACCCCAGCGACGCCGCCGACGTCGGCGACGGACCGCGGGGGCGGCCAACCGTGGGAGGTGCGCAGCAGCCCGGCGGCCGGCGGCGCGAAGGATCGAAGGATCGGTGACCTGCCCGGTGCGCGTGCCGCTCGAGCGTTCCGGATGGCGGCTCCTTTGTGACGGCCGGCCGGCCCGGTACGGCGCCGAACCGTTCGTCGGGAATGTGACGGCCGTCGCCGCCGGCTGCGCCGCTGAGGGCCGGGCTGACGGCGGAGATGGACCGCTCCCCACTGTGGGCAGGTCGGCTGGCTGTTGGCCGCTGGCCGCTGGCCGCTGGCTGCAGGCTGCTGGCCGGACGCAGTCGGGCCCAGCGACGGCTGCGAGAGCTTAGCCCGTGTGGGGACCGCGCGGCCTGGACCGAGGAGCGCAGACCGTGCGTCGGGATACGGCCGGAGTCTGGCGGCCCGGGACGACAGACAGACCACGGACCAGCCAGTCGTCCGGGACGCCCTCCTTTCATCATAATCCCATGGCGGCGCCGTCGGTCGCTGTCCCGTCTCCGCCGCTAAATAACCGCCGCAACCGGTCATCATCTGAGGCCTTTGTCCCGGGAGTTCCCGCGCAGCGATTAAACCTGTCTGTGGCCGGTTTAACGTCGCGTCCTTGGAAAGCCGCGGCGGGAATGAGCAAGCTTTTTGTCTCTGAGCGCTTCATTTGGCATTAGCCTGTGGATTCGGATTAACCTAAGTGGACAGGCCTGCCAGCGTTCACACGGCGCCCTTGATGAAATAACAGCCGCAGTGCGGGGCGGCAGGCCGCCGCCACTAGCACGAAAGCATCGCCACTGCGACCACCGGCGTGTAAACGCTGTGGTTGCGAGCGGCGGCGTGGTAAACGGGCGTAACGACAGCGAGCGGCTGCCCTGCGCTCTCCTGCAAGCGGACCGGAGCGGCATGCGGCCGCCGCTAATGGCACGCCGCAGTCGACCGCGGCAGACAGCGGCCGACGGCTGTGGGGAGCCGACGTGACCGGCGACCGCGCCCCGCCCTGGCATGACCCGCGGCCGCAGGCGCTGGGACGGGCGCGGTGGCGGCGTGACGGCGGCGCGGCCGCCGCGGCGCGATCGTCGACCGCCGATCGACGGCGCCGGCCGCCGGGCCGTGGCCTGCTCCGCCTGTGGAGCGATGGAGTCGGTGGCGGCCCGGCGGCGAGGCAGGCAGGCTCTCCCCCGCCGGCCGGCGGGCGCGCCGAGGCCGTCGGCCGGCGGATTTGCATGCAGAATCGGCTGTTATGGCGCCTTGTGCGAGCGTAAACGGCGTGTTTACGGGAGGGTCCTGAAAAGATGTAACGGACCGTTCGCCAACCGCAGACGATGTGGGAATTGTGCGGAGGATCTGTTCGTGCACGCAAGCTGCTTACGCGATGTCGCGGCGGGGAGGCTGAGCGGACGGCTGCGTCGGCTCTGTAGACAGATGGGCGGTAACTTGGGGCCGGTGATTTCCCAAGGGATTTAGTGGAGCTCTCCCGAAGCCTCGCTGCCGAGTTGGTAAATTAACGTACTCGTCCTGGGCGCCGGCCAAACTGTTCGGCAATCGGGCTCTGAGAGGCCCAGCTGCTCGGTGAGTGAGTGCCGGGAATGGTCAGGGCCTACACACTAAAAGCATCCAATGGGGATTGCGTTGTTGAAGCGCCTCGCTCTCCGGTCTCAATTCACGGGCAGCCATCCCGCTCTTATTTTCGCCCTATCTCTCACGACGCCCGGCCCGTCTCCCCTCCCCACGCGCGCTCCGCCACATCGCCTCGGCTCTCCTCGCGCGGATTAGCGGGCCGACGGGCCCGCCCTCCTCTGGCGGCCGCCTTCAGAGCCAGCGTGGAATGCGGCGGTGCGGCGGCGCGGCGGCGCGGCGGCGGCCGGAAGGTGCCCGCACGAGCCCGCACCGACCGCAGTAACGGCCGCCCGCGACTGGGCGAGTGCCGGCCCGGTGGCGGCGCCGGCTCTGGAGCGGCGCGGCCGGGCTCGTCGACTTGTTAATGCTCGTCGTGCATGCAGCAGCGCGGCGCGGATGTGTGTTTGGTGCCGGAAGTTGTGCGATTTTGAGGCCAGGCACCTCCGCGGCCCGAATTGAATGAGTGCTGCTTGTTTTAAGGGTTGTCGCGTCACGCCTTATGAAGTCCCAGCGTGCGGCTTTAGTACGGCTTCGGTGTGGCAGAACACGGCCGTCAGCTGCCCCTCGGCCCTGCCCTAAGGTGTCTCGCCGGCCACTGCAGGGTCAGGCGATGCTCGCGTCCAGAAGGGGTCGCGCTCCCCTCTCCGGAACGCCGGCGGAGGGGACTGGCAGCGGTGCTCCTCCCTCCCGGCGGCGGTCCCCGCTCTCTCACGGGCGGCGAACAAAGGGGTGCATCTGGCGACCGCGCACGGCGCCGCGGCCGGGCGGGCTCGCCGCACCAGGGGTCCTCCCGAACCGACAGCGCGCCGGCCTGGCCGGTGCGGGCCGCCGCCGCCGCGGACGCCGACTCCTCGCTTCCACCCGCTCGTCATCGGTCGGCAGCAGGTGAAGCCGTAGCCGACGGGTCGAGGTCAGCTCGGCTGCATGGCCGCCGCGTCCGGCGCCGGCGCCGGCGGCGCTGGTGTCGGCCTGTCAGCAGGCGAATCTGTTTATAAACGCCGTCTTGTTTGCGTCCGGCCGGCTCGATCAGCGTTTGTCGCGACCGGTGACGGGCGCTCCGCGGACCGAACGGACCCGGTGGCGCGGCGGCGTCACCCGCGCCACACCCCGCCCCGCCGCGCTGCGTGCTGACGCGGCTGTCCGGGCGGTCGGCAGCCTCGCTGCAGGCAGCAGCGTTTCGTCATGTCAGCGCCTTCGTCTGCAGCCGGTCGGCAGCCGGCCCTTGTTGGGAGGCCACCGCGGTGTCTCCGTCCGCCCGCAGCGGCGCCGGCCCGGGCCCCGGGCCCGGCCCCCTTCCCGCCCGTGTGTGGATGTGGACCCGCTTACGGCGGCCAGCCGTGCCGGCTAGGATGGTGGCGCGGCTGTGACCGCAGCGGCGCCGTGGGGTTGTCCCGAGCGGCGCGGCTCGCCGCTGCAGTCCCTCTGCAGCCCCGCTGCGGATGATAAACAGCCGGAGCGGGAGCTTGCCGGCGGCGGGCGCGGTCTGTGGCCTCGCCGCCAGCTCGCGCGGCCGTATCCCCGTGAGCGCCGCCCCGACTGCCGGCGCGCTGCACGCATCGCAGCGAATGGATGGATGTGGGGATGTGTACTCAACCCATGGGAGTCGAATTTATGTACGTTGCATGCACAGCTGAAGTTTAGGGATGCTGGTGATGTCTGTCGGCGCTGGAATGCTTATTAGTGCAATCTTCATTGTTCTCATTATTCCCATTACCCTTGTGGCCTGCGAGCTTTCTCTGAGATGACGGCTTCATGAACAGTCACTGTGCCTTGCTGTACAACCTCTTCCCCAATTCCTCCAACCCAGAGCTGCGAGCAGCCGATAAGGAACTGCCCGCCGACTCTTCCCTGCGTTGTGACGTGCTATCGCCGTGCGGGGCTGAGCATCGGCCTCTGTGCACAGCCCGGCTCCAGCCGTCGCCGGAGCGGCGCCGGTGCTGACAGGCGCGCGCCGTTGTCTGAACGAGGCCGTGTCGGGGCACAGCGGGCCCGGCCAAGCCCGGCCCGGCTCATCTCTCAATCGATAGCCGGCGACGGCTGCGCGCGCGCGCGTCCCGCCGCCGCCGCCCGCACGGTCACGTGACCCGCGCCGCCGGCCGGCCGCTGCATCACGTGACCACGCCGGCGGCCGGCTGAGGAGTGGTGGATGGCGGCACAGCTGCGGCGGGCCCGGCCGAGAGCTCGTGGTGCAAACAGCCTGCGCCGGCTGTCTACTCTCGCCAACAACGCGTCAGCTCTCTCGAAGTCGGGCGGCGGCATTGTTTCGACTTGGTAACACTTTGAAACCAATTCGCGACCGTGCAAAGCGACGGGTAAATGCCGTCTTGTTTTAACTGGGGGTTAGCCGCCCATGCCCTCTCGCTCTGCCCTCTCCCCCTCTCCCCGGTTCGTGGCCCCTGGATATCGCAGTCCTCGACTGTGTGCCGCCGTTCCTTCCTCGTACGCGCTGGGACACTGATCGCTGCGTTTCTCGCGAGTCTTCCCGCCCGCCGTTTGCGCCAGGCGTGCTGTGTCGTCGCATCGCTGGTGACGTGTCTGACGAGACGACCGGGCTTTCTCAGCACCCCCAGCGGCGCCGCTGGCAGCCGCGAGCCTTCCTCACGCCGCGACCCTTCCTCACGCCCCAGCAGCTTTACGGAGACGAGCAGCTCCGCCTCGGCGTCCCAGCGGGGGCTATCGGGACCGGCGACCCTTCCTCGCACCCGCTGCTGTCGTGGGACCCACGGCCCTTCCTCGCATCCCAGCCGCGGCGCAAAGACGAGCATCTCCACCTCGGCGTCCTTGCGGCTCTCGGGGGCCGGCGACCCTTCCTCGCACCCCGCTGCTCTCGTGGGACCCACGGCCCTTCCTCACACCCGCTGCTCTCGTGGGACCCACGGCCCCTCCTCACGTCCCAGCCGCGGTGCGCGCCCGTCCGCCCGTCGTCGCTAACGTCGTTAGCGCGGCCGCCTCTCGTCTCGGTGGGGCGCGCGCGTCCCGTGAGTCACCGGCCGGCCGGCGAGACGCGCCCCTGGCCGCTTAATTGGCGGCCGGCTGGCCATTGTTCGCGAGCGTCGAGCCGGCCGGGTCGCGTGACGCCGCGCCGCCAAAACGGCCGAGCGGCGCGGCGCCGCGGGGCGCGCCGGCGGCGCCGCGCCGCTCGCCTGCCGGCCGGCCGCGGCGCGGCAGGCGAGACCGCGAGGCGCAGCGAGACGGGAGGCGGGCGTGCCGGCGGGCGGGACGCGCCGAGACGCTGCCAGCGACGCCGCCAGCGACGCCGTCTGACCTGACGATGGGGATGCTGGACGTGCGCGGGTCGGTATTGGAGTGACCGGTGCCGGTCTGCGGGGGCGTGACGGCTGCGATCGACACCGCCGCGTGCCCGTGCAGCGGCGAGCGCTCTCAAAGGGGCGACGGTCTGGTCCGCGCAAACCCGGCGGTCGGCTGGGTGCCGCTGTGTTCTGCGAGGCACGGAGGCTCCGTTCATGCGAACTTCCTGACTCCCGTCCGTCCGAACGACGTAGCTTTTGGCTCATGGCTGAGTTGTGGGCCGATGTGGGCAGGGTTAAGACACGTGCGGGCAGTGTGACCTAGGGACACGCACTACCACCTCGGGGAGGCAGCGGCAAACGAATGAGAGGCTGCTTTGATGGAACGCCGACGTGTCGAAGATGTCCAGAGGCTCGGCTGGGAACGAAATATCTTATCATATCTATGAATGGTGCTTCGTGACCTTCTGTGACGAATCGGGTCTGGTTTAGTTATGCACGCTTTTTTTGCTTTTGGTTTTGCTTTTGGTTATATCGCGCAAAGTCTGTAGTCTTTTGAAGCCCTTTGTCCTCCGGCCATCCTATACATATCATCCACCCTTTCCGTTGAAAATATGTGGAGTGCATTCGACCGTTCCTTAGGAGCTGAGTCCGCGCTGTTCAAACCATCGTCCAATTTGCCGACACGACTACCTAATGCTCCATTGAAAATAACAATGAGGTAGACACAGGTCCCTGCAATCTGTCTGACTCGGGAAATAGGAGATTATTTATTCGCTGGTGAAGCTTGCAAGGATGGCTTGGTCGGTCGCTGGCTGACAGCAAGCATTCGCGCTCCACGAATATGCATGAGGCCAAAACACTTAAGCCGATTACCAGGCGGATGTTTCCTCTTCTGCAGTGTGCCGTTTCATGAAACCTTGCGGTGCTGCCAGGGATACAATGCAATTTATGCCGCATTGCTTGCACCACTGTGCATTACGCTTGCTAGTGGGTAGTTGGTCGCATTATTTCATTGGCCATTTAACAAGCCCGTTCATTGGCACTCGGGCTTTGCCGGTCTGCGTACCGAACCGCGGTAATCGCGTTACGGCCGCTGTGCAGATCAGTGCGGGAAGCGTGCACCGATCGGAGGTCCGTTGAGCTGACCGATGCCCTGGCGGCTGTCCGGGGGTGGGGAGGGGGGGGGGGGGCACAGCTCTCGCTGTCATTTAGCGCTTGGTGAACCTTCTTATCAACACGCGCGTGCCCGAACGGCAGTGACCGTGCCTTTGCGCTGTGTGCGGAGCTTCAGCTTGAAACGCAGCAACGACTCGATCAGAGCGGGACCTCGCTGCCGCTGCCCAACACTCGCTGTCCGGCCAGCCCTCCCCTCATCCCTTAGTGCCGCGCCCTCGGCCGTGCCGCCGCTCCCCTGGCCGGCGCCGCCGCCGCGCCGGCCTCCGTCTCGCCGGCTGGCTCACCGCAGCGGCTTGGCCCGTCGCGCCCGGCGGCATCGATCGGACCGAGAGGGCCCGCCTGCCGATCGATCCGACCCGGCCGGGTCACACCTGGGCCCGCGGAGGAACGGGGGGCGGGGAAGGGCACGTACGCACACCTCGCGGCGAACTCGGCGGCGCCCGGCCCGGGTCGGCAGCGGTCAGGGGCGCGACGGCGCGGCGGACGATGAGGGTGCGGGGCGGGTGTTCCGTCGGGGCTGCCACCGGGGTCGACTGGTGGAACGGATAACGTGCTGGGCGCGGCTGGCGCGGCTCGCTCTCAGCCTGTACCCTCTCCTCCCTTTCGTTTCAAGTGGCGGGAAAACCAACGGCAGCGGTTCTCGTGGTCAGGGCCGTCACACGCCTCGTTAATTTAACAGAGTGACATGACATTCAGTGTGCTATTTCACGGAAGGCTTGAGGAGCGCCCGCCCTTTTGTTCGTGTGGCTGAGTAGGTCTCACGGGCGCCACCGTCTGCCACTTTGGGAAGGTGTTCCCACCGGCTGAACCCGAGGCCAAGGCCAACCGGGACACGAGCGCCGACGCGGCGAAACCCAACCGACGTCTGGAAAATGTTCACCTCCGCGGCCGAAAGGACCTGCAGGGGGCGCTTTCCCACGTCAGAGGGGCGCGCAAGAAACCGCAACGCGCGATGGACGAGCCGCTCTGAAAAATCAAATGCCCGATGTTGGTGGCGGCGGGCACTACAACACGCACAGCGCTGGTCGCCTGCGTGCGCTTCGGGCGGGCGGACTGCAAGGTCGCCTGTCGCCCACAGCACTGCACGCGAGATGTGCGCGCCGGCGGCAGTCAGAGCCCTGGCACCACAACATGGAAAAATGACCTGCTGTTGAACCCTCCGTCCAGAAGAATATGCTCGCCATTCGTTCACACCAAGACCTTACGCTCCACTTGCCGTGGCAGTATACGAATGTTAATCCGAACGCTGAACGGTGGGGCGAGATGAGAAATGATAGGTGCGGTCTAAAGAAAATTTGAATTGTATGTAGCCGCTGCTGGTACAGATCAGACGTTCTCACAATTTTGATTTCTCTTTTTCTACACTCCAACTCTGCACATTTCCGCCCTGCCGTCAAGCAGCCCAATCCAACTGTCCAACGCTCGCCGGTGTCCCGATCCAGCGGAGAGCACCTGCCGCCGTTAACAGGTGCTGAGCTGGGCGTGATGCCTGACCGCGCAGGCCACGCGCCGCCGGCGGCTGTGCTCCTCCCCTCCCCCCTCGCGCTTCCCGTGCAGCGACCCTCGCGCCTCGCCGGCCGAAAAAGGCCACGTTCTATCCGATCATGTGCATGGCCGCCCGCTTTCTGGAGCCGCGTGCCACCGGCGGGCGGTGGCAACTGGCCGGCGCCGGCAGCGAGAGGCGGCGGTGGTGCGCTCCGCCGCCCGGCCGGAGCTCAGCGGCGCCCGCCGGCCGGCGACGGCCGCCCCTCCGCGGCAGGGGCGGCTCCAGGAGTGCGCCAGGGAGGGCCGCCGCCGACCGGACGACCGGCCGGCCCGGGGCGTCCCGGGGCGTCCCGGCGGCGGCGAGGCACTGTCAAGGCCTGGCGCTGCACGTTGACGCTGTGACGTGGCGTGTGACATCTGACGGGGACAGGTGTAGCCTGCTGACCGCGCCTGCCAGCGTGGCCACGCTCATTGACGCTGAGTAATGGCTCTGAGCGTGATGAAGTTCCGATCGGAGGGAGTCGGGCTGGCGGCGCGCGTGGTGTGGAGGCTCGGCCGCGGCCCGGCGGGGGTCGGCGCCGCGGCCGGCCGTGCCGGGCCGACCCTGTCCGGGTGACAATGGGGCCGGCCGGACGCCGCCCACAGGGTGATGGAATGCCGCCCCGCGGCCCAGCCGACGTCAGCCGGCCGTGATGTCCGACCGTCGGATGAGTGACCCTGTGATGTCGGGACGCCCGATGTCGGATCCTCTGCTGTCGGGGCGCCTGATGCAGTAGCCTTCGGGCCAGTGCCGCCGGCTCGGGGCGATGTGGCCCCGCTGACGTCGGCTCCGTCCGATATCGCCTCCGCTGCCGCCGCCCTGCTGCGACTTCGGCCGGCTGACTGGCCAGCTCACCGTGACGTCGGCCGCCATCCGCAGCCGGCCGGAGCAGAGGCGCAGTCGCCGCTCGGGCCGCGGTGACGGCGTCCGCGGGCCTCCGCGGGTGTCCGCGGGCCTCGGCGGGTGTCCGCGGGCCTCGGCGGGCGTCGGCGGGTGTCCGCGGGCCTCCGCGGTCGTCCGCGGGCCTCGGCGGGCGTCCGCGGGCCTCCGCGGGCCTCCGCGGGCGTGGCCTCGAGCGCCGCTGACGTGACCGCAGCCGAACGCGGGCGGATGGGACGCGAATCGCGGACCAAGGGATGTGCCGGACACAGCCCGGCACCGGCCAGATGGGCATAACAGCCCGGTCGTCTGGCCGACTGGAGGCGCGGGGGGCGAGACCGGCAGGCGTTAGGGCGGCGATATTTGTGGATATTATTACCATCTAGCCTGCTCAGTGCACTCTGAACCCACAAACTAGCAAAGATGTACCACCCAGTTTAAACGGACAATCATCCACCCTTTCATCAGACAGAACTGCGGAGGGCTTTACGCCGCACCTTGTGGCGGCACGGCCGGTCCGGGCCTGGGCTGACCACCGGCCCGTCGCCAGCTGGACTTCCCACGTCAGTCAGGCCAAACAATGCACCGGCCCCGGCGCTCGTACCCAGCGCCGCTGGATGGCGAGTCGAGCATCTTTCCCCCAGACAACGGAGGCGACAAAGACACGTACGTGATTCCGGGAAAGGCTTTTGCGCTCCACACCCTTCACTTTGAGGGTGACACAAAAAAAGGGCAACAATTTCCAACGCATGCACCCGGAACCTGTCCAAGTACCGTGTTTGACATGCACCCTGATAAGGCGCCAAAGACATTTGTGGGTCGGAATGCCCACTTCAGCACGTCTATGCTCAGAAAGCTTACGTAGATTTATGCTTGTATCAAGGTTTTAAGACCTTGGATGATCTGTTTTTTGTAATGAAAATTTGGAAGTGATGGGGTTGACAACATGGGCTCTTACTGTTCTCAAAGTTTAATCAAATCAAGCTCTGCCATAGCTGCAAGACAATCCGATTCGACTCTAGTCGGATATCCGTTGCGGTTGACCGCCAGCGGACGCTCAGCGGACGGTCAATGGTCAACAGTGGAGTACATGTGCTCATTGATTTCGCGATGTTTCGAAAAGACGTGCCAAAATCTGAAGATTTGGATGTTTTTACACTGAAAGTGTTCCACATGTGTGTGAGATTTTAAACTGAAGTGGCCAATTTGAATATCAATTCACATATCACATATGGGTTCACTTCAACAATAATTCACAGCCCTGTCCTTATTTAGACCTAAGACCCGCCAGTTTCTTAGCTGCACTCCACGACAACGTCGTTCAAATATCCTGCCAGCCCATAGGCCATGCGGCGTTCAAGGCCATAATTATAGTATCGTGGAGCCGCTTAGGTCAGGCCTCCGTGTGCGCGATTTCCTAATGTTGCGGACGTCCATTGGCTCTCCATGAATGTTGAACCAGTTGCACAGGGCTCAGTCACGATTGGTTGTTTGGATTAGCCCGTTTCGCACCGGGAATGACCATTTCAAGGTTGTGGGAGGAGGGGAAATGGCGGTAGGGCAGGACTAGACACGCCCGGGTCTAACCTCGAGCCCCGGGTCGCGCATGAACCCGCCGGAGTGTGCGCTGGGGCCTCGTTTGGGGCCCCCCGAGGCGCGTCTCGGCCCGGATCGCGTGTTGCGCTACATTTTGTAAGAAGTTGGAGATTATGACTTGTTATTACGGAAGTAAGACTTGCAATCGAATAACTTCGAAAAATGCCGTAAGCAAGTATGTCCAATGCAAGTAAACTCTGTAGACTCACGGGACAATATGCAAGAACACCACGGGGGTGCCAAACACGAGCACTTAACGATATGTGGCTCAGTGAACACTTGCAGCACCCGTGCTATCATCTCTCGGCAAATTCGAAGTACTTCAAGTGATAGCGTAGGGTGGCAATTTCGCATGTCTAGTTTGGCAGCGACTCTATGTCATACAAAGGTTCCATGACGCGCCCAAACAATGACAGGCAGCATAAGAGCATATTGAGGAGCAGAAAAAGCTCTTGTCTGGAGTAGCCCTTTTCACTTTAAAGTATGCCAATAGCTATAGCGAGCTTATTTCATCATATCTGATGTTTGGTTCAACATCGATAAATTTGTGTTTAGAACTGTCCTTTCCATGTGTTGAAAACGCTCGGTCTAAGACTGGTGTCCGATTGCAATAACCTGTCCATACAGTTACAGTTGCAGGGTGCAGTTGAATAAATTCCATTTCATTGAAATGTATGCACTTATGCTTGTGCTATGGACATTAATGTAGATGTTTTCAGTTTTATTGCGATTATTCTGCATGTTTTATTTGGTACAAATATGATTTTTTCGTAATATTTTTTTGTCAACGTCGGGTCCCGAAACCTTAACTCAAATCATGTTTAGGCCTTCATGTTTCTGACCGTAGGCCTTCCGACTGATATGCTCTTCATGCAGGCGTCATGTGCGCACGCCTTATGAAAGGAGACGTTCTGATAAAGGACACCAAAAATAGACCTCCTGAAAATAGACATCCTGGGCTAGTCCGGCGTCCACTCGGCCGTCTGCGGGCTGGCGTGTCCGGTCTCGGGTGTCACAGCACGCCGCGCCACCGCCACTGGGCGACGGGTCGCTCGGACGTGACCAGCGAAGCGGACTACCGTCGTAGCCGGCACTGTCGGGGACAGACTCCCAGCGTCGCAGCCGGCACTGTCGGGGACAGACTCCCAGCGGGGCCGGCGCTGGCGGGGATGACCCGCCGACGGCCCGCCCCTGGACGTGCCCGGCTGGAGCCCAGCGGGCGCCGCGGCCGGCCGGCCCCCGGTCCTTCCCCGCGTGCCGCAGCGGCAAAAACATGGCCGCACCGCGCCGGACGGCCACCGCCGCCGACATATTGCGCGTTCTCGTTGGGACGTGAGGCGCGCCCGGTCGGCTGGTGTTAATTTCTCGGGCCAGGAATGTGCTGCCGCCTGGGGTCAGGGCTCAATTAGCGGCTGGCCGGTCACTGGGCTCGCTCCGGTCACTGGGCTCACTCAATGACCGGAGGTCACGGGATTTGGCGATTTGACGTTGGCGTGCTCGGCGGCCGGCGGTGCTGGCAGTTTTAATTATTTCCCTGGTCCGTGTGTTGCCGTGCTGAATGAAGTTTGTACTGGATCGAGTGGGCATGCGTTGTGGCGGGGTTCGCAGGACGTCGAGCTGTTAGCGGGACATCGTGTTCGTGAGATGTTATGTGCTGTCCGTGCATCTGCGCACCGTGTCACTGGACTTACCACTTAAACGACTGACCTCTGACCTCACCTCATAACTGACCTCACCCCGTTCGTGTTCACGCCCCCGACGTCAATGTTCTGTTGTTTCAAGTACTGTCGTACAAAGGAGGCACCTGTGAGTACCGTACGGGAAGCCGGACTCCTCTTGCTGTGGCCGGCCCGGGGTCCGGTCCCGACTGTAGCATGTTGCATGCGCTGCCGTTTGTCGCACCCCGCCCCGCGGCCCGCGGCTCGATGGCGGCCGCGCGCCGGGGGCGGCCACACCGTCATTACGGTCACGCGCTGTCCCGCCGCCCCGCCGGCCCCGCCGGCCCGCCGGCCACCGGCCTCGGCTTAGGGCCCGCCAGGCCCGGCTGGCGGCGATGGTGCTGTCGGCAGCCGCCGGCCGACACTGGGATGCAGGCCATCGGCGTGACGTGCTCCAGCCGCACTGCTACGCGGAGAGCATGGGCAGATCACGACACATGCTCAACTGCTTTTGTAAACTGCGCACGACGCCAGCATGTGCCGTTATGTGTTGTAGTGGCTTTGTGGCGTCCGGGCAGAGTGCTTGCGCTGCCGCAGTTGCTAGATCATCAACGCGCAGGTGCTGACCACTAGCACCTTAAAAAATGTTTGCTGGTCGGAGAGCCGCATGCGTAACTTCACATGCCATTTGTGTGTCCCGGCGTGCCGTCTTTAAAGCAGCGAATGTGCTAATGTTTCATCAGCGCGCGACACGAGCTCTGCGCACCCTCCCCGTGAGCGCCGTCGTCCCCCGGTGTCAGCGGGCGTCTGGCTGGCCCGGGCCGGTGCCGGAGACCGCCGGAGCAGGCTCCCGTGCCGCCGTCTCGCCGCTCTGTGGTGCCGGTGTCGGCCGGCGTGCCGTCGTCCGCGCGGCCCCCGCTGACCGGCGCCCCCGCCGTGTTCCAGACCAGGACAACCAGCGCATCATCATCCGCGTGGAGGACGACAACGACGAGAACCCGTACTTCATCAACCGGCCGCTGCCCATGCAGGCGGTGGTGAAGCTAAACGCGCCGCCCAACACGCCCGTGTTCACGCTGCAGGCGCGCGACCCGGACACCCACCACAACATCCACTACTTCCTCGTCAAGGACCGGAGTGAGTGGGTTGCCGCCGCGGCCGAGGCGCGGGAGATGGCGCGGCGCCGGGTCGAGCCCGAGCCGGCGGCGACCCTCCTTCCCGCCCGGCCAGTCACTCGCAGGGGTGTCGATTGGCTCGGGAGCCGTCGGGCGCCGGCCGGTGTGCGTCGCAATCGCCTCGGGACGCGCTGTCTCCGGCCGGGAGTCGGGAGGAGCTCGGCTGGTCCGGCTCCTCCGTCGTCCGGCCTCGGCCGTGACGTGTGGCCGCCTCTGAACGCCAGCGGACACCGCGGACTCCGTGGGACTCCGCCGAGTCCGGGCCGGATCGTTATCCGCATTCCTTGTGGATTGCACGGCGTGGACGCTGGGCCATTTTCATCCGGGCCATTTCCGCTGTGCAGAGCGTGGGGCCGGCCGCCGTCGCCGGCGTCCCGCGGAGTAAATCGGCGTCATTTCGGCTCATCATGCCAGTCTTCAATTAGCCGATTCGGGCCTCCTCATTTGGGCGCGACGCGGCGCGACGGTGACGCATGGGCTCGTTAGTCGGCAGCCGGACGCCGGCGGCGGACGCGGCCGCTCGCACCGGTGGATTGTTGCCGCCGCCGGGCCGCGTTGTCATTGTTCGGGCTGGGTGGGTCCGCGGGGCCCGCGGGCGGGCGGAGCGTTCGCTCGTTGCGCGCCGGGCCGGCGACTGCGCGCGCCGGGCCGGGCCGGGTGCGGCCCCGCCCGTCCGGCGGCGCCGCGCTGGCCCCAAGCGGCGCGACCCGGCTGGCCGGCGCCGGCTCGCGACCCCCGTCGCCCCAGCCGTGCCCTGCGGGCGCCGGCGGAGGTCGCAGACACGCTGCCGTCGAGCACTGCGGCCGGTTTTCACTGTCGGTTCCCCGGGCGCTGCCGGCCCGTTCGCCGGTGTATTGATCGGGGCCGGCGAGCGGCCGGCGACACTCAGACAGAGCGGTTTGTGTTCGGCCGCCGCCGGAGTGCCCCCGACGGACGGCGCTGCGGCGCCCAGCCCGGCTCAGCCGCCGCGCCGGTGTGATCGCCGACGAGAATCGCTCGGCTGCGGGATTGCGGTTCATCATGCTGAGATGGACACGGAATTGTTTCGATTGTGGCGGCGCTCGGAAACTCCCGACCTTTGTTAGCCGGGAGCACCCCGTTGGGTTTGAATTGCTCATATGTTTGATTTGGCCGGATGGAGTCTGCTCTTCGTTTTTTTTTTGAAGCCTTATACGTTTCCTTATAAGGATTCGTTTTTATTCATAGACGACATGCTTGCTTGAAGGAAATTGATGCTGGTATCTTACCCAGGCGTTATATTGCATATTGAGATGGAAACGCCGGTATTTGTCGAGGCTGCTAGAGCCTACGACCACCGGACTTCTGTTGTATGGCCACTTCAATCAGCCAGCATTCCACTCACGTACAGAGAAGATTAGACCTAACCGTACCTGGCGACTGCCCGAACGGCACGTTTGATGGCCGCAGCAGCCGATAAGCTAATTAATTAACTTGGTAATCCGCAGGCCGAGGAGAATGATCAAGTGCGGCGGAGGGCGATCAGCTCGGCTCTCGCTGTTGTAGTCTGCAGTCGTAGCGACTCGTGAGCGATGGTTCCGTCAGCAGGACGCATCTGCAGCTCCGACCCGATCTGATCGAGCAATGCTGCAGCTCTGCAGCGCGGCGGGCGTCCACGTGCGGCCTCGCCGGTCCGGGGCTCGCCGCGGCGGCCGGACCGACACCGGTGACGAAGCCGGCGACAGTGCACTGGCGCTAGCCTGGTCCGATGGGAATTGTTGTCTGGTTGGGTTTGGTCAGGACTATCGCATGGCGTGATCCGCTCCATCGTGAAGTGGTTAGGTTCATTTTGAGCCGGTGTGGTTCGATCTGGTCTGGTCTAGTCTCTCCCGGTCCAGCCCTGGACCGGCTGCGGTCCGGTGCGCCGACGCGGCGTCCGCAACGCGACAGCATGGACCGGCGGCCGCCGTCGTCCGCGGCCGGCTCTGCCAACGGCGGCGCTGGAGAGGTGGTCCGAACTCGACCTCCCCCGTGATCACTGAGAGACGGAGAGGGGCAGGCGGGCGCTGAGAGACTGGCGTGGCTGGGCTCGGCTCGCTCGGATGGTGGGGCTCGGCGCTGGCGAATCGGCAGGCCTCTGGCGACGGTGCCGTGCCACTGCTGGAGTATATCGGCAGGCCTCTGGCGACGGTTGCCCTGGAGTATATCGGCAGGCCTCCTGGCGACGGTGCTGTGCCACTGCTGGAGTATATCGGCAGGCCTCTGGCGACGGTGCCTGTGCCACTGCTGGAGTATATCGGCAGGCCTCTGGCGACGGTGCCGGGCCACTGCTGGAGTATATCGGCAGGCCTCTGGCGACGGTGCCGTGCCACTGCTGGAGTATATCGGCAGGCCTCTGGCGACGGTGCCGTGCCACTGCTGGAGTATAATCGGCAGGGCCTCTGGCGACGGTGCCGTGCCACTGCTGGGTATATCGGCAGGCCTCTGGCAACGGTGCCGTGCCACTGGCTGGAGTATATCGGCAGGCCTCTGGCAACGGTTGCCGTGCCACTGCTGGAGTATATCGGCAGGCCTCTGGCGACGGTGCCGTGCCACTGCTGGAGTATATCGGCAGGCCTCTGGCAACGGTGGCCGTGGCCACTGCTGGAGTATATCGGCAGGCCTCTGGCGACGGTGCCGTGCCACTGCTGGAGTATATCGGCAGGCCTCTGGCGACGGTTGCCGTGCCACTGCTGGAGTATATCGGCAGGCCTCTGGCGACGGTGCCGTGCCACTGCTGGAGTTATATCGGCAGGCCTCTGGCGACGGTGCCGTGCCACTGCTGGAGTATATCGGCAGGCCTCTGGCGACGGTGCCGTGCCACTGATGGAGTATATCGGCAGGCCTCTGGCGACGGTGCCGTGCCACTGCTGGAGTATATCGGCAGGCCTCTGGCGACGGTGCCGTGCCACTGCTGGAGTAGGTCCTCTGGCGACGGTGCCGTGCCACTGCTGGAGTATATCGGCCAGGCCCTCTGGCGACTTGGTGCAGTGCCACTGCTGGAGTATATCGGCCGGCCTCTGGCGACGGTGCCGTGCCCACTGCTGGAGTATATCGGCAGGCCTCTGGCGACGGTGCCGTGGCCACTGCTGGAGTATATCGGCAGGCCTCTGGCGACGGTGCCGTGCCACTGCTGGAGTATATCGGCAGGCCTCTGGCGACGGTGCCGTGCCACTGCTGGAGTATATCGGCAGGCCTCTGGCGACGGTGCCGTGCCACTGCTGGAGTATATCGGCAGGCCTCTGGCGACGGTGCCGTGCCACTGCTGGGGTATATCGGCAGGCCTCTGGCAACGGTGCCGTGCCACTGCTGGAGTATATCGGCAGGCCTCTGGCGACGGTGCCGTGCCACTGCTGGAGTATATCGGCAGGCCTCTGGCGACGGTGCCGTGCCACTGCTGGAATGTATCGGCGTGCATCACTGGATACCCGATATCAAGTGGTACAGGATAATGGTTAATCGTGTGAATGAATGACCCGATCTGTCAGCCGATAAATCAATCAAGGCGATGTAATCGAGACCGGTTAACGTGTATCAGTCAATCTTAACAACGCGTCATTTCACCTATGCTCGGCCTTTTACGTCGCCTGAATGCGGCGGCGCGGGCCAATTCTCGGCGCGCGTGGCCCGCGTCTACTGCCTCCAGATGAGACGGATAAACCCGTGACGATCAGCGTGCGTGTGCCCGCCTCGTGCCCGTACCTCGAGCGGCCGTCTCGGACGTTGACCAGCGCTCGTCCGTCGCGTCCCCAGCCGTGTGTGTGCCTGCCTCGTGCCGTACCTCGAGCGGCCGTCTCGGACGCTGATCGGCGCTCGTCCGTCGCGTCCCCAGCCGTGTGTGTGTCTGCCTCGTGCCGTACCTCGAGTGGCCGTCTCGGACGCTGACCAGCGCTCGTCCGTCGCGTCCCCAACCGTGTGTGTGTGTGGCTGCCTCGTGCCGTACCTCGAGCGGCCGTCTCGGACGTTGACCAGCGCTCGTCCGTCGCCGTCGCCAGCCGTGTGTGTGCCTGCCTCGTGCCGTACCTCGATCGGCCGTCTCGGACGCTGACCAGCGCTCGTCTGTCGCGTCCCCAGCCGTGTGTGTGCCTGCCTCGTGCCGTACCTCGATCGGCCGTCCTCGGACGCTGACCAGCGCTCGTCCGTCGCGTCCCCAGCCGTGTGTGTGCCTGCCTCGTGCCGTACCTCGATCGGCCGTCTCGGACGCTGACCAGCGCTCGTCTGTCGCGTCCCCAGCCGGCGGCCGTTTCCAGGTGGACGAGCGTTCGGGTGTGGTGCGCACGCGCGGCGCCGAGCCCTTCCAGCTGGACATGGAGTACGTGCTGTACGTGAAGGCCGAGGACCAGAACGGCCGCGACGCGCTCGGCAAGTTCCAGGCAACCGAGGAGGAACGGCTCAGCATCGTGGGTGGCAAGCGGCAGCCGCAGTTCTACATGCCCGGCTACGAGGCCAAGATCTTCGAAAACCACCAGAAGGACACCAAGTTAGTGCCGCTGGCCGGAGCGCCGCGCGGGGTGTTCTGGGAGGAAATGTTTGTTTGTGTCCGCCGCTGGCGGGAGCATTCGGTGCTGAGGCCGCAAGATGGACACGATCTGCATGTTGGACACGATCTGACGCCAAGGTCACATGTCTGCACCGTAGGTCATGTCGAGATGGTGGGACGCTAACCGCTGTATCCGATGGGCGAAGGTCTTATTCATATGCATGCCCCCCAGACGGCCAGTGATTGCTCTTCCGGTAGCTGTAATGACCGGTGCAATTGCGCTATCATCGTTTTGCGTACAAGCCCGGCCGTGGCGCTTTGATTATTGTTCCTGTCGGAACGGTCGCGCCCGGTGTTTGCTGTTACAACACGCCGGGCGGCGGTTCATCATACTGGCGGCGTGTGGCCGACGCCGGGAGCGGCTGCAGGTCGCTCGCCGAGGCGTGGCCCAGATCACCGCGGCCGGCCCGCGCCGCCTCATGATGTAAATCAGACCTGGCAGTTTTTGCCGGCTGCGGGTGGCGCGGGCGTCGCAGGAATCGGCGCCGGGGGCCGAAAAAACGGCCCACCTTTGCCTCGTGATTCTCCCCGCCGCTTTTTACGGCAGGCGCCGGCGATCCGGTGCGCTCCGGCGGCTTTTGATGGCGGTGGCGTCTGTTCCAGGCGGTCGGGGACTGAATAACGCCTCATTTGACCGGGTTGATTTGCAGCCGGTGGGGTTTTTGCCAGGCGTGCGCGGCGAAGCTTGGGGCGCAGGCAGCCGGCGCTGCCCGGGCGCCGGCTGACCCAGTCTGGAGTGTATTCATCAGCGCGGCCCGCCGTCACCGGTCGTGGCGCCGTGATCTACGGCGCCCGGCCGGGGTGGCCGAAGGTCGGCGGTGACGTGGCGCCGGTCGCCCCGCGGCGGTCACGTGACGCGACGCTCACCCCTCCGGCGCTGCCTGTCGCAGTGTCATCGCCGTCAAGGCCAAGTCGTTCGCCGACCGCGAGATTCGCTACACGCTGAAGGCGCAGGGCCTGGGCGCCGGCACGTTCAACATCGGCCCCACTTCCGGCATCGTCAAGCTGGCCAAGGAGCTGGACTTCGAGGACGTGCGGCAGCCGCACATCTACTCGCTGGTGGTGACGGCCACCGAGGACTCGGGCGGCTTCTCCACGAGCGTCGAGGTGAGAGAGGCCGCTGACGCTGTCGGCGCCGCTGCCGCTGCTGCTGCCTGCGCCGGGGCGACCGGGAAAAGCGGCGTGAAATGCCGGTCATTTTGATGCTGGGCGGATGGTGAATGGAAACTGGACTTGCGCATATTGCGTGACGCACGTTATCCTGATGAACTTTCGAGGCTTTCGCAACATGTTCGCCGAAGTCAGCAGATAATGGACCAGGGTGACACTAACAGCATATTTATTACGTCTGATGTTTTTCATGCACGCCACAGGCAGGCTGTCGGAACGGAAGCAGCGCGGTCAACGTACACTATCGCGTTAGTAGTGACACATACACCAGATCTCTCAGGTCAACGCTGCTCTTCGGCTGGCTGGGCTGTACCCACCCGCCGCCGCTGCTCTGGCGCCCACCTCCCCCGCTCCGGCCGGCCTGCCGCGGTCCCCATCCGCCGCTGCTCCTCTGGCGCCCACCTCCCTCGCTCCGACCGGCGTGCCGCGGTACCCATCCGCCGCTGCTCCTCTGGTGCCCACCTCTCCCGCTCCGGCCCGGCCTGTCGCAATCATGCTCACCCCCTGACCTCCGCCTCCTCTCGCAGCTGGACCATCAAGGTCATGGACGTCAACGACAACGCGCCGAAGTTCGAGCTGCCCGACTACCAGACGCACAACGTGCCGGAGGACATCCCGGTGGGCTCGGAGCTGCTGCGTGTCAAAGGCACGGACAGCGACAGCGGCACCAACGCCGACCTCTTCTACTCGGTCAGCGACGACCACTTCCGCGTCGACGACCAGGGCGCCATCTACAACAACCGCGTCCTGGACGCCGACAACAACAACGGCCTGTACCAGTTCCTGGTGACGGCCACCGACCGAGGTGTGTGCGGCGCCGCCGGCGACGGCAGCGTCGCTGGCGGACGCGTCGGCCGGCTGTAAACGGCTGGGACGCTGATGAGCAATGGTAGATGCCGCTGGCCAATGTCTGCCGCTGTTCATGCGATGCTCGGTCGGTTTGTTTTTACTGGCAGCTCACTCGACGCTGCTGACCACGTTTTTACGCCCACGCAACACTTGTCATGTTCTAGCATCATAAGCTGGCTTTGTGTAGTAAGTTCGAAACTGGTTTGACCGTCGCCTGATCCGGTCTGAAATTAGTGTTCTGTGACGTATGGCAGAAATCCTGTTTGACATTTTTATCGTCATACCAGCCTCAGCCCACTTCCGCCGGCTCCCCATGCCAGGCGAGCCTCGCGTCCGAACCGTGCCCGCGGAGACGGCGCGGTCGCCGGACCCCACCTGCGCGCCTCGACCGGCCTGGTCCGGCCGACCGGCCGCCTGGCCGGCCGTCCCCACACTGTCCATTATTCACCGTTCGTCGGCCCGGCCGGCGGAACCGATCGGTGCCGCCGGAGCACGCGCGCCGCGACTCGTCCGGTCCAGCCCGGCCGCCGCCGCCGCCGCCGCCGCCGCCGCTGCGTCGGCGGCGGCGATGACCGAGGTGTCGTCGATTGATCGGCGGGCGCGCGCGCCGCCGGTCGCGGGAGCGGTCCGCCCGGCGGCGGCGGCGGCGCGCACCGGGCGGACGCTGCCGCCGCCACGCCGCCGGCCGGCCGGCTGCCGCCCGGGCCGGTTTAATTAGCGGCGGCCGGCGGGGCCGATCGCGAGCGCCGATACTGCGCACGTGGCGCGGCGCTCGTTGGTGTTTAAACGCGAGATGTGATGTGGGAGTCAATTACCCGGTTTACATGGGCAGCCGAGGATAATTCGAATTAAGATCGGAACGGATCATGCGACGTTAACCCTCTCGGCGAGGGGCGTTTACATGGGCGAAACCGGCTGTACGTCGGATTAACGGTCGATAGTTGGATCCCGCTTAGTTCGAATCAAGGAACGGATTATGGGCGAAAACTGCGCTTTTGAGGCGAACTGAACAAAACAAGAAGAAAAAAGCCGGTACTCTGCGTATGGATGGCGAATGTCACGAGCCATGGTGGGCGCGGGACAGCTTTGAGGGCGAGGAGGAAGATGGACTCCGTTGGAAAAATGATCTGTGCGGGACTCATAGGCTTTATAGCTATAGCACAAGCCATAGCACTTGAAACACGAGAGTTGCGCAGTCAGCACTGCCAAATCTGTCACATAAGCAGTGTTATATGCAAATTTTTACTAGCGGGAAACTTTGGCTAGCAGGAAATCAGTATTTTCTTGTATTGGCCAATGACACTCACAAACTTACCACACTCATATCAGTATGCCACCCAGCATCATGTCATCTACTTTGCGCAGCCCAAGAAACACATTACCTACTCCCACACTAATGCATTTATGAGCAGCCTGCAACAGTGAGCTAAGCTACAGAAATGACTCATGAATGCTACATAGTTAGTGGCAAAAATTGTGTAACTATGTTGTCTTTCCCCATCCAATGCATCATCAGTACCTGAGGGCAGCATTGCCACTTAGACTTGGCATGGACTGGCAAGTCAGAATGTAGCTATTTGCTTTCTTGACATACTAGGGTTGAAATACTGCTTTGATATCCTTGCAGTCAACAGCATTGGCTGATATGGACTGATGGCTAGGTGGCACAAACAGCTGTGTTCGCACAGTCCAAAGATCATAACATGTGAACCAGCCCCAGAGCTGTCATGACAAACGCAATCTGGGCTCAAAATTCATAACAAATGATTAATTATAACAACAGCTCAATTATCCACCTCATGGTTTGCAAAGATACATGTCACACAAAAGCACCAAGGTAACATATTTAATCACCAGTACAAAAACAGGTAATGACGTGCACCACAGATGTTCTCTGCACATCATGTGGCATTATGTTAGGTTTACTTAGTTTATGTACTGTTTTCTTCCACATGAAATGCACAAACCTGGATTTGACAGAGTACTGATGACAGCTATTTTCATCCAGTGCTCACATTTGCTTTCTTGACATTTTGGAACCATCACTGGGCAATTTTGGTCCCATCATTAAAAATAGTTCACATTCTGCACTGACTGCAATGATCTATTGCCTATATTTGTTGATCCTTTGCATCATGCAGGAATTATTGAGTTACCTATCTCACGCACATTAAACTGACAAGCAACAAACAGCCTAATCACATCAAAAACAAATATTCCAGCCCCCGCTTCCTTGCCATTTGGTCTACCAGTGTGATGTAACTTCATATTTCCTTGACGAGCCAGTCACCAATATCCAGCACATCCCTCCTGCCAATAGGTGGTCAACCAAATGCTCAAGTCACAGGAGGAATGTCTGCAAAATCAATCCTGGGGCATTTATGTATTCACTTGATGAAAGAAACTATTGGTACTCCCTGCAAGAATTGTTTAACAGTTGAAGTACCTACCTCATGGCCTGCAAAGACACCCATCACAAAAAAGCACCAAGGTGACATATTTAATCACCAGTACAAAAACAGGTGATGATATGCAACACAGACATGTTCTCCATGCAGCATGTGCCATCGTGTTAGGTGTTAGTTTATGCACTGTTTTCCTGCACATGGAACACACAAACTTGGATTTAGCAGAGTAATGATGACAACTATTTTCATCCAGTGTTCACATTTGCTTTCTTGCTGTTCTGACCCTGTCATTGGGCAATTTCGGTCCTACCATTAAAAAAGTTCACATTCTGAGCTGACTGCAATGATCTATATTTGTTCATCCATCATATCATGCAGCAATTTTTAAGCTAGCTTTCTCACACAAATTTAACTGACAAGCAACCAGCACCCTAATTTAAGGAACATCTGCAAAAACACTCCTGGGGCCTTAAGGTATTAACTTAATGAAAGAAACTTGGAGGCATTCTCTACAAGAATTCTGAGCAATCCAAAAATTGAAGTGAGAACAAGTCAAAGCTATATAAAACGACCATATTACCTCCATCTGGCTTTTGGAAGCATGGAGCCTGCCCCAGATGTAAATTAATCTAACCTTTAGGCGGAAAGATAACACCAAACACCGCCGACGCCTGCTGTCTGCATAGTTCAAGCGCCTAGCAAGGCTAAATTACATGAGCATTTCTGTGCTGCTAGCCACCCAAGGCCCTCAATAATAACAGTAGTTTTAGCAGCATGGTGTCAACTTCACCTTCTTTCTCTTTTCCTTTGCCATCTTGGCCTTGGACCGTCTCGAGCAATAGCTAAAAACCCGTGGAAAAGCGGCAACACCAAACAAAGCTGAAATGGCCATGAACGGAACTGCGTGCGCCAGGCATTTTTCTTTTTTTTTTTGTTTAGACAGCTGACGGCCGATAATTCGGACGAAATCCCTTCCTGAACGGATGATCCTCTCACGGGAAGGGATTTCCTCCGGCGCACGATTCGAATCAGCGGAACGGCGCGTGAGTGTATACATGGGCCAGATAGTTCGGATCGAGGACGGGTCCCGGCTCAATTCGAATCACAGCTGCCCATGTAAACAGGGTAAATGCGCCGGGGTGGGTCGAAATGAGCGGGTGGCGCTTGTTATGACGCAGAGGACGTTGTTATGCCCGTGACGTCCTTGCGGGTAAATTATTGAGGGTCATTGATCGAAGTCAGATCATTACCAGGGCAGTGAAACCATAATCGGCGACCGGCGGCGGTCTTTGACGTATTTGGATTTTGCAGCGCGAGGGGGCGGGGACGGTGCGCGGCACCAGTCAGGGCGGCGGGGATCGATGCAGTGTGGCGGGTGTGTGGGTGGCACGCAGTGCAAGGTAGCTCCCGACCTTCGCCGTAGAACATGGCCGTTTCGGACCGAAACACGGTTTTATTGATCTTTTCGTAAGCGAGCATTCCTGGGAGGCCCAGGCCCACCCGAGCTGTCTGTTCGGTAATGGCTGAGCTGGGACCGCGCCGCGCTGAGCATGTTTGCACTTGGTGTGGTCCAGACGGCCCGAGAACCCAGCGCTCCGCCGGGTACGGGTCCCGCACCCTCGTGGGAGCACTTGGCGCGGGAACCCAGCGGCCCCGCTTGGACCCAACGAGCCCGCCGGTCAGGCCAGCCCAGCCGCTGCCCTCTGACCGTCCGACCCGCTGTTGGCCCCCACCGCTGGTGACGTTCTCAACCGCTTGCTAAACCGAGCTCCGCCCGCGTGCTTCGAGCCCAGCCCTCCGCCGGACTTGACGATCCCATTCCCCCGCCAGATGCGAGCACTTGTCCTCTCCGCCGAACGTAACTCGCTGGCCCACCGTACCTTGCATCCCCCTCCAGCCGGGAGTGTCTCCGCTCTGCAGCGAGCGGCGCCCTCTCGCTACCCTGACGCCCGCCATGACGCCCGCTCTGTCCGGCCGCGGCAGGTGAGCCGGCCAAGACGGGCACGGCCACGGTGCGCGTCTACACCAAGAACAAGAACGACGAGGAGCCGCGCTTCACACAGCAGGTGTACACGCCGAACGTGGACGAGAACGCCGGCCCAAACGCGCTGGTCACCACCGTGGTGGCGTCGGACAAGGACGGCGACCGCGTCAAGTACGGCTTCGCCAACGGCGCCAACACTTACGGCCAGTTCATGATCGAGGAGAACACGGGAGTCATCCGGCTGCGCAACGGCGCTATCGAGCTCGACCGCGACAAGTACGAGGTGAGCAACGACGTTCGACCGCGACAGGCGTCAGATGGAGGGCGATGTTGTGATGTGAGGTGAGTAGCGAGACTGGAGGGGGAGGGGGAGGGGAGAGATTGCGGAGAGGAGCGAGTCTGGTGTGGAGAGCCGTCTGGCGTGAGAAGCGCAGGGCTGGCCCTGTGGTGAGGCTGGACCGCGCCGAGCACGCCCGTTGGCACCGGATGCGTGCCCTGGCCTGCCGGGGGGGGGGGGGGGATGAGACGGCCGTGTTTGAGTCCAGCCCCTTCCCCCGCCCTCGGAGGCGTCCCACGGCAGCCGCGGCAGCCGCACGCTGCGACGGCCCGGCCATCGACCGAGCCTCGCCAGCCATAATACCTGCCGTGAGGCCGGCTCCGTCGGCCCCCTCCCCCCCCCCCCCTTCCCCCGCTTTAGTGTGCTCCGAGCCGCGTCCCGCCGGCCTCGTCTGGACCGACCCCGTCCCGCCGGCGGCGGCCGGCCGGCCCTCGTTTCGGGTCGCTGCCAGCGGTGCCCGGTTATGAACTGCCGCCGCCGTCGCGGACTCTTGCCGCTGCTCTGCTGGGCGCGGCCGGGGACGCTGCACGACGGCGTCGCCGGTCGATGCGGCTGGGACACACGGGGAGTGGCGTTACGTGATCGCCGCAGCGGGCGCGCTGAAGCCCCGCGGCGCGGCGCCAGGCGGACCTGGCGGCGGCGTGCAACACTGGATATGCTCACTGGATGAGGTGGGGGAGGGGAGGGGAGGGAGTGCAGCTGGAAGCCGGCACCTGACTAACTCAATTAAGGTTGAGCAACTTCGCAGATGGCACTGGGCGCAGCATTGATGTGGGCCGGAAGGCGAGTGGACTGAGAACTGCGGCTTCCAAGGGCGCTCCTGCTGCCAGCACCGGCTTGTCGCAAACTAGCTTAACTGCAACACTGATTTACGCCAAAGTACATTTGTGTTACGGCTAAGCCAGTGTCACTCACCTGACCTGACGGAACCATACGTGCCCTGCCATACCCTGATCTGCCCTTATATGACATTATGTGACCTGCTATGACCTTATCTGACCTGATCTGACTTGAAGTGGTCTGACCTGACCTGACCTGACCTGTGGTATCCGTCAGGTGAACGTGACGGCCACGGACGACGGCTCGTGCTGCGAAGGTGGCGGACGCACCATCCACACCAGCACCGCCGTGGTGGTTGTCTTCATCACCGACGTCAACGACAACAAGCCCGTGTTCAAGGAGTGCAAGACGTACCGGCCGCGCGTCGAGGAGTCGGCCTCCAACGGACGGTGAGTGACGTTCGCGCCGCCGCCGCCGCCGCCGCCGCCACCCCCGCAGCGGCGAGAGCGCCGGCGACGTCACAGATCAGACATGGCCCTGCTGACCTTTGGAAACTCGGGCGGCGTGGGCTGCCTTGTCACTGCACGTCGTCATCTTGTCGGAGTCCAATGTCGGGACGGCCTCGCGTCTGTGACGTCGGCGTGGATTCTGCGACCTGCCGTCGGCGGCGTTGGCGGAATGGCGTCTCCCGCCGGGTCCCTGCTGCCGGCGGCCGCGGCGGGGAGGCGGCTGTAGATGGCGTCCTCCGCCGGCTAACTGCCGTCGGCGGCGGGTGAGGGGGCGGTATGCGGCGGCGGCAGACACCACGTCGCCTTCTCCGTCCTCGGTCATCAGCAGTGTGCCGTGGAGCGCGCGCGCTGCCCGCGCAGTGTCTGCTCTTCAAGGATGTGCGATGTGTGTCGTTCTTTTTCGTGCGTGTCTGTAAAGGGTTTGAATTGTCCACACGTGTCGGCTGGGGGCTATTTGCCTGGGTCGGCTGCGCGCCCCGGAGAGGGCTTCCGCGACCGCTGCCTCGCACGCAAACTGTCGGTTCGAACCCGCGAGACTTGGCCCTTATGCGAGACCCTCCGCGCCAGGTTCGTGCTGGAAGTGAAAGCCACCGACGCCGACAAGGGTATCAACGGCCAGGTCAAGTACAGAATCGTGCAGCAGCCCAACCAGAAGGGCACCAAGTTCACCGTCGACGACGACACCGGCAAGATCTACACCAACAAGGTGGGACGGCTGACGTGCTGCGGGCGGGGGCTGGCAATGGACGTATGGGAAGGCGGCAGACGAAGGGTGTTGGTGTTGTGTTAGTATTCGGATTTGTTCAATGGACTAGGCTAAGCCACACGGTGAAAAAATCGTTTTTGAGGAACATTTTATCGCTCCCGAAAAGCGGAGTGGATGGCTGGGACGTGTGGTGAGAACTGCTGACTCCGGGCGTCTGGAACCGATAAATCGCCTGGATTTGAACGCGCCGCTCGATGCGCGGCCGGCAGCCGGCCGCTGTCGGCGGCAGCCGTCGACCAATCAGCGCGACGACAGCCGGCCGACGCGGCCCCAACTCGCCGTCAGTCGCGCCGTCGTCGCCGACGGCCGGCGTCGGTCAGACTGACTGGCCGCATCGTCGGTGCCGGCGGCGGACCTTGCCCGGGGATCTTGCCGCAGCCCGGCAGCACTCCAAAATTCGTCCCGCTGGGTGTCGGGGATGTCAATGTGCACTTATGCTTCCGGATGTATGGCTCCTCGGCGGCCTCCGCACTGACAGCATTTCGTCGGCTCCCCATCCGTTGCCCCTTGACCTCGAAGCGGGCGTTTCGACCTGCCCACCCGATTTGCCGAGCCCGAGGCGGCCAGGCGCTGCTTTCTCGACCGTCCGGCTCCATCCGGATTGGTCGATCCTGAGCGAGGGGAGGAGCGACAGACTGCGAACGCTGAGCGTTGGGTGCCGGTCACCGGCCAGCTACCGGCTGCCGGTCAGCGGTGGCGCGTCGGTGGAGGCGGCGTCGGTCCGCACTGCGCGCGGTCCGTGGCCCCGTGCCGCGCCTCGCGGCCGGGATTGATGCCTGTATTTAAGGGACGCGTTTCTGTGCAAGCGCTCCTTGACACCAGTATTCATGACTGTAGCATCCGACGCGCGCCAAATTGTTACCATGGGAGAAGATACGGGCCTGAGGCTCATTTGGTTTGAAACATGGCGCCGTTTGTCGGAATAACGTCGCCTCTCCACGGACCCGCGCTAACTGCTGCCCCGTCCTGCCCCGTCCTGCCCCGCCCTGCCCCGCCCTGCCTCGCCCTGCCCTGCCGTGGCCTGAGCTGACCTGACCTGCTTACCTTACCTGACCCGAAGTGACGCGGCGTCCACACCCGCAGGTGTTTGACCGCGAGGGCGACGACGGCAAGTTCGTCTCCGTGACGGTGAAGGCGATGGACAAGGGCAAGCCATCGCTGGAGGGCGTCTGCAGCTTCACGGTCGAGATCCTAGACGTCAACGACAACCCGCCACTGTTCGATCGACAGGTGCGACGCCGGAGGGCATGGGTGCCGCTTAAGCGGAATAACTCCACTGAAAATGGTCACGGGTGATTAGGGAGACGCCATCACGGCACCCATCATTTGCCGTCTACATGGCAGATACTGGGTTCGTGGGTTAAACAAAAGTCGTGCAGTAAAGATGTATATTGCCGTCGTTGGATGCTGTTTTTCTTGGGGGGGGGGGGTGGGGTCTGAGTGATGGGCAAGGGGGGAGTAGGTCTGAGTGATGAACAAAAGGGGGGGGGGGGCTGGGCGATGAACACCGCCGACGTGACCTCTAGGTGACGCACCTCACCGGCGGCCTGTCGCCTCGAGCCGTGTCGAGTGCCGCTGGTCGCTGGCCGAGTCGGGTCAGGCTGACGCACGCCGCTGTGTCACGCGACAGAAATACGTGGAGAACGTCAAGCAGGACACGCATATCGGCTTCAACATCCTACGCGTGTCGGCGTCGGACGAGGACGCCGACAACAACGGCGTCATCGTGTACAACCTGACGGCGCCCTACAACCCCAGCGACCTCGAGTACTTCTCCATCCAGCCCGACAGCGGCTGGATCACCCTGCAGAAACCGCTGGACGTAAGTGAAGCGGACGGCGGCGGGATGGGCCTCGGACGCTGGTGCGCCCAGGCGTCACCACGGCCCGGATGGGCCCCGCTTCCCCTTCCACGCTCCTTCCCAGTTCGCTACTGACCTGCCGTTCTCTTGTTTGACGTATGCCCGAGTCCTTCCCTCTTTCCGCTGTCTTCGTTCTTGTCAGTGTCCAGAAACGGAAGCCTTGTAAGTTGGGGTGGATTTCACACCTTTTCACCGTTGTCGGTGTAGTTTCCAAGTTCCAGCTCCGCGACCTCCGTTGGTTGAGTCTGGGACTCCTTTCCTGTTCTTATCCATTGGCTTTCTGGGGCAGAGCCATTGTCCCTCCCATCTCCAGTGGCATGTGTGCTATGTCATGTTTGAGGCGTACTGTTAACACAATGTCTGGTTGGTGTATTTGGTCCGATGCATAATGCGTAGTACACGCTAAGGCTTTGATAATCGGGTCGCTGTACCAGCCGTGGGTTAACGACACAGTTTCTGGTCCGTGCGCATCTGGTGTTGTGAGCGGTAACAGCCATTAATACGCGGTTTTGGGACAGTAACAGTCAGTAATGCACGGCTCTGGGGCGGTCCATCCGTCCGCGGCTGCTGAAGCCCGACGCTCGTTAACGGCGGACGCGGCCTTGTCTGGCCGGCACCACTCGGGTGACCTGAGCCGTCGGTGGCCGCGGGGGGTGGGCCGCCCCCGAGCGTGGCCGCCCGTCTGGACGCCGTAACCGTCGCTGTCGCCGCCGTCCACCGCCGCCCGACCCGGAGCGGCGCGTCGCCGCCGCCGGCGCGGCGGGACCCGTGGCGCCGCCCTGGCGGCCGGCATGGCATGGCATGCTCCGCCCATTTCGGCGCCGCTCGATCGTCGCGCGGCGCGCGCCTCTTGCCTGCGCCTGGCTCGGTCGCTCGGCACCGGCCGGCCGGGCGCCGGTCAGCTGGACTGGCTGGTTGATTGGTTGGCTGTCTGTCGGTGGTTGGCTGGTTGGTTGACGCGAGGCGCTGCTCCCCCCGGCCGGCGGCAGGGCTGCGTGAGTGCCGCGGCTCTGAGGCGCCCCCTGTAGGTACCGCACACGGATCCCAGCCGCACGTCCCCTCTCCGTGCAGCATGACGTCAGGAGCAGCGCCACAGCCGTCACAGAAGCGGCCGCGTGCATAGGAACCGCCGCTTGGTCGCTTTGGCTTGATGCATGGAGTGCTTGGCATGGGCTCATGGTTTCGTTACTAACGCCGGGTATCACTTCTTTGATGGATACATGTACACTGTCGATGCGTATGGAGATGTTGGCTTGTAGTACTCATTAGGCTTTTCCGCTATGTCTCGATGTAGAAATGTGAACTGGTAGACGGCTATTTCACTTCTTTTTGCTAGCATAGACGATTTCCTCACTGTATGTGCACACCCTTCGGCACGTTTGCGATACCTATCCCATCTCCCATGTAGTGACGCTCCCTGGATTGCGATCGTCAGAGAATTTCTGAAACCTGGTTTATTGGTCGCCATGCAACTTCAGAATGGGTTAGCGTAGATGATGCTCTTCAAAGAACTTTAAACACATTGAAGCTCCTTTCACGTGGCTTACAACTTAGATAAAGAAAGCCCCGCCTTCATTCCGATTGCGCCTTGAGGCTCCTGTATAGTTTTCGCTGTACTCGGCCTGCGATGAGCTGGTGCCCCTACGGGCGGAGATTCCAGCGTTGCATACCGCCCCCCCCCCCGCGCTGAACATTGCTTGTTTCAACGTAAGCACCCTCCTGAGAATGTTATCAGCCCGACCGATCCTAGGTGGCTCGCTGGCGGTCCGAGTGCGGGGCGAGTGGGTCAGAGCACCGTAACGACTTCCAGCTTGTTTTCCAAATGGGCCATCAGAGAAGCCGGAATTACTGGGACCTTTTACGATTGCTCGCTGGCCAACTTTTGTCATTGGAACATGCCTCCAGCTGTCCGTCACTTTATGACCGGTTTATCAAAGCAGCTGGGTGTTTTCCTAAACGAGCAGAAACCTCAAATTCAGAAGAACCTTACCAACTGCTTCCACCTACTTGACTCGGAAAGAGCCCGTGCTTAGGCCAAAATTGCGCTCAAAACGGAAACTCTTGGCGAAAAGACAGATGTAAAGTGATTTAGATGAGTATGCCGCCACTCTCTGCCAGGTGCACAAAAGATCGTTCTACGGCACGCCCAATCCGTGTAAAGCCCAACCGTCGTCACGACAGTCGTTACGTCACAAATGGAATCTACCTGCTCGGCCTGAAGAGGGGCGTGGCCAGTTTTACCCCGCCTCGGTCCGACAGCCGCCCCCTCCCCCCCCCCCGCCCCGCCTGTGTCTGCCGCATGTCCGTCAGCCGGTGTCTGTGTGCGCGAGAGCCGGCCGGTGTGCGCATGCGCGGCGGACTGACGCCGGGCCGCCTGCAGCGGAGTCAGCACAGGCTGCGCGTGACGGCCACCGACCGCGGCTTCCCGCCGCTCGCGTCCGAGGCCGAGGTGCAGCTGGGACGTGGTCGACCGCACCAACAACGCGCCCGTCTGGCCCGAGGACGTGTTTGGACCGATCCACGTGCCCGAGAACGTGACGGCCGGCCAGCGGGTGTACACCGTGAGCGCCAGGTGGGTGGTGAGGGTGCCGGCGGCGGCGGGCTGCGGCGCGCCCGTCCACTAACGCGCCGCCGCCGCCCTGTGCGTGTCGTCCGGGCAGCGCGAGACGTACCGGCTGACGGCGACGGCCGAGGACCGCGGCTACCCGCCGCTCTCGCGCACCGTCGACGTCCAGATCGACGTGGTGGACCGGGCCAACAACCCGCCCAAGTGGGACCAGATCGTCTACGGGCCCATCTTCATCCCCGAGGACAAGCCGGTCGGCTCGAGGGTCGCGCTGGTCAAGGCCAGGTCGGGCTGAGCGAGTGACGCCGGCACGTGCATGCCCCGCAGCGGCGCACTAACGCACGCGCCGCCGCGCCGCATGTCACCGTGTGCACCCCGGCCACTGCGGCTGCTCGCTGGGATGGAGGAGCGAGGACACCGCGGCTCGGTCGGTGCCCGCGCCCTCGGTGTTGTCGGTGCTCAAAATTGGCCTGGCGGTAGTTTTCGGTTTCGTGTGTTTGGGTCCCGGTCTGAAGGTACGCTGCTGCGAGTTGCTTTGTTCGGTGTTTTTTTCATGTCGGCGATATTTTTGTTTGTGCAATTTGGCGCATATCTTGTTTGAGTACAATGTCGCAGTGAACGTTTTGGGAATGCTCCCGGTCCCGCCAGTCCCGGAGACCGTCCCGTGACTGCCCCCGTTATTCGTCCTCTCGTGTTGTCGGAGCTAGACTCGGTCGGCTTTTCCCTGCGTTTTTCTCGGTGTGGCCTGCCCGCTGCAGTGCGTCGTGTCGCTCGGCCGGCCGGTGGGGCGGCAGCCTAGTGTCGACTCCGCCGGTGGTCGAGCCGCCCGTCTGTCCCGCGCCAACGCGATCGACAGTCGTCGCTCGTGTCGGCATCCGGACGGGGCGGTCGGTCGAGTCCGGCGATCGAGGGACCCGGTCTCACGACCCGTCTCAGACGCTCTCGCGGGACCGAGCGGCCGAGACGAGGCCGCCCGGTCCGCGGTACACGCTCTGACGCGGCGCCGGCCCTCACGACACGGCAGCACGCCGCCCCAGGCACGGCATGGGCCCGCCCGCCTCTGATATGACGCGCCCCGCGAGCGCACGCCTCCGATTCACAGGTGCACCTGCTGACGGCGCGTCTGCATGGTGTAGCTCGGCATCAGTGCATGAACAGAGGGCGACCCGACCGGCACCGCGCCTGCGTGCCGGACTCTTGCTCGTCCCACCTGCCCGCCTGGTGTTCTGTTGCCTGCCGGTGGTGTGACGTGCATTTTGCCAAGTGTTGGTGTTGCTGTTCGTTGTTGTAGAGTGGCAGATTTGAGTGCGATGCGCCCGCACGGGCTGCGCAGCTAAGAACGTACGTGCTGTCTGTATTCTCTCCTCCGCGTGGTGTGTTTCGACCAGTCATTTCGGCAGAACGCGGCCGTGTTCGCAAGGCGGCGCGTTCATGACCATGCTGCGCTGTCGCTTACGGTGCGTGCTGCGCGCGGGACCGCGCCGTCCGCTCCTCCCCGCTGACTCTGCCGCCGGCGCCGCCCTCAGCTCCGGCATCGCCAACAACCCGACCGTCTTCTACCAGCTGATCCGCGGCAGCACGGCCCAGACGAACAAGTACGACACGTTCTACCTGCAGGAGCGCTCGATGAACGGCGAGACGTTCGCTGACATTCAGGTCAACCAGCCGCTCGACTACGAGACCATCAAGGAGTACAACCTCACCATCCGCGTGGAGGTGAGCGGCCAGGGCGGCTGCGCCGCCGCACGGGGCGCCGCACTGCTGGGTAGGGATGGCAGCCGGATGACGTGTGTGGGGGATAAGGTCGCGGGCGTGACCCGGGTTTGCGGCTGGCGCTACGGCCAGGGTTGGTCGGATAGGCCGGCAGGGATCAGGCGTTCAAGGCATGGCATTGGCGCTCTGTTGGAGCTGGGGTTGACGAGCACGTGTCCGTTTCTTGTGTCCATTTGAGGAAGGCAACCCATTGCTTTGGACCGACCAGCTTGCCGTGAGCTACCGTCGTCTCCCGGGGATCAGTCGCCACGTCGTCATCGTTGGCGGCGGCGGCTGCCCGCGGTGACTCGTCATTGGCGACGGTCGCCGTGATGGTCTCAGCGGCCGCCAGCCAGCTGTGGCCGCGGCGCGGCTGGTGCGGCCGGCCATAGCCGCTGCCGTGACCTGACCGTGCCGCTGTCGCCGCTGCCGTGGCCTGACCGTGCCGGCTGTCGCCGCTGTCGTGACCTGACCGTGCCCGTGCGTCGGCAGAACAACGGAGCGCAGCAGCTGGCATCCGAGGCCACCATCTACATCGTGCTGGACGACGTGAACGACGAGATCCCGCTGTTCACGGAGCGCGAGCAGGAGACTGTGCTGGAGTGCGAGCCGGCCGGCACCAAGGTCACCCAGGTCAACGCCATCGACAAGGACGGAACGTTCCCCAACAAACAGGTGGGAAGAAGGCGTGCCCACGACAGCTATTGCTGGGAGAGGGTGGTGACCATCTCTTTACCAACTGGCCTTTGACGTACCTAATCATTTTGATAATCTGACGCCTGTGGGGGCTCTGCTACTGTAATCTCAGCTAGGAGAGGGTCCCTACCATTACCATGCGACGGTTTCATCGTCGGCCACGCATTGCCAAACTCGATGGCGCGAAGTGCCAGCAGGGCCACGTCAGTGCCAGCAGGGCCACGTCAGTGCCAGCAGGGCCACGTCAGTGCCAGCAGGGCCACGTCAGGGTCACGTCGGGAAGGCTCACGGCGAGCCGATCCTTGTCGCTTCATGTTCTCGACGCTGCGGTGATGTTCGCCGGCGACGGCTCCTGGTGAGGTGCCGCGGCGAGCGAGCGGTGTCGATGGCTCGGCGCGAGGCGAGCCGCCCGCCCGCGGAGCCCCGCTGACCTCCGCCGGTGATGTCCGGCGCGCAGGTCTACTACGCCATCATTGACTCGCCGCGCAACGAGGGCAAGGACTTCTTCGAGATCAACGAGCACACGGGCGAGGTGTTCACCAAGGTGACGTTCGACCGCGAGGAGAAGCAGGCGTACGCGCTGGAGGTGGCGGCCCGCGACGGCGCGCCCTCCTCGCGCCGCCACTCGGACGGCAAGCCGAACACAGGTCAGTGGGTCAGTCGGCGCAGGTCAGAACACAGGTCGGTCGGTCGGTCGGCGCAGGTCAGTCGGTTAGTCGGTTCAGGTCAGAACACAGGCTAGTCGGTCGGTCGGCGCAGGTCAGAACACAGGATTGTCGGTCAGTCGGTGCAGGTCAGAACACAGGTCAGTCGGTCAGTCGGCGCAGGTCAGAACACAGGTCAGTCGGTCAGTCGGCGCAGGTCAGAACACAGGTCAGTCGGTCAGCCGGCGCAGGCCAGAACACAGGTCAGTCGGTGGGGCGCGGCGGCCGTGCGCAGCGGGTCGGGACTGGGCTCCGTACTGGCACGCTAGCACACTGTGTGTGCGGCTGCCTATGGCGGGGCTGGCTGTCCCCACGTGTCGTGGCAGCTGACGAGTGGTAGCTGACAGGGTGGTTGTGTTTGAGGTCGGTGTTAGTCCGGCTGCCCGGCGGGAGCTGGGGGCGCGAGAGGTCGTCTCCACAGTGAGGTCAGGTGGCGGCTGTGTGGCAGGATGTGTTCACGATTAGCGGGGGTGTGTCAGTGGCCTGTGCCTGTGGGCGTAACGTGTCCGTGCCCATCTCCCGAAGCACCACTTGTGACGTGTCCGGACTGTGGAGCTGTTCCAGTGTGCCACAGAACAGACCCGGCCAACGCGGCGCGAGCCCCGCTGTGCTGACCCGGCTGAACCCTGCTGAGCTAACTGTGCTGACTGTACTGACCCGGCAGCGTTCTACCGAGCTGACTAGGCTGAGCCCACTGTGCTGACCCGTCTGAACCCTGCTGTGCTGACTTTGCTGACCCGGCAGCGTTCTACCGAGCTGACTAGGTTGAGCCCACTGTGCTGACCCGTCTGAGCCCTGCTGAGCTGACTGTGCCGACTGCGCTTACTTTGCTGACCGGCAGCATTCTACCGAGCTGACTCAGCCGAGCCCACTATGCTGACCCGTCTGAGCCCTGCTGAGCTGACTGTGCCGACTGTGCTGACCCGGCAGCGTCCTACCGAGCTGACTAGGCTGAGCCCACTGTGCTGACCTGGCTGAACCCTGCTGAGCTGACTGTGCTGACCCGTCGCCCCGCAGTGACCAAGTTCATTCGGATCGGCATCTCGGACAAGAACGACAACCCGCCGTACTTCGACAAGCGGCTGTACGAGGCCGAGGTGGACGAGAACGAGGACATCCAGCACATCGTGCTCACCGTCGTCGCCAAGGACATAGACGAGTGTGAGTAGGGCGCGCTGCTCTGGCACGCGGCAAGCGAGCCGGCCGCGGCGCGCCCTCCCAGCGTCGGCAGATCCCGGCTGTCGGCTTCGTCTTGCTCCAGCTAGGAGATACAGTCCTCCACTCGCCGCTCTGTGCTGGCAGGATGGAGGAAAAATGTCAGCTCAGATGTGGCTCGTGACGTCAATGAATGAAATGAAGCCGGCAGTGAGGTAGCGCTCCCGTCCCCCGCCCCCCCCCCCCCCCCCCCCCGCCCGCTCCCACAGAGTTTCACCACAATAGCAAGTGCTACAACTGTAGCATCTTTTGCAGTGATTAAGCCTCAAATGTTTGCTTTTCTGACGACTTGCGAGTCGTCGACACCAACTGTTGACCCAAACAAGCCATCCCTCGCCCGCCCAGCACACCCCCTGGACGCCGCGCGACCGGCCGCTGTCGGCTCGAGCCTGGTGTGCGCTGCACCCGTGCGGCAGCGTTAACTCGCGCGCCCGTGCCGCAGCCTCGCGGATCCGGTACGAGCTGACGCGGGGCAACGTGGGCGGGGCGTTCGGCGTCAAGAACAGCACCGGCGCCATCTTCGTGGCCGGCCCGCTCGACTACGAGACCAGGAACCGGGTGAGGCGCGCGGAACGGCGCCTCGGGTCGCTCCCGGCCCCGCCCGGCCCCGCCCGGGCAGGGGCGGGGAGGCTCCGCGCGGCGCCGGCGGCTGGAGAGTGCGGCATGCAGTCGCTTGGAGAGCCAGGCGTTGTGCCGGTGACTTCTCACGGTTACGTTGCGATCCGACTGTTCTCTTGTCGGATCTACGCACGGCGTCGGCAGTCAGTCTGCTTCATGCGAGCGTATGGCGCTATGCTTTCTTGGCTAATACGTAAGCGAACTCCAGCAAACTGCGACTTATTGTCTCGTTGTTTGTCAAACAGCCGGCTGCCGCAGAGCATTCTCACCCACCTGTCTTGTTTCCTTGCTGGTGGCGGATGAGAACCACTACGTGCTCGACCCGCGTGGACGACTCCCCCTACATAGTTCGCCTGCCAAGGCGCGCCTGCCAGCGCCGCATCGGCAGTGAACGGAGCGTCTGACGCGCCTTCCGCCCCGCCCGCAGTACGAGCTACGGCTGGTGGCGTCCGACAACCTGAACGAGAACTTCACGGACGTGGTGATCCACGTGCGGGACGTGAACGACAACCCGCCGCAGTTCGACAAGCCCGTGTATCAGGCGCAGATCACCGAGGAGGACGACCGCGGCCTGCCCAAGCTCATCCTGCAGGTGAGGCGGCGCCACCGGCGTCAGACGCTCGTAGGACGGGGCGGTCAGTCGCCGTGGGGATCAGACGCTCGTAGGACGGGGCGGTCAGTCGCCGCGGGGGTCAGACGCTCGGAGGACGGGGCGGTCAGTCGCCGCGGGGGTCAGACGCTCGGAGGACGGGGCGGTCAGTCGCCGTGGGGACCAGACGCGGTGGAGGACGGGGCGGTCAGTCGCCGTGGGGATCAGACGCTCGTAGGACGGGGCGGTCAGTCGCCGCGGGGGTCAGACGCTCGTAGGACGGGGCGGTCAGTCGCCGTGGGGACCAGACGCGGTGGAGGACGGGGCGGTCAGTCGCCGTGGGGATCAGACGCTCGGAGGACGGGGCGGTCAGTCGCCGCGGGGGTCAGACGCTCGGAGGACCGGGCGGTCAGTCGCCGTGGGGATCAGACGCTCGGAGGACGGGGCGGTCAGTCGCCGCGGGGGTCAGACGCTCGGAGGACCGGGCGGTCAGTCGCCGCGGGGGTCAGACGCTCGTAGGACGGGGCGGTCAGTCGCCGTGGGGACCAGACGCGGTGGAGGACGGGGCGGTCAGTCGCCGCGGGGGTCAGACGCTCGGAGGACGGGGCGGTCAGTCGCCGCGGGGGTCAGACGCTCGGAGGACCGGGCGGTCAGTCGCCGTGGGGATCAGACGCTCGGAGGACGGGGCGGTCAGTCGCCGCGGGGGTCAGACGCTCGGAGGACCGGGCGGTCAGTCGCCGCGGGGGTCAGACGCTCGGAGGGCCGGGCGGTCAGTCGCCGTTAGGATCAGACGCGGCGGACGGAGGCTCGAGAGGGGTCGCTGCGACCTCGCGCGGGGCGTGTGCTGCGCGCGGCGCGGTCCCGCACTGAAGGTCAGGGCAAATAGGAGCTCCTCCGCTGAAGGTCTGGTGCTCAGACCCGCTGACGCACGTAACGGTGACGGTCGGGCCAGGCGCTCGTTTGTGCGCGATCTCAGCCGCCGGCCGGCAGCGGCAGTGTGTGTGTGGCAGTGTGTGTGTCGCCCTCCCCCCTGCGCGGTTCGGCTGACGGCCCCCCCCCCCGCTCGTGCAGGTGACGGCGAAGGACAAGGACGTGGAGCGGCCTGCTGACATCGTCTACTTCCTGACGGGCCAGGGCATTGACCAGCACCACCCGCGCAACTCCATGTTCACCGTTAACAAGACGTCCGGCGAGATATTCGTCACGAAGGTGAGCGGGCGGGGTTGGGGACCGCGCCGAGGTGCTGACCTCGAGCGCGATGGTCGGCCGAAGGCGCGCCTGGATAGGCCCGGTCACGTGACCGAGACGGGGGTGGTGTCGCCCAGCGCTCGCTGTTTTTCGTGTGGTTCCGTCGTTGCGTCGCAGTTATCTAGGCTGCCGCGAGCTCACGCGGTGCTGTTGTGTTTGGTTACCGGGTTGTTTGCAGTCTTCACCAAGCGCTGGTCTTGCGTCACCGGTGCGCCAAATAGCCAAAGTACTCCACTCGTTCCAAAGCTCCGAAAGTTTTCAAGCCCCCCCCCCTCTCCCCCCGTTTTACGTTGTTCGCGCGGTTAGCTTTTGACCGTTCCCGCCTTCGCTGCGTCTCTGCGACCTGATCTGACCTGACCTGACCTGCGTCCGCAGCCGCTGGACCGGGACATGCCCAACGGCCGGCCCAAGTGGCGCTTCACCGTGTTCGCCCAGGACGAGGGCGGTGACGGGCTGGTGGGGGTACGCCGAGGTCCAGGTCAACCTCAAGGACATCAACGACAACGCGCCCATCTTCCCCAAGGGCATCTACCGCGGCAACGTGACCGAGAACGGCACCAAAGGTCGGCACGTGCGCCGGGCGCCGGGAGGGAGGAGGGGGAGGGGCGGCGGGACTGGCGGGAGGCAGGAGGCAGGAGCGGGAGGACGTGGGAGCGGCGAGACTGGTTGCGGAGCAGGATTTGCGTTGATAGTGGCTTCATGTCGGGGAGCGGATTCAGTGGAGTGGTTCAGCTCGTGGTGGAAAAGAGCGACGGACACTGCGATGATTCGTGGGCCGGCAATAGTCGGGGACTGTATGTGAGGAAACAGGTGCCGGAGGAGGCTCGTCTGCCTGCGAGGAGTCGGCGTCATGACGTGACCAGGGGGGTTCGAACCCTCCCCGCCCACCGTCCGGGTGTCGGAGAGCGTCTCCAAACCGCACCGCCTCCGTGTCACCGACAGAGATGATGGTGATGACCATGACGGCCGAGGACTACGACGATCCGGAGGAGGGCAGCAACGCCAAGCTAGCCTACAGCATCGAGAAGAACGTGGTGGACGAGTCGTTCGGCAAGCCGATCTTCGCCATCGAGCCGGACACGGGCGTGATTCGGACCAACGTGTGCTGTCTGGACCGCGAGAAGACGCCAGAGTACAGCATCCAGGTGGTGGCCATGGACGGAGGCGGCCTCAAGGGTGAGTGTGCTCGCGGGCTCGCGGAGCGCGGCGGCCGCGACGCGGGCAGGTCCGGGGGCCGCGGAGTGGAGGGATAGGTGCGTGGGGAAGGCGAAGGAGGCCGCGGGGAGCGGCGCGCGCCGGAAGTTGATCTGTTTACAGGAATGTTTGGCGCGGGGGATTTAAGAGGTTATGCGCTCACCAATCGACCGTGTGGTCGATTGGTCGCGGACCGTGTGGACCTTGGGTCGCGGGTCGCTGCTGTGTCATTCTGCACGGATGGCCGTGTGCGGAGTGGGCCAGCGCGAGCCCAAGCGCCTGCGACTCTGCGCAGCCGACGGTCGCTGCTACGCAAGCGGCCGTCCGTCGGCGGAGAGGACCGGCGTGAGCCCGAGCCCCTGCGGCTCGGCGCTGCCGACGGTCGCTGCTACGCAAGCGGCCGGCCGTCGGCGGAGAGGCCCAGCGCGAGCCCGAGCCCACCGCAGCTCGGCACTGCCAACAGCCGCTTGCGTGGGCGGCCGGCCGTCGCGAATCGTCGGCTGACCTTGACCTGCTCCCGTAGGCACGGGCACGGCGGTGATCCACGTGCGTGACATCAACGACATGCCGCCGCGGTTCAGCAAGTCGGTCTGGAACACGACCGTCGACGAGACGGACGGCGACGACCTGCCGGACAAGGCCATCCTCACCGTGACCGTGCTGGACGAGGACGAGACCAACAAGTTCCACTACCGGGTGAGCGCCAACGCCGTGCCGGTGCATCGCGCGTGGTGGGGGTCTGGGCTGTGGGGGATACGCTACGTTAACGCTAGGCCGTACTTCGTGGCTGCGGGCAGCGTAGAGAATACACCACTGGATGGGGCTGAGCCGTAGTGGATAGCGGGTGAGCACTACTGGTTTGTGGGATACTTTACGTTGGCGGGTGAATACACTACGGGTGGTGCACCGGGCGAGCCGTCGTGCGTGTGAACAACCGCGACATTACCAGCCTGCAGCCCGCTGCAACGATTACAATGTTCAGCCATCTCTGAATACATCTGGGTGTCGGAGAGGGCGCCCAGTCTCGTCGGGGGCCCTCTCTGGTGCCATACCGGCGCCAGTGGTGGGCGTGGGAGGGCCCGTGAACCCTGACGTCGGCGTGGGGCCGGCCGGGCTCTGACCTGTCGGCACCCGCCCGCCAGGTTCTGGAGAAGACCGGCTACGGTGCCGACAAGTTCACCATGGTCCGCAACAGCGACGACACGGGCTCCCTCAAGATCGTGCAGCCGCTCGACTACGAGAATGACAACGACCGCAGGGGCTTTACCTTCGAGATCCAGGTGCGATGGGGCTCCGGCCCGGCCGTCGGGCGCTGCTCCTTGCAGTGCCCTGTGACCGGTGGCGGGACGCCGGTTGAGTTTTGGATGGTGGCGTGGCGACGGGGCTGGTCACCTGTGGTCGACGGGGCTGGTCACCTGCGGTCGGTTTCGTGCCGCGTTTTCCGCTCAAGGCTGTGTGTGTGAACTTGATTTGGTCGGTCGTCAGAGAACCGCTCAGCATCTGTGCCGGGAGGTGGGATCAGGTAAGCAATAAGAGGGTGTCAGAAGGGCTGGAGCAGCAGTCGTCTTCTCAGCACCAAGTGCCGAATGGCATGGGCAGTCCCCTAAAAACAGGCAGCCGGCCGATGAGAAGCGGGGTGCGTCTGACACAGCGCCCGATGCGCCAGGTGAACGACAAGGGCGAGGACCAGGGCGACGCCAACCACGTGGCGCGCGCGACCGTGCACGTCAAACTGCGCGACATCAATGACAACCGGCCCATCTTCGACCGGCCCAACATTGAGGTAGGCGGGAGGCGGCCTTCTTCAGGGCGTGACGACTTCTGGCAGGCAGAGGCTCGGCGGCAGTCGTGGCCGAGTGGTTAAGGCGTTGGACTCGAAATCCAATGGGGTCTCCCCGCACAGGTTCGAATCCTGTCGGCTGCGAAACTTTATGTCCTCCGTCACTTCGGAGCTTTTTCCAGTTGTTCAGACGAGTTTGTTAGCGCACATCCACAGAACACAGTGGGCTTCTCAACGCATCCCACTTTTATTAATGCTTACGCGTTCCTTTCTTTTTGATACTCACGCGTCCCTTGAGCCCTCTTCGTGAATCTGCTGATCACCCCACTGACTTGGTGTCCCCCCCCCCCCGCTGTTCCATTTGCGTTCTGTCGGCTTGTTCGGTACTCTCGCTGCCGTGCGTGCATTATCGACTGACGTTCCCCCCACCCCCCACCCCCCACGCAGGTGCACGTCAAGGAGGACACCACCGTTGGCACGAGCTTGGAGACGTTCCACGCCACGGACCCCGACCAGGGCGGCCGCAGCAAGGTGTCGTACGCCATCGACCGCGAGTCGGACCGCAAGCGCCAGTTCACCATCAACGGCGCCGGCACCGTCTCCATCCAGGTGAGCCGCCTCGGCGGCCGCGGACCGGTGGTGTGGCGTGACCGGCGGTCGCGCCGCCGCCGGTTTGTTTGTGTCCCGGATGCTGCTGAGGCGGACAAATAGCCTGGCTCGTGGAGTCGCCATCTGAAAGGTCCTTTGTGCACCAATCGCTGCGAATCATCTCATAGGGCGTATTAGAAGCCACTATGCCGTCGCTTTGCATCTGAGAACCTTTGCACTACGGACTGTCCTCTGAGAACCTTTGCACAACGGACTGTCCTCTGAGAACCTTTGCATAACGGACTGTCCTCTGAGAACCTTTGCACAACGGACTGTCCTCTGAGAACCTTTGCACTACGGACTGTCCTCTGAGAACCTTTGCACTACGGACTGTCCTCTGAGAACCTTCGCACTACGGACTGTCCTTTGAGAACCTTTGCACTACGGACTATCCTTTGAGAACCTTTGCACTACGGACTGTCCTCTGAAGACCTTTGCATTACGGACTGTCCTCTGAGAACCTTTGCACTGCGCATTGTCCCATGACTGCCCACCAGCGCGCGTCCGCGCGCCCTGAGTTCCCCGCCACGGCGCCAGCCGCGCGGCGTCGCTGACCGCCGCGCCGCCGTTGCAGCGTGGCCTGGACCGCGAGGAGGTGCCGCGGCACCATGTCAAGATCCTGGCCATCGACGACGGCGCGCCGCCCAAAACAGCCACCGCCACACTCACCGTCATAGTGGACGACCGTCAATGATAACGCGCCCACCTTCCTGGACGTAAGCCCGCCGGCGGAGGCCACGCGACGGTCGGGGGTGGGGTGGAGCGGCACGCGGGCAGAAGTCCCCGAGGCATTGTTCCTGTTCGGTTGGCTTGCCGATGGTGGAGCCCTGGGAGAGGAGGATTCGTTCTGTTATCCTTGATTGGTACTTACCTGGGTGTGTTGTTCATGCTGAATGTTCTGCGGTTTCGGAAGCGCTGGTAGGCATGCACCGCTCAAAGGGCTCCTGACAGCGTCTTGGTTTGAGTGGGCGACGGCATAGCCAAAACCAGAATGTGTTGTTTTCTGATTGCTTTAATAGTATTCTACTGTCATCACAATTTCCCCGGAACGTGACTTTTTCCGTCTGTGGCAGAGGCATGGTTCTGTGTGAACATTGCGGCAGTATTGTGACCTGGCGGCCAGCGCAGCTCATCCGAGCCGGCCGGCGGCGGCGGCGTGACCCGACGCTGACCCCCGTGTGACCGTGTGACCGGCAGCGGACTACCGGCCCGTGCTGATGGAGAACGTGGCGCCGCGGGAGGTGGCCGAGATCATGGCGGCCGACGCCGACGACCGCAGCAGTCGCAACGGGCCGCCGTTTACGTTCAAGATGGACCCGCGCGCCGACGACATCATTCGCTCTGGCTTCCGCGTCGAGCACGACCCCAGTGAGTTGGCCCCGGACTCGAGTCAGCCCCTCGACTCGAGTCAGTCGTCCAGGTCCTCAGTCCTCCAGGCTTGAAACGCGGGGTCCAGTGAGTCCCCGGCCTTAGCTCTGAAACGCGGCTCCAGTGAGTCCCCGGCCTTAGCTCTGAGACGCGGCTCCAGTGAGTCCCCGGCCTTAGCTTTGAAATGCGGCTCCAGTGGGTCCCCGGCCTTAGCTTTGAAACGCGGCCCAGTGGGTCCCCGGCCTTAGCTTTGAAACGCGGCCCAGTGGGTCCCCGGCCTTAGCTTTGAAACGCGGCTCCAGTGAGTCCCCGGCCTTAGCTTTGAAATGCAGCCCAGTGGACCAGCATGAGACGCATAGGGCTGCGTTTCGGAACCCTGGTTCTCCTCGAAGTCGGTAAGTGGACCTGGTATTCATTAAGCGCATCACCCGCCGGCGCCCGCCGTATTCTCTGCAGGTTGAGCGGCATGTTTCAGTCCCGGCTCCAACCGCGCTCCTGTGCGGTTCGCTACCGCCCGGGCGCGGCCGGACGCGGCGAGACGAACCGGGTCCGTGTGCAGCGGGGCCCGGCGAGACGGACCGGGTCCGTGTGCAGCGGGACTGGGCAAGACGGGCCGGGCCCGTGTGCAGCGGGGCTCGGCGGGACGGACCGGGTCCGTGTGCAGCGGGGCTCGGCGGGACGGACCGGGCCCGTGTGCAGCGGGGCTCGGCGAGACGGACGGGTCCGTGTGCAGCGGGGCTCGGCAAGACGGACCGGGTCCGTGTGCAGCGGGGCCCGGCGAGACGGACCGGGTCCCGTGTGCAGCGGGGCCTCGGCGGGACGGACCGGGCCCGTGTGCAGCGGGGCTCGGCGGGACGGACCGGGCCCGTGTGCAGCGGGGCCCGGCGGGACGGACCGGGCCCGTGTGCAGCGGGGCTCGGCGGGACGGACCGGGCCCGTGTACAGCGGGGCCCGGCGAGACGGACCGGAGCTCGACCGACTGACAGTCGCCGCCTCTCTCCCGCAGCGGGCAACAACGGCGACGGCATGGCCGTAGTGCGCTCGCTCAAGTCCTTCGACCGCGAGGAGCGCGGAGGAGTACCACGTGCCGATCGTGATCAGGGACGCCGGCGCGCCGCCGCTGTCCGGCACCTCGACCCTCACCGTCATCATCGGGGACGTCAACGACAACAAGATGTACCCCGGCAGCAAGGAGGTGTTCGTCTACAACTACAAGGTGAGCTGGCAGCCAGTGGGCTCGCGTTGAACGCCGGTGTCGCCGCTGGCGTGTCGCCAGACGCGGTTGTAGTGCAGTGAGAGGCCTTGTCTGGCACACTGGGAGTCATGACCGCAATACGATTGCTAACGGCCAAGCAGTGTCGGTGGCAAGGCACACTTGTTACAACATGTCGGAGCCCGGCAGCTTGTGGGTGTCAGGGTGTGTCGATGCCCTCGCCGCTCCCCTGGCGAGGGAGAGACGGGCCGTCCCTCTCCGCGCCGCCCTCGGACGCCCGCGGCGCGTCGCGTCTCGCCCGCCCCCGACCTCCGTCCGCCCTGACCCCGGCGGCCGCCGCAGGGCATGAACCCGGACGTGGCCGTCGGCCGGGTGCACGTCACCGACAAGGACGACTGGGGACCTGCCCGACAAGACGTTCTTCTGGGCCGGCGAAGAGCACCGCTCGTTCCGGCTGGACGAGGAGACGGGCATGATCACCATGCTGCGCGGCACACTCGAGGGACGCTACTTCCTGCGCTTCCACGTGTTCGACCGCAAGCACACGCAGCGTGACATTGACGTGAGTCGGTCGCCCGGCGAGGGCCGGCGTGTGGGCATGTGTGGTGTGTGCGTGCGCCTTATTGGCTGAGATGCGAACGAGGGAGGGGGGCTTATCATCCGCATGGCCCACTATGTCTGTCATTATGTAAGACACACAAGTGGTGCTGATCAGACCAGACCACGAAAATTGTATATTGTTAAGGGAGTAGTACGGTAGATGACAGCACTGCCCAATGGGATGACTTGGGTCGGTACGTGGAGCTCATGGCGAATTTGGTTAAGCTGGCGAGCCCGGCGCCGCCGTCGAAGCTCGATCGTACCCGAGCGCTGACGCGGAGCGTGCCGAGTCTGCTCGGGCCTGTGGCCAGGCGCCAGTCGGCGGTGGCGGCCGTCAGTGGGCCTGGCCGGCTGAGGGAGCCAGCTGTGGCGCCGGGCCTCAGCCCGCTCCAGCGCGCTGACAGCCGGTGCTGCCGCTCTGGCCTCTAAAGGGAGAGGGGGCGGCCGGCAGCGGCGGCAGGCGGTCGCCGCGCGCTGACAGCCGCTCGGCGCGCGCTGCTGTCCGCAGGCGAACGTGACGGTGGTGGTGCAGAACCTGCCGGAGGAGGCCGTGCTGAACTCGGGCTCGGTGCGCATCGCCGGCCTCTCCGACGAGGACTTCATCCGCATATTGGACGAACAGACGGGCACCGTCAAGAAGAGCCGCCTGGAGATGTTCAGAGAGGTGGGACAGGCGCGGCGCCGCGCGGGTCGGGCGCTGGATGGGCACCGACCGGCTTTGTCGTGGCGGGAGTTGCGCTAGTATGACGTCATCCTGAGCTCGCCAGCTCCTTTGGCGCCATTCAGCGCTCTGTCTGCCTATCACCCGCGCGCGGGCTTGCTGCCAGTGGTACGTCGACGGTTTCGGTGTTTTGAGCTGTATCTCACACTCGCGAGCATCCTTTGACCGGGTTGTACGAGGCCTGAACTGAGCTGAAACGGTATATGAGCTGGTGACGCGGCCTGACGACCGCCGGCGTCACCTGGGGTGGCCGGTGTGCTGTCCGACTGCCCGACCTGACCTGACCTGGCCTGACCTGGCCCCGCCTCCCCGTCAGGTGGTGGCCGGTCTGGTGGGCACGGCGGTGGAGAACGTGGACGTGTTCTCGGTGCAGCTGAAGCGGGAGCGCCCGCCCATCATCGACGTCCGCTACTCGGCGCACGGCTCGCCCTACTACAAGGCGGTCATGCTCGACGGCATACTGTTCACCAACCGGCAGAAGGTGGGCTCCGGGGGGACGCGCCGACCGGCCACGGGCAGAAGGTGGGCTACGGGGGACGCGCCCATCGGCCACGGGCAGAAGATGGGCTCCGGGGGACGCGCCGACCGGCCAAGGGCAGAAGGTGGGGCCGGCGCCGTCCGGCAGAAGGTGGGCTCCGGGGGACGCGCCGATCGGCCATGGGCAGAAGGTGGGCTCCGGGGAACGCGCCGGTCGGCCACGGGCAGGAGGTGGGGCCGGCGCCGTCGCCCAGGTCGTCACCGGTGGTGTGGGTGCTGCCTCGGACGGCGGTCTGTGGCGAGGATCAGCTGGCGGAGCGTCGCGCCGACCAGGGGTGACGGCGTGAGCGCCGCGCCGATCAGGGGTGACGGCGTGAGCGCCGCGTCGACCAGGGGGACGGCGTGAGCGCCGCGCCAACCGGGGGTTGGACGGCGTGAGCGCCGCGCCGATCAGGGGTGACGGCGTGAGCGCCGCCGCGCGATCAGGGTTGACGGCGTGAGCGCCGCGCGATCAGGGGTGACGGCGTGAGCGCCGCGTCGACCAGGGGGACGGCGTGAGGCCGCGCCAACCGGGGTGGACGGCGTGAGCGCCGCGCGATCAGGGGTGACGGCGTGAGCGCCGCGCCGATCAGGGGTGACGGCGTGAGCGCCGCGCCGACAGGGGTGACGGCGTGAGCGCCGCGCCGACCAGGGGTGACGGCGTGAGCGCCGCGTCGACCAGGGGTGACGGCGTGAGCGCCCGCCCGCGACCAAGGGGTGACGGCGTGAGCGCCGCGCCGACCAGGGGTGACGGCGTGAGCGTCGCGCCGACAGGGGGACGACGGCGTGAGCGCCGCACCGATCAGGGGTGACGGCGTGAGCGCCGCACCGATCAGGGGTGACGGCGTGAGCGCCGCGCCGATCAGGGGTGACGGCGTGAGCGCCGCGCCGACCAGGGGTGACGGCGTGAGCGCCGCGTGACGACCCCGGCCGTCCTGTCGCGGCTCAGCCGTGGTGCGGCCGCTCCGCTGGTCGGCGTTCTCTGAGTGGCCGCTCCTGCCTCAGGTGGAGGAGGAGGTGGGCATCAACATCACCATGATTGGGATCGATGAGTGCCTCTACGAGAACGTCAACTGTGAGGGAAGCTGCACCAACAACCTCGTCATCTCCAGCGTACCGTACCTGATCAACGCCAACAAGACGTCGATGGTCGGCGTGCGCACGGAGGTCAGTCCGCGGAGCGAGGAGCTGCGTGGGCTGAACTAACTCCTTCAACTCGGATTTCCAAGCTGTTTCTCCACTCCTGAAAAACCCACGTGTTTACTCCGTTGTAGCTGTTTAGGTCGACGATGTGACGCATTCTTTTACATCCTAACCCTTGCGCCTTTGCCAAATCCTCGATTCACCTCAGCGTGCTCTTGGGATGCGTGATGTGACTCTAGCTTGTGCGAACGCGATGCCTCGAATGCGGTTATTTGCGGGCGGTATGTTCCGCGGCTGCGGCGGTCCGCTGAGCAGGCGTTGGTGCCCCTCCAGACCATGTGCAGCTGCAGTCAGACGCCGTGCGATGTGCGACGGTGCGCCGTCGTGCCCGCGCACCAGTGCGACGGTGCGCCGTCGTGCCAGCGTTCTTGTGACTGGCCCCGCGCGTGCGGCCGCGGCCCCGGCCGGCCGTGCTGACCGGAGCCGGCGTGTCGCGCAGGTGGTGCCCGAGTGTACGTGCCAGGCGCGCAACTTCAGCCAGGAGGAGTCATGCGCCGGCACGGCGTGCCTGAACGGCGGCAAGTGTGTGCAGCAGCGCGAGGGCGGCATCAAGTGAGTCAGGGACGGGGCAGGCGCGGCCGCCGCCGCGGCGCCGGGTGGGCGGCGGACGCCGGCAAACAGAGCTCGCCGAGGTCCAGTGCGGGAGGCGGGCAAGCCCAGCCGGCGCCCGCGGCTGGTGTACAGCTGGTGGCTCTCAGAGCCGGCCGGCTGTAAGTCACAGCAGTGCTGGCGTCAGTCGTGTGATGCGCTCAGACGTTTCCGGACGAGGGAGAATGAAAGCGCCGATGCCGGCAGTGCACCCCTCAACACGCGGCTGACTTGCGAGCGTGCATGTTTCCCTGACGCCGTCCGCGCAGGTACGCGCGGCCGGCGGCGGCCGCTGCGCGCCGTCCCACGACACCGGCCGCGGCCGCCTCAGCGGGTAACAGCGGGCGCGCGCGGCCGACAGGTGCATGTGCCGGGCCGGGTACGACGGGCCGCGCTGCCAGCAGACGAGCCGCAGCTTCCGCGGCGACGGCTGGGCCTGGTTGCCGCCGCTCTCGCTGTGCGAGGAAACGCACCTGGCCGTCGAGTTCAGCACGCGACGCAAGGACGGCCTGATCCTGTACAACGGACCGATCACGGCGCCGGAGGATGACCAGCCGGTGGTGTCCGGTCAGTGGCGGTGGCGGACGGTGCTGGGCGCGGAGATCGCGAGGTCGCCTCGGTGGGAAGTGGTTTTGGAGATGTTGGACGAGCTCGGGATTGTTGTGACTGTCTCCGTATGCTAGTGAGCAGGTACAAATGGTCGTTTTGTTTTGAGGTAAAGCGGTCCATTTAATACGAAAGGAGAGTCAGGTCTGATTGCACCCCTTTCACGATGGTAAAGAGCACACCTTTGATACGAATTGCCAAAAGTCGAGCGTTTGTTCTCACCGGAGGACAATATGGAGCTGAGTGACTTTTTTTAAAAAAATCAGGTTCTAGGGTGAGTGACCGCCTACAGACGGTTGCCGCCCAGAAAACACTAGTTTGGTACTGAAACACCAATTTAGTGCTTGTGAAAAATTTTCATAATATTATTTTCATGCATGCCGCCAGCGCGGCACGGTCACATTATTGAACATGTACCTTACCTCCTCTCGCACGACCGGGGCGCCGCGTGACGCCCGTGTCGCGGCGCCGGCAGACTTCATCGCGCTGGAGCTGGAGGAGGGCAACCCGCGCCTGCTGCTCGACTTCGGCTCGGGCACGCTGGAGCTGACCGTGCAGACGCCGGCCGGCCTCGACGACGGCGAGTGGCACCGGCTGGACGTGTTCTGGGACCGCGAACACGTCCGCCTGCTGGTCGACCTGTGCCGCGCCGCCCAGGTGGTCGAGTCCGACGACGGCTCCGAGCCCGTGTTTCAGGACGCCGCGTGCGCCGCCGCCGGCACCATCCCGCCGTTCAGCGAGTACCTGAATGTGAACGCGCCGCTGCAGCTGGGCGGCGTGGTGCACGCGCCGTTCGGCCACCGCGCCTACGGCTGGCAGCACCAGCCCGTCGGCAAGCCCTTCGATGGCTGCGTCAGGAACCTGGTGGTCAACAGCGAGGTATGCGCCGGCGGCGGAGCGTCCTGTGTGTTTCTCCCCTCTGCTGTTACATGTCTGATTTGAGACTGACTGCTTATGTCCGATAGTGACTTATGGCTTACAAACCAGGCTTTAGCATTCTTAATGTTTGATATTCATGTTATTCAATGCTGTCGGTATCCAGTAGCCTCAAGTCCAAGTGCCCAACGTGTTTCGCTTGCGTCCGGTTTGATTGAGAGCTGAGATCTGCGCGAAGGGATGAGTTGAGCCGGGGGAGGGGGGGGGGGGGGGGGCGGCAGTGTAATAGTTAACGCGTCTGCGTTAACCACTGCGCGTCTGGGGAACCAGAGGTACGGGGTTCAATTCCCCGCGATGCCCGCCCTTCCTGCCAGGGCGAGAGGCAGGCGACGCCACATAGCCTCAGCAGCTGAGTGCGTCGTAAAGCCCCAGTGACGTGACGTGACTGGTTGAGCCGATACCGGCCACGTCCGTGCGTCCCCTCTCGGGCGCGTTTATCCGGCGCCGCGCCATGACGGCGCCGTCCGGTCGCTCCCCAGATGTACGACCTGTCAAACCCGGGTCTGAACCGGCACTCTTACCCGGGCTGTCCGCAAGTGGAGTCGGTGTGCAGCGGCGCCGACCTGACCTCGCGCTGCGGCGAGCACGGGCGCTGCGTCGGCTCCATGACGCGGCCCAACTGCGAGTGCGACCCCGGCTGGTCAGGTGGGTCACGGCCCTGGTGACCGTGGGTCAAGGGGGTCACGGCCCTGGTGACCGTGGGTTGGGTGGACCTCGCTCTTGGTGGCCGTGGGTCGGGTGGGTCACTAGGCGTGATTGGTGAGGGCGACAGAGTTCAACAGGTGCGTGTGCTCCCGATGTCATCGGCTTGAGGGACAGGGAACACGGCTGAGAGCCGGAACCGCAGAACATCAGATCGCTTACATTGACATTGACTCCGTGTACGAGGCTTCGGCGTCTCCCCAATCTGACTTAAGCGCACCGTCGGAACGCCAATTGGCGCTGGTTTGGCGCTTGTCGTGTCCGATTAATGATGTGGCGTGGAGTAGGACCACTGTGTACTGCTCGTCTGCTGTCTGCCACGAGCTCCGACTGTCTCGCGGACCTGGCTGGCGTCGGTCCGCCCGTGCGCCGGCGTCAGCTGTCGTGCGGCGTCCTCGCCGGCGCGTGCTGACGGCTGGCGCGGGCGCGTGCGCAGGTCCCGGCTGCTCCATCCCCACCATCCCGGCCACCTTCCTGCCGGAGTCGTACGTCAAGTACGCGCTCAGCTTCTCGCCGGACGAGTTCCGCACGGAGGTGCAGCTGCGCTTCCGCACGCGCGAGCAGCACGGCGAGCTGTTCCGCGTGTCGGACCAGCACAACCGCGAGTGGTGCATACTGGAGATCAGCGACGCCAAGCTGCGCTTCAGGTGAGCCGGCGGCGGCGCGAGAGCGGCGCGCGCGCGGCCGCGGCGGGGGGGGGGGTCACCTCTATGAGCAGGGAACCCGTCCGTCGGGAGGGGGAGGGGGGGGGGGGCGCCGGGCGGGGCTCGTGTCGGCCACCCGGGCGCATGTTTCCGAACAGCCCTCCAGTGGACAGTGTCGCGTTTCGGTCCGATGTATCTCCTCGTTGCGTGCGAATCCAGTTTGGCGGCGGCGTCCACTGCGGACAACGTTAGCCCGGCCGGCGACGGGGCCTGTCAGGCGCGTCGTGCCTGGTCGTGTCCCGTAGTCGGCCCCCGCGTGAGCGACGGTCAGGAGCAGCAGCAGTGGCCAGCCGCGGTCTCAGGCAGCGGCAGCGGCGGCGGCGGCGGCGACGAGTCCGCCACCAGCCGCCGACCGGGTCCATCTGACCGGCCGCCCGCCTGCCCGCCCGCAGATACAACCTGAACATCCTGCGCACCGAGGAGCACGAGCTCTCGCTGTCGGCCGTCAACGTCAACGACGGCCAGTGGCACGTGGTGCGCGTCAGTCGGCACGGCTCGGCGGCCGTGCTGCGCATGGACGGCGGCGAGGGACGCAGGTGGGTGCGGGTGTGGGTGTGGGACGTCAGGCGCCGGCTGGCCGGCCACCGCGTCAGGAGGTGTCGGCTGGCAGGAGGCGGCGTCGGCTGCAGATGGGCGTGGTCGGGCTGGGTGGCTCCGGACGGATCGGGAGTTGGAGTGGGCTGGATCGTCAGAGGGCTTCGGAGATGGTGGGTGGCGGTTCTCACGCCAGGAAGTGGCTGGCAGAGCTGGTTTCGTCCGGCCAGGGCCCGGGGCATGACTTCTGGCGTGCCCTGGGGCACACCCGTGCTGTGGCGGCCGTTGCTGGACATGATGCGTGTCTGGTGGCTGGTTATTACCGATCCGATTCGACCCCGACCCCGACCCCGACCCCGACCCCGACCCCGACCCCGACCCCGACCCCGACCCGACCCCGACCCCGACCCCGACCCCGACCCCGACCCCGACCCCGACCCCGACCCCGACCCGACTCCGACTCCGACTCCGACTCCGACTCCGACTCCGACTCCGACACCGACCCCGGCCCCGATCCCAACCCCGGCCCCGGCCCCGGCCCCCGACCCGACCCCGACCCCGACCCCGACCCCGACCCCGACCCCGACCCCGACCCCGACCCCGACCCCGACCCCCGACCCCGACCCCGACCCTCGACCCCGACCCCGACCTCGACCCCGACCCCGACCCCGACTCCGACCTCCGACCTCCCGACTCCGACTCCGACTCCGACACCGACACCGACACCGACACCGACACCGACCCCGGCCCCGATCCCACCCCGACCCCGGCCCCGGCCCCGGCCCCGGCCCCGGCCCCGGCCCCGGCCCCGGCCCCGGCCCCGGCCCCGGCCCCGGCCCCGGCCCCGGCCCCGGCCCCGGCCCCGGCCCCGACCCCGGCCCCGACCCCGGCCCCGGCCCCGGCCCCGACCCCGACCCCGACCCCGACCCCCGCTTCACTTCACTTCACTTCACTTCACTTCACTTCACTTCACTTCACTTCACTTCACTTCACTTCGCTTCGCTTTACTTTACTTTACTTTACTTTACTTCACTTCACTTCACTTCACTTCACTTCACTTCACTTTACCTCGCCCCTCCCTATCTGGTCCTCATCCGCGCTGACTCGCCTAACTCAGACCTGACCTGACCTGACCTGACCGGCGCCTTCCGTTTCGGCAGGTACAACGAGAGCATCCAGTTCACGGGTCACCAGAAGCTGGCTGTGGACAAGCAGGAGGGCGTGTACGCGGGCGGCAAGGCCGAGTACACGGGCGTGCGCACCTTCGAGGTCTACTCCGACTACAAGAACGGTGAGCGGACGCCGGGGGAGACGACGGGGGCGCTGGCTCACCGTCCGGTGATGAGGGGACGGACGGCGTGATGCCGGTGGTCTGGGGCTATCGGTGGACGGGGCTGTGTGTTCGGGCGGCGCCCGTCGAAAGGGGGAGGGTTTGATGGCGTTGGTGGCTATCGTGGGACGGGATGGAGACTGGGCGGGGGAAATTGATGTTTAGTGGCCGGCGACGTGGCCTTTGTCACGAGTGTGCTCTGGTCGGGTCGGATCTAACTAGGTCTAACTTGACAAGGTGCCTGCATGGTGTCCATCCGGAGGGCCATCAGCCTCCTGCTGATCTGACCTGGCCTGGCCTGGCCTGACCTGACCTGGCCTGACCTGACCTGACCTGACCTGACCTGACCCGACCTAGCTTAACCCGACCTGACATGACATGATCTGGCTGGGTAGGTTGCTTGGTTGATGTTCGTCCGGAGAGTTGCACGCTGCCCTGGACCCGATGTGACCTGACCTGACCTGATCTGACCTCATCCAACCCGACCCGGCAGGTTGCCTGGACGACATCCGTCTGGACGGCTGCCAGCTGCCGCTACCGCCTGGTATGAACGGCACCCAGTGGGGACAGGCCACCATGAAGCGTAACCTTAAGATGGACTGCGCCTCCAACGACCCGTGCGCCAACGTCATCTGCCCCACACCCTTCTCCTGCATCGACATGTGGATGAAATACGACTGCGCGTGAGTGCTCGCCCCTGATGCGCGCGCAGACGAGGTCACCCCCCGCTGAAGGAGTCGTACTTGTCGAGAGTAGGGGGCGTGGGGCTCGGAGCTGGGGTGGCTGTGGTGCTGGCTGGGCTGGAGACGGGCTCAAAAGGTGGGGTAGCGTATATCTGGCGCTTGGACTCGGAGTTTGACAACTTTGATCGCGCTGTGTACAGAATCATGAGATGTATTTTTAAAAAAAACGTGGAAATAACTCGCACAGTGCATCTTCATCCAAGGACTTGGTTGATCTTCATTAAGAGCGATCTTGAATTCACGTTTAGCTGTCCTTTCGGATATTATCGATGCCATGTTGTTGTTTTTTATATCACAGATACACGTTTTGTTGCGCATCGTTTCGTTCTCCCTGTCGTCTCGTTGTCCTTGTCCCAGATCCTGTCCGGCTAGTCGAGCGCCTGCTGCTAACACTGAGTGGCCATTGTCGGCGGCCTGGGATGCACGGTGAAGGGATCCCAGGGGGCAGCGGGCTCGAGCTCGGCTAAAAGCTGGAGAGACGGCGCCAGAACACACTGCATGCAGACATACTCAGGACATTCAAAAGCTGGCGAGGAAAGGCACCTAAGCGAGCCCGGCTAACCCATCGAAGCACCCAGTGGGAGCGAGCGCGTAAGACGGGCTCACGGTGCAGCGTTGCGCGCCTTCTCTCCAGTTTTGCCGGTCTCGGGCAGGGCTGCCGGTGGTGGGGTCACCCGGCCCCGGCTGGCTGCTCGACGCCGGTCGGAGCCGGTGTGCGGGGCACGTGTGCGGGGTCGCACCGCGATTCTAACCGAGCGCGCCGACTGCTTCACTGACGGACTAACTGTGGTGCACCGGCTGCCTGAACTAACGGTTCGGGGCTGTGGGACTGGGGCTGGCCGGCGGGGCCGTGCGGAGGGGCGCCCCGGCGCCGCCGCCGGCCGCCGGCGGGCCCGCACGCGCCGCTGACGGCCGCGGCCGGCAGGTGCGGGGACTTCAGCATGGTCACCAGCGACGGCAAGTCGTGTGTCGACCGCAACGAGTGCCTGCTAGACAGCCCGTGCCTGAACGGCGGCCTGTGCGTGAACCGCGATCCCGAGTACGTGTGCCAGTGCCGGGCCGGCTTCACGGGCCGCCGCTGCGGCGTCGTGGCCGAGCAGCAGGTGCTGCGGCTCAGCATGGGGGCGCTGGCCGCCATCCTCGTCTGCCTGCTCATCATCCTGAGTGAGTGGCCAGGCCGGCCGCACCGACGTCGGCCGACGCAGCGCACGCGGGGGTCGCAAGCACGGCTCCCCCAACCAGTGGCGGGAGCTCGGAGACTTGGCTCCTCCCAGTCACTGGGTGGATGGCACGGCTTCTAGTCATTATGTGGACGGCATTGGTCCTAGTCACGGGGTGGACGTCACGGCTCATCCCAGGCACTGGGTGGACACCGCACGCCTAAGCTTCCCAGGCACTGGGCGGACGCCCGCGTCATGGCCCTCTTCATGCAAAGGCTGCACGTCCGAAGCATGCCCGCCTGCGACGCCAGCCGGCGGCGTCGGCCGGGCTGGGTGCGGGTGAGACAGCACGACTGGCACTGTAGCTAGAGCGCATGCACTAACTCCCCGCCGCTCGATCGCCCCCGCCGCGCGTCGAGGTGAGTGCCGAGAGCGCGCGGACTGAGGCAGCACCTCGCGCGCAGCTGTCCGGCCGGCTACCAGCGCTGGAACGCCGAGTGCCTGGACGAGAACGAGTGCGAGTGGAACCCGTGCCTGCACGGCGCCGCCTGCCACAACACGGAGGGCGGCTACCGGTGCGAGTGCCCGGGCGGCTTTGGCGGCCGCGACTGCGAGCTGCTGGCCGGCGTCACCGGCCGCTTCCACTACCCGGCCGAGTTCGTCGTGCCCATCGTGGCCTGCATTCTGCTGCTGCTCGGTGAGTGGCGCGCCGCCGTCGGCCGAGGAGGCGCGCGGCACCGCAGGACGGCCGCCGATAGGGCGGCGCGGCGCCGCGGGCGGAGGAGGCGTCGCTGCGTCGCGGCGGGCTCGGTGGACGGGCACCGGTGAGTGGGCGGGGCACGCCGTGGCGCCCCGCACGCCGGCTCAGCCAGAGGAGCTGGCGGCGCACGTCCGTGCCCGACAACGCTTTCGCTATGTTGAAGCGCCCAGGTATGCTGTGTTGACGTCTGGCTTCCGGCGATCAGACTCAGCGTACACCGGGGCTTCATGTATGTACTGGAATTTATGGTTGTCGTTTGTCCCGTTGGTCCGCTATTTCGTTCACTGCACCGCTTGGCATGTGTAGGCATGATTGCGGCCGCCGGTTTATCTCCGAGACTATAATTTTTTGGTGTGTTGGTAGATTTGTTCAGCTGGTTGTCATTTATCATTTGAAAATTGATTGCTGTCACGCATGGCCGGTAACTTTTGCCGATACAGGATTCAGTCGTGGAGTGGTGCGACATGACGTATGTTCAGGCCCACCCCGCGCGGGGCGCGAGAGCGTGCCAGCGGCTGCGCCTCCGACGTCGCCGTTGGCGCTGACGCCGCCCCCGTGCCACAGTCCTGGTGCTCGTCTTCGTCGTCTACAACCGGCAAAAGGAGCGGCACTACCCCAAGCAGGACCCGTATGACGACGTGCGCGAGAACATCATCAACTACGACGACGAGGGCGGCGGCGAGGACGACATGACGGCGTTCGACATCACGCCGCTGCAGATCCCGATCGGCCCGATGGTCGGCAACGGAAAGCCGCTGGGCAAGGCGCCCCACCCTTGTGAGTGCGCCGCCGGCCGGGCCGCACGGGCGCCCTGGTGGTGGCCGACGCCGTGTGGGATCGGCGGGGGGGGGGGGAAGGTGTGGAGGTCGGGGGACGTCGTCGGGATGGCAAGCGCATCGGGTTGGTTAAGAAGCTACAGATGAGTCTCGCGGGGAAAATACGTCCGTGAAGGACTTTGTACCGGGTCTGGACGTCATCGAAGACGGCTAGCGTCTCCACGGCTCCACCGACGGTGTGGCGTTCGTCGTGTTGCCCCCTACCGCCAACTATGGCATGGTCTGACTTGCCTTCACTGTCACAGTCGTCGCCTGGCGCGTGCGAGCGTCGGGAGCGAGACGCCCCTCCCCTGCTTCCTCGTGTGACGCCCTCCCCCTCCCCCCTCTCCGACAGACGGCTCCGGCCCACACCCGGACGTGGGCTCGTTTATCGACGAGCACAAGGACCGGGCCGACACGGATCCGAACGCGCCGCCCTACGACGACCTGCGTAACTACGCGTACGAGGGCGGCGGCTCGACGGCCGGCTCGCTGTCCTCGCTCGCCTCCGGTGAGGGCGCTGACACCGCCGGCCGCAGGGGTGACGCCGGCATCCCGGACCGAGGCCAACGACCCTTCCCCCGACCGCCTGGGGCCCCCGCCATGCCGGCCTGTCGGCGTGTTGCCCGCGGCTCGTTGCCCGTCCCTTATCCACCGACTGTTGCCGCTGCCGGCCCGGTCCCGCCTGTCCGTTCGGCCGCACTTCTGGCGGTCTGCTCAAGCTGGACGGACGCGGCTCGCCGGCGGGTCTGGTCTTCACATCTTCACCCTGTCCTGAGCGTGACGCAGACCCCTCGACCCCCCCCCCCTGCCCCCTTGCCCTGTGCCTGGCTGATCTTTTGGCTGTGATCGGGGCGGCGCGGAAACACCCCGGGCTGTTTGTGTAGTAGTTTTTGGCCGTTTTGCAGTGTGCTGGTTTGACTAGACGGTTGTCGCCGCGGCGTGTGGTGGTGAGGGAGGGCGGGGAGGAGGGTGGCAGACTGGACCCGCGGACCCGACCCACACAGTCATAATAGCATACACCGTTCCAGAAGACGTCATTGCCGGGGAGCTCACACTGACGTACTGTCTGTAGCGAGGAACCTGACGCGCCCGCGGGAATGTATGGCAAATGGCCGGGCGGCATACCGAGACGCGGTCCGATCGGATTTCAACAGGGATATCAAATATGTGCGAATTTGACCAATGCTTTCCTCATAAGGCGTGCTGCTCTTCCTTTTGTGAAGCGATGCCATCATCCCAAGTTCCCCCCATCTGTGTGTGAACGGCGGTGTTATTCACCACTTTGTTAGATTATCGAAACATTGCCAGCTTAGCATGAGATCACCATCTCGGCCTATCATTTCGTTGCTCGCCGCAAAAGCACATGTTTATGTCCATTAAAACGGGCACACGCTGCGCAGAGTAAAAGTGTGTCGTATGCGATAGCGTCTCGCGAGTGAGCGCTCATGTTTAAGCATTTGGGAGCCCGTAGCTACGTCTACGGGTAAACCAATGCATGCAACCATTGGTGAAACCAAACCTCGCCCCGAATGCAGCGTAACAATGAAAAAGTTCAGAAACAGGCTGCCGCCACCCCATCAGAAGACGGCACGCGTTCCGCCTTACGGACCCGAAAACGGACCTGGCCGGTCGTAGGGGCAGGGGTCAGGGCGGGGGCGGGGGCGGGGGCGGGGGCGGGGCGGTGCGTGGTCCCAGTCTGCCGCCCGCCGGTCGGGCCGGGCTCGGGGAGGGAGACGGGGAGGGGCGGTGCGTCACAACAATACCGCGCGCCGTCAACTGACCGGCGTTCTTTCTCGTCCCCACAGGCCTCTCCGAGTAGTCTAGGTATTGTTGGGTCCGCCGCCCACTCTCTGTTCTCTCTCGCTCTCTGTCTATCATTCTCCGTTTTCTCTCTGTCTCTCTGTCGCTCTTTCTGTCCGCCGACACTGCGTGCCGTCCCACCCCGCCGTCCGTGCCCCCTTTCCGTCCTGTGCGTCGGGCCCGGCGGCGGCGCCGTGCGCGCCGGCCTGAGAGCCCTCCGGTCCGTGTAGTTCGGTGTGACTTGCCGTTCAGCTGTGTTCGATCGGCTCCCATCCGGACCACACCGCCCCTCCGGATCCACCGAAGGCCCCTGTGACTGGGGCGATCAGGGTCGCGCGCCGCTCGGCCGGCCCCTGTAGAGGTGCACCGTAACTAGATGTACCTGCTGCACTCGGTCGATGCGTCGTGAGTTAGCGCATAGGTCCTGCGGTGTGGTATACTCGACGTAGCGTGCACGCCCCGCGCGACCTAAGAACCTGCGCGGGTAGCTTCGACACCGCCGAAAAGAACCGAAAGGTTATTCCAGCAGGACCTAGGTCCGTGTTCTGTGCGGTGGGGTATGGCTTTGATGGCAGCGGTTGCAGAAGTTTCTTTAGTGTTGAAGATAGCCCATGAAATAGAACGGGTACGCACGTTGATAATCAAGGTGGTGTCCAGTGTTATAGGCTAGATATTGGATCCCCTGCAGCTTAATTTTTATACATGAATCCTGAGGAACGAGCTGGCGTCGTATTTAAGTTTAGCTTTGGTCAGTCACCGACGTCTGATGTCACGTCTTAATGACCTGTATTGTGTCTCGTAGGTCTGCTTGCAGAGTATGGACTGCTTTCGCCACTCTCCTTGTTGTCCCCTGCGCTATGTATCTCTTTCTGCTCTCCCGCACGAGTAGAACCGACACTGGCTACGTGCAATATGCTCAGCCTGCGAACATGCAACTTTGCATAAGAGTGGCTTGGAGAGTTTTGAATGTAACGTGCCCTTGTATCTCTATAGCTTTCGGCCTTGCTTTCATAGGTATGCAGACTAAACCTAGCATTTCGTTGAAGTAGTCACCTGCTTTGTATTTTGTGTAAGCCTTCTTTTGCTTTAAGCTGTCGCCAAAGTTGAGAACTTCGTCAGCCGATTATTGATTTTGAGCTGCTCTGCGGAAGCGCTTTCCGGCGAGGCGTCGCTGCGCCCCGATCCTTGCCGTCCTCTCGACCCGTCGTCTCGACCCGTCCTCTCGACCCGTCCTCGGCCGCTGCACGTAGGCGGCCGGGCCCTGACCGGGACTGTTGTGAGCCCCTCCCACAGTAGGCCTCGATCGGCATGTGACACGTTGGCCTGGCTGTGAGGATCACGAGAGCACACTGCACCTGTCGGTCGTTTGGGGCCGCACACCCTTGCTCGCACGCTTCTTAGGGAAGACCGCTTTCTGGCGCTGTTGTCCGGGTCATGCGGTGACGCTTGGTGTAGCGCTGACTCTTCCCGCCCGCTTGGGTTTGTCGGATCGCGTCCCCGGCTTGTCCGCGGGTCGACTGTCCGTCGGCGTCGCTGTGGGTGGCGCCTGCGCGCCTGGGGGGGGGGGGGGGGGATCGTGACGCTGATGTGTCGGTGGCGGTGGTGCGTTGGCCGCAGCCATGGCCGTGACCTGGCGCCGTGTTCGCAGGCACGGACGAGAACGAGCAGGACTTTGAGTATCTGAATAATTGGGGGCCGCGCTTCTCCAAGCTGGCGGACATGTACGGCCGCGGCGAGTCCGAGGAGGAAGAGGAGGAGCCGTGAGCAGCGCGCGGCCCGCCATTCCACGGCGCGCGTCCGATCTCAGCGACCTGCCGGCGCCCGGCCGGCGCGTGCCATGCCGGCGGCCGGGCCGACCCGGCGCGCCACGGTCCGGCCGCCCGCGCCGCCAGCGCACTGTCTCCCGCTCGCTCTCTCTCTCTCTCTCCCTCTCTCCTCTCTGTCTGTCGCTGTCGATGTGTGAGAGAGCGCGCGCGCGCGTGTGTGGGACCGAGCGGACGCCGCGGCGAGTGGTACTTACCGTTTTCTACGTTTGATACGCGGCCGGGCCGGAGAGGGGCGCGCGGCGCGCCCCCTGCTCATCTGACGGCCGCCGCGAGAGGCAGGCGCGGCGGGACGCGGCTTTTGTTTTGATGTGTGCACGCGCGGCGCCGGGACGCGCCGCCGGCCGTTTGTTTTTGGTGCCAACCGCGCGCGCGCGCGCAGGCGAGTGGTCAGCTGGAGCCGGCGGCTGGAGATCATCGAACTGTTGGATCTCACCCGGAAGCGGTGGAGCGTGCGCGCGTGCCCCGCCCGCCGCCATACTCATTGGAATCTCGCCGCCCGCCCACACATCTGAATCTCACGAAATCAAAGTGTTGCAGCCTCTAGTCACGGTCTGTCTCTACCCGCCAGCGATGTACTCACCGGGACGCATGGCAGGACGAGCGGCCCCAAGTGGCCGCGCTCCGTCGAAAGCAATAGTGGTGTGTTTCACTCGTCCTTTTCTTTTCTGTGCTGGACAATCACGTTTAGTGGCTTTATGATTTGCGCGTCCGCCTGGTTTCGTGATTTTCTTGGACGTGTTGACTCATTTGTGAGATTCGTTAGCGGTTTTCCGCGGGTGACGCGGCGTGAGCCACGTGTGGACCATCTTCATTTGGACGTACAATTTGAGAGGTTATGTTTTGTTCGTGCCTGTGCTTTCGGTGCTTGCGTTTTATACAATTTATACGTGATTTGTAAGAGAGTAGTGATGCGTGACGTCTCTGTATGAACATTCTCTAGGATATGTTGTATGAAGTAGCAAAAGTAAAATTATGTCTCAATGGCGGCTTTTGCTAATTGTAGACTAAAGGAGAAAAGGCAAACTGGCGAAATAGCTAAGTAGATACACTCAGTGCAAAGCTGAACACGGTACTGCGGTCCGAAAGCGTCATCGCCGCAAATTAAGATGGAGATGAGCTCGGGCTTCCCTAATTATGTACTGAGAGAGGCGAGAAGGTATGAAGCGGTGGTGGAAGCGACAGCCCTTGGCATGCTCGTTGTGTCCACAATGTCGAGGACCGACGACGTAATGAACTTTGTCCTTTCGAAGGGATGTAATCAGGAACCATTATTGTCACGATGAGACCGTGATCGGGCATGCATCTCATGACATTATTCCTGGCCTTTGTTTTTGAAAAGAAAATTTCTTCACTGTTGGTACCTGCCCTACAAACGCACATGGATTTGCGGAACGTGCGCCGGTTTTGTGCCGGGAGGTCAGGAAGGTCGCATAAAATTGGGGCACTCACTGCATTTGTACCAAGTTGCCCCAGAGGTTTTGCAATTTAATTACGATAACTTTGTTCCAAATGATTTAAATCTGACGAATGACGGGCAGCCGACATAGACGGCTTGTGCCCCTAAGAAAAGTGACGTCTGCCGGTGTACTGCGCGGCGGGCCAGAAACCTCCGCGGATCCAGGAAAGTTGAAAAGGGCAGCCTTATCTCTTCCAGCGCTAGATAGAAATACCAGCGTCACCAGTCTAAGCACTACTCCAGAAGCCGAAACACGTCGCAGAACAGCAGCGAACAAGCGGAAAGCCCCCGACAACTCTGACGACACCTCGGAAGAGGACACGTCCGCCTGCGTAGGCCGCCGGGTCACCAGGTCCTCCGCGAGCGCCACAGGGCACGGCGGCAATGCCGCCCGGGCAAAGCGGCCCGCCAGCACGCGGTCGGTGCACAAATCGCCCTCGCTGACCCACATCTCCGGCGGGGCGAGTCGTCAGTCACCGGCGGCCGGTGTCTCGCTGACGGTGGCGTGGCGCGGGAGGGATGCCGGCCGGCCGGCGGCTCCCCGGCTGCCGCGGCACGGCTCGCCGCACCCGCGCGCCCGCCAAGGATCACGCCGCTCCGCCAGCCCGGCGTCGACGGCGTCAGATGCCTCCTCGGGCGCCGTCGGTGGCGAGCTGAAGCGCGGGAGGGAGCCTCACGGAGGCGGCAAGTTCGCAGCGAAAGGCTCCACAGGCAGAAGGAAGACTGCATGTGGAACAGATATGGCCGGTAGAAACAAATGAGTGGGTATGTATGAGTGACTGGTTGTTTCTTGGCAAGGATGCAAGGATCGTGATAAGTATGTTTTATTTTGAAATTATTGTAGCTTCTGTTTGGATGAGCGTCGTTCTTCATATGTTGGGTGCGGGTGGGGTAGTGACTTCAGTTGTGTCGTTAGTAAATTAGCCTATAACAGTCCTACAAAAACAGACAATAAAAAAATAAACCTTCTATTGAAAAGCTCGCATGTTTGTTGATTATCTGGTTGGACGAGTCGAATGTGAGGACGCCGCATGCTGCTGATCGGGTGTTGAGAATTAACCTTGTCGGGGTGGTGATGCAATCATGTCTCTTTGTCTTGTAAAGCTGTCAAATTGGGTTAATCGTGGATTCGTTCTGATATGTGCTGCCTCCGATTGTGCAATCCAGATTGCTATCGGGTAGCATGTTCATGACTGACACGTCAAGGTCATGCGCGATATTTAAGTACGCGATGGACCCCGTATGAGCTCCGCAAGTATGCTGACGGGTTTTATCTCATCGGAAGGATAGATGGTTCACGTATTTGAGTTGTGCAGACAGCACCGTCCTCATGCTGCACACATGGTGTCAATATTCGTAGCATGGTATATGCAGCTGCATCTTGCGGTCACCAAAATAAACATGAACAGACACACATAGGTCATAAACAGCGTAGGTGACGACCTTCATCATGGGCGCTCATGCAGCTCCTTCGTCAAACGGCAAGAGCCATTGCGTATCACAATGTTAGTACCCGAGCCGAAAAACGGAACGCCACTCGGCGATCACAACTGGTTTCCGACAAGGTTCACAGTATCATCTCGCTGGCTGTTGCATTCCGGACTAAATCATTTACTTCACAACTGAGGTGCTCAGGCTGGCCTGACTGCCCGAAATCCAGAGACTAACGCATGTTGCTCGTGGCGTGGGTAATGCGTCTGCTCGTGGCTTTGTGTCGCACATCGCGTCTCTAGCAGGGCTGCGATGGTCGCGCACCGTTACCCGCGTCCACGCCACCCGGGCATCGACTTAGAGGAGATACGGCTTCGCCCACGGGCGCGGCGGCCTCCTTTCAACTTTCCTGCAGCCTCGCCCTCAGCCAAGGCCGCAGCCCTCCCTCCCCCCCCCCCCGGCTAACGCCTATTCGGCAGCTTCCTCAAAACGTACATTGCCATCGTGCGCCGCCCGCGACTGCGAGGCGTCCCCGAAGTGCACCGCGCCACGCGCCTCGTCCGCCGGCTTGCTGTCGTCGGCGGGGCTGTCGGCCAGGATGTCGGAGTCAGCGTGCCGCACGAGCTGTCGCACGCCCAGCGGCGCGGCCACGTCGGCCGTCTTGCAGACGCGGTGCTGCAGGCACGTGTCGGGGCAGCAGAGGTCCTGCAGCGAGCACTCGCCGTGCGAGAAGCACTCGGTTGGCGGCGAGGCCGCGTGACGCGACGTCACGCAGACGGGCTGCGGTGGCGGGCACACTCCTACCGGCCAAGGGGGACTGCGTCAGTGACGCGCACCGTGAACACACGGGCGGTCCTCGCTGATCATGTCTTATGTTGTGATTGGGGTCTAGCGACATGCGCAGCAACTGAGAACATTACCGTGGCGTCGCGGCGTTTCGACGGCTTATTTCAACGGTGTGGCCTACGCCACACCGTTGCTGATACATGACGTCACATCAGCGGCACGGTGTGTCAGTGGTATGCATGCACGAACGCGCAACGACCGTATCTCTGACGTCAGCGAAGACATCCCGTGACAAATCTTGTATTTCCGTGCCTGCGGTGCCCGAGTGAGCCCGGCCGAACCGCGCCGGGGACGGCTGCATACTCACTGTTGCCGCCGAAGCCCGCGTTACTGGCGTGGATGCCGGTGTTACCGACGTTGAAGCCGGTGTTGCCGGCGTAGAGACCGGACGAGCCGGTCTGGTACTGGCCGCCGTACGCCGTGAACGGGACGATCTGCGGGCCGCTGCGGTCGCAGCAGTAGTAGCGGACGCGGCCCCCGTACCCCGGGTAGCCGTTGAAGTTGTTCCGGCGGCACCAGTTCCTGCCGAAGCCCAGCGTCAGTTCTGCAGCTGGCCTGGACACGGCAGGCCTGCCTCCAGCGCGTATGTGCTGTGGCGGTGGCGAGGGCGTCAACGACCGGCGCAGCCATTGGAATGGCGGAGTCAGCTGATCGTGCCGCGTCACTACGGGTTTGCTTCTCGGCGTCGACATTTTGGCGAGAAAATAAAATGTTTTACCAGTCTCAGGTTGATATGGTGAATTATCAGATTCCGGGTTTTTACGTGAGGTGATGACCATTACTTTGGAATAACTGGCTCGCTGCATCCGCGTAAAACACAATGCATGTTATAAAAAACGACTTACCTGCAATATGATGGACGCTGATATCCTTGATATCCTCCAGGAAAACCACCTGGATATCCTCCGGGAAAGACTCCAGGGAAGATCCCTTGGGAGCCTCCCGGGAAAATTCCGCCAGGGTATCCTCCAGGGAAAACGCCTCCAGGGAAGCTTCCTCCGATTCCGCCGGGAAACAATCCGGGGTATGCAGCTCTTGTTCTACTGGATCCGGCTGGATCCACCTGTATCGCCTGGATCCCTTGGTCCCGTACCAGAGACCTGCCACTGGCGTCCGAGCTGGGCTTGTTGTCAGAGGTGTGGACAACGCTGCCCACCACTGAGAGGCCGAACAGCACCAGCAGGACGGCGTGCGCCATCTGAAAGACGGCGAAGTCAACGCATCGTCTGCGATGGTACCAGAACTACGAAATAAAAAGGAGGTCGTGAAGGCAGCAACCAGCCGCATCAGCTGCCGTTCACGAACGGCGACAGTAAGCTTGTCCAGGCTGTTAGCATTCTTAGTAGGATAAAACTTGTTTGTACAGGTAAACTCGCTTTCGTCGCACATGCAAAGTCCCGAGATTATCGGCTCGGACGCTACAGTTCCTCGAGCACCATCTGTACCGATTCAGCGCCAGCCGCCAGCTGTGTGATGCGAATATTCTATATTTATCATCTGGGCCCAAGCGACTCGTGGATATGTCTGGATAGTAGATGCAGACCTGTTTTAACCGCTCTTATATCATGTAAAGTTGCCCGATGATCACGTCTTCACTAGCCACACCTCATAAACTCGACCCATCGTCAGACTTACCCCTAATCAGAAGATATACACAAACGCCAAGCGATCAGCGGGTAACGCTCCACCTCACTCGCTATGCAACACGACAATAGCGTCATCCACAGGTCCGGCGCAACTTTATCCCACTTCTGGCTCTGCAAGTGGGTCAAGGTCCTCTCAGAGGGGGAGGGGGATGGGGAGGCCTCACGACTGCCGGGAGACAGGTTGCTGGTCCCATATAGGGAAAGCAGGTTCTTAGAGCCTCAACGCGAGAGATGCTGGCACGGCCGTGCGCCCAGGCCTCATGCCGACTCGAGTACGCCTCGTGACCCTGCACGTTGGCAGAGCGAAACTCACATGACGTCTGAACGTGGATCCAGGGAATACGCGCACGTCACGCACATTCCCAGGCAGGCAGCTTTGGTGGCGCTACTGCTTCCGAACAAGTGATAAGATCAGGCGTCAGCTCCACTAACTGCAAATGTTCGCGGATATGCGCCACGCACGCTACAAACCCAAAGCCGTGTTGCCCGGAGCGGGACACGCGGACGAGCAGAAGATCCGCTGTTCGGAGGCCCGGCCCGCTATATCCGCCGGCGGCTCGCCCGTCAGCTACGGGGATCTGCGGGGAGAGGAGGGAGTCGAGAGAGGATGGGAGTGATGCACGCACATCAGTAACAATGGGGTCTTAAGGGCGCGTGAACTGCGAAGGTAGTTTACGACCATTGAAGAACGAGAGGAGTAGAGTCAGAGAGAGAGAGAGAGAGAGAGAGAGAGAGAGAGAGAGAGAGAGAGAGAGAGAGAGAGAGAGAGAGAGAGAGAGAGAGAGAGAGAGAGAGAGAGAGAGAGAGAGAGAGAGAGAGAGAGAGAGAGAGAGAGAGAGAGAGAGAGAGAGAGAGAGAGAGAGAGAGAGAGAGAGAGAGAGAGAGAGAGAGTCAGGGGAACGAGCGAAGTTCGGGCGGGTGGGCTCCGGCCGCGGCCGGCGCCTGTGTGGGCGGTCCGGGGGCCGACCGGCGCCTGATTCGGCCGGTGTGGGGGCGCCGTCGCCGCAGGCGGGGGCCGGGGCCGCGGCAACATTGACCCACCGTCCAGCACGGGCCAGGGTCGGGGATACGCCCTGATACCGTGACCAAACCGGCGGCGCCTCCACACGACGCACCACATTTAGCAGTCAGCCTGCAGCACGCTGGTGGCGTGAGGAGTGCACAGCTGGACCGCTCGGAGCAATTACAGTTGGGTGCAGCGTCATTGCCAAATACATCTTGCTCAATAAGATTTGAGAATACTGATGGCGTAATGGACAAATGTGAAGCATCTTGGAAACAGCCACGAGAAGCAATTGGCAGGCGAAAAAAGCTTGAGCGATAATTTCAATGGAACGGCACATTGTCCCGTCACGCGCACACCGTTGTAGGAAACGTTACACGCACAAACACTCATCTGTCTTTGTCACCAACTTTTAGACGGCATCATGGCGAATTGTTTGCATACGAGAACTCGAAGCATTACGGAGTGCAGCGATCTGGTTGGCTGTTTCTTTTGAATGCCAATTGACGGGCTGACTTCAGTTCAGTGCCATCGGATCTTCGGCATGATGACCTCATCACCCCTCGTCAATCCAGCCTCACACGATCACATGTGTCGGTGCCCATGCGTCCGTTCATCGTCCGTTATCGAAAAAGGTTTCCGTATACTGTTCACATCAGCCGTTGAGCCCGTTTGAATCCGTGACAGATGGCAGTCTGCCTCTCACCACTTTGCACTAATGCGCACCAATTGCAAAGGCTAGGCATTAGGAGACTGTAGAGAGAAACATACTTCGTGACATCGCACATGCATGCTGGTGGGGGCCGCCATCATCACTGGAGTGGCAAAGCGGTCAAGAGCAGTCACAAGGCCGAAATGGAACATGATTGCAATGCAAATGCCATTTCGCCGTCATATGATGGGAGCCTCGCCGACGTTCGCCGGCTTCAATGTCATCCATGCAACCTCCCGGTACATGGTCCATTGGTTAGCGGTCATCGCTTTCCAGATGGCTGTCCCGACGCCGTGGCATGATGCACTCCATGTGAGCGGCTTACAGCACACGTAACTCATGCGCCAAAAGCAGACAGGAACAGGAAATCCTCCCCGGGCGGCCGCAAGGCTACAGGGCTCAGAAGTGGGGACAGGTGTCATCCGCGTGCTAAATCATGCATACATGGCGCCGAATGACGGGGCCCTCTGCGAGGGGTGTCCACCTGTCGCGAGTGACGTATGAGCCCCGGCGGTCCCCTGACCCAGCCGCCGCGGGCCTAAACCGGCCACCAGCAATGGCGCACTTCGCCTCCTCGATGTGCCCTGGCGGCGCGTCAGTATCGCCCAAGTATGCACAGAGAGGACTTATTAAGTCATGCACACACCAATGTGAGTCTCGCCAGCGGTCTTGATCAAACACTCGTTTGGCACGTGACGTGTCCCCGGCCAGCTGTTGGTCACGAGGGGCTCTGACGCGGCACTGGCGGTGGAAGCGGCCCGTCACGTGACTCGAGCCGGCGAGGGTTGACAAGGGACCGAGAGCGGTTCTGCGCAGGTACGCTATGAAGACAACAGAAGCTCGCAACACAGGCGGGGCCGACGGTGCCGCACTGAACGCGGGATCGGGCGTGCACTCGGCACTGTGACGGCTTCAGAACCTTTCAAACCTTGAAGGTGAACGTATCTGCACTAATCCCCACAATTTCGCTTGTAAGGCCAGGTGGCGAATTCTTTTTGACATCTGTCGCTAAGACCGAGGAAGAAGCATGCTGTGCACGCGAGCCTGGAGTTCCGCCCCCGCCCCCTCCCCCGCCGCCGCCGCCGCCTCCAGCTCAGCTGAACAACAGGTTTCCATGGAAGTGGGGAGGGGATATCCTCCAGGAGTGAGCGCTTACCACACGGCCACCAGGGCCGCCACGTCCACCGGCCGTAAGCTTAGCAAAAAGCCGAGACAGGATAACGGCCCTGTCGGCTATCTTTTGATCCGCTGCTCGACGTCACGGAAACGGGAAACATACTCAGAGGACGACTAGACCACAAGCACAGAGATAAGTCTTATTTATGGATTGGTCTGGTGACGGGTATTCAATCGAAAACTGAAAATACTGTGGCCAGGTGTGCTTGCCACTAAAGCTACACGAGACATCAACCCAAAATCACGTGAGTATTGCACGCGTTAGCGCGCGTGTGTACTGATGCCGAGTACCGCCGAAGGCTATGTTAACTGGGTAATGTGGATGAGCCCGTGCGCCACTGCGAAATACCTATGGCTACTCTCATCACCGGAGCACTTGGCCTGGTTACTGCCCACCAGCAGTCTTACTGGAGTGTGAGCGCCACAGCACTGGAACGCAAGACAGCACACCCGCCCCTCACTGATGCATGCCTGCATCACGAGGAACGCAAGTGTCTCGCCACGCTGGGCCTGCGTGGCCCGCCATCTATCGCATTTGCTCGTACTAAATATTCCCCTGGGCGCCACCACACGTCTGCACTCTCGTCACACATAGATGTGTGTGACGAGACGATAAGCAAATGACCGTGTGATAAAGACAGATAGCTAGCATTTATAAGCAAGTCATTCCCATGAAACACCAATACATTTCCATTGCACTCAAGCCTTCCACGTTTGCTGACCGGCGCAGATTGACCGATTGACCCACACGGGTATACCCTGGGGGATTATTCCGTCACTCGGAATGAAACGCAGCCGAGAGATCATCTAACGACTCATCCGCTGCATTGCCCTCTTTATTGTTTTATCATATATCTCGCAACGCCCCGCTTGTCCGGGGCAGGCTGCACGCGCCAGTGATAAGTGGGCTGAAGGGCCGCCTGGTGGGGCTTTCGTCCGAGAGCCAAGCACACACTCCATACAGGGGTCTCTGCGCGGGCTTAGACTCGGGGACTGGGTTCCCATGTGCACGTATCTCTGCCTGGCCGATGCTCATCCTCCGTCCCATAGCCCTTAAATGGCCACCACTGACCGCCAGTGTAATACAAATAATAATCTAATACAAATAACCAATAACCAATCTGCAGGTAACACAGCGTTTATTGTCTTATTCCTCGTAAAACAACCAGAATGAACAGATTCTCCTGGTTATTCCACGAAGTTTTTCAGCTTGCCACGGCCGAAATTCCTTTCGAGGTTTCACTTCGTTTCGTTTATCGTATCCTTTTTTCGTTCGAAATATCGCTATCATTTCGAATTACATATATATATATATATATATATATATATATATATATATATATATATATATATGGCTTAATTATTCATGTCTACCTAGCCATCCTCCCGATTATTCTACGAGTAATAGGGCTATTACTACTGTCTCATCCACATGCACAACGTTCCCCACAAATGCACAACTTACGTTAATAACCAATCTGCTAGCTAATTGAAGGCTCATAATCAAGGGCCTTTCTAAATGTAGTGACTATGGGATGATGTGAGAAAATGGAAAAGTGACATCGTGCCCCTAACTACCATAATTTATTCTGCCTTCACAGCGCACAGCCAGTCCCGCAAAGATCACATACAAGAACCATGTATTACTCAATTGCCAGAATCTTTTTCTTTTTCTTCTTTTTAAGCGTCAAAGCCTTCAGGCCTTTCACGTTTGCTTTTTGAACTTTCTTCAAGCTCTTTTGTTTCGTTTTCATGGTCTTCTTCTCCTTGCTCGTCTTCGTGGCCTTCTTCTCTTTGCTCTTCTTCATCACCTTCATCCCCTTTACCTTGCCCGCCTTGCCTTCCCGTTCGCCCGTCTTCTTCGGCTTGCCGGACGCTCCGGCCTCTTCCGTCCGCCTCCTCTTGCCCGTCCTCTTGCTCGGGCTAGCCTGCTGGTCGGGGTCCGGCCGTTTCCGTTTCGCCGCCGCGCCGTTCTGCTCCGCCGGGTGCCGGTCCTCCTCCTCCGCCGCGGCTCTGTCCGTCCGCTGCTCGGCGACGGCACCGACAGCGGCCTCCTCGGCGCCGGCCGGCGGCCAGCGCCTCTCGGGCGGCACGTGCAGCGTGACGCTGGTCAGCCGGCAGGTGGTGTTGTAGCTGGCCACCAGGAGTGGCTGCTCGGTCACGGCCGGCACCTGGGAGGCGCACACAGCACTGACGTCACACGGCGGCTTTAATGACGTCGTAGGGGGCTTGGTGACGTCACACGGGGCGTGCCGGTCGTGACACACCTGGCGCCGGCGAAACAGACGGCAACCGGAGACGAGCGGTTCCAGTCTTAGGTTGCTGGGATGATCTGCATGGCAACACGAACAGACGGCAACCAGAGACAAGCGGTTCCAGTCTTAGGTTGCTGGGATGATCTGCATGACAACACAAACAGACGGCAACCGGAGACGAGCGGTTCCAGTCTTAGGTTGCTGGGATGATCTGCATGGTGACAACGCAAAAGTTGGACGGCGACGTCAACCTGCCCAAATCGATAACTCGAGACGGCGGCACCAAACCAGACAAGGCTGCCGAGTGACCCTCAACTAAACGAAGCCCGCATAATCGCATCACGCAAGTTTGGGGGCGACGTCAAATCGCCCCGGTCGATCACAACTCCGAACGGCGGCGCCGAAGCAGGCAAAGCCTGCCGAGGTCTCATGGCTAATGGGCACGGCTATCTTCATTTAATACATAGGCAGATCTGGCCACGCTCCACGAGCCACAAAAAACCCGCATTTTAAAAGGTGTGGCCAGCCAACGCCCAACCACTCTTACACAATGGCCTTAAATGCACACTCGCGTAGCTGGGTGGCACGTCTCAGCTCTAGCAGACCAGCGCGTGTCTCACCGGCGCCTGCCAGACTTTGATCCAGCCGTCGGTGGAGGCGGTGACGAGCCAGCTGAGCTCTTCGGAGCGGCGGACGACGGTGGCGGCGCGCAGCCGGGACTCGTGCGCCGGCCAGCTCACACCGCGGCCGCCGCCGGCCTCCGAGACGTCAAATACGCTGGCCTGGCCCGACTCGTCGCCGCACGCCAGCTGCGTCTCCTGCGGGGGGGATAGAGGGCGGCCCTCAGAGGTGGCGGCGGCGGCGGCGGTGGCGGCGAGCGGTGCCGCGCGATCGGGTGCCGCGGTGTACGGCGCCCATCCACCCTCGTTGCTGACTCCCAGGGTCAGCCATCAGCGCGTCGCCAGGATCACACGCCAGGGCGCGATTCGGAACTGAATTCCAGGGAGGTCAACCTACATACACTTACGATAAGCGTTGCTCTGACTCATAGGTGATGCACCCCCAGTCCGATTCATCACGGGTCGTGCCTTATCTAATGTTCGCAAATAATGTGCAAATAATGTGTTGATAATGTGATATACTCCGTACTGCATGCCTATGCTACCAAGTGACGCACTTCATCGACAAATGATGACCCTAAGTTTCTCTACATAGCCTCAACTTCCAACACCTCTGAATGGGCACTCAACAGCATCCCCCGGCCCGTGCCGGGACAGACCTAGACGCCAGAGCTCGTGGCAGCACTGACCGAGATGTAGACGGCGCAGTTGATCTTGCCGGCCGACTTGAGGCTGTGCACCACACCGGCCGTAGCCACGCTGTACACGTCGCAGCGGCCCTGCACGCCCACCGCGTACGTGCTGCCATCTGGCGACCACAGCACGAACTCGGCCGCTGCCGGGACGGCACGGTCCGCTCAGTGCCGCAGGTACAGGGTCACATGTTCAGTGGCACGGTACACGGACAGAAAGGGCTGGCAGGCTTTGGAGGCCCACATGTCTGCCACAAGTTGCTGATACTCGCGAGAAGACAACCCACACAGCGAGGGACTGAGAAGTCTCTCCGGGTGTGGGCGGTGCGCGGAATCACGTAGCTGACGCGGACCAAATGTAAACTGATGTAAACTCATGTAGCTAAACTGGACTAAGCCTAACAAAGAACATACCGCTGAAACACACCACTTAGGCCATGAAGACGCCACACAAAACCAATACAGGAAAATTCCCCATGGACCATTCAATGGGGCACAACTAGCCAATGCAGTTAATGTCCCTTTAAAACCCAGTAAGAACAGCCCGACAGTGTTGAGCAGTGCCACAGTCACAGCCTAGGCCACCCCAGGCCGCCCTCTCCAATCTCCGGCTGCCGATGGCGCCGGGCGCTGCCGCTCACCGGCCTTGAGGTTGGTGCGGAAGGCGACGCGGCCGCGCACTAGGTCCCACGTGAGCAGCTTGCGGTCCCGGCCCGAAGTCAGCGCCAGCCGGCCGGACGGGTGGACGGCCAGCGCCGTCACGCCGCCGCGGTGACCGCCCAGGTACTTCTCGCGCTGCCAGTTGTCGACGCGCACCACCGCCACGCGGCCGTCCTCCGAGCCGGAGAGCAGGTGGTGCCGCCCGTGGAACTGCAGGCAGGTGATGGTGCCTGCGGCGGCGGCGGTGGCGGCGTCAGCGGGGGGGGGGGGGGGGGGGGGCTGACAGGGACGTGCGCTGACGCGCGTGCGGGGCGTGACATCAGAAGGCAGCTGGTCGAGAACGCTTGACTACTGACAACACCCGACCGATCGATGGATGATTTGGCCAGTTAATGAACTGAATGGAATGGAATAACGATAGTTTCGAGTAGGCCAAAACTACAGTGGTGACCAATGCTGCAATCTCCACACTCATTGACATATCGAAAACAGAGGAACATGAAAAGCAAGACAGAAAGAATAGCCTTCCAGAGTAAGAAGTGCGCTGCCTCAACACCACAGTCATATGCGGACAGCCATGAGACGGGCAGCACCAGCACCGACATGTGACTAGCTGCCCACCTTGGTGCTCCATCAGCTGTCCCATCTCGGCGCGGCGGCGCATGCTGTACAGCTTGACAATCTCGTCGGCGCCGCCCGACGCCAGCAGGTCTCCACCGCAGGCCACCGCCCGCACGCTGGCCGTGTGGGAGTGGTCGGCGAACGTCTGCTCAAACTGGTGCACCTGTGACACAGCCAGCAGTAGATGACGCAGGCTGCCAGTACAGTGGCTGTGTGCAAGTTGATAAGTTTAAATTCTGGTGCGATTTGACCAATCAAACACACATATGCAGGCATTAAATAGGTACTTTTTCTGAGTTACAAGTGAAACATCTTACCTTTTCATCTCCAGAGTATGTGAAAAGCTGGTAACCAACCACAAATTCTTCATATGTGCCACATATAACTTCAAGTTGCAGCTCTCTGTCCATTGTCATGTCTTCCAGATGAAGGATCAAGTCTGAAAAGCTTAGTTGAGACATATGGAGTTTTTAGAGTACAGGGCAAGGATAACAAATGGATTCTGACTTCATAAAGTAGCCCAAGCACAAGCAACCCTTTGTAAACATCAACTGTGACAATACACACCACCAAACAACACAACACCATGTTTTGTTTTGCCCACACATTATTTTTCAAAGCTACAGCTGTGGACAAAATGCTGTTGAAGTTGTAATGCTAGTCAAGATCACTCACATGTGCCAAACATTCAGAAGGTCTGGCTATTAAGTGCCAACCTTCCAAATGGGTAAATCTCTGGGATCAGAGCCAAAAAAAACAGTGCCTACTGAAATTGTGCACCTGAAGTACAACCCACCAAAATGCTTGCCCTGGTTCATCCAGCCCTTCAACATTGATTGCCCTCTAGCAGTCTTCTCCACTAAAATGATGCTTAAATACAAAGCCTTACAAGAAAACTTGAATCCCACAGGAACCCCTCACAAGCCAGTCTGCAGAACATGACAGATTTTGACAGGATCTCATTTGGGCAGGGCTGGGGAAAATATGAGTTTTGGGACATGTTTTGAAATTTTAGGGGCAGAGACGTGTGGAAATGGGGCAACCTACAGTGTTCTGGGGCAACTCATGCTATCTAGGGGCAGGTAATAAACTGGGGCACAGGTTGTAGCACACTGTTAAAAACTGCAGTTCATGAAAAGAAGTGGACAGAAGGCAAGGAAAATGCCAAAGCAAAATATGCCACAGTTATCTTGCCCACACTGGTCTCAATTAATTCTATATCATGATAAAAACTTGAGTTGATTTTCCTTCAATTGTTTTTTTGCTTGTTGTGCACAATACAGGGCTTGTGCAGGTCTGCTAGTGCCAATGTTATTGCTCTCTGGTAAACCACTGGAATTTTGGCATAAGAAAATTAAGATTGTCAGCAAAAATCTTAGAGATCCCATGGGTCATCAGGTCTGACCCAGCTCCCATTGCTGCCTAAGCAGAAGAGCTGCCTAGCCTATTCGGGGTACAATCAGACCTGCCCAAACATATTATCAACCAGTCTGCCAACTTTTGCAAGCTGGTTTAAAATCGACACCCAACAAATATATTTCAGCCCATGTATGAGGGTAAAGCCATCAATGCTAAAGCAAACTAATGGAAGATTCTGCAGGGTCTGGCCCATATGACTGGCTGGCCTCCTCAGTTTTAGTGATTTGAAAATATTTGTCATCATTTGGCCTCCACAACACACCCCGCCGCACGGGCTGAATGGTATCACAAATCATCTGGTCTGAACTCAGCAGGAATGGTGGGTAAAATGGTCCCGTATTTTCCGCGAGTTAACCATGATTGACACTAAAAAAAATAATATCACTTGTGGCTAGATGGGGAGCATCTAAAGTACAACCATACATTAATACCTACAAGGCTTGCAACCCCCAGCACACAGCACCCCTGAATGCACAAATTTTACTGTAAGCCTTACACAGAATCAAAACATTGTCAAAGCCAATATTCGAGTCGTTCAGCACACGCACGTTGTGGATAATATTCAAATTCGACACTTTCACAGTAAGGCCTCCGCACTTTCATCACCCCTCGGCCTTATTTTCAGCTAAATACATTACCCAAGCCTGGAATGAGTCACCACACATCATAACAGCAAGCAGCATACCTATATCATTACCGCCGAGAACCCGCTCCTCACGCACGCGGCCAACTATGCCTCCTTCACGATAAACCACGAGCGCAGCCTTTGCGCGTAAGGCCGAGTTCGAAGTAACAGCGTCATCATTGCACGTTCTTTGCCATGGTGTCTAAAGTACTGCTATACTCTGTGTTGGCCAACTGCTTCCCTCGTTCACTTCCGAGGTTGAGCGCTTGTCTTGTTTTACCATATACATATATATTGAGTTTGCTTTACCATAGGACTTTCAGGTCTTACAATTTGTAGCTGCTGCGTGAAAAGCGCAGGTGACTGCTACCATGCTGCTGAATGGAGAGGTGACTTTTATCATGACACACAGGGTCCCTTCAAGCCACTTGACCCCAAGAGAAGCTAGCTAGAAGTATCAAACGCTTGAAGTTGTTATTTCGCACCTATCTTCTGAAAGCTGATAGTTTTCTGATACGTTTACGTGCCATGAGGATGCTAGGTTCGTGGCTCGCTTAAAAAAACAGCCCCACAATGTCCCATCAGCACACACATGCACGTGGGTGCGTGCGCACTTTTCTGGAAAGGTCAGACAAACTCGACAGGGTCGCGCGCAGCGTGCGCCAGTATATGTGTAAAAAAGTTGCCATAGGTATCAGCTCGTGCTGCTTGATTTGGAAACCGTTCGTTGCGTAAGGAGTGCGACATTGCCACGCGCCTGCGCCGATCCCGTCGCGTCGATGGTTCGTCGGTGGCGGTGAGCTGGCCCATGCGCTAGTACGCAGCTTGTTGGCGAGTGGAAACGTACTGGCCCTGGTCGATCGAGGGCGGTGGCCCATGCAAACACGACACGCAGGACCAATAGGACCAGGCAACTCTGGACCTAGTTTTTCGGTGCGTCGAGTGCAGTGAAGGATACTTGCTAGGAGGGAATACCGGACAACATCCAAAGTCTGGGATCTCCGCCTCACCAGGTAGGTTCCACTCCCTAAGCTATGCTGAAGCTTTCCTGCGTTGCCCAAATTCCGCCTAGCCTGCAGCTTGCGATGTTGTCTACATGCGGTGGCGATCAGAGCGAGTCCAAGATGGCGAGCGAAGCGGGTCCGAGGGGCATAACTTTAACTCTCCGTGAAACTTCCTGGCCCACTTCCCTTGGGAGTTTGAGAAAATCACTCCAGGCCTACAAAACGATGAGGCTCCAGGAGTTGTTTGGGTTCCAAAAATTGGACGTGACCCAAGCCCTTATAAATGATCTCACAACTTACCTATTTGGCACGCATGCCATCCAATATTGTAGTGGCTGGGTTGGGCGTCTGGGAAACCTGACGTGCAGGGTTTGATTACTCGCGGTGCCCACCCCTCCTGCCAGGGTGAAAGACAGGCACGCAACGAGAGGCGGGCAATACCACAACTCGGCATCGGCACAGTGCACCTTGAAATGGTTCACGTCCACAGGTGCAGCAGGGGAGGGCGGGGGGGGGGGGGGGCGCTCCCCTCTTCAGACCCGTATTTTGCATTCTCTGTTGTTACTGACCTCCGCTCCGCCCGCTTAAAAATCCTGACTGCACCCCTGGCCAAGTCGTATTTTGCGACCACGTAATGATAAATGGCTCCCTCTGTAGCAAAATTCTGACGCCAGAGGAACGACGACATGGACCACACCAGAACAATCGGCTACTCAGCAGGCAAAAAGATGGTGTGGGGGGGGGGGGGAAGGGAGCCAGCAATATTTCTGTAATGCGTTGCTCTGAGCAAAGCCTGCAAATGTGATATTACTCCCCAAACACTGGCGAGTGCATGGGTGGATTGTTGGGTGAGGATAGCAGGGTCATGCTCCCGCAGTGGAATGGAGACATTTTCTTTTGCGCAAATGGCACTAGATTTGAAGTTTACCTCCAATAGCTGATGCTAGATCCAACCATGGCAAAGGTCCAACCAAAACAGGAAATAAAGAACGAAACGAAACTTTTTCATTAACTTTGAAGTGGCCCGGGCATCTAATTTGGTCTGCTCTTCACCGGCGCTTTCAGCGTCTGGGGAGCTGCAGTGCTTCTCACGCGCCCGACATCAAGCTCGGCTTTTGCAGCTGGCCGACCAGGTGCTGCCGAAGCGGTCGGTGTGACAGGCTGCGATGCATATGTCAGACAAGCGGGCCCCGAGGTAGATCAAGACTGGGCGAAGGCGTCGCGAACCACCAGCAAACCTACTAACCTAACCTAACCTAACCTAACCTAACCTAACCTAACCTAACCAGCAAATAAGGTGCGAGTAAGTAAGCTATTTCTGAGTAAGTTTGCACCAAAACTTGGCCACAAAACACATACGGTCAGTCCTGGGTGAGATAAGTTTATCTATCCACTGCGAAGCGCTTTACGGGTAAGCTGAGCCCCATAGCACCCACGCAATTAGACTTATAGGATTTGGTTGTAACGGGACTGGCATCCGCTAATGAATCAGGGCTGGAAGTAAAGCAGTCGGGGACGAATAGAAGGGAAAATAAGAAATAGCTTGTGTGTCAATGAATGCCCACGATCTACTAAGGAGGCACCTAGATCTGCCTGCTTCCCTTGGAAAAAAGCCAGTGACGCCGCCGCCCTCAACGGAGTATTAGCGAATTGTATTGATCGAAGCCCCCAGACTTTGGCGCTCGCTAGGCTTCGATCAATATTGAATGGCATTCTAGCAGAGGAGTCGTACAGGACAAATGCATGAGTCCGTAGTCTTCAGCCGGATACAAACTGGCTTTGTGGATGAGGGTAGGGGCTGCACCGGTACACATAACTACCACCCTGATGGGGGCATACACCCGCGCCCGTGTTCCGCTGCAGCAACACAAACAAGTGCTGCGTGTGTGGTGTCCTAGAATATTTGCCTGCCTGTGCCCACATCGACGCATCTTGAGACGGTTATGACAGAGCTGTCACATATTTACTATTCGGTATGCATTCACCCGCTGGCCTAGAGCCATGGAAACGTCTCTGAATCTCGACAGATTGACCGTTGTCTCCCCGTGGTGCCCCTGATCTCACCCCACCTCGACGGAATGACCGTTGTCTCCCCGCGGTGCCTCCCGATCTCGCTCCCCTCGTGGGGCGCCGGCGGAGGCTGGCCATCAGTACCAGCCGACCAGACGGCGGCTTGGCAAGCCGCTACGACCGCTCGTCTCGGAGCCGGTCGGTCGACCGGAGCCCCGCCCTGTGGTCAATGGGTCACCACTGCCGGGCGGACTGCACGCCGCCGCCTCCGCCGGCGCCGCCGCCGCCGCCGCCGCCGTCCTGGCAGACGTGACGCGTGCCCGGCGTCGTCACGAGCGCGGCCCGGATCGCGAGATATCGACCGCTGTCGGCCGCCCAGCGCTGGGGCAGTAGCTGGTGGCGCGGACGGGGGTTAGACCGATCCATCGCGCACGTTCGTTTCCATTGAGTGCCGCTTCTGGCGAAGACTTCACGAGACTATTCCCGTTGTTAGAGATAACACGTGATCAGTGGGTATAAGGGTGTTTCATTGGTCGGCTGTAATAAACTCCAGCGAATGTGTCTTGCGACTCTGGTGGACGTCGTGAGTCGTGACTGCAGTGTGTATCTCCGTTGGAGGTCGTGAGTCATGATTGGAATGTCTCCGGTGGAGGTCGTGAGTCGTGACTGCACTGTGTGTCTCTGGCGAAGGTCGTGAGTCATGACTGAAGTGTGTGTCTCCGGTGGAGGTCGTGAGTCATGACTAGGGTGTCTCCGTTGGAGGTCGTGAGTCGTGGCTGAAGTGTGTGTCTCCGGTGGAGGTCGTGAGTCATGATTGGAATGTGTCCGGTGGAGGTCGTGAGTCATGACTGGAGTGTGTGTCTCTGGCGGAGGTCGTGAGTCCTGACTGAAGTGCGTGTCTCCAGTGGGGTCGTGAGTCGTGACTGCAGTGTGTGTCTTCGGTGGAGATGGCTGATATTGGCCTCAGCTGACAACGGAGCCAGTCATTGAATCAGGATATGTGGCCGAAGTTTCCACAATAACTATTAGAAGGTCCCGGCTCTGTCGCTCAGTGGCTGTTGTTTAATCGTGTTAAACTTAAGCACTCGGTTTATTCGGCGAAACACAAGTTTGCACCCCGCTGAAATCAAATTTCCGCCGTTGGATTGACCGGGCGTCTTGATTGAACCATGCGGGATCTCGCCGCTCTGCAGTGAGTTCTGCCGGTGCCTGTGCATGTCCGATGCAGCGACGGCTCTGACAGCACCGGGCAGACATGAGCATGGCTTCCAGGATCCGTTCCCGGTACCTCGTACCTGTGCTCCCGGTAGTTGGCTTTGGAACTAGGAAGAACCCAGTGATAGCTTTGGTGCCGCGCCGGACGTCTAGCACGAACCGGGGTCCAGAACTGAATTGTGTTGCAGATGGGCAGCCTTTGCGGGCCAGCCTACGTCAGATGGCTGGCCCTGCTGGCCATCTTGGGTCAGATGTGCGGGGTTTGCGCAACAGCCTATCTCACGTGAATGACCCCTGCGGGACAGCCTACGTCAGATGAGCGGCTCCTGTGGGACAGCCTACATCAGATGAGCGGCCCCTGCGGGACAGCTCACATGAGATGGGCGGCCCGCTACAGGACAGCCTACCTCAGATAAGCGGCTCCTGTGGGACAGCCCTACATCAGATGAGCGGCTCCTGCGGGACAGCTCACATGAGATGGGCGGCCGCTACAGGACAGCCTACATTAGAAAGGCGGCCCCTGTGGGACAGGCCTACATCAGATGAGCGGCCCCTGCGGGACAGCTCACATGAGATGGGCGGCCGCTACAGGACAGCCTACATCAGATGAGCGGCTCCTGCGGGACAGCTCACATGAGATGGGCGGGCCGCTACAGGACAGCCTACATTAGAAAGGCGGTCCCTGTGGGACAGCCTACATCAGATGAGCGGCTCCTGCGGGACAGCCTACGTCAGATGAGCGGCTCCTGTGGGACAGCCCACATCAGATGAGCGGCCCCTGTGGGACAGCCTACATCTGATGAGCGGCTGGCTGCGTGTGGAGTCCGAACAAATGTGCTAAAAAGAACACACGTTCAGAACGCACGAGAACTGTTGTCCAGTTTAATGTTCCGCACATTGTTGTTTTTAAGTATATACTTCTGAAGAACTGACGTGGCTCTCCAGTTTTTTACACTTAAGCATTAATTATTGATGCGTTTAGCGTACAAGTATCACACGCTTCTTCTCACGAACGCACACTTGTACATACACATCCATAGTACCTTGAATCATCTCATAAAAGAAGTGTTCCGCATTTGTATGGGGTTTGAACTGAAATAGCCATCTTGAAGATCATTCGGTGCAGTTCGAAGCCTCGCCCGTTTAACACCCAAACCCCTCTAGTTTCTGAGTCGCGCGCCCGCGAAGGTGCACAGATTTTTCGGGGAGACTATTTCAAGGTCACCCAATCATCCCTGGCACCATAACATTATTCAAATCCCACCATTCTGTGAGCCATGCGGGATCAATGCCAAGAAAAGAACAACTGTCGAGCCGTTCATATCTGGCGTCTGTGAGCACGATTTCCAGATATAACAACTGCAAACTGGCCCTCGATCAATGTTGTGCTGGGTAAGGTTACGTAACCAAGCAGTGATAAATTCAGGAGCATCTTCACTAAGTCGGAAATGGTGTTGCCTAGACGAGTCTTTTCCAGTATATGATGCTTGCTTCAATATCTTCAAATCTGGAGCATTTCCTTGAAACATGAGAGCTTGCTGGCAAACACTGAGGTTTTTTTTCTTGTGAAGCTTGCTTACACGTTGAATTTCCTTGGCGTCGTCGCGACAAATACGCCAGCGGGTATTTATTAAGAAGTAGCTTATTATTTACTATTGTATTAATATATATATATATATATATATATATATATATATATATATATTACATTAAGAAGTGACTTGCAACCGAGTTCGACAGCGCCCTGTCGCGTCGGTGGAGCGAGCCGACCAGGCGGCAGTGCCAAGAAGGCTTGCAGCCCCGTGACTCAGGCTCTTGGGCTAGCCGCCCCGCCGACCTCGTAACCAGACCAGGGAGCCAAGCTGCTCTAGGAAGGGCATCAAAGCTGGCTCCGCCGCTCTTTTAGAGGCGTGGGTGGCTCCTGAGCGGCAGACTTGAATGTGATCTGTGATCGGGATATCTTACTTTAACTTTTTTTTCCCGTTTGCCGCGTTCATTTAACGCAATTTGGGGCACAAGTGATGTCAGTTTTCTTTCTTTTTCTCTGCAGCGTGCAAAAACCATAGGAGGCCTACAGAAATTGGCCGGGTTATGCGCTTTAGTGTTGTGCTGCGCGCCGGAGCACTCTCTGTTTGTCGCACACTCACTGTCGTAAGCGCTGACAGGGTATGACTGCTGCCAGTGCTGGCTGAGGGGCCTGCCTAAGAGGCAGCCTGGTAGCCCGTCAGGCCGTCCTTGTCGGTAAATACAGCAGAGGGATTGAGCTCGACCCATGAGGCGGTATCGCTGCCGTACGGTCTTGCGTGACCCTCGGGGCGGACTCCGAGATGATTCAGAGCGGTCTTCGCCCCGGATTTTCGCTGCTAAGAACTAATTATGTTTTACGGTTATTCCAAAGCGAAAGCTTCCTGGGTGTGGACATTGTAGCACGACAGCCTGCATGCTATGGGCTCTTAGCATGGGAGTTTAACATTGTGCGACGTAATTTAAGTTTGTGTAGTGCTGACCTAACTCAGGAAGCTTTGTCAGCACAAGCACCCTTCACCATCTGCATTCCCAGGCCACGAATGACGCTAAGGTAACACGTTTCTCGGGTGTAATACATTGCTTCTGGTTGGCATGATTAACTAGTATCACACTTATTTTAAACTGGAAACCGACCGGCCACATCCACTCGGCCAAAGCAGCTGTCCGTTGAAATTACCCACGTCAGCTGAAACGAGATAGATGGTAGACCGTAGATCACATTCTTTGACGTAATCAGAATGTTTTGAAGCTGATGCTGGTTTTCCATGGCAGTCTAGATGAACAGCTGCGACGCCCACAACCGCTGTGTGACGGAGCCGGCAGGCGATGCCGCCCAACCAACCGCCAAGATAAACACAGGCGGCGTCCTGGCTGGTACACGGCTTGCTTCAGTGTCTCCATTCTGCACCGTCTCGCTTCGCGTGACTTCGGCTCCGCCTCCGCTCGGCCTCGTTGTCGGGGACCAGACGCGGCAGTGAGTCGCATCGAGCAGCACTAGTCGATATTCGACCATCGCGTAGCGTGCACGGTAGTCATGTGACTATCGGTCACGCAGCATGACACGGCCGGGTCAGTCCTGGTCGCGGTCGAGGCTGGGGATCGCGCCGCTTAACGAGCCACACCAGCAGCTGGGAGCGCCACAGCACGGAGGCCGATGGTCTCGTGCGCACCGCAAAACACCGCTACTGTCGCCCATCTGTGTTGTGTGTCCTCTCTGGTAAGACGTGTGTGACGCAACGCAGGTGTTTGCGGAAGAGCGAATCCTTTCCGTTTGGATGAGTTGCGAAACGAGCACCGCAGACAACCTCTCACCCTAGCTGTTTATTGGGCTAAGCGAGGCGGAGCTGTACGTGTGCACGTTGCATTGACACGTGTAAGGCACTGCAAGTGCCGTAATAAATCCGCCCCGGCGATGGTATCTGCATCTGATGCACGTGCAGACCAACAAGAACGTGACAGTCGATTGCGCAAGGCCCGACAACAGCTGGCTCTGGAAGTTTCTCTGGTCATAATGAGGCATTTGGCTATCTTGTCCCTCTCCCGGTGCATATGTGTCAAAGCTTCAGTAAGCGGTTGGTGCGGGGCAGCTAACAGTTTAATAAAAGCGCCATTTTTTTGCGGATCGCATTCAGCGCAACCTTCGAGCAATTGCTTTCCCGTGGCCACACGACGCATCAGATTAGTCTTATGAGGCAGTCAACAGTGTGCGGCCTTAGCTCCTTGTAAACCTCGCTGTTTCTTCAGCGCCGCTGGTCCTTTTCAATTTCGTCAGCTCATCCTCCCACGGTCTGGGGTTTCGTCCGTCCTTTGGTTCTGGGGGTCAAAGAACACGCCACGCCAAGCCCATCGTGTCTGCCAGGCGCGGCCGACCGCCACACTACTCCCCCAACCGCGACCGACCGCCGCACTACTCCCCCACCGCGGCCGACCGCCGCCGCACTACTCACAACCGCGGCCGACCGCCGCACTACTTCACCAACCGCGGCCGACCGCCGCGCTACTCCCCAACTGCGGCCGACCGCCACACTACTCCCCCAACCGCGGCCGACCGCCACACTACTCCCCCAACCGCGGCCGACCGCCGCGTTACGCTCCCCAGCCGCGGCCGACCCCGCCGCGCTACTCACCAGTCGCGGCCGACCGCCGTGCCACTCCGCTCCCATTCGGTTCGCCTCCGATGACAGTCTGTTGCTGTGTTTGCACACCTGTTGTGCCGCTCTCGCCGGGCGCTTTTTGCGCGCACGCTCTGTCGGGTCTCGTCGCGGCCACCCTTGTGTAATCGAGGTCAAGGTCACCGAGTCACCCCTCAGCCAGCTACCGTAAACCCGGCTCATCGTCTGGGAACAGCAGCCGGGCTCAATACTGCATGTGCTGCTGCACATGGTCCGCGGAGGGGACGCCAGCGGGGCGCTAGATCTCCAACAAAGACCATGCCCTGCTCTGACCTGAGCTCAAATCGCCGCGTCGTTCCGTAGGTTACGACGTAACCTACTCTTGGCGCGCGACCGCGCGACCGCGGTCCTCTCACGGGTCGTAACCCCGGCCATCGTGTCCCCGGTCCGCCCCCGCCAAGCCGCGGCCCGGCGAGTCGCGTTGCCTTGAGCGGACGCCAGGGGGCGTGTCGGAGCGCCACCCGGCCGACCCCGATCGGCGCAGATCCGCGCCTGGCACCCCAGGCCGGCGGTGGCGGAACGCTCGGCGGCACGCGGCGTCTTTAACGAGCCGCGCGCCCTTGCTGCGAGCTGGAGACCCGACGTGGACCGCCGTGGGTCCGGGGCGGTGCTGGCGGGGCTGCCAGAGGTGCCCGGGTTACCTCTGCACGTGCCGGTACCTGGACACCTGAGCGTGTCTTCCGCGCCGCTCCTGTTCGATTGGTCGGTAAACAAACAGGGTAGTGTTTGGCTGGGCGGCTGCCACGACCCCAGCTGATGCCTGACGCCGGTGCGGTGTCCTCGGCTGTGCACAGGCCGCGCATAGCCCGGGTCACGGGGAACCAGGGCAGGCCACTGCGTCCGGCGATGCGCGTTGTGCGTTGGCTGCGCAAGGTGAGTGAACGGCCACCCCATGGCTAGTACACAGGTACCGCAGATCGGGTCACGATGACCTCATGGTCCGTCACAAATACCGCAGGTCGTGTTACGACTATCTTAGGGTCCGGTCACAGTTCACAGTTACCACTGATAGGCCTCGGCAACCTCAGGTCAAGTTCCGGTTACCGTTGTTTTGGGATACGGGCGACCTCGGGCCAGATCACAGTGACCACAGAATCGGGACACGAAAACCTCAGGTCATGATGTTTGTGCGTGCATGTTTATGTTGCGACTTACTTCTTGTCAGCATGGTGCTGTCAGGAGTACATTCGTCAGGATGACCAACAACTGCGTTTTCCGAATTAGTTGCAAGACCTGGTTCAACGATCAAGGACCCATTGTGGAGGATTGAAGGGCGAAAAAGCTGGTTTGAGTCTTATGCAGGTACCCCCGACCTGCGAAAACGGACCCTCAAAAACCATCAGAGGGCCCTTTGCGCTCATCAGGAACCCCCTGAGGTCGATATAGGCCTCTATGTCGGTCAGATACCGCTGTACCACATAGTCGGCTCCGTGTTGGTATGGGCCTGAGGACCCTCTTCCCAATCAGCTATAAAACCGCAATCAGTAATTTACACTGGTCGGGGGCCTTGCATCTGTCAGAGGCCCAAAGCGCCTAGCAGAGGGCCCTGTGCTCGCAAGGCCTCGAGCCGACCAAGGGAAGTGTTCAATGAGACCCGGAGGGGACCGGGGCGGCCCACCAGAACCAACGATCGAAGGCCCGGTTGGAGGGCGAAGGGGCCCGAAGGACTGTCTGTAGGTCACATAAGAATCGTGGCCCGTAGGGTCGTGACCTGAAATACCGGTCAGAGGTCCTCTTGCACCGTTTGGGGAACCCCCTGAGACAATGTGGATGTCAAGTCCGTCGGAGATCACGAACACCGAACAGTCGGCTCCATGTCCGTCTGAGCCCTAGAGATCCATTTCCCAAGCAGAAACGAGGCCGGGGTCCGCGATTTGCAATGTTCGGGGTCCCTGACACAACGAGGGGCCCCTGTGTTGGTTAAAGGCCACAATGTCGAACAGGGGTCCCCCGGCGGCAAGTGGCTCCAAGGCGGAACGGTGTTGATTGAAGAAACAATGAACAGTCGATTCCGTATTGGTCTGAGCTCTGTGGGCCCATTTCCCATCCAAGGACAGGGCCGGGCCCGCAGTTTACATCAGTCGGGCTCTTGTATCCTTCAAGGGCCCTCAGTGCCGAACAGGGCATTCGGTGTCAACAAGGGGCCTCGAATCGGTTAGGGGAGGATTTCCTCAGCAGGGACGGGGACGGAAGCCCGAATGGCAAGGGTCTCTTGCGTTGGTCAGGGCCTTCCAACAAGTGAGGGAAACAGGACTTACGATGAGTTGCTCACATTCAGGTAAAAGAAAGAGTCCTGTGCCGGTTAGGGCCCCCACTACCGAACGGCGAGCCCTCCAACCCTATTCGAGCATGGACCCGTTAAAACCCAACTGGAGTATATGTGCCAATTATTGGACCACCTTTCGGGAGTAGGGATGTTGTTGAGTTAATCACGGCTCATGCATCAAACCGGGGTCAAGTGCGCGGGTCAGAAGGCCTTCCATGTCAGGGAGGGGACCAATGTAATATGATGTATCCCTCCAAGGGCCTCCAAGGGCGGAGTACCCTGGCAATCCGGTTCGACCAGGGGACCCCGCCCCGTGCCGTCAGAATGACAGCCAGAAAACACACCACGGTGAGACAGAATGGCCCTTCAGACCTTGGCCGGGGACAATGTGCCTCGCAGTAGTGCACTCAGGAGGCCCGTTTACCGGAAATAAATAAGGGGCCTCATTAGTGTTGAATGGAGTAGGGTCGAAGTGGGTTCGAAACGCACAAGGCCATTCGATGTTTTTCTGAGATCGTTCATTATTTTACAGAATCGACTAGTGAAACAAATACCATCAAAAAAAATTGAGTCCACACAGTGTAGTTAGTGGTTAATACGCCTACGTAACCATGGCGCGTGGGAGGAACCACAGGTACGAGGTTTGATTCGCCGCGGTGTCGCCCTTTCCCGCCAGGTCGAGAGGCTGGCAGCGCCATATAACCCCAGCAGCTGAGTGTGTCATAAATCCCCAGTGACACGCCCGTAATCTCGGTGGGCAAGGATAAGCGATGGCTTGGGTCGCAGTTCTCGTAAAGCCGAACAGTGTTGGCCACTGCAAGTAACACCGGGGGCTGGCGACGAGCGCGCAACGATGGCCGTGGTAAAATTATGATTCTGACCGTCTTTCAATACAAATTCGTCCAGTTCAAAGATTGGACGAAAGATTTGCGGGGCACAGGACCACTCAGACAGGAAAATAAGTGAATCTCTTCTCATAAACAGTCGATGACAAACCTTAACGTACAGGGCTCATCATGGTCGATTATGCGAACGTGTTATGTGCCTTGATGCGTAACGTGTACTAGCCTAAAATCGTTTGCATGCATGAGCGATGCCTGGCGTTTTATTGTTTTGTTTAATTGATATGATCTGCACGTGTATAGCACGCAACAAAACCTAATAAAACAAACAGGACTAAATAATGCCTAATAAACAGCTCAGAAACAGACCGCCAGGTAAAGTACAAAAACACAGGGACCGTTTAGTAAAGCAAACACACGACAACCACCCAGAAGAAAGATTGCCTTTACCGCCATGTAAAAAAAGCATACACACAACGCGGCCAGCTTGACCCACCGCAACACATGCATATGTATAACTCGACCGGCCAGAATAAAGACATGCATGCACATGACACGCTCTAGCACATGGCTGGCCGGGCGTGGGCGTACATCATTCGGGGTCTCGATGCTACTCAGGACGGCTGGCGGTCAGCAGCTCGGAATCAAGGATGCCCGTCGATTTTCTAGAGCCCCTTCTATATGGAAAGGTTGTGGTTGGCGCAACAAATCCTCATTTAAGGCAGATTTTTAACTCTAACGGGGCCTCAGCATGACTCTCAAAGTGACGGTCTCGCCTTCCCAGCATCGATCCCCGACAAATACCACGCCCTGATACTTAAGTCCATTGTTAAGGGTTCTGACAGGGTGGCTGCTTCGGATAGTATCACGCGCGCTCCGGCGGAGGCGGGCGCCAGCAATCCCCGTGTGCGGCCCACGGTCCTGCCTCGTGTGCGGCCCGCGGTCCTGCGTCGTGTGCGGCCCGCAGTCCTGCCTCGTGTGCGGCCCGCGGTCCTGCCTCGTGTGCGGTCCATGGTCCTGCCTCGTGTGCGGCCCGCGGTCCTGCCTCGTGTGCGGGTCCACGGTCCTGCCTCGTGTGCGGCCCGCAGTCCTGCCTCGTGTGCGGACCGCGGTCCTGCCTCGTGTGCGGCCCGCGGTCCTGCCTCGTGTGCGGTCCACGGTCCTGCCTCGTGTGCGGCCCGCGGTCCTGCCGGCGGCGACACACCAGCAGACGATGCCGGTTCGGTTCCTGGACAAAGAGTGGAATGGAAAAGTCGAATGGGAAATTTGAGCTAAGAACTCGGGCGGCAGAGTCGAAAGGGATGACAGTCGACAGAAGTAAGAGCCGAATCGGAAAAATAGCCGACGGACAAAAGTCGAAGGAGATGAAAGTTGGCATGGATAAAAGTGGAATCCGAAATAGCTCAAGGACAAAAATACGAAAGGGGAAAAAGTCAAATAGGATAAAAGCCAAGAGACAAAAGTCGACAGGTATAATAGAAAAAAACAGAATAAGTGGAAAGACATCGAACATCGACAGGGATCAAAGTTGACTCTTGTATGTAAAAACGCAAACAGTCAAAATAATCCAGATCACATCAGAGGGGGCGGGCGACAAGATGGGACCGGTTCGTACGGTACCGGCCGAGACCATGCAAGACCAGATGGAACGAGACCGGACCGAGCCGGACGACACCAGACGAGGCCAGGTAAGACCAGATGGGACGAGACCGGACCGAGCCGGACGGCACCAGACGGGACCACGCGTGACCGGACGCAGTCACACAGCATTGGACGTCACCGGACGCTATGGAAAGGAAGCGGACGGAACAAGGCGTGATTAGGTGTAACCAGACGCAACCAGACAAAACCGGACGTAACCGGACGGAACAAGACTAGATCAGACGTGACTGGACGGGCCTGATACTTTCAGACGGGGCAGCATGGGACGATACAAATTTTAAGGTGAGCGAAAAATGCTTCCTAAGCGTCTAAATACGACGCCAAAATGAAGGTTTCAACCGTTTCGCAGCATTAGCTGGCTCCCATCGACTGTGCGGCGCCGCGCGGCTCCGGCATCCCAGCGTCTGCGGACGAGGAGGAGGACGGGACGCGCACGGCGGTCGCGGGACGGCGGACGTGTGCATTATGCAATCCTAAGACCACCTACCTTGTGTAGCCCCATTCCAGGCACAAAACTATGGCGCTTGGTGTCAACGAAGAAGGCTTCTAGCTGTTTGGTCGCGGACGTAGTTTCGCAAAATCTGTCGGGAAGGAGGGCAGGGGCGGGGCAGGAGGAAATGATGCAACCCACGTTCAAAACGCCAAGCAATTGAGTTATTCCAGGGTTGGACCTGCTTTCTTGGCAAAGTTGGGGAGGGGTCTCGAGCTCCCTCCCCCAGCTGACTTGGGAACTATTGCCCTGTATTCGGCATTACGAGTTCGGAGCTCCTGTGCCGGGTTATCGACCTTCTATGTACCACGGGGTATAGTTAAACGACGTTACAGAGCAAGCATTTATTATATCAACAGCGCCCTATGATTCCAAGCCCTAAGTATGATGACGAGTGTGCCATCACAAACACTCAAAGTGCCCCAAGAACTTCCCGCCGGGTTGGTCCGTCCCCTTGGACTTGTCTTTTGACTTGTCTATTTTGTCATACCCTTGTCGACTTAAGCCCCTGTCGACTCTTAGATCTTATACTTTTTAATTCAGCTGTTGAACTCTTATGCCAGTCTTCTTTTATCCTTGCCAACTTTTTCGCTCGACTCCTTCTTTCAAATTCTTCTAGTCCACTTTTTCCGGACGCCCGCAGGTTCCGGCCGAGGTCGGCAATCGCTGCCAGCAATCGCTCATCGCAGCCGGAGTTGGTGGTTGTCTCAAGTTTACGCTAACGTTACAGTAAAGTTAGCTGAAATGTAAGCCAGTTGTCGTGATTAATTATTTCGGCAGCGCAGCGCCTTTTGAACACAGCGCACGTGGTCCGTGGCTGGGCGGTGGCAGGTGGCGGCCGGCCCATGACAAATTCCTCACAGGACCACAGGTCACGGTTACTACAGGCCTGGTCACGCTGATCTCAGGTCGGGTTACGATGTCACAAGTCTGGTGGTGGTGACCTTAGGTCAGGTCACGGCTGCTGCGGGCTACATTATACTGACTTTATATCTTAACTGTTCAGGTCACGGTGACCCCAGGTCAGACCATCACGTGTCGGGTGCCTGGCGCAGGTCGGGTGATGCCGTCGCGGGCTCCCACCGCGCTGGTGGTGGCAGGAGCCTTGTGAACACCGTCTACAGCTGCGGCGCGCTACCTCCCCCTCGCCTCTCGCGAGGAGCTGCTGGCTGAAGCAGAATTTTCAGGCCTCGGTGTTGTTGGCTGGTGGTGACGTCGGATGACGTCAGACACGACAAGGACGGCGTACTGGCCCGCTGGTGTCATTAATAGGAGTGCATGAATGGGAATGGATTCTGTGACTAAGCAGGATCGCTGTGCCCCTGGCAGCCGCAGGTTGTGTGCTTAACCTTACTAGTTGCATACTATTTATGAATGAAAGTGCATCGGCTGCCTGTTCCTTGGCAGGCTCAGGCGCGGTCAGCGGCCGATGGGCGGCGTTTAACACCTTCACATCACGCAGGCGTCCCGCAACAGGATGTTTCCGTCACCTATATGCGGTGCAGCAATCAGATGCTGTCGATGTCTGGTACTTGTGCCTTTTTACCGTGAAGCTGTGGACCGATGCAACGCACGTGTCTACTTATTAACATGACGGTTTGATACATTGTCCGTTTGCGGTGGTAACAGGACAGGAACAATGCCTCTGAACTATATACGTAATGCATATTGTGTATGACGTCTAAAGCCTGTTTCAACAAGCTTGTCTCAGCTCGACATTTTTACATTAGCCTTATCGCATTAATAGAAACCGGTTTTCTGGAAGAAACAGAACGGTCCTTCAGACAGCTCATCTTTTCCACCATTACGACACATCCGCAATCCTGCAATAGCACAAGGCTGGAATACTACATGCGACGCGTTTACGCGAGGAGCTCCCCAAACAATGAGTCATCCTCAGCCTAAAGCTTGAGCCTTTGGAAAAAAACTAAAACGTGACAAAAATTAGACAAGTAAATAATAAAATGGGCGATCCATCTCGATGGATAAAGTTGATCAGATTGTCTGCCTTCCAATCCACTCACACGTAATGGTAGGATGACGGGTAAGGAGTCGCTTTGGGTGCTCGCTATATGCCCCGGCTGCGATGACCGGCGACCGGTGTCAGCGGCCGCGTAAAGGCTAGGTGACATCAGAAGGCAGGTCAGAGGGTACTGAGCATTGCAGCACGTTAGCTTTCGCCGCAAAAGCCCGCTGCTGACCCGGAATGTCATGACCTGATGGTGGCGTGAAGGCTCACGAGACGACCACTGCTTAGGATGGAGGCTGACCCCGAAAATCCATCCAATCACAAAGTTTGGGCTAAATCTGTCAAATTCCAGGAACGAAAGCGAAGCAGTGTAAGGATCAAAGAAAGGGACTTATCAGGCATGCGTCCCGACCTTTTTTTTTGCAACATGGTCCGTAACTGCCCGTTATTCGAGCCCTGATCTTCTCTGGAAAGGACACACAGGAGGAGATTGTTTTTTTTCTTTGTGTGCATGTACCAGTTTGCAGAAGTTCCGTGTAGGAGGGGCCGTGTTGCTGTTTTGGTGGCCGACCGTAGCCGCCGTGGACATATATGGGTCGAACATTGGTGCGATTAGTTGTCATTCCTTCAGGCCATGCTATCTCGTGTTCGGAGCCGTGACGCGTGGCTTACGAGCCATCGCGCTCGTGAGGACGTTCAGCTTAAATTCGTAAATATAAAATACAACAACAGCACAGTCGTGATTTAAGCTTTTGATTTAGACATCTGATGTTGGTGGTTCGACGTATTTCGTACTGACGGCTCCACTCTTCTTTCAGGTTGGGATCCACAGGCAATGATATCATAAGTTGATCAGTATTCTCGTGATGCGGTTGCTTTATTTGGTTTCTTGCTTTTGCTGCTTTTTTATGAGGCCTATATTGCGTGCTTGGCCCTGGCTCATCATCTGCCTGGCCACGTGTTAGATGGTAAACGACTTGCCTGATGGGAGTCAGTCATCATACACACAAAGTACACATGTTCAGAGCAATGATGCACTCTGGTCCGAGATTCGTCTTCTGGTGGCCAACTTGATCTGACCTAGTCATTACCCATCGAAACCAGGTGTTTGGTACATGGTGCGCATGCATGTTTCACGGATGGGACGTGGTTTATACCTGCGGGAATGCATTTGCGTCGTCTTAGCATGCTTGCCCATGTGCGCAGCAAATGCCGCTGGTAACGTACAGGCGAGTTCAAATGCATGGAGTTCCTGCGGTACGGGTGAGGGTAGATCCTGCTGGCCACGATGGCTCAAAAGTGCATCAAGTACAGCAAGCCTTTCAGAGTAATTGGGAACCTGTCAGCCATCGTCACAACATGCCGTCCAAAAGCTGTTTGCCCCCTGGCTGATGTAGCCGCTGTGCCATGTCTGACTCCGCCCCTTATCTTGGCAGCGGCTGTGCCATGTCTGACTCCACCCATACATTGGCAGCGGCTGTGCCATGTCTGGCTCCGCCCCATATGTTGGCAGCGTCTGTGTCATGTCTGGCTCTACCCCATGTGTTGGCAGCGGCTGTGCCATGTCTGACTCCACCCATACATTGGCAGCGGCTGTGCCATGTCTGGCTCTGCCCCATTATGCTTGGCAGCGACTGTGCATGTCTGGACTCTATCCCATGTGTTGGCAGCGGCTGTGCCATGTCTGGCTCCACCCCTTATGTTGGCAGCATCTGTGTCATGTCTGGCTCCGCCCCATATATTGGCAATGACAGTGCCATGTCTGGCTCTGCCCCATGTGTTAGCAGCGGCTGTACCATGCCAGCCCTTTCTTGGTTTTGCGCTTTGCATGTCACATCGGCATGTCCTATAATAGCTTTGGTCGTAGTAACTTTTTAGGTACAAGCGTCCGTTACTAAGGATGGAATTTTCCTCGGGCCGATAGGTCGTGTTATGCGACTGGAACACAATACAGGTCCTAACATATGGCAAGAACAGAGTTACCACGGCTGGTCGCGTGGTTGTCTGGCATCTCCTTTGGTGCCACTGTTGTGCTTCAACTGGCCCGCCCGTTTTCAAGAAATTTTGCGACAACCCGTCTGACCGGTGGTCACGGTCCACGTGACCGAGCGCTCGGCCCGGCTCCGTCGGGGCAGCCGGCAGCTTGTTTGGCTGACAGGTGGGGGGGGGGGGGGGGGGGGGGGGGGGGGCGTAGACGCCGGCATGGGCGACGCCCGCTTCGAAGCCTGGTCGTCGTCCTGCATTGTGTTTGTGAGTTCTCAGGAGCATCGGTTCATCTTTTGAAAACGTTCTGAGTACATCGCAAGACGTTCTACTGCGTGTCATTCGAGAACGCGTGTCGACCAGAACAGGCCCGAGAACGCAACAAGCAGCGTTGTGAAAGGAAGGGCTAGACACCATAGCTGCAAATTAGAATAACGCTCCCATGCAGTTCACTGGCTTCTGTTGTGCCTTCGAAAGACAGCAGCCAAGCAGAGGCGTAATCCTACGGAGGCGACGAGGGCGACTGTCCCCCCCCCCCCCCACAGCTCGACACACACACAACATACTCTCGCTTGCCACTCGCTAGCCTATAGCAAAATTGTAGAGGGTGCCGGTGGCGTCAGAGGCGTCCCGACAGACCAGCTGGTGGGCAGGAACACAGGGGCCACGGTCAGACATAGTATATAGCCTCCTCCCTCTAGCACCCAGACACCAGCTGGCTCCGTGGATGTTTCCATCGCTGTTGGTTCCGTTGTGGGGTAAATGTTTACGCCTGGACCGTTTGCGGAGGCTTGTTTCTATCATGCGTAAATTTTGATAGGTGCAAACAAACACTTGTAGTAAACAAACGTAAGCAAAGGCTAATGGCGCAATGGGGAAGCCGCTCACCTGCGTTTGCTTACGAAGTCGTTCATACCACGAATACTGCTAGTATATTTCTGTTTTCCCTTAGGTCTACCTGGCCCCAGCGTAACAAACAATTTCGCCCCTTCCCGATTTTCCCGTGTCACAAACACGGATGGCTAAGAAGTGCATGCGAAGTGAAGATGTAGACCACATTCTGACATTTTCGTAGAAACAACCAGTCACATGCGGTTACGAATACTCATGGTGCTGACGTTGGCCATCTACAAAGAAAAGTCACCATGAACTCTCCATCCGATCGACATGTGCGCAAATGTGTGCGAACAAAGTATTTAGAGGGCAGTGAGCATGTTTTGACAGTCTATCACGACACGGAAACCTCGGTCCTGAATCTACAATGGTGACAGTGCTTGCCAGTCGGCGGTGGCTGTAGCTGCTGCTGCTGCCGTGCTGCAGCTGCCCTCTGCGTCCCACCGCTGCCGGCGGTGGCTGTAGCTGGTGCTGCTGCCGTATTGCACCTGCCCTCTGCGCCCCACTGCTGCCGGCGGTGGCTGTAGCTGCTGCTGCTGCCGAGCTGCAGCTGCCCTGCGCGCCCCGCCGCCGCCGACGGCTGCCGAGGTCTGCTGCCATCGCGAGCCTCAGAGCTACAAAATATACCCGTCTCAGGCCGCACGTCTGTTCTGCACGAGGCGTACCATAGAAAGCGCTGCATTCAAAGCACCGGGCCTGAAGACGTCCACTGTGCTCGTGATCCTGGCTGGGCGGAAGTGAAACGTTTGCGTCTCCCCCCCCCCCCCCCCAGGCATTCCGCCGATGTTTGGGGGTCGCCACTCAGCTCGCTTCGGTGTCCCCGCCATCACGCCCCGCTCTGACTGTTATCACATTCGCTTCTCCTAATGTTCGCGCGGAGGTTGGCAGCGGTTCCTGGGCCCCTCAGTCGGCACCAACTAGCCCTCAGAACAGAGAACGCAATGCGAAAACAAACACCCGGAGCATCCACATTTCGCTTAGCGTCTTGCTTGTGGTTTCAGCTTGGGGTTTTGATGTTACGTTCTTACCGGGATGTTGTGGTTCTCAGGGGTACCACTGCGTGCGCCGTTGTACACAGCCCGCGGCACCGGAACGGGCGTGCCGCAGGCCACCCCGCCGACGGGGCGTTCGCTGGCCACCACGCCGGCGGGGGGTGGGCGGAGAGCTGGGGTTGTTTCATCGCGGGTGGCGGAGCAGCGGCCCGGGTCAGGGCGTCCGCCGGCCCAGACTGTTTGGTCTGGCCCACCGCCAGCCGGCCGCCGCCCGACTGCTGTCGCTTTTAGAATGGTCGGGCCTTACGATCAGACGGCATGGACACGTCTGTGACAGCCGAATTCCTGACTGGCTGTCCAGGGGTCACTGGATGGGGAGGGGGCGGGCACCAGCCCGCCGATCGGATGGTGACTAACACTCCGTGATAAGCACATGACACTCGATAAAAAGCACGTGGCGTTCTGTCAATACCGTGCACTTCGTACGCGACCGTAGAGCAAAGGGCGTCCCGCAGTGCTGAGCTATTCTCAGTGCGAGTGCTACCGCAGGCACAGCTGAAGCCATCTGACGATAGATGGCTGCACTGTCGCGCATGCCCGGCTGAGGCGGAGCCGCGGCCCTTCCTGCCGTCAGCTCGGCTACTCGAGGGCCAGCGTAGAGCGCCCCCTCCCCCTCTTCACACCTCGTCGCCGTACACTTTCGGCCGGCGCTGGAACGAGGTCAAGATCAGCTGGTGGGTGTGAGCGCGGCGGGGAGGACACGCCCGCCCGCCCGCAAACGGCAGTAGCTTCCACGGCTGTTGTGTCGCCCAGAGAAGGTCGCACACACCCTGTGTTGGGACAGAGGGGACCAAAAGCCAGCGGTTCCGACGTGTCCCAAGGTCAACGAGCGTGATCCGGCGGGGGGGGATGGTGGCCCTCTCTGTCCCCCTAAGGTCGCGAGGGACGCGAACGGACGGCGCGGGCGTGGGACGGCCGGTGGGTAGGTCATCCGTGGAGGCCGTGCGAGCTGTGTAGTATAGAGCCTTGAGAGGAACCAGGCAGGGCTGCCTGCCCCTGCCTGCATGATTACCTGAACTCTGCTTTGGTGAGGAGGGACCAAAAGAGTCCGGGAACTCGAAGCTTGGATCTGGTGTTCGCATCAGCGCCAGCACTCGCCATGCGCTCAGCGCAGCTGTACGATGATGAATTATTCCTCTCAGTCACACATTTTTTGACGTTCACGATTGGGTCATTACTTGGCGCTCTAAACACACGCTGTTCTGCATGCATGCTACATTCATTTATCATCTGGGGCAAGCCTGAATACGCATAACAAATGTGTATCCCAGATGTCAGGCAACAAACAGGCGTACGGTAGCCTGCATGCTGAGTGCAAGCAGGCTGGTTTTGTACGCACGTGACGGTGATAGCTGCAGACCTGAGCACCGGGAGCAGACAGGCAGGTTTTGTACGCACGTGACGGTGATAGCTGCAGACCTGAGCACCGGGTGCAGGCAGGGAGGTTTTGTACGCACGTGACGGTGATAGCCGCAGACCTGCGCACTGGGTGCAGACAGGCAGGTTTTGTACGCACGTGACGGTGATAGCCGCAGGCCTGCGCACTGGGTGCAGACAGGCTGGTTTTGTACGCACGTGACGGTGATAGCCGCAGGCCTGCGCACTGGGTGCAGACAGGCAGGTTTTGTACGCACGTGACGGTGATAGCCGCAGGCCTGCGCACTGGGTGCAGACAGGCTGGTTTTGTACGCATGTGACGGTGATAGCTACAGACCGTTGCGCGCTGTACTCTTACTTCAGTAAATACGTACCACCTACCTTCAAACACATCCTCATTTCTTCCAGGTCATATCAGATCAACGGTTTAAATTACTTCAGGCGGGTCTCTCCCGGACAAAAACACAGTTAAATATAGCATTTGCAGATAATACGTTCTGATGCCACTGTGCGTTTTGGATGCATTTTTACACAAAAGGGTGTCATTACTTGAGCCTAAAATGAGAGTCTGACGGCACGAAAAGTCACTGACCTAAGGTCACGTTTGTGTTCTTTTTTGTGCTGTATATGCGATCTTGTTGTGTGATTAGTAAGTTTCATTCATGGCATAAACATAACCGCGCCACATATTTATCGGCGGGTGGCAGCGGCACTGAAAGGTGACCAAAGGTCCCAAGTCGACATTGACCTCACGGTTTCATGTTTAGAGCTCTAGCACCACACGTTTGTTTTCATACAATTATAGACTAATCTGCCATTCCTTTTATATGCATGTAACATTCCGCCCACAAAGTCATTATATGCCACTGACCGAAACTGGAATTGCGATAGAACTGGCTTGATAGCTGGCTGAACACCAGCACTACCTAATGAGTGACTGACGACAGTACTGTGAATTATCAAATGGGACAGTCGCTAGCGGTTTTAAGCGATGAAGGCGATTTGTGTGTCAATTGTATACAGATTGGAAGACAGGATGGTAGACGAAAAAATATGACCTTTGCCTCGCAGCCAAACTCATAGATGTCCCAGCAAAAGTTAGCAGGATTCAATTAAGCTATCTTTTGTTTACGTTCTGTTTGTCGATAACACCGGTCAGCTGTTAGGCTGGTACGCCAAATGTGAGTTGGTGGAGAGCCCTGCCAATGCAATGATTAATTTTGCTCTGCACGATTTTCGTTGGTTCATGTACCGTCCTTACTGCGGTTAAATTTGTATAGATGCCATGGTTTCTTTTATGATTCTTTCAACTGTAGGTACTATTCATTACTGAAGTATTTCTCCCGGTGGGTGGGCCCAAATTTCTGCACTATCTGGCGTACAGTATTGTCAAGCTGCAAGGTGACCGGGCAATGACGGCTCATGAGAGCTGGAACAGGTGAATAAAAGGCAGCCTCAGGCAACCACACTTATTTCTAGACCACACATAGCCTTTACAAACATGTGCCACACACACACGTGAATGATGCAGTCCGACTTGTTAATAAACCCTTGCCATACAGAATATTTCATACAGCTGATAGTTGACCTGCATTTAGCTTTTGTCTGGGATATATATCCAATGTGGATGCTTCCCTGCGCAAGATCAATGATCCCATCTCCTTCTCACGCTGATACCTTTCCTCCATTCTCTCTCCACTCTCTCCACCGCGTCCGCACCGGCTCCTGGTCCCGGTGACGGGTGCCCAGCGGAGTTCGCCTCTCTCCACCGCTTCCGCACCGGCTCCTGGTCCCGGTAGCGGGTGCCCAGCGGAGTTCGCCTCTCTCCACCGCTTCCGCACCGACTCCTGGTCCCGGTAGCGGGTGCCCAGCCGAGTTCGCCTCTCTCCACCGCTTCCGCACCGACTCCTGGTCCCGGTGACGGGCGTCCAGCAGAGTTGCCTCTCTCCACCGAGTCCGCACCGACTCCTGGTCCCAGCGGAGTTCGCCTCTCTCCACCGCTTCCGCACCGACTCCTGGTCCCGGTGACGGGCGTCCAGCGGAGTTGCCTCTCTCCACCGAGTCCGCACCGACTCCTGGTCCCAGCAGAGTTCGCCTCTCTCCACCGCTTCCGCACCGATTCCTGGTCCCGGTAACGGGTGCCCAGCAGAGTTCGCCTCTCTCCACCGCTTCCGCACCGACTCCTGGTCCCGGTGACGGGCGTCCAGCGGAGTTGCCTCTCTCCACCGAGTCCGCACCCGACTCCTGGTCCCAGCAGAGTTCGCCTCTCTCCACCGCTTCCGCACCGACTCCTGGTCCCGGTGACGGGTGCCCAGCGGAGTTCGCCTCTCTCCACCGCGTCCGCACCCGTTCTCGTTCGGGTCGCCGGCGGCCGGCCGTCGCTGGAATGCGTGTTGTCGGACGCCAGGTTGGACCCCGCCCTCCGAAACCCGGGCCAGGCCGGACCGGACCGGACCGGACCGGACCTGTCTCGTCTGGGATCGGCGGGGAACACCCGTTCTCGCCACTGGGCGGACACTCTCAGCCTGAGATTGCGTTCCGGGAGTTGTACGTGTCGCAGCCTCTGCTAATGAGGGAGTCCATCGCCAGTTGATGGCCAGTAAGCCTATTGCATTTAAGAGCGCCACGCGCTGTTTGTGTGTTGACGCATGCAGTGTCCGTGTGTCTAGTCGCAGTTCAAGGTCGCCCGGCTCTGTTCCGGAGTGGTTAACTTGCAAATCAAGATGTTTTCGTCGTATTTGATCCGTCTAAATTACTTTTTTATTTTCTTTAATTGATAGTAGCAGATCCACCAAGAGCCGATCAGGAGCTGACGGAGAACATGCAGTGGGATCAAGAGGTCCGGGACACGGACTGAAGCGACTCTCAGTGCGCATGTGACCCTCCCCCGCCACGAGCAGCCACAGACGGTCAGACCTGAGAAGGGCATCGAACAGATGGCCAGACCTGATAAAGACATCCAACAGAGGTCAGGCTGGGGCAGGCCAGCCAACAGACGATCAGGCCTGAGAAGGGTACACAACGGAAGGTCATGCCTGACAAGGGCAGCCAACAGACGGTCAGACCTGAGAAAAGCAGCCAACAGGCGGTCAGGCTCGAGAAGGGCAGCAGACAGACCTTCGTACTGTGACGTTAGCAATTCTAGTCACCACATTGTAATACACCAGTCATGGGTAGGGCGGGCGAGCGCGGAGAGGACCAGCCCAGGCTTTTGGCATTGATCCCTCTGTGGCAAAAGCTATGTTGGCATACCCCCACCTAATATAGAACTCGCGTACCTCCTAACCAGGTCTGACGCTTAGCATGCTTTGCTTATCAATTCGTCGATGGTTGGCCTCAAAATAGGGCTGGCATTGAGTCAGGCCGACCCGGAGCACAAGCCCGGCCGCCGACGAAGGTGTGGGTCGAGCTGATACCGGCCGGGATCAGGAGACTTCGCGCAGACGGGTGCGGAATGCTCCATAAAAAATACCTCCGTGAAAATCGGCGTCTGTTCGTTGTAAGCGCCTTTTCCCTCACGTTGACATTTGAACCAAAAATGTGTCTTCCGTCCACCGAGGTGCGAAATTTCGCGACTGACGACGTGCACCGAACTTGAAATTTGAGGACGCTCGTGATGTTCCTTGACATGAGTTTGCACAGCTGCAATTTTCGAAGTGAAAATTAAGAAACCGATGGCGCAGTGAGCATATATGCCACGCGCGTCTGATTTGAAAAGAAAAAGTGCTGCATGTTGAAAGTTGCCCGGTCATGTTGAAGGCATTTCGGTATTGTTGAAAGTGACTGGATCATATTGAAATTGGCCGAGAATCCTTTCATGTCAATAGGTTTCCAATTACCAGAATGCCACCAGCGCGACGCGTGCAGCGTTCTTAGCTGTCAACCAGCTTATACAAGCTGGTCGCGATCTACGTGAACAAGCGGCCTTGCACCATTCCTCCTGGACCTTACATAGATACCTGGTGTAGAACGTGTCCGTCACAGAGCTGCCACTTTTTGACATTGCGAAAACACTCAAAAAGCTCCTCCCGCAATGAAATATAACTTGAATATTTCGATGAAACCTGCTAGCTTAACTGCATTTTAATTCTTTTTGCCATCCCTAATTGATGTGAAACACAAAACCCAATGCATAGTGCACTAGTACATCCTCACTGACGGCACAAAATATATATTGCCATGTAACATACTGTTGTATTTGCAAATCAGCCAATTTTCGTCACTCAATTGCCTTATTCACTGGCAACTTTGACTCTTTTATCTTTCAAGTCAAACAAAAATAATCGCATGTCCTTATGATAACGCAAATATCATCTTTGTGAACTTTGGTTCCGAAAGCCTGCAGAAACCGCACTGAATGTAACCGCTAACAGTTCTCCTGCCGTTTTGTTTTACTCGTGTTTTGGTGGGCTTGCGACTCGAAAGGGTGGCTCCAACGCGCGACCACAAACCAGCCCGCGACGAAGCATGGCGTGAGCCAGCCACGCATGTCAACTGGGTCAGGTGAAGCGGTTCCGTGTGCCGCACTGTGGCCGCGTTCAGCTCGCTCCGTGGGATGCCCGCTCAGCTTTGTCGAGGACGGGACGAGAGATACAAATGGGTGTGGGGTGCCATTGAGGTTATGTGCTTACTTCACGCTGTGATGGGCTTACAATTATTTGCACCGTTGACATGGTATTTTTCTCGTATTTGTCACAGATGCCTCAACTGAAAGGGTATTATCGATGATATTTACGAGATGCTCTCGGAGACGTTTCCCATTGTTGTCTTCTCCACTGGCACGGGGCCGTCTCGTGGCCGCACACGGTAGACATGCAGTGTCCCTCACGGGCTACAGGATGACAACAAGGCAGAGCGAATACAAGCTAAACAACGCGCACATCGCGTCGCCGACCTTGACCTAGAACGTCCGTGTAGACGCCGTGGACGCAGCTGGTGCGACGGAACCAGTCCACGGTGAACCAGTCACCTGATATCGAGGTTCATGGACAGCCTGGCATTCGTCGGACGAATCGCCAGAGGCCGATCGGCTGGAGGGACGGGGGGGGGGGGGGGAAGCAGCAGCTAAGTATATGAGGGAGTAAAATCTACTTACTAAAATCTGCAAAACGACTTATTATGGACAAAAACGCGCGCCATTAGATCAGTGCGCATGTAAAATCAGAAAAGGACAATCTCAAAAATGTTCTAGATTGGGTACGGGCGTATCTCTGAAGAAAAACGCGGGGCATTTGGATATTGAAGTCTCCCACGTTGAAGCTCAAGTGCATAGGAAGACAGCACCGGAGTTTTCGTTCACGGTAATCATACATCATTTCGCTATGCGGCCAGTGCCTTGAGTTCACGGAAAGGAATGAACCATGTGCATTTGCTCATGAGACTGCATGCAGCCCACAGACCATGTAACACCACCGCCATAAGACGTGATGCAGTCAAATATGCTCATGAGACTGCATGCAGCCAACAGACCATGTAACACCACCGCCATAAGACGCGATACAGTCAAATATGAAACAACTGAACCAAAAGTTAGTGATGCGCCCATAGTGGTGCCGGGATGTGAAGGCACGATTTTAAATACTGGCCTCAATAGTGGTGGGAACAGACGAATCGAAGTGGGCGAGTTTCATCTGCTTCAGGAAGCGGTGTGTGACATCCGCGTAAACAAACTAACGCTCAGGCATATATTCAAGAGAACTATGGTGGGACGAATGGTGCAACGTTTTCCTGATGGTGGGACTAATAGTGCGACGTTTCCCTGATGGTTTGCACGAATGGCACGGCGTTTTCCAAGTGCCCGTTTTGCGGCGCTATTCAGGGCGAGCTAACCACACCACCTTTGGGTTCAGTTTGAACCGTTACCTGGACTAGTTAGTGCCTCCTAATTAGTTAGTTGTTGGGTTTTAAGGGTGCGTCAATTGCACTGGTTATTTGCACGAAGTAAGTGTATTCAATTCCGAAACAAATTTAAGAGGTGATGAGCAAAGATCAGCAGTTTCCGTAAGACCCTTGAATGGCAGTCCAAGCAGGAGCAGAAAAGGCTTCTCAACGCCTGCTAACCACAGACCACCGTGGCTATTCAATAAGTTCGTTGAGTTAGTTAGAAACTGACTGGGAATTATATCAGTCCCCTGTTACTTTACTATCTGTCATGCCTTAACCAGTGGAGACCTGAATACTTGATTTGCTTTTTTTTGTTAAACGCTCCGTGCGTCTAATCTAGAATATTCAAAATACTTTTTTAGCCTTGATTTTCCGTTTGTTAACATATGTGTTCACGCGTTTTAACCCCTCAGGACTTGAGCTGACATTTTCACCCCACCCCGCTGTGTATGCTACAGCACATGTTCATGGTATATCATGGTATATCATGTGTTCCGTTTTTCACATGGTATATCATGTTCTCCGTGTAATCTAGAGGAAGGCATGACATATGGGGGAACATGAACAGCTTCGTCTATGCCGTTTCCACAGGATTAATTTTTTGCATGAACGTAACTATGCAGTGTCTTCGCCAGTTTCGAGGCAGGCGAGTGTGCTCAGGTGTGCTCCAGTACGCTGGAAGCTGTAGGTTTTTGTCAGGCTTGATTCCTAGCGCCAAGCGGTGGTCGCCACTCCCCTTACAAGTCGTCTCTGTCGATCAGGTGCAGCTGCAGAATAAAGACATAGCTTGTGCCGCGGCTTCTGGCCACCTCCGATCCCTACCCTGCGGTGTGCCCTGGCCCTGCGGTGTGTCGTGACCACCTCCGATCTCTGCCCTGCGATCTGCCGTGGTCACCTCTGATCCCTCCCACACGGTGTGCCGTGGCCACCTCCGATCCCTCCCATACGGTGTACCATGGTCACCTCCGATCCCCCCCACACGGTGTGCCGTGGCCACCTCCGATCCCTCCCCTGCGGTGTGCCGTGTTCACCTCCGATCCCTCCCATACGGTGTGCCGTGACCACCTCCGATCCCTCCCCTGCGGTGTGCCGGTCCCGGCCCCGCCGCGCAAGGGAGCTGCTTCATCCCGATGGGGGTTTCCGTGCCTCCTAACCGGAGATTACGCCGTGGATCGTCCGAACGCGGACCTCTGCTGTGACGCAGTGGTCAACAGTAGAGTGCGGATGTACCGTCGAGCTATCCAGACTGGGATTTATGGAAATGTGAGACTAATCGTGGCGGTATTTCCGACTCTTGACTTCCAGCCAGGACCGGTTCCAAAGCCGCGAAGGCTCCTGGATTTGTACGATGTCTGGTAGCTGTTTGTTCGCCGGTTTAGCTGGCGTCATGATTGTAAAAATATTCCAACTGAAATGAAATGAAATCTACGCCAGGACCTTCTACCCGTATGAGCGAACATGGATGCTTCCCTCTCATAACTGGTGGCTTTAATTCAGTGATGCCTTGTTGATTGATGGCAAATCAAGACGAGAAGTAACCATATATAAAATTCGTGCATGGGCATCGATACAGAGGGAAACAATCACTTTTCGTAAAAGTTTGACATAAATGGGATGTTCATGCGTGGATAAATCGGGCTAGAAAATGTCTGACCTACCAATGTCTTGTAGTTTCCAACGTCTTGGTCTCGGCCCAACTTATATAACCTGCTATGTTGCACTTGTCACAGACCCATGCACCTGTGCTCACATACATACATTGCAAAAAATATCTAACATGCCATCCGTCAAATTCCATACCATGCCGAGTCCGCAAACGCCTCGTGTTGCGCACTAGGCTTCGCGATTTGTTTTTAGATAACGTGAGGCTCGTACCTGAAGAGCTGCTGGGTCTTATGCGCGACAGGCGCTGCGGTCGTGGTCAGAGTTGTCACTGTCTTAAGTCGACGGTGGGCTGAGCCAATATAGTTGGTCTAACTTACACTCAAATCCTGATTTTTCCCTGCTTTCGTTCACTACTTTGATACGCGTCTCCGATGTCAAAATTAAGATTAAAAATGGTCGATTTTAACACTGTTTTGACGTTGAGAAGTGACTTCCCATTAAAAGACGATGTGATGATAATCATGATGACGATAGAGATAGTGATGCATTTAGGAACTACCGTACCAGCAGTTGATACTGGTTGCAATTCATTCGCCAAGTATTCCTCTTTTGTTCCTATGCTTAGAGGGGTGAGGGGGGGGGGGGGGTTAAAAAAAACATTGAAGAGATCAATTCAGCATTAAGGGAAGGTGGGAACGAGCGAGGGGGGGGGGGGCTCAGACCCTCCCGCAAATATACAAAGAGTGACACCCCCGGTTCCAGTACTCCGACAGCAAACCGCGGCGCTAAACAGGAGGGTCAGACCAGATTTCGGGGAGCGGTGTTCGTGAGCCATGACGGGGTTATGGTCTGTACAAGACAATGATGCTCAGTTATCAATGACCTGTCACAGATTTATTGCAATACCAGCGCCAGCTCCATCCCCTGGAAGCAAAAACTCTCTTGCCAGGCTACTTCGGGAAATATTCTGAACTGCGTGGACGGCGCATTCGTAGTGTCTGCAGCTCTACTTTGCACAGACCTATAGTCCAGACGCTGTCCGGAAAAGCTCCGGAATGTGATTGCAAGTGAAGGGTTTTAGTCCTCGTCTGCCACAGGCTGCCATATTTTCGTAAAGCTGCTTTTTCCAGGCAACGCAAACGTGGTCAAATCATTCGAACAACTTAAGTCTGTCCAGACGTCGCTTGCAGGCATAAAATTGGCCAGCATTCTCTGATAGTTCTCTGCGATCACGACACTCACTAGAAATAGCCTCGAACCAACTCAATCTTTGTGTGTCGACGAGATTTACGGTGTAATGTGTCGTGTGAAGTATGGTGAGTTCAGAGCTCTTTTGTTGACAGTTATCGACCTTCATATGTTAGGAGTTACGGTTCATCGACTTTTTACCACGTATGTAGGCACGCTTAACACTAAAAAACACTTTTACACCTACGTAGTGACTAGATAGCATTCGTACAAGACAAGCATCCATAGTGTGCGGTCCAAACGCTCTTGTTATGCGTCTGTGCTTACATGGCTGAGACGTTGCAGACATCTCCTTTGTATAATTCACAATTTTTGGGTGCAAAATGATGCATCCAAAACTGAATTGAGCTTGGCTAGAGTGCGTTCACTATGAAATCACACGCTGAATGTAACTTTGAATAAGCCTTTGGAATGTTTTCGAGCTTCATCCAAACGACATATACCGGCTTCGCTCCTACGAAGACGTCTGGTGATTGCATGCCAAGCCGCTGCGCTGCTACGTTTCCTGGGCTGTTTGGCGAGATAACCAAGTTCAGCAAGCTTACAACTTATCATTGGGTGGTACCGTCGCGTCTCCCAGACGGCCGAGTGGCGTTTATTGGTGTCTGACCTGTGCCCCGTGTTGACACACACCGTCCTCAGTGCCGATCTGATCGTGTTTATCACGGGCTTGATCGCCGCCAATTGGCACCTGTAATCTACTGGCCCTGCTACTCCGATACCGAACACGGCCGTCAGCGGTCTCCCCCACTCAGTAGCCGCGCCTGTAAGGCGTACACAGTGAGCTACGCCTTCCGCAAACTTGTCTGGGACGTACCCCAGGACACAGCGAAGCCGCCGCATCCACCTGTAAGTAGTGTGTTGGGTTGAATGTTGACTATGGCAAGCGCCCCATCCGCCCGGCCACCTGGCGAATGGTGAACGTGTGTGGGTTTATCTCTGAGCCGTAGCTTTTCTAACTGGCCCTCCACGTCGCTTCCACTGGGTGTACCGTGCGTGGAGCTGACACGACGTCCAACGGATCAAGCGCGCTGCTTCGTGGCATGAAGACGCGAAGTGAGCATACTAGCTGAGCTCACGTTTGTCTGATTGATCAGAATGACTCCTTCAGTTGACTTAAGTTTGCTCAATTGAGCTGGAGCTTGTCCAGGTCACTGAGCGTGCTCTGCGTGCGGTCGTCCTGCGATGCGTGTGAAGCTAAGCCGTTGTTTGCGTGATAGGCCGACCACGTTGCTAAGGCTGCAGCTCTCCAGACCGGCTCCATTTTGCAGCGCCGTCCGTCCTTCCCCGGGTCGGAGGCTCGGCCGCGCGCGGAGCATCTGCTCAGTGGCGCGGCCAGGATCCCGCCCAGGAGAAGCAAACTCGAGTCATAGGGAGCCCCTTCCAGTGAACGGGAGCCCCTTCATAATGTAGGAGCTCTGTGTTCGGAATCGGGAACGCTTTTAGGCTCGAGATCCTTTTATTAAACTGTCTGTGTGACCCTCTATGGATGTTTTAAGAAACCTTGTGTCATAAACTGCCAAAAAGTGCTTTGGCCTTTGGCTCTAAGGGTCCACCACCTCCAAGAAGGAGAGAGGTGATGATCCTTAACACAAGTCACCATGGTCCCTTGCATGCGGTCCAAGTGTTCCACTCATTTGACCACTTCCTTTAAAAGATTATCGAGTGGGCTGGCGGGAAAAGTCGGCCGGGGGGGGGGGAGACATTCCAATTCAATGCGATATGACAACCCTGATGGCGCCCTACAAGCAGCATCCATCGCCTTAAATGACAGCGTTCGGTGCAGCTCAGCTGCGCGTCTTTGAAAACCCTCCGCTGGTCACTACACCACATCAATGCTGAATTCGCGGCGTCCCAAGGCTCTGCGCCTCTAAATAAAGCCGCTCTCCTTGACATTAGGCAAATCAGGGAATCTTGCAGAGGGCTTCGAGCATACGACCTAATGTGGTTCGTATAATCTGCTTGACGGTGCCTGAGCTCAGGGAATGACTGGTGTTCAGGCGCAATTGCACATTTACATGACGTCTACTTCCTGTCCGTGCTTTCCATTTAGGCACGCTGTACTACTAGTGGCCCTAGGGCAGACAGATGCACGTGCTCCCCCTCTCTCTCCCTGGCCCACATGCGTAAGGCCGGGCAAGTTCTATCGTGCTGGAGCCGCTGCCTACTGAGTAACGAAGCTGGGTCGAACCAGTCAGGGGCTGTTAACTCGACCGCTCCGGTCGCTACTGTTCCAGCCGCCACCGAGCTCCAGCACTGTCAGCTCTAGCCGCCACTGAGATCCATCACTGTCAGCTTTAGCTGCCACTTAGCTCCATCGCGGTCAGCTCCAGCCGCCACTGAGCTCCATTTCTGTCAGCTCCAGCCGCCACTTAGCTCCGGCACTGTCAGATCCAGCTGTCACGTAGCTCTGGCACTCTCAGCTCCAGCTGCCACCGAACTCCAGCACAGTCAGCTCTAGCTGTCGCTGAGATCCGGCACTGTCAGCTCCAGCCGCCACCGAGCTCCAGCACTGTCAGCTCTAGCTGCCACGTAGCTCTAGCACTCTCAGCTCCAGCTGCCACCGGGCTCCATCACTGTCAGCTCTAGCTCTCACCGTGCTCCGGCACTGTCATCTTAGCTGTCACCGTGCTCCGGTGCTGTCATCTTTAGCTGCCGCTTAGCTCCAGCACTGTCAGCCCCAGCTGTCACTGAGCTCTAGTAATGCGGACCCAGTTTAATATCGTCCTTTAAATCAGTCTTCTCGAGTTACTTTTTGTAGGCCCGGTATTCCGAATCTCTGTCTTCGGCTGCTGCAGTGCTCCGGCACAATCATATCCGGCTGTTACTGTGCCTTGCACCGTTAGCTCCGGTTATTACATTGCTCTAGGACAGCCTTCTCCGGCTGCTGCTGGGATCCGGCGTGGTCTTACGCGGTTGTTACTTTGCCAAAGCACCGTCGCGTCTGGTCGTAACGGTGCTACAGCGGTGCCATCTCCGACCCTTGCTGTGCTCCAGCACGCTCTCCTCCGGTTGTTGCAGCCCGCCAGTCGTGGCGTTTTTCAGACACGTCACACAGATTGCTATTGGGACCAACCAAAGACGGGTACTTTTCGACCAGATGAAAAGAAAGATCGATTTGATCGCCGCTCCAGATTCACTTTGGAAAACATTTGGGGTGGGGCTGCGACGGAAGGTTGCTGACTAGCACTAACGCCGGAAGATGAACAAGTAAATGGAAGCGAAAGAAGGCATGTAGTTTGACATTTCCTGCGCAAATTGACGGTTCAGCCTTCACGTGAGGTTGGTCACATTTTCGGCTGGCCAACAGCTGAACTAAACCAACTATCATCACCTCTGCTGCATTGATCCCAGGACAATCTTGCTCCGTTTAAATTATGCCAGGTTTTCGCAAGTTTTTTACCGGTCTTTCGGACAGGGTGTTAGCAATGCACCCCAAGTTCGTGGCCTGCTGCCAACTGCGCACAATGAGAGCCGGGATGCTGCTGTTTGTGGTGGGCTTTGCGCAACCGGACCTGTTCTGTACAGATCGAGAGATAATTCTCCACGTAGGGTCGGCGGCATCCCCGCCGGGTAGCGCGGTAGTGGCTCAAGGTCGCCCCACGAATGGGAGACGCCCTTCTGGGCTGCTGGACTGAACAGGTGACGTGGTGAGATGCACACCGCACGTGGTGTATGGCTGGACGGCGGGACTGCGAGCTCTACTTGCACCCCTTTGTACCTGCCCTTGTGTCGGGTTCGTATGCATTGAGTTGACAGCTGGAAGTGAACGTGGCAGGCGCACCCGGGCCGCTACATAACAATATCTCGGCGAGCAAATAACCTGTCTGATAGTCATCTACGTCCCTTGCAAAGCTCGTCCTCTAAACATGCAGCCTGCACCATTGCTGTATTGCTGTCAGAGGACAAGCCCGTCGGCGTTAAGCCAATGCGCGCAAGATATTCCATACAGAATGGTGATCTGACAGTGCTTTTCAAAGTTTACGCCTTTCGGGAATTCGTCTGGTTTACGAACATTCTTTTTCTCACAATTTTCCGATAGACGATTCAATTACATAGGCCGTAAGGCATTGAAAGGCTTTATGTACCTAAGTTCGAGCGAATTAGAGACGCGAGCACCAGCGCATAAACTCTCATCTCAGCGTCACTGGTATCTCATGCGCCTCGTATACTGCGAATCGCGCAATAATCACGGGCTCCTCGCAAACGTCCCGAGCTACGCTGCAGACCAGCGCGTTCCATTCCACCGCTGATCCTGGAATGTCGTGAGCAGTGATCCCGGATCCCGAATGACGGCATGTGGTGGCGTCAGGATCTCTGAAGTTGAACCCTCGTTCAAGCGAAAGGGCGAGGCTCGCAACCTACGCAGCTGATATTGGTTTCGCGCGGCGCGGCGTCAACGCGATTCCAGGACCGTGCTGTATTGTGCGTGGTGCTGTACAACGTGGATAGCAAAGCAGGTCCTCACTGTTTCAGCAGGCACCGGCCGCGGTCATCTAAATAACAGCAGAGGGGCGAAGCACGGTCGAAGCAGGGATTCACGCGTCTGTGAGAAGTGACTACGAAAATACATGGCTGGCCCGCTGGGCCGCCCCACGCTTCCGCCGTACGCTCCTGCACCATCAACGACACCTGCGTCTTCCCGCCCTGCAGCAGTGTCGTGGAAGGCGAATGTAGCGTGTCGAACCGCCACAACATTTGTGCATTGTGGGCATAACGCCTCGTGACGGCTGCGTAACACGTGCCATCCAACAATGCAAAACACTGCCGAAGCGGGGGCGCCTGCGGGCACACCCCACGGCCAACTTTGAGGCGAAGGCACTAGCTACTCCTTACAGTTTACACACTGCGAACCCGTCGGTATTCATCGCCGGGATGTCAAGGTAATAAAGCTAGTCTACACTGACATTATTTAGGGGTCGCATTCGATACTACGCAGCCATTGCATAACATTATACTAAACTAAATATTATCCCCTGGGGCGACCAACAACAGCGCCTCGAGCACTCTTAACAGACGCCAATAACTTGATCCAGCACACGTGGTCCTTCTAGCGATTTCGTCGACCTGGTTTCAGCGATCTGACATGCACAGCGCAACCGGGTAGCGTCGCTGTGACCTGACCCCGGCCTCTGCTCACCGCCGCGACCGGAGCGGGAGGAGACGCTGTGCACAGAGGCGTGCCAGTCCTGTGACATTTCCACCCCCGTTAACTCTTTTTGTGGCGTGACCTGGTGGCCGAAAGCCTCGTGAACGCCACGAACGGAGAGGCGGGAGGCTCTGCACACGGTGACCCGTCCCGCCTCGAGTGTCGTCCCTTTGGCCAGCTGACCCCGCTGCCTGGCGGCGCCCGGCAGGCCGTCTCAGTGCCGGGAACGGAGCGACAGAGCGGCGCTGCGCCCGGCGGGCCGCCTCAGTGTCGGGACCGGAGCGACAGAGCGGCGCTGCGCCCGGCGGGCCGCCTCAGTGTCGGGTCCGGAGCGACAGAGCGGCGCTGCGCACGGTGCGCGACCCGATCTGCAGTGGCGGCCGGAAGTTGTCGGCGATGACGCCGTCGTCATCGTCGCTGTCGTCGGCCGGCGCGCTGTCGCACGGTCGCCTCTTCAGGTGCCGGAACTGGTCCAGCTGATCCTGCCGGGTCAGAGCAGGGTCAGCGCTGCGTGACGTCACAGGTCGGCGCGGGACGGGTGGGCGTCTTCGCGAAGTGATGTCAGAGGAGGGCTTACGGCAGGTAATGCGATTAGGGATAAGGCGTCGGCCGGAGGCTGGAATGTCGTCAACGAGGCACAGAAAAAGAGCGGCTGATATATCGCTTGTCCGCCGAGAAAACAAGCTACATCATGCGTGATGATCGCTGCCGCGTGTAAAGGAAACGACCGCAGACAAAATACTACTCGCACGAAATACGGGGACACCCCGTAGCACATGCGAAGCCATATGGAGGCTACAAAGCCGGCCGCAGGAAAGCGCCGCTCACGGGACCTGCGACCTGATGAGCTCGGCTCGTTGCAAACGACCTGTATACCTGCGAGATGGTGACGGGCTGGCTGAAGACTATCCAGGTGACGCTCTCGTACAGCGGTGGTGTGGTGAGAGAGCCCTCGTACGTCCAGTAGCGCGTCGTGTCTGGCAGGAAGAGGTCCGGGTCGGTGGCGGCGATTCGTACGCTGCTGCCGGCGAACTGGATCGTCGACAGGCTGTCGGTGACTTTGCGCAGCTCGGGGTTCTCGGCGCCGATCTCCAGCAACAAGCCAATGACGGCCAGGCCGTCCTCCTTATCGGCGGCGGCGGCGAAGCTGCCGTAGCGTTTGTTGAAGTGCACCAGGTGCAGCTCGGCGGCGTAGCGGCGGCCGTCGACGGTGTGCTCGGAGCCGCGCTCGTTCTGCCGGCCCCAGTGGCAGTGATACTGCGCCAGTTCGTACTCGCCCTGCAGCGGGCCGCCGCTGATCGTCGAGCTGCCCGAGTCGAAGTCGACGCGCCAGCCGGTGCCGGTGTTGGTGAGCGGCTGCGGCGCGGCCGGCTCGTATCGGATCACCAGCGGCTGCTGGTCGATGGCGCGGTCGGACAGCGTCGTTGCAGTCTCGATGTTGATAGGCGACTGGCGCTGGCCGCCGCCCAGTGGGAATCGACTCACCCACGTATCCGGCCCGTTCTTGGTGCTGTAGCCCCAAGAGGTCATGGTTCCGTTGCGTGCGTGCGTGTATGCTTTGCGGTCGGCGCGCGCGGCAGCACTGACCCGGCCCGCCCGGGCGCCGCTCTCTTGACGGCGCCGCACGCGCCTCGGGCGGTCACGGAGCGATGCTGGCGACATCTAGAGAGGCTGCCGGGCCGCCAGGTCGGGGCACGCCCCGCGCCTTGTCGCGTGACCACAGCTGGAAGTCGGGTGACTCATGTGACCACCTCAAAGGAGAGGGGAGAGGCCGCATGGATCGCAAAGCTGGGAAGCGGTTGTACGCTAAGCTAGTTTGTCTCAAGATCGGCTGCAGCGGCTGCAATGCGTCCTTGCCGCTAAAGGAAGACGGCGGGAAGGGAGGGAGAGGCGACACATGTCCCCCACTCTTAGCAAAAGCCAGTATTTGCCGGTAGGAAAGGTGATGCCAATGACGTGGCGCCCTCGCCCAGTTTAAGATAATTTCTGTCTCCTGTGTCTCTGAGCTGAGCGTTCAGTGGCGTTCTTTCATAGTTTGCGGGTCATCTGCATAAGTCCCGCTCTCAGGTATCTCCACTGAAAAAAAAACATAAAGGGGTCTCTAGTCGGACGGATGCCCCGAGCTTGGGTGTCTGATGAGACGGATGCTCCGGTGGGTGTTTGATGAGATGGAGGCTCCGAGCTCGGGTGTCTGATCAGACGGATGCGCCGAGCTCGGGTGTCTGATGAGACGGATGCTCCGAGCTTGGGTGTCTGATGGGACGAATGCTCCGAGCTCGGGTGTCTGATGGGACGGATGATCCGAGCTCGGGTGTCTGATGGGACGGATGCTCCGAGCTTGGGTGTATTGTTTTGCGCGACGTAACAAGCCACCCAAAGTGATCGTGGATCCATTCGACGGCCAGTTTGGAAGCATGCGGTGTAGTACAATCGTCCCGGACTATCTTGAGCACATTTCAGTCAGGTACTTCAGCACTTCAGCCAAGTAACTCAGCTAAAACTTCAGTTAGATACTTCAGTTAATTCCTTCAATTCAGTGCTGTAGTACATCAAGTACATTTCAGCCTGTTCCTCTGGTCATTCAGACCATTTAGACCATTCAGATCGTCCTAGATCATCCAGCCGCTTTCTTAAAACCTCGCTCAGAAACAAGTGCTGCTCCGTGATGTTGGGTTTGATGACATTGCGTAGCGTTTTTAATGCAAATGTTTTTTTTACTGCTAAGCACGGTTGCCTGTTGCGCGCCGTATTCCTGCACCAGCGTTGTGATGATCTTTTCGTCCCCGCGTCCACCATACTATCTTCCCTCCCGACCGTCTCTGGCGCCTGCGCGCTCCGTCTCATTCTGATGTTCTCATTTAGGTTCACGTAACTTTTTCTTCAGGCTGACCAGTTCTCAGATCCGGAGCGTAAAGTTGCACGCTGTTGCATTTCGTTTGTTGACATGTGCCGTAAACTGTCGGCTGGCCTCAGAACACTGCGGGCCCGACCGCAATCCGGAAGCCACACGGAAGATAAACGGGCAGGCGGGCCCCCCCCCCAAAAAAAAAAACACGTAGACACGATTGTTCACTGACCCGTAAAACGAGCCACGACTCGCCGGGAATTAGATGCTCCGCGCTCAGCCCAGCCGTGAAATGTGACGCGGCATGAAGACCATGATGAGGAACGATGTGACGTGTATGTGCTACCAACACGCGTGCATTACATACTTGGTGTCTTGATTGTGTGCATGGGGGACTCCATGCAGAGGCGCAGTACTACTCGCCGACAACAGATAACTCATCAGGTGCAGTTGTACCGCAGCCGGTGGTTGTGCTTTTTTGCTCTGCTTCGTTTTACTCGAAACTGAGTGGTGGCTGCCTTTCACTCCCTTCCACAGTAACATTTCTTGGACCACGTAACATGCCGGAAGCTAACGCTGTGAAATTCAGGCTAGGTGATGAAGATGACACGTTGATAACATATGATTTTGAAGCATGTTCTCATCCACAGATGCCGTGTAGTGTACAGTAGCGCCGTGTCCTGTGGTTCATCTTTGTAGTATGCAGCCCATAACAAACCCATCATGGGCTGCGAACGAAAAGGATGAACTGTAAGGTTCACCATCACAGAACACTACACGGCACCTGGCGATAGTAGCACAGAGCCTAGCGGAGGTTGAAAAAAGCGTCGTTTTTGTGAGCTTCGGGCAAGCCGCTTGCTTAAGCTGTGTTGGAAATTTCACATTTTTTCAACTGTCCTGATCTGCAGGCTTTTATCTTCCACGGCTCTTGAGGATTTTAGCCCCAAATTGTGTCACCACCGAGCCAAATCCACTGGCAGCACATGCCTAAGTGCAGTCTGTGTCAGGTCACTGAATTGAGCCGTGACTCGTGAGGGCGCGCAAGACAAGGCTTACGCCAATCATAGGTCATTACTTGTCCCACAGCAACGAATGAGGGCAGATGTAAGCTATCTCACATAGGATATCCATTTACGCTCGTCGGCCCTCTTAATAACGTATCATTGTTGTATTATCACTCTTTATCAATGCTGGTGATTTTGACATTGGAGAATAATATCCCAAAGTAACTTCTGTCGCTCCTGTCACTGTCACTTCAAACTTGGGATAAACATGGAGATAGAGCCCTTTAGTCAGGCAACTGACTCATGGAGAGACTTTAGATGGACTCCTAGACAAAGCCAGTGCCACCATAAGACATGGGTGGCAGCCACTTTCAAGCCAGTTGCAAGGGGGAAATATAATTTTTTTGCCCGCCCCCGCTTGCGACCTCAAAAAGCCTTATCATGCCCACAGGAAGCCCCAAATTACCAGACGGAGCACACCAATGCATTGAAAAAGAAAGGCATGAAAGGGAGTGTCCCTTGTTTCGGACATATTAAAAAAGCGTACGTTAGTGAAACCTCAGGACTAGTTGTGTCTAATAAGAGCACTGGGTCGTGCCACTGCAGCGTCGTCAAGTGGCGATGAAAATATCAACCTTTATTATCTTCTAATCCAAATCATGCTATCAGCGCTTTGCAACGGCACTATGCTTCTTCCCTGTAGTCGCGACCACTGTCGTCATAACAACCATTGTGCACACTTCTACTGGGGTCAATCAAATTTTGGTCAAATTTCCCCCCACCCGAGCGCGTGCTAATTCTCGAACAATACGTGATGGCAGCACTTCGCAGAGAACGCAGCTTGATGCATTCTTAACAACTTGAAACATCACTTAACAATGCCAAAACACTCGGGCAATAACTCAAAACTAGACTAGTGTCATCAAGACGCATAAACTGTGCAATTACAACATGTAGAAAGCAGCAAAACCAAAAAACGCCCCAGTAAACATGATGCGAACACGGAGCTACTAAAGTTTGACGAACTTCGTCCTATGCACGCGCCTGAAACCGATATCGCGGCTTGCACTTCCTTTGTTCCTTTTACCTGTGAAGCGATTATTAAAAAACTTTAAAATTCATATAATTTGGAGCTCTCACTTGTAATGTTCTGCTTGTGCCTAGGCCCCAGAAGATTGGGGATGGCCAAATTGGACTTGGGGGGGGGGGCGGTGGCCCACCCAAAAGAATGCGAATCAACACCCGTGGTGTGAATAAACAATTTGTGGCAAAAAAGATACCATGCAAATCATCAGGGGAGTATGCCGCAAATTCTAGATATTGAACTACACAGGGCTTTTGTCTGCCGAGCTCATCTCCTTTAATGAACGATGCGTCATGGTCACCAACAGTCGCCCGTGACCTTTCCCGCTCCAACTGCGCGTGCTGGGCTGTATGAGCCGGCCCGTGTTCAGCATGACCGAACGCCAGAACCCGTGGCGAACTTACGTACTTGAGCCCGTCCAGGCTAGTTTCACAGCCCCCAGCCATGTCCTGGAAACCTGCTGACTTCATCACAAAGGCAGGAGCTTCCCTGAGGGTGATACAATCTTAATCTGGACATTACGCTTTGCTATTATTGCGCAATTTATATCCGTACTGGCATGCCAGGAAACAAGTAATCCGGCTCATTGATTTTGTTTCGTGCTTCCGATCACTTAGATAGAGAATAGGTTGCAGTAAGGGAATGTAACAGGATCACATAGTTGGTAACTTCAACTACTCATTGCGTGATCTTAGAATCATTATTTAAAACTATAACTTCGAGTTGTAAGAACAGTTTGTAAAAATTTTGCTCGCACGGCCACACCGAAGGATTTGCACTAGCCTTTCACAAGAGCAAATCCTGACGTGCATATGCGCGAAAAGTACCTCGACGCCCTAGCCCAGGCATCGCAACTCAACACATGTCCTCTTACATTTCGCTTTGCTAGAAAAAACACCTAGACATTTATCGGGCATTATCACGTCTATGAAAAGTGCCTATTCCATCAGATTTGTTCGCCTGCGTCGGACAACCATATCGCAATGACCTCAGCACAGTTGCAAACATCTCGCAGACACCTGGTCCAGTCTGTCACAATGTGCTGGCAGTGGAGAGGCTTCGCCGGGGCACGTGTTGCCAACCGTCCAGAATTTCAGCCTTGTTACACAATCTGCTGGCAATGGAGATACGTTTCGGTGCTGATATTGTGCTGATATTGTCCATGTGTCGAGGCGTGCCGATGAGGAGACATGTTGGCTCAGGTACCGTCCGCTATTGAGGCGTGCCGATGAGGACGTACGTTGGCTCAGGTATCGTCCGCTATTGAGGCGTGCAGATGAGGAGGTACGTTGGCTCAGGTACCGTCCGCTATTGAGGCGTGCAGATGAGGAGGTACGTTGGCTCAGGTACCGTCCGCTATTGAGGCGTGCCGATGAGGAGGTACGTTGGCTCAGGTACCGTCCGCTATTGAGGCGTGCCGATGAGGAGGTACGTTGGCTCAGGTACCGTCCGCTATTGAGGCGTGCAGATGAGGAGGTACGTTGGCTCAGGTACCGTCCGCTATTGAGGCGTGCAGATGAGGAAATATGTTGGATCAGGTACCGTCCGCTACTTAGACGTGCAGGTAAGAAGATATGTTGACTCAGGTACCGTCCGCTATTGAGGCGTGCAAATGAGGAAATATGTTGGCTCAGGTACCGTCCGCTATTGAGGCGTGCAGATGAGGAGATATGTTGGCTCAGGTACCGTCCGCCATTGAGGCGTGCAAATGAGGAGATATGTTGGCTCAGGTACCGTCCGCCATTGAGGCGTGCAGATGAGGAGATATGTTGGCTCAGGTACCGTCCGCTATTGAGGCGTGCAGATGAGGAGATATGTTGGCTCAGGTACCGTCCGCTATTGAGGCGTGCAGATGAGGAGATACGTTGGCTCAGGTACCGTTCGCTATTGAGGCGTGCAGATGAGGAAATATGTTGGATCAGGTACCGTCCGCTACTTAGACGTGCAGGTAAGAAGATATGTTGACTCAGGTACCGTCCGCTATTGAGGCGTGCAAATGAGGAGATATGTTGGCTCAGGTACCGTCCGCCATTGAGGCGTGCAAATGAGGAGATATGTTGGCTCAGGTACCGTCCGCCATTGAGGCGTGCAGATGAGGAGATATGTTGGCTCAGGTACCGTCCGCTATTGAGGCGTGCAGATGAGGAGATATGTTGGCTCAGGTACCGCCCGCCATTGAGGCGTACAAATGAGGAAATATGTTGGCTCAGGCACCGTCCGCTGTCGAGGCGTGACGATGAGGAGCTACAGACGATGGTAAGTTGTTCTGTTTTGTTCCTATGCTAGCATAATTCGGTTCTCGGTCCAGATCTAGGCCACGGTTGGAGACGTGGCTGAAGGAGCGGAAGGACGAGGGGCGACGCGTTTTGTCTCGTTTCTTTACCTGCAGCGCATTTTTCCTAATCATGCAGAGCAGAACACCTGCCCTTTGCCCTTTAATCTACCACCATTTTCGCTGCTGGATTTAAAGGAATGCTATCTGCAATTCTTACCCTTCTCTGTTGCTACAGCATTTGCCACACGATAACCTTCGAGTGCTGGTCTCGAATGGTGTTGGTTTTTGCCACTCACAAATTTTTCCGCTTCCATATCAGGATTGGTAGAGTATTGTACTATTCAGGCGGTGCTCACGCTTGATGTCAGTACCATGCCGACATGCATACAACAAGGTCGTCATGTCCTCGTAGGTTCTTCTGTACGCGAACGATCCACGTTGTGAGGCGTGGACTGTTTCCTCATTCAAAGCAATAGCGGTCTCGATTGTGTGCCACGGATTTTAAGGAAATTTGGATGATACTCACGTGCGTACAGAACGTCGGTTCTTGAAAAGTAGTATTCGTGCAACTTATGGTCCGTAATGAAAAAAAACGGCGGCGTTGTTAAGTCCTCGGCGCATTTGAAAGGTCAAGTTATGAAAACCTACGATAGAGGGCAGGAAAGTAGTGAGTGACTCCGCGGCGACGCACTCGCAGCTCTGGTGGCTCCAAACCACGGCTGCCGGACCCCGAAGGATCATGTCAGGGGGAACCCACTGTGCTATGGGTGTACCCACTAGGATGGGAAGGTGGGGGGGGGGGGGGGGGGGGGGGCTGATGGAGCAAGTGCTCCGATGGCAATAAAATGGGACCTTGCCTCCTCAAATTCTGTCAGTATAATGCACAAATGTTCAACGTTTCCCCATTTTAAACCTCGCTTTGAGGTTACGCTATCACCCAATGACTAGTCTGACCCCTCAGATCATGATTTGTCCCGCAATCTCACGGAGGTGGCTGCACCCACACTGTGCGGCTCCTGCGTCTGTCGGTGAGTGACTTTCACCGTGTTCAGTTGTCATCGCTTTTGAACAGATAGGTACCGTTTTGATTTAAGCAAACCAATGTACAACAAAGAACACCCGTGAGGGAAGTGTAGTACTTGGTTCTGTCAGAAAAGATGGTGAGGATTCCTTAAATCCTCCGATAGCAGAACATGTTATGAAGACATTTTGTTCCATGCATCATGTGCATTGCCTTGCAGAGCAAGGCAGGGCAGGGCATTAATCGTGCCCCGCAGTCGTGATCGCCGTCGTCATGATAACTGCCGTCTCACCTCTGCTGCTGCGAGCAAATGAAATATTGCCATTGACCCAGCGTGCGGTGAGGACCTGTTATCGAAAAGCGCTTTGGGTGAAGTTTGAAGCAGTGCGCTGCTGTGGACCATGTGATGTTCTCATTCCCAAAGCCAGAGTGTGCCTGAAAAAAGAGCAACTGTGGTAAACGCCATATGAGAGGAATAAAAACCACAGTATAACGTTTCGGTGAATTAGAGGGATAATAGCTTGATGCTCGCTTATCTCTTTGCCCATACAGAGTGCTTTAAGCTCGTGTAACATATGTTACACTACTATATTTTTGACAAGTAAGTGCGCTGCGAACATTTCAAAGCACACACATTGGAAAAGATAAGCCATACTAAATGTAATACTTTCATAGTAGCGAGTAGGGAGTCGAATAATATTTTCCCACGGGAGCGGCTACTTTAAATCGAGATTCTGAGCTGTTCAAAAGAATTTCGAGGCAACTGGTGTTACTAGTCAAATTGTACGCGTCTGTCTAGCGATAAGAAAAAGCACAAAATAGGTGGCATGCTTCTTTTAACGACCATTAATATACCGGGAAGTGCTGGTGAAACGGTGACGCACTCATAAATGACGATTTTTCCAGTACCTTCGGATATGCTGAGGTTCCTTACCTCAACAAAATAACTTTAAACTCACGAATAAAAAAAAAAACTCAAATCGATACATGCATCAACGTAAGATTACCGTCTGCGCACTCCATGGACGGTTTGTGTGAATATCCTTTGTTTTTTAATAGCACTGAGGCTAAAAGCTGCTTACAAACTTTTTTCGCTGTATCTGCTAGCGAGAGAAAGATATGTCAATAGACAACAACGACCGAATTTGCCGGTCTATCTTCCGACTACAGTCTGACAAAGCACGCTTCTGCTCGCCGTGGCCGCCGGGCAGCCGCGCCGGCGCACGAGCACTCGTGAAGTGACGGGGGTGCTGGCGAAAGGAGGCGAGCCCTTGAGGAGCGATGTCTGCTTCTGATGCTGTTCTCAGAAAAGAGTCCGTCACACGTTGCGGCCGTTCCGCCCAGTCTGACCTTAGACCTGGCCACACCAGGTAATTACTGATTTTGCAGTAGCTGGTGCCGCCATTCACGGAGGGTCGGAAATTAGTGCCAGGATCGACAACATTCAGTTTGTCTATAGTTCCAGACGAGAGCACAGGCTTTTGCAAACTTCACTCCTGAATGACAACGTCAGGCGGTTACGTTACGCTCCATGTCACGGCCGCGGATTCCATTTCACCTAGCTCGATTGCAATGTTCTGCACTTGCGTCATAAATACGCTGCGCTGCCCATAGGGGAGGGTAGGGAGAGTTGCATCAGTTTTTCTGCTCTGACCTCGAGAGGCAAAAAAACCTCCGTTTGGCAGGATTTGATAGGTGACAAACATGATTTTTTTTGCTAGCTATTTGCTGAAAAAGTGCGGAAAAGGAAACAAATTACAATCATCTCATTTTTCAAAATTATCTTTCAGTTATCTGGCTGCTTATTGCTGGTGTCTACGCCGGCGATAATTACGCCAGCTGGTTAGAGCATACGCCGACGATAAACCTCTCACCCCAAAGCCGCTGTTTCTTTCAGAAGCAGGAAAGACTGGATGAATCCTTGATATGTGTCGCTTCAATGCCCTCCATTGGTCTCTGAAGCGTCAGGGTGGGTATCCACAAACAACGAGCATCCTAGATCGGCAGGGCGTTGTAACGCTACTACCAGGGACGCCCTCCATGGTAGATCCTCAGAAAAGCCGCACAGCGCCTTAAAGAGACCGACGATTAGCTACTTCCTTTAAGCCAGCGAGCTTCTCGCGACACGAACACAACCAACGGCAGCCCACAGCCTTGCACTGAAACAAGCTCATAACCGCGTGGCGAGCATTTGAACCCATCTGTCTGAAATGGCGTGACGATTTGAAACGCGGCGTGGCAGACTGATCACATTCGTTGTAAGGTGTTGATGCCAACCAAGGTTGTTTCGACTAATGATAGGCCTAGTAATTTGATATCTTTTACTGTCAAGCATGTGAAGTGAGTCCTGGCTGAAAGAAATGATCGCTTTTTAGAAGCGCTGGAGGTTGTGCACAGTCTGCCGACTTCGGACTCCAAGCGTATACACGAGACCCACCCTATCGCGGACCCAAAATCAGGCCAGCAGCTACCGCAGACGCGCCTTCCGGCCAGATTCTTATCCCTTCCGCTGAAGTACAGAGGCTGTTGCACATATTGTATGACACATTCAGAATCTGGGTCTGTACTGAGGACTTTGTCATGCCAGTTTCAATCATGGCATAATATAGACCAAATACCACACCCGAGATTTGACCCTGACCCACTAGGGCTTATCGCTGTCTCTCGGCAGTGGATGGATGGATTTAAATGCATAGACACGTGGCATTCGCTCCTTTGTTTGGAAATAAGGTTAGATTATTTTATCAAATAGGTCGGTTAATTATCTCAGAAACCTATATTTGGCATTGCAGCCACTTGTACTGACTACGGATGGGTGATGAACTCGCACAAAACGGAAGCATTTGAAGACAGATACTACCAGCCCTTGATATATGAACCACTCACCCACAATGTTGTCCTGGATTCCATTGAGCCAATGATCGCGTCCTTGAAGTCTACGAGGGCTTTATTAATCGATCATGTGACATAGTATTTAGTTGAGTGGCAATCCCCATGTAAAACAGCAGCCTAACCATCGTCCTTGTCACGGGAGATGCCCCCCCCCCCCCTCTGATGTTTTCTTAAGATACTTTTCCGGCATGTCGCGCAATCGCACCCACATTTTCAGTAGCCTCTGAGCCATTCAACGTGTGCGTTTTGACGCCAAAAGCCTTACTCTAGCTTTCCTGCTTTCTGAGAGGCGATGCGTTTAGGAACACTGCACGATTATGAACGGAAGGTGTAGGCGTCGGACCGACGCTGTTACGTTAACGGTGCTCTGCAGGATAAACACATGCTAAAAACATAAAACTACACGCCAATACGTGCTAAGTACATAAGATTACACACCAATGCGTGCTAAATGCATAAGATTATACACCATTGCACTCAGAAGCAAACAAGGAGCACTCTTGTTTATATCACGTGTCATTAAAGGGTATGGAGTCATACAAAACAGCATGTAATGCTGAGAAATGTTCGATTTTCAGAACAAGTTGTCCCTTGACCTTCTTTTGGTCTAGCAATATAAGACTTCTTACCGATCGCGAGATCCGGCTGAGACCAATCCCTTGATTTCTTTCCGCGAGGCCCTATCTTTCTTAGTTTTGAAACACCATGGAGAAGAGGTCGCATCGATCTCTCCCTCCCCTATCAGTCTGCGTTCCGAACAGCGGCGAATCAGCGCGTTGTCTAATGAATGAGGTTGCTCACATATGCCCAATGATATTACCCTGACATAAAAAAGGAGTTGCATAACACAGATTTAGCACAGCACATTTTGTGATATCATATATATATATATATATATATATATATATATATATATTTCATAAATACACATGAAGTCTTACTAGAACACACCCGAATCTTCAAAATCTGACATCATACCCATGGTACCCACAACTAAAAATTGCCTAACTACCAAGTTTTCAAGTGGTCCAACATCATTATTAGGTAGATCTACATCGGATGTGATGGGTAAAACAACGTGATAAACCTTGCGGGCTCCCAGATAGAATCAATTACATATTAACACTTTGGCAACCTTCAGCAGCGTTTTCGACCCGAGATCATTTGTTGGCTCCCTGAGTGAATCCTAATTGCATAGTTGGAGATTGCTACTCACAATTATGTGGCATGCAGCAGGGCAATTATCAACTTCGCACTTAAGTGCGGCCGGCTGTTAACCAATAGCCTGCATAAATACCTATCTAATGGAATTGTCAGATAAAGACATTCTGAATGTCACGGCCTTACATGAGCGTAATTTCTTATTCAGGGGGAGGGGATGTTGCCTCCCACCCATGGATGCAGTGTCCTATTTTTAGTCATCATTTTTCCATTAATTCTTCCTTATCATTCATCGTTTTTAAGGGCTCAGCCCCCTGCCCCCAACTACTTTTGCGCATCTACGACCCTGCTTCCAACTCTGAAAAGGCGCGTAGTCCGTAGACCGCCCGCTGCACCTCGGACCTGGTTCATTGACCGGCCGACAGCCGTCAGTTAACGGTATTTTAATTGTCATAATATTGTACATAAAGCTCAATGAGGGGGCTAGAGGTGTTCAAAAATATATCATGCATCTGCTGACATCAAAATTGTATGCGTTTCATACCAGAATCCCTTGAATGAGACCGTGTTAAGTCTATATGACCGCGCAGACGAGGAGCCCAGAAGCCCCCTCGAAGTGCGGGGCCTGCGCTGTCGATACCAGAGGCCGCTGGTTTACCTTGCGCAGGAGCGCTTGAGGTATGAACTAGGATGCATTTCTTTGTTCCAATTTGTGTGATGCTATTTTCGGGCGGTTGTAGGTGTTTCTAGGTAGAGGAAGATGTGTAGAAAGTTTCTTCGTCCGTGTGTCTTGCCTGTCAACATTGAAATCATCCTGTCTACCCTGTCTCATGCCATTTAAGTCAGAAACAAGTAAGTTTTCCGTGCAGATCTCGAAGAATTTCGTGGTGGCCAATATTTCCATAAGGTAGTTGTGTGTTTCGGAATTTACAACTTATTTGTGGGGAAATTCACAAAAATCAGCTGGAATTCAATCAACGGTATCTAGCATTGTGATCCAGGATTGCTCACGAAAACTGATGACATATTTATGTTTTTTGAACTAAACTCACAAACGTTCTGTATTAATGAAAAGCTGATCCCTTAAACATATGACCCTTTGGACTTTAAAAGCAACTCTTGCCTTCGCGATCTCAGGGATAGCTTCTCAATCTTCGGATGCAGGTCATCAGATTTTCCACGTGTGTCGAATGATAAGCGGACGTATCGTGGAGGTCAGGTCAGGGGGTTATAACGTCACAAGCACAGGCACGCACGGCTAGCTGCGCTTGTAGTTGCAGTGGTATACAGTTTTCTGTAATCGATGATCTGGTTTGACTTTGTGCCGGTTGGGATCGCACTGTATAAGATCACAACAGGTCGCCAGCAGCGAACCCAGGGGGTGCTCGACCAATGCAGAAGTGGTGAAGAAAAGGAATGTGCGCCGTGAATCTGTGGTTTTTCTGCGGCTTATTTCTTTGTGCTATGCTCATCTGTTCAACTGACACATTTCCAAAAGACTGGCTGCTATAGATCACGTGGACCCAGAGAACGAGCAAGCTGTATCCATTGAGCAATTCTGTATCCCAGCTGCACACCCGGCGGTGCTTTGTTCGTGCCCTGCCCCCCCCCCCCCCCTCCTCGTGATCCATCAGTTGCTGACGTCCTTGGGACCGCTTTCCGTGACCTGTCAAGTCTTGTTTGCACGATGCTGCGGGACCACTTTGAATTCGCGTGTATGAGCGCTCGAGCTTGCGAGGCGGCCGACACGGCCGTGGGGTGGAAGGTAGCGAAATTCAGGCTATTGCGAATGTTTGGAACTCTCTAGTACTACGTGAGTGAAGCAAAAGACGTAATTTTCCAGAAAAAAGTCTACAACAGTGCATGCACACGTATATTTCCATGTAGGAATTTCCATCGCTACAGAGCCCATGTTAAAAATGCCCTCGACGCAAATGTTTGGTTGACGTGATTGCGATGATACCGTTCATAGCTCGTCTTTGCCTTTAATCGGCTATCGTGGTCTGCGAACAACGTGCGACACACGCATGTTGATGGCAGGTCACGAAGGTATAGCGGATGTCTCTCGATAACATATCCTGCGGCGCCACCGGGAACACAATGTCGGCTGAAGAGCGATGACGTGAGGCCGGGGCGAGTCTTGGGGCGCAGCAATGGTCCACAAGAGGCCATCGTCCTCAGTAAAGCTCTTGCCTATTTAAGTCGCTTTTAACCTCGCCGGGCCAGCAGTTATGTGACGTCTCCTTTACACGCTTTTGTGTCTGATTGTCTGTTCACACCGGCCTTTTCTCAGTATGTCGGACGCGCATCCAAATCAGGGAAAGTAATCAGGAAAAGTGTGACGTATAAATATACGGGCGGGTCTTCGAAGTGGGACTCAAAACGGCTTGCTGGCCACATTATAAGTCTAACTCAAGGTCTAAATGCCGCTTTCATCTTGAATATTCTGGCAAACAAGGAGGTTGCCACCGATAAGCGATGGCTAATCGACGATAGATATGACAGAATTCAATCGCGTGCCATGCATTCAAACATGCAGCCAAAATTCCCTGCAGTCTTCTTCTCTATAAGACTGCCAAGCGTGATCAGACGGGAGATGGCAAAATAAAACAAATCCTCCACACAGCAGCGATAGCCATCCAACAGTGCGGAGCCCTCTGCAAAAGCATGACGTAGATCGATTCACGGGTTATTGTCCGAGCTCTGTATGCGTGTTCGCCGCACAGGAAAAAACCCTGGGAACATACATTATGCGCCATCGATATTCTCATTTATATGTCATCATGCGTTGTTTTTGTGCTCTATCGTAGAAAATCAAACTGACCATGTCATTGGGTGACCGGCTCATGTGGAAAGCTGTGAAGTGTGCTGCAGGGTGTGAAAGCCCCCGCTATCCTCCTCACATCCTGATTATGAACGACGCTGCATGCCGTGTGAGTCCTACTTAAAGCGTGATTAAGTTTTCAGCTCGAGTCGCCCGACCCGACCCAGCTGTCATACTTTCTAGAAGCTGATGTCTTTAAAGTAACTCATTCAAAGTTCACTCGGGTTTCACCAGCAAGACAGGCAATGCAATGCAAGACGGACACTTGTGATGTATAAAACTTGAGGCATTGACATTCAACCTGATGGATTAGGCATGTCTTCCTGCGATAATGCAGCATCGCGACGATTTCGCGTCATCTACCGGATTTAGACGAAAATGATGAAATTTTCAACTTGAGAAAAAGCCGTAGTACATGGATGGCAATCGGGTTCGGATGTCGACGACCCGGCATCACCGAGACAAAAGACCCGATGTCGACTGGCCGACATCTCCGAGACACAAGACCAGGCGTCAACGAGCCGGCATCACCGAGACAAAAGACCAGATGTCGACGGGCCGACATCACCGAGACGAAAGACCAGATGTCGACGGGCCGACATCGCTGAGACGAAAGACCAGATGTTGACAGGTAGACGTCGCCGAGACGAATGACCAGATGTCGACGGACTGACAACGCCGAGACACAAGACCAGATGTTGACGGGCCGACATCGCTGAGACGAAAGACCAGATGTCGACGGGCCGACATCACCGAGACGAAAGACCAGATGTCGACGGGCCGACATCGCTGAGACGAAAGACCAGATGTTGACGGGTAGACGTCGCCGAGACGAACGACCAGATGTCGACGGGCCGACAACGCCGAGACAAAAGACAAGATGTCGACGAGCCGACATCGGCCGACATACCATAAAGCAAATTTGCTTTTCTTCAATGTTAATAACACTACAAATTCAGAAGAACAAAATCCATAGCGTGTCACGATACAGGTATGATGCAGATCTGCCAGGTCTGCAACTGGGCTGTTAGCTGCCTAATGTTATCCTGAAAGGAAAGGTCCGCTCTTCCGTGCGAATATCACGAAAATGATTAATGCTTTATATTATATATGTATATATATATATATATATATATACACATATATATGTGTATATATCAGTTTTCATAAGAATAGCACAAAATGATTACCAATCAAATCACGCAACAACCATCCCCAACACCTCGCACACCAACGCGTCACTCATCAAGGCCGCAGATAGGGAAGCTAGGATCACATGTTTCGCTTATCTAAAACCCAAAGGGAATGTGACGTCAAGGAATTGAGGCTGCTGGTGGTGAGGTTTCTCCGTGTGAGAATGCGGGACAACGTTTCTATTTTATTGACTTCTTATTGCTCACACCAAAACACACCATCTGACGTGTAATAATCTATTCAAATCATCCACAACAATATCAGATACAAGCAAGGTTTGTATGTGTTGAAATGTAGCTTCTGATGTTAACAAATGCACTTTGGGCACATAATATGCCGGAAAGCTTGAGACGCAGCTTAAAAGAGGGAAATGAAAATTTGACATGATTTTTTCCGAGAATATTATAGCATTTTGCACGGTTCTTTTAGATGTTACATTCCAGATATTCTAGAATATTTAATTTTATTCTGTTTATTCTTCTATTCATTTGGAAGGTGGCTACGAGGTAGACAAACAAAGCATCCATATATATATATATATATATATATATATATATATAACCATCTAGTAGTGATAAGGATCAAATATTGATCAGCTGATAAGAACACGTATTTCCAAAGATAAAGCTTAGCTGGCGTCGTTTCCAGGGCAATGTGGAGCGGCGAAGCAATGCTAATGTGCGGTCGGTGTTAGATGTGAAATCTGCGGTATGGGGGAGGTGAGATGAACTTGCGTCCGATTTTAACGGAATATATGCAGTGCACTAATAGCTTAGGATGTTCCCTCCGTCTATCTACTAGTTACCACCATATTCTGCGGGAGCGTTTCTGGCAAATGAACTTACGGCACTAATGGTGTGAAGATTTGGCAAACGAAGGAGTCATTATTGTTCTTCCTGTAAAACCCACGAGAACCAGTAACCGGGCTGGATGTTACCGGGGTCTGTGGTTGTGTCAAAAGTTATTGGAACCAGGGCCCGGCATTAGCAGGAAAAGGAGCTAAAGAATGTGAGTCAGCTCTGGCTCAGCCATAGGTACTTATAACATGTATTACTAAGAAGCAAGCAAGTTGCTTGGTTGCATAAAGTGACCATGTATATACGCACATATAAATAAATATATATATATATGCATATATATATATATATATATGTGCATATATATGTATATATGCATATATATATATGCATATATGCATATATATATATATATATATACATATATATGGCACAAGCAAGAAACCATCCCAATATCACAGGTTACCACCAAAGCTCAGTAATAATTTTCTACACATGCCCAGCCCACCTGCAGACCAAAGTTAGTTCCACATTGATACTGCTTTATCATGCACATAATGAATCCATATCTGCCTGAGCCTTGTGCTCAGGGTTCTGAAAATGCTTTATTGTTGTTACAGAGTGAGGGCATGTTGTTTATTTTGACTTGTATGTAATGTACTTATCTGCATTTTTAGAGTTAAGTATTTGGGTTTTGCAGGGTGATTTTTTTAGGCCAATTTTTCCAAGGTCCCAAGACTGTCAGAGTACTTCATATTCTGACCTCCGGGGTCTAGTGTTGGTAAAGTAACTAGTGTGAACTGTGAGACATGGTGTTTAGTATTCATGGCATGTTGGTATTTCTGTTGCTTTCCAAAGAACTTGTGGGAACCTGGAGCTGACATTGACAAAAAAACAAGCGAAACCAGGAGCTGAAGCCAGGGCTTATAAAACAACTAATGAGAACCAAGATGCAGGTCTTGTGTTGTTAAAAGAAACAACGGGAACCAAGATCCAGGATTTTGTTTTGTGTACGAACCAGGACGCAGCATAATGCTTTGTCAAAAGATCCATTGGAAACCAAGATCTAGTGTGTTGTTTTATCGAGAGAACCACTGAGAACCAGGATCCAGGGTCTTGCTTTGTTGAAAGAACTAGTGAGAACCAAGATCCAGGGTCTTGTTTTGTCCCAAATCCATCGGGAACCAATATCCAGGGTTTTACTTTGTCGAAAGATCCAGTAGGAACCAGGATCCAGCGTCTTGTTTTATCAAAAGAACCAGTGGGAACCAATATCCAGCATCTTGTTTTGTCGAAAAAGCCAGTGGGCGCCAGGATCCAGAGTCTTGTGTTGTCAAAAGATCCCGTGAGAACCAGGATGCAGCATCTTGCTTTGTCGAAAGAACCAATGGGAACCAGGGACCAATATTCGGAGCCAGGCACATATCTGCACACATAAACACACACTGGACTACGATGTAATCGCCCCCGGGATCAAGAGACCACAGCAACGGTCAGCTGCGCACAGTGATATTGACACAGCTGTCAAGTCATCCTGCTGGAGACAGTACATCCCCTCCAGAGCAGCAGCGCAAATGCTGGTAAAACAATAGATCGCATTTACGCATCATCACACCTGCACCACGGTCTTTACCACCGTTGGGCTTCACTGCTCTTAACGTGATCATGTCACGATCACAAAACATTGGCCAATTTTCCATGAGCCTCTGCTCATTCTCTCTCTTCAATTGGCTTTTATTCACTCGGCTTGAAAGAATTGTTCCACATTCACCTTGAAATTTTTGAAAGGTAAAACTGCATCCTTTTCTTCGGCGTATCTTTAGCTAATAATATTGCGAGATTTACAGCGCATGGGAAGTAAGAACCACACAGCGCTCGCGCCAAGCCTTATTCGAGTGGGTCTAAAGTATCGGTTTACAGGAGCTGATGTCTTTCACCAAAAGGCACGCACGGGCTCGCACCTGAAGAAGTAATGCATTGACATATCATTTTACACACGGAAAGTGTATGCTGGTGATTCTATGACGCGTCTTAAGGGGAATATCTCACATTTGAAGACATGAAGCAAGCATCAGATATGATGAAATAAGCTCTCTTCTAACTCTTGGTATAATTCTTAAGTGGAAAAGACTGTTCTAGACAGAACAATTTCTGTTAATTAGATTTGCTTCTCAATACGTCATAGTTTGATTACGTGATCGTACCTTGCACTTTGATTGGCGGCCTTTTTATCTGGAAATCGTGTTCACGAACGCCAGATATGGACGCGTCAACGATTGTATTCTCTCTTGGTCGTGATCACCACGTTGCCTATGGAATGATCGAGTTTAAATGACGTTATTATGACGTCATGAATGCTAAGATGACTTTGAAATGCTCTCCCCGGAGCACTCTCCCCATTTCCGCTGGCGTATAGCTCAGAAAATAGAGGGAGCTTAGGTCTCTAGAAGGGCAGGGCTGTGACTACACCGAAAGGTCTTAAAGATGGCTATTTTAGTTCAAAATCCAATATAAATGTGGGACACTCCCTTCACGTGCAAGAGCCGTTAAGTGGGTATATACCTATGAAGTATCTGAGGCGGAAGCGACTGAATCTGGGTGGAGGCACAACTGCGGTAAGCATTTTCTAGGTACCTTGTCCATGTCTCCCAGCCTCATCTCTCCGATTCCCATTTGTAGAACGCTTTTGGACTGCGTATCGTCAACCTCAAAGAATGCGGTTCCTTGGAACGAAAAGCAGCGAGTAGTTTTTCTCGTTATCGGTATTTAAAGCATACTTGTGCCTACTTCGATTGTAAAGATAGTTACTCCAAGGTCCGCTTCCCATCAACAACTTCCATCTTGCGGGACTTGTACTAAACCGTGATGCCTGAGGAGATCAGTCCTGGGATTGGGATGCTTCGTACGCAGTTGGATGTACGTCCAGAATCGTCTCTGTCTGACAGTCATGTCTTCAAGGAATTTTATGCCACACATACCCATGTGGAAAGGAAAGACAGGACAATTTGCCATCAGGATGCGGTTAAAACCACATCATCTCGTCTCTCACATGCTGCGCCGTGTCCGGTTCAGGTTCGAAGAACCAGGCTCGGAGTCTTTGAAGTAAGTGGGACTGGAAAATGCTTAGCCTGCGTCTAGCAGCCACCGCTTTGGCAAGCCAAGCCCTGCACAGTACATCTATGGGAAGTGGAGCTAGAGATACCGTTGAAAAATTAATTGCCAGTTGAATGTACATTGTCGTAGGCGGACAATCCAGCTAAGTTTCGGGCCATCGTGCACGCAATGCACAAAAAGGATCCTAAGCCTTCCTGCCTTGCACTCAGGAGGAATATTTCACGGGCTACCTTGGGCGGTTTGCCACGCCAGATAAGCCACCTTGGGCGGTCTGCTACGCCAGATAAGCCATCTTGGGCGGTCTGCCACGTCAGGTAAGCCACCTTGGGCGGTCTGCCACGCCGGGTAAGCCACCTTGGGCGGTCTGCCACGCCGGGTAGGCCACCTTGGGCGGTCTGGTGCCACGCCAGGTAAGCCACCTTGGGCGGTCTACCACGTCAGGTAAGCTTCATGAGTAAATTTCAAATTTGCTTTAGCAAACGACTGTGAAAGGTCACGAAGGGAAAAATATTATTCAGGCCAGAAATTATCAGACTTTTGGGAACTGTTTTTCTTCCTTTTATCCTTGAACATCTTTGTGCCTACATGTTCAAAACTCCTATAATTTCACGCATTATAGGATTCAGACATAGTCTGTCTTTGAAGAAAACCAAAGACCTCCAGAGGTGATAACGCCCATGACTGTGGCCTTACCCACTCAAAATATTGCCAGTTCTCAGAATGGGTTATTCAGGTCACCAAATGCACAAACCCCATCGCATAAAAAGTATAACAGGCTGCAGCGCACCGCCCGGCCCGCGCCGTCGCGCCTGTCGTCTGCATAAGAGGCGGTCTGGTGACATTCGCCACTGCGAGCGGCCCGGGCCTGGCCAGGCGGCAGCCCGTGCCGCCACACTGCTGCCACAGCGAGCGACCCGGGCCTGGCCAGGAGGCAGTCCGTGCCGCCACACTGCCGCCACAGCGGGAGGCCCGGGCCTGGCCAGGAGGCAGCCCGTGCCGCCATACTGCCGCCACAGCGGGCGGCCCGGGCCTGCCCAGGAGGCAGTCCGTGCCGTCACACTGCCGCCACAGCGGTGCTAGGCACGCGGGGGCACGCTGCCACCGCCCATCTTCCTTCTGGCCGTACAAGGCGCGCGGAAAAGTGTGGCGTTCGCGCGCAAACGGGCCCATTGTCCAGGCCGTGCCCGCGGGCGTCGCTGCGATGACGTCGACGAGCCGCCGGACCAACAAGCCGCTCAACGGCTGCGCTGCAGGGAAAATGCGCCCTAACGGATCGGAAAAAGCGGATGGGTTTTCCCCGCGGTTGGACGCACAGACCGCCCTGTCGCGAGCGACGTGTTTCAGGTCAGCATGTTTGGGCATGGGACGACTCCTGAGCCACGACAGATTGATGCTGCAATGTGTAATGGGTTTCCCATTTGTGTAGTTGATTGAGACGGGTGTTACCGAACGTGTCAGCTGACCAGCCGCATGCTCGTGTTCAAAGTGAAAAGGATGGCGTGGAGCTGAAACTTACCGTCTCAGACCACTAGCCGTGTGGTGAAACATTTTTTCTTATGTTGGAACATGACTGTCCACATGATACGCGTCCGTATGGATTAAAACGTATAAACAAATATTTGCTGCAAAAACACCGGTTTCTAATAACATTACATGAAACACATCGCTACAGCCGTAGTGCAACACGCCCACGCACACACACACACACACACACACACACACACACACACACACACACACACACACACACACACACACACACACACACACACACACACACACACACACACACACACACACACACACACACACACACACACACACACACACACACACACACACACACACACACACACACACACACACACACACACAAATTCCTCTGGGCCACAGTACTCGGTCGGGCCCACCCTCTCTACGGGCTTCCGCTGCCCTTCGTCCTGTCCTACCGCATCGGATTATATTGTTGCATGCATCATAATCCATGCACATCACCGTTGGAGCTGAACTGTCTCTGTGACCGTAATCAGCTTTGGGTAGAGTGGGTACTCTTTCTCCATGTCGGCCCTGCCACGCCGTCCCTCCTCCCCGTCTTCCTCCCCCGCCCTTCCCCCTCCGTCCTTGACGGCGGGTCGGGTCGCGGTCGGTGCGCACACTCATTGACATGATGCTTATCGGCCTACACCATTCCGCTACGCTGTCCGCGCGCCGCATTGTGCTGAAGCGCGCCGTTAACGACACATTGCAGCCAAGCAAATCGTCTTACATAATCCTCGAGCATTGTTCAGTTCGCTTAGGGAGCTGACCAGCCTAGGCCAGTTTGAACGTCTTTTCGTAAAACGCTGTTAGCCCTGGTGTGCGTGAAAAGGGCGAACTCGGTGTGTCGGCGCTGTACGAACGTTGTGTGTCGGCGTTATATGATTACTGGATGCACGTTCGTAACCTTCACAGGAAGCACGGGAAAAACGTATACTGCCTCTTGACGTACAGAATCGAAACAATTAAGAAAAGTGTTCAAAGTCGCAGAAAGTCAACTTCTGTGACAATTTTTCTCAGATGATGGTTGGCGACACATAAAATGCTCTTAAGGTGGCGGAAGCAAACCCAGGGCATAATAGATAGTTAAGCCCTCTTAGATGTGTCGCATAGACCTGTCGCATAAAAGTCGCCGACGTAAAATACTTATTTTCGCATTCATGATTATCTTCTGTTCAAAATGCTGCTTTCATAGCGTACGGATCTTTTTTGACGTTCTTGATCGTTAACTAACATTCTTATCTCACCTGATTCTTAAAACGTCATTCTAAGCGTTGTTTTTTTCATAAACGTTTTTATGACAAACTAATTTCATCCTTATATTAATTTGCAAGAAACTAAGTTTAAGTCATAAGCTAACAAGGTATGCAAAACACAAAGTATTTTATCAGTCTCTCACGTGCGGTCAGTGGAAGGTATATGGAGCTGTGGCGATTCACCTTGGTAAGGGTTTGCGTTTACGACATTTTGCCGTCCATCTTTTGAGCTTGATGACGTCACCACTATTTAAATGTATGCTACGAAGTTCTCGAATCGTCAAATCAATGTCGGACGTAACTGATATCATATCAGATAGATGTGATGAATTTTCACCCATATTTGATCCTACAAACCTTCGACAAGAAACAAGTCAGCACAATTAGGACTTAAAAAGTGATCCACCTACCTTAGCATCCTTGTTTTTGAGATGTTAGAGAGACGGAAATTGACCTTTTTCGAAGTCTTAATTGCTCCATCACTGGGGCAAATAGGCGCGAAAATGTTTTGATTATATTAATCGGGCTGTAACACAAGCCCCATGAAACATACTTAAAATAATTCTTTCCACTCCCTGAAAAGCTCAGCAGTCATCAATTTTCCACTGGAGTAACTCTTAATTTGCACAAGGCCGGGAATGATTAGCTTCCGTCACATAAAAACCGATGAGGAAATCGCGCTACCCAGCAAAATTTCCTGAGCTGCGATGCGTTATCAAAGAGGCTGAAGATGAATCAGATCACGCACGTAAGCTCCACTAGTTCAAACGCGCACAATAGTCGTTTTATTACTCTAGCAGGTGACTCAAACGCTACAATGGTCGCATTAACCACATGCGAGTCATGGGTGCGCGCTATACGTGTCATCGCTGGGTGACCTAACGGCACCGAGAAACAAATGTGCACGTCCTTTCCGCGAGCGTTGGCTTTCTCTGACATGCAACCAGTGTCTGCGTCGATGTCGTGCCTGATATTGCAGAGTGATAACATCAGATAGGTAAATGTATGTGTTTTTCGAAGTCTTCATGCAGCGTTATTCCTGTGTCTGCACTATCTGCGTCATTTGGCATGTAGTGCACGACATAATCTGTTCGGCGAATTGCTTATGTACCGATCCTCACGAATGCCTACAACTCAGCTGCGAATAAATGGCTTGCCTGAGCGGGTGGTAGTAGTAGAGTACATACTGAAGCGCTCTCTGGGGTGCCATGGGTAGCGTGGTGACACAGCGGACTGAGCGCTCGTGCCCAAGATCGGATGCACACATTTCGCGACGTTTCCCTGGCCTTGTGTCTCGGCAACTGCATTGTTCGAATTCTGTGTTATTCTAACGATGATAACGCGACGTGCCGAAGACAAATGTGACCGCATATTCATATGTTTACACCACGAAATAGCTCCTGCTTCCTGTTTCGACTACCGAAAATGTGACATCTGGGTGGACGACATATTGGGAATGGAGGCATCTCTGGTGAGCACCAGCTGGCAGTTGCTAGGTATCAGAGCATGAACTCGCAGACCCAGGAGCCTGCCGGAGGCACCTCGCCTCTGCGTGGAGGCTCCTCGATTTACTGAGATATAGACTGCTGTCTTCAATATATTGTTGTCCCGTAAACCGCTTCACTGAGTGCGCCGTTGTCCTTCTACCTTGAGGTTTCGGAAGAAATAAAGTTTCTGTGGGCACGGACTCGGCAGCTCCTAAGTGACATGAAAGCCATCTAGATAATGGCCAAAACGAAATTGAGTGTAGTGGAGGAAAAACAGAACCCAAACACCGGGTCATCACAAACAAAAGTGGTTGTCAAGAAGTGCTGGCTTGTGAAGTGCTCGTCAAGAAGTGCCAAACAAGAGTGCTTGCTGGAGCGGCTCGAGTTGTTAGATATTAGTCAAACATTCAGCTAGATGCGTGGTGCGCGTGAGATTCTGCTCAGGTGTAAGGTGGGCGAGTATGTCTCTCACGGTGCTAAATTGGTTGGTGGGCATTGTTGTCGAGGCGATCCAGGGTTCAGGATATGTTTCACTGATTTACATTTGTAAGTCAGTGCGTAGGATGGTCTGCAATCGTTGAAATATGGAAAGCAGATCGGTAAAATTGAGTGGTCAGAAAAAATCAACTTCATCAGTAAATCTATTTAAAACACATGGCATAACCAGGCATTTTCTCTGCTAGATCATTCGTGTATTCCCATGCATCAGTGACCCTCTCCTGACCTTAAAGTTCCTGTTAAAGTTGGCAGGTGGCTGAATTCCATATCGTGGACTGTTACGACGATTGTGCATGCTGACCAGCCTGCTGACCTACCTGGTGACCAGCCACACACAGGAACTGAGCCGCAGCGCCGAGTGATGTGCCGAACACTAGCCAAGCCAACGTTTGGAATGGCTTCTTGTATGATGGAGACACTGATAGCCCGTTGCATTAGGACAGGTTTTCATAGCTGTAGTGCACTGCTTTTTTTCATTGCCTCACCCCCCACCAAAATGACCCCCAAATACGGAGTACTCTTTTGGCCAGAGACTGGACCCTGATTCGGGCATGGCTAGGGGTTCGGGCAGTTTGTTAATGGTACAATACGACCGTCGTTTGCGATGAAAGTGATTTTGCCTGTCGGTAAGCTCGCAATCGTTTCGTGGGATTTCAACGCGAGCAATACGTTTCATCATTTTGAACTCACATAGCCTTAACGTCTTGGCTATTGGAATGCGGATAGGGAACAATCAGCCAATAATCAGCACATCGAACCCAAATGTTCGCCAGTAATCAATCAGGAAGCGGTGAGCGTCATTTTAGAAAACTGTCCTAAAGTGCAATGTACCGTGACCTGATCCATGGGCAAATAGCTGAAATTGTTTTAACCAATATCCACTAGAAATAGTTTCTATCTAAGCATCAGTTTGGTCAGTCATCAAAAACACAAGCCATTCCAAATTCCTCGGCTTCTTTCATGCGGTTTGTGAGCGGCTAAAAGCCGGCCAATTTTCAGGCCATGCCATGCATAAACCCACTCGTGAACCGGTGATCCTCTGCCTATCGAATGTTGAACACCAGTGCTCCTCTGCCTAACGAATGCTGAGCACCAGTGCTCCCCCGCCTACCGGATGCTGAGCACCAGTGCTCCTCTGCCTACCGAGTGCTGAGCACCAGTGCTCCCCTACCTACCAATGCTGAGCACCAGTGCTTCCCTGCCTAACGAGTGCTGAGCACCAGTGCTTCCCTGCCTACCGAGTGCTGAGCACCAGTGCTCCCCTACCTACCAATGCTGAGCACCAGTGCCTCCCTGTCTAACGAGTGCTGAGCACCAGTGCTTCCCTGCCTACCAAGTGCTGTGCAGCAATGCTCCCCTGCCTACCGAATGCTGAGCACCAGTGCTCCCCTACCTACCGAGTGCTGAGCACCAGTGCTCCCCTGCCTACCGAACGCATCAATGACCGATACTCAATGAAATGATAAACCTCACTTGCACGGCCTCCGAGAAAACCAATCTGTTCCTTTCCCCAAATTTTGGCTTCATCTTCATGTACGCGTTCAGGGAATGACGATAGGCTGATATCTGCATAACTTCTGCCTCCTAAGTGGTATTCACGAGTCGACTTACGAAGGATTCATCACGGTGGTTTGCGCAAGTAGGCCCCGCTTCAGAACGTTTTCAGGGTGATTTCGACGATACTTGTACTTCTCCATCGGCCCATGAGACCGAGTGCGGCGCAACACGTCTCTTGTTTGTACCTCTGACTCCATTCTGAATAGCTCCCATGCTGTCCTATAAGCGCCGACCCCGTTCCGAACGGCTCATCTAGGTCGCTCCATCATTTTCTTCCATCTATTGACGTTTTCATCCGGTTTCGCGCTCCCTCACTGGCGAGGACCCAACTTTTGATGCAAAATTTTATCATCATTTACTCCCCGTTTAATGATCCGTCGCCGTGGGTAACCAGGACTTTAATGAACCAAACTCCGCCGTGATAAGTCAGCGCGCATAGCGTGTCGTTCACGCATACGCGGAACACATGAGAACCACTGGACGTGTCAGTGGATGCAAAATGATGACACAGTCGAAGCGCCAATAAACCCCAATGTTAGCAGCTAGCAGACAAAGTAGGGACATGTGGACAGCGCATGCAACTCTGCTGTTCCACGGAATAAGCGACCTGACTTGACATAGTGAATTGATCCCGGGTCAGCAGCCGTGGCAGCGTCCAGCTTACTGGACCCCTCCCTCTCGGCTCTCGTGCAGGGCACGTGACATGAGCTGGAGACAACTTCACCCCGGATAGTGACTCATCCCTCTCGTCTCTCATGCAGAGCACGTGACATGACCTGGCGACAACTTTACCCCGGATACTGACTCATCCCTCTTCTCTCGTGCAGGAGACGTGAGCTGGCCCATCATGGTGAGCTGACCCAGGTCAGCGGTCGGAGCGCCACTGTCAGCTTGACCCACCGCCACCCCGCGGCGCCGGCCTGAGCACCATGCCTCGGGAGAGGCGGGTCAAGTTCGACCGGCTGGCCACCGTCGAGGCCGAGGAGGACCAGGACCGCGGCATCGAGTTCACCACGCCTCGGCGGCCGCGACCGGTCAGTCTCCACACCTCCTCCCTCCCCGGCTCCGGTGGGGTCAGCTCGGTCGGGTCACTGTCGGCCACCTGAAAGGCCGGCGCCGGCGCAGGATGTGCCAGCCCGTCGCTAGCTGGCCGGCGGGTGCCGGGTGAGGCGTCAAGCACCCTGTAACAGCAGTGGTCTCGGGGTCTCAGGGATCTCAAGTGGCGGTTTACTACATCACCTCGCAAAATGTCTGTGCTGACGATCGAGCTGTTTGAGCGCGACATCAGAACTGAGTTGGTGCGGCGACGCACAGTGACTTCAGCAGATAAATGACATCCTAAATCTCCAGGAAGATGCCAGGCTACAGACTAGCCTTCATAGCAGCATGCTGTGAACGACGCTATACCATTCAGGGAAAAAACACTTGATGCCCGGTCGATTTCAGAGAGCTATCCGTAATTGGGAGCTGCATAATGATGCTTAAATATTTGCCTCAACGCATAACGCAAAAAACGTTCAAAACATCCGACATTCTTTTCCGAACATAACATTCCGTTTTCTTTGCCAAGGTTCATGAGAGCAGACGTGAACAAATCCAGCGTTTCGTGTGAGCGCATCATTCCAGGAGACCTTTAACGACGGCTTTGACGACTCCCGCAAACCATTTCAAACAAGCACTGTGCGCTTTTCAAATATGCTCCCCATTTTTACGGGAGAAGCCTCTAACAAATTGTCCACGAACAGGTAACACTCATGATAACTTGGCTCCGATCTAAGTCGAACACCATCCACCCCTGTACTAGCCCCCTCGGTTCGCACCCCGGGCGCGGTCTGTGAAGCGGCGCGCGCCAGTTGCATCTCCTCAGTGACGTTGTCCACCGCGACGTCATTCAGAGGCGTGGATACAAGGATGGCTGGAACGAGAACATTGTTGTTAACGATGGATGTAGCTGCGCCCCCCACATTTCCAAAAGTGATCCTAGCATTGTAAAAACAATCCACAGCATTGCTTGGAAAGAATCGACCTACACAATGCAGTTGAGTGCTTGACATCTCCGGCGAAGTTCCGCATTTGCATAGAAGCAGCGAAACTTTACCCAATGCCATTCAAAGCGGCGGCAGCGGACCGGCATCAGCGCCGGCCACATTAGCACAATCAGCACTGTGACACAGGTCATCGTGCAGCGGTCGCCGGCCGGTGGCGGCCGGGCGCACTGGCGGCGGCGCGACCCACTGAGATGTTCCCGAGAAATCAGACCGACGACGGCGTGCAGGTGTAGGTGGAGGCCGGCCACCGCCCGCGCATGTGGCGATGTTCCGCTGGACGGCCGACGCAGTGCACGGGCCGGCCTGTGGTCCTTTGCCGCGGAAAATATCGCTACAACTCTCGCGTTGCACGGGAATTGGTCCGATCCGAGGCTTGCTCGCGCCGCACGAGCAGGTCACATCTCGTGTTTTTCTCTGTACACGCTTTTCCACTCAGAGGTTATGATCGGGCACGCCTGTCGGAGAGAGGTGTTGCAGCTCCTGGTCCTGGCGCGCTCACCCGCTGGTGCTGAGGTCAGTGGCAGTGGCGCTTCTCCTCAGCGGGCAGGGTCGGCTTCACACACGAGGGTAGAATGGACGACATTTGATGGCGCAGGTTCTCGAACACTGACCACTATGCACACAGCCATGAGGGGCATGACCAGGTGCTTGCGCACATATAAGCCCCCGGGGCCCATCCCCTTTTCTTGCCAAATTGATGACACTCATTACATATACGTACATTACCAGACGTTGATAGCAAAAAAAAAAAAAAAAAAATCCGGACAGAGTAGAAAAAATAAGAAAATTGAAAACTCGTTTGTTGGTTCAAACAAGTAAGAAATAGCGCACACCTTCGTCATGCTAAACTCGGTTTTCCCTGAAAATTCGTGAGCTATACCACCCACTCCCATTATGCAAGCCTGCTTTCGACATAGGGCATGGTGCCTTTACAGCACGCGCACGCATAACGAACGTACATACATCCATATAAGTCGTGTCATTAGTGTCAACAGTCCAGACCTTCACATATGATAATTTATTTACCTTATTCATTTTCCGCTGCCCGTGGGGTAGCCCACACCCGCCCGTTACCCATTCCCGAAAAGTTGTAACCCCCGTTTTCATTTTTTCCGGCCCCTTATGTCTAAATTATGGGGAAGTTTGTAGATTACATTCAAACTTACCGTTTTTTCGCCGATAATTGTAAAACTAGCGTAAATGGAGCTTATTGTGACTGAAGGGGGTGCAAGCAGAGCAATGTGTAAACGTTTCTTGAAGCACATAGCTGGGATTCTGCAGTTTACTTATACCTACACCCATACCCCAGATTTTCCCAAAACCCGTGCGCACTCCAGGCACCCATTCCAAAGGAGCGCCCGAGGGCTTACCAAAATTCTTGAAGGATCCTAGCACAGCGACATGTCAGTTTTCAATGGTGACACTGGAAACGCGTGGTTGTGGTACTTCCATTCTTGGGCGCGTACAGTGAACAGTTCGGTGCCTGCGGGACAGGGAACAGCTCGGTACCTGCGGGACAGGGAACAGCTCGGTACCTGCGGGACAGGGAACAGCTCGGCACCTGCCGGAGCCCCGAACCGTGAGCCGACCGGCGCCGCCGGCTGGTGCCCGGGCCGACCCGACCCCGCGGCCCCGCGAGGACTGGCTGCCCCGCGGCCCGTCAGCCCTCCCCGCCTCTTGTGTTGCTCTCTGGCAGGCCACGGGCGCACACAGCTCAGGGCCTGTCGGAGACGCTCTGTGCGAACTGGACGCGCCTCCCCGCCTCTTGTGTTGCTCTCTGGCAGGCCACGGGCGCACACAGCTCAGGGCCTGTCGGAGACGCTCTGTGCGAACTGGACGCGCCTCCCCGCCTCTTGTGTTGCTCTCTGGAAGGCCACGGGCGCACACAGCTCAGGGCCTGTCGGAGACGCTCTGTGCGAACTGGACGCGCCTCCCCGCCTCTTGTGTTGCTCTCTGGCAGGTCACGGGCGCACACAGCTCAGGGCCTGTCGGAGACGCTCTGTGCGAACTGGACGCGCCTCCCCGCCTCTTGTGTTGCTCTCTGGAAGGCCACGGGCGCACACAGCTCAGGGCCCGTCGGAGGCGCCCTGTGCGAACTGGACGCGCCTCCCCGCCTCTTGTGTTGCTCTCTGGCAGGCCACGGGCGCACACAGCTCAGGGCCTGTCGGAGGCGCTCTGTGCGAACTGGACGCGCCTCCCCGCCTCTTGTGTTGCTCTCTGGCAGGCCGCGGGCGCACACAGCTCAGGGCCTGTCGGAGGCGCTCTGTGCGAACTGGACGCGCCTCCCCGCCTCTTGTGTTGCTCTCTGGCAGGCCACGGGCGCACACAGCTCAGGGCCCGTCGGAGGCGCTCTGTGCGAACTGGACGCGCCTCCCCGCCTCTTGTGTTGCTCTCTGGCAGGCCACGGGCGCACATAGCTCAGGGCCCATCGGAGGCGCTCTGTGCGAACTGGACGCGCCTCTCCACCTCTTGTGTTGCTCTCTGGCAGGCCACGGGCGCACACAGCTCAGGGCCCATCGGAGCCGCTCTGTCCGAACTGGACACCTATAGCACTGGTTCTCTCCGATTCAGGCGCGTCTTCGCGCATCTGGTGATGCAAAAAGCGCATCTAGTGGGCGCCAATAAGGGACGGTGGGAAATCATTCCGAGATATTACGGTTTGCTGCTTCAGCACAGGGTGGTATGGCACTAGGGGAGGGGGAGAGGAAGAAATATACTTTCATTTCAGCCAATTTGAGATTTTCTTTTTGATAGAACGAAGACAGGCATTTTTGATGGGCACATCACTTTAAGCGCATACATGCTTTATAGATTCGGCATTGTGGCGATCAAAAACATTGGCCTGCTTTCCTGTCGTGTTACTTTCGCTTTATACTGTTCGAGTAATTAACTATGCCCAAACGAAGGGCAATTAGCTGACGCTCCATTTTATAAACGGAGTGCATCGCGATGTCTGCTCCTGTTTATAAAACTAAAAAAGGAGAGCGACCATCTGCACTACCACCCACATGTAGAAGAAATGCAACGAGATGCTTGTCATGCGCGATTTCTCGGCGAATTAGCCAGGTTGTAGTAACCTCTGTCGTGTCTGTAAAATTCGGCACCTCCCACCTCCCGAACAAAGCATGCAATCAAATCCAAGCCATATACCTTTTGGTGACAGATACCTAGTATAAACGTTGTTGAGAATCGGAAAAAACTTGTGCGCGTTGTCTCGTTACCAGATTCGTAAGCCTTGCCAGTGGCATTAGCGGCATTTTGACAGCGCGCTCAGTACAAATATCCTTGACAGCTTTAACGTCAAGAATGGTCTTGAAACACTATAACCCTGTCCCGCACACTCTTTTCACATGAAATGTGCATTGCATTTGATCCGATTACTCAGAATGAGCTCAAATTTAATGCAGTCAGGTTAAAAATGTAGGAGCGCACGTTGAATCAGACCAGCACAATGAGACCCAATAGCCCGATAACAGTTCAAGGGGAAACTGATTCCGTGGGGAGGCGACCTTCGCGTGAACCACGCTTTTTATATGGCACCCAAAAGGTATTTGCGCACCAATTGGTGCTCTACTTAAAGTTGTGGAAACATGGATGAACACTCCCGCACTTCCTTAAAATTTGGGCAGCGAAAGTCCTTGTTTGAATACAGCTCATGGTTGTGGAGGCCCTTGACTTGGCTGATAATGAAATACGATGATTGTTATCATGCAGGTAGATGAGGGAGATCTGATGTCACTAGCTACTTCCAGTTACGCGCCTGGCTGTTCTTGCGAAACATGGCGTGATCTATTTTTACAGTGAGGTTTTTCCGTCGTCCTGCACGTATACATTTTCCTGCTTTCCAGATGTCTGAATCAGCAGCGTATTGCTTAAAATTTAAGACCTTTGAGCTGGTTTTACAGCTGGGATGTTACAACGGTGGCCATTCGCATTATGCATCGTCAGCAAACTGAGTTACTCGGTCATAAAATGCTCACTCTTCGCGTTTGATCTGAGCTTAAGCCGGCGCTGCACACCGCCTGCGGTAAAAATACTTCCAGGCGAACTATAGAGGGTGTGTACAGAGGTGCACTTTTTCTACGCGTTGTGGTGGAATTTGAACTGGAATGCTGCAGATGGAAGCATTCGATGCAGTGGCATTGCCAGCTGCGGTTGTTTTGACCTATCATGGGTGGATGCAAAATATGCTAGTAGACAAAACATTTGCAAACAGAGACGTAGTATATTTCGTCTGACGCACTGTTTCAATCGCTCCTCGACATGTTTTGCACTACAGATTACGTCGATTCTTTGCTCTAACAATTGAATTTACCTCCACTGTTCCGCGCGGCGGTCAGCTGCACAAGTATTTTGTCCCTGTCGTCCCGGGACTCGATCCGTATTTGCATTTTACGTTTCTCGTTAATAAGGCTGGCTATTGAGCCAAGACGCGGTCATGTCCTGAGCGTGCTGTCTAGCCCACGGTGGCGCAGCCGCTGTGGATCCGCGCCAGGCCCTATCGTCGCTGGTTATTGGCTGCTGGGCCGATGGATGGTCATTCAGCACACATCGCCCAGTCTGGTGTTCTGTTCAGTGCAGGACGGCGACTACATTAAAGCGTTTTGTCCAGACATTTTTTTTATGATAAAGCCGATACCATTGGAATGCTGGGAAGGAGCGGTGCCTGAACATGATGGCTGTTTTACCTTGTCCGCGCGGCCTTGAACGGTGGGGATTCGTATGAAGAACTTTCGCCCTTATCGAAAAGTGAAAAAACACCTCGCGTGCTTAATTACACTGTTCCAGGGCTTCGTGACGAGGACGTGCACTGCAGGCTTTTTTGGTCTGCTCTGCCACTCAGGGTTCGCTGAAGAATACGGAGTGGACTCAAAAGAAGTTTTGGCACGTTGCATTCCGAATCAGGTCTCAGGTCGCCATGGGTGAAGGACAGTACAGTGCCTGGCTTTTTTGCCATCCGTCTCCCTTTGTTTGGACTGGCATGGGACCCGCGACGAATAAGGCTGTCATCGTCTTCTAATCATTTGCGCTTGGTCTGAATTAGGTAACTGATGTGTGTGCTCACTGTGTCTAGTTTTCAATCTATTTATGTTTATTTTCGGCATCAGTCAGCCACTCCTGCCAATTCTTCAGACGGGCATGTACACTTCTTTAAAAGGGAGCCTCTCAGTGAAAAAGACCGACAGTCGTGACGAAACTCTACTGATAAGAATATACCGTTTGCCCTGGAAGCCACAATCTATTTTACACTAAAAATGCAATGTTTACGATCCTAATGCGAGGAGTCTGAAAAGTTGAGCTTTTTATTGCTTTTGCGACAACAATGTTTCAAAATAAATCAAATCAGGCGGTTAGCTGATAAACCCTGCCACTGTGAACCCTGCTCACCGGTGAGCGTGTTCAGTCTTATTATTGACCAAAGCACGTGGTGTGCAACATGGCACCCCGGCTACGCGGTGATTTCTGACTGGCCACTACCAACCGGACTTCCTATCGAACTGACCTCCATGGCAGTTTTAACAACTCTCTATCAGCCTCTCTTTCCACAACTCTGCTACTGGCCTCTGAAATCCTGCCACTCCCCCTGTTCACCCACTGCCTGGTTTCTACCATTGTATGCTGGTATATACCCACCTGCGCTCTGGTAGAGATCTGGCCATTGTCACGAGGATAAGAACGTCATGAGTTCATGATATTTTTATCAGCATCCTGCGGAATTTTGTGTAGAGGCTGCTGTTATTTCACAATTCAGTATCCTTTTTAAGGTTTTCAATATTCTTGGCCGCTTAACTCGGTGTTGCTACTCTCAAACGGCATGGCTGCCACATTTGCACAAGTTATCATGATGTGTTAAATTATCACTGTTAATGTACAACATTGCTTGAGGCTACGTTGTCAAATATTTACATCGTCTGCTGGGATCCTCTACTTTCAAATCGGTCGTGACATTTGCTGTGTTTTCAGCACCAGATTATTTATGTTTTGATGCTTGTACTTGAGCTCCGTTTGCCAGCTCCTTGTTCCCTTTTTCCCGTCTGTTCACTATACCACAGTTAATGATGCTAAAGTACCCAACTGTGACCCAGGTTGGCTTCCCTATCCATGACGAGATTCTCGCCATAACACTGATACTCAAACTATCTTTGATTGGCGCCATGGAGCCACGCATGTTGGAAATAGGTACATGAACTTTTGACCCTAAGCTTCCGATAATCAGAAAAAGATGATGAAGCTAAAGAGAGAAAGCCTCAACCGTCTGTGCCGCGCAAAAGGAGGCAGCTTGTAGTTGTGCCTCATGAAATCGGCCACAGGCCCAGGGTACTCCGCGTTAATGGCGGCACGCGATGCGGCACAAGGGGCCGCGGGCTCACCGATTGCCAAACCCCTGACGTCACCGCCCTGCGCCGGCCAGTAGCCTTGGGGTGCTGTTATTTGCAACGGCCATGGGGAGCAGTTATTCGAGGGTTTAAAAGCACAATGGCATGCAACCGGTGTCGTTGATTGCAGTGGCAGGCGGTGAGGGTCCGCTGGACCGTCTCGCTCGCCTCGCCTCGGCTGTTGGGGCGCTTGCGAGGGACGCTAGCCATGGCCGTGGGTTCAACGGAGAGGAGGCTAAGCATCCGTTCCCAAGTTTGTTTGTTTTCTTTTGGTAGGCCTTTGATGCTTTCCGGTATTGATCGTAAGAAGGAAGGACTTTTTCACGTTTTCATAGACGGTGTCATCGGGTACGTTGAAGGGATGCTTTGAGATCCGGTATTCCTAAGAGGAACGTGTTGCGAGGACCCTGAATCCACCATCGACCATTCAACGATGTCCCCACAGGGTGAGTCTTTGGCGCATATTTTGATTATAGCCTGTTCAGCAGCCACGCGGCCAGCAGCCAGCAGCGTAGCCAGTACACACTGCCACCCATCGGTCAGCAGGATTTCTGACCGCCTGGCGCAGGGAGTGTGCTGTTACGCCCGATGTTAGTTAGAGCTGTTTGCTGTTTGACCCGAAGCTTAGGCCCGCCGCTGTAATTAAGATGAGTTGCATTTGGCTGTTTTACGCTCCCAGATGCACTTTGTAGTGGCGCGTGCAGCGACAGCTCGCCAGCGTCATAATCGCATATTTTCTGGTTGTAGTAGCCTCTGAGTGTGGCATTCTCTAGAACGCGTTTTTTCCGCGACCTGTTGCTACAAATACTCATTGAATTTGGTTCTCACTGCGCGGCATGTCATAGCCGCTCCGTGCCAGCTCCCATGGCTTGCTGCCAGGTTACTGTCTTTGACGAAATCAAAGAAGTCCATCGCTATTGCTAGCCACCAACCAACACGACCTGCCATCCAAGTGGTCCGGTGTCCGGCACTCCACTAACTCATCGACGCAAACGCCGAAAAACGTCAAAACACTTTTTATGTCAGATTGAGCTCCATATCCCGCTTCATCCTTTCATCTCCAGGGCAACGATGGCTTGGACGTGATCATGACTCTGGCTCCGGCGCAGACCTGTCACGTGTAGCCCTTCGCTTGCGGGAGATGCCTCTTATCTTACCAATGGGTGACGGGGGTGTTGGTACCGCTCCTTCACTACTTGATTATACATAGATTTATTGACGTCGTACCGAATGTCGTACAGGCTGCAAGAGCACTTCACAAAACAGGTGGCTATCATTGTGTTATTTCATGAGTTATGTTTGCGTAGAATTTGAGGAACAGCTGCCAAAAAGGGATTAATAGATCGAGCGTAACACATCTGGATAAAACTTATCAGACGGCGATGTAGGATGGTTGGGAATACAGTGGGCTGACGCCAGTTGTACCGGTAAGGATGTTGCACTCAACAGGGGGCATCAAGGATATACAAGTAAGATTTGTCCTGTCTGTAGTGGCCTGCAGTATTGAATTTTGCATTTGTGGTGGCTACTGCCGATAGAACGCGTGTAATGAAATTGCAATAAATACTGCTAAACTGGGGCATACGTATACGCACTACGACTTGGGGACGCATACTTAGGTGACAGTGCCACTTCCGATCACACGCTGACGGAACAGAGCACGATCGGCGCTAGTTGCGAGCGGCCGGCTACGAACAGGCCACCCGGCGGCAGCGCCGCCGACCAGCGCCGAACACGTGACCGTAGTCGGCGATCCTGGTCCCGCCCTTCGCTGTCGGGTCGAGGAATAGCTGGCTAGGCGGTATGCATTGCGTTGGTTGTCTCCACTATTACCGTTAACGTCAGCACGTGCAATGTCGGGATTGGAACTTCCTTGGCCCGCTTTTCCAGTTTTAAAAAGGCATCTGGCAGGCCATCACACTGCCGTCCAATGGTACAAAGGCCTAAGCGCCAATAGGTAAAAAAGCACTTAGCCCTTTTGCCTTTGGCCGGCAGTTTAGTTAATGTTCCGAAGTGCCATTTTAAACGCATTGTTGCAGACTTAAGCTTGCTTTGATTTCCTGACAAATTTACCCATATCCACCGCCTTTCTCAACACATGGCCGCTATACAAAGTCGCTAGTCATCATGTGTCACTGAATGTCGATTGTGACTCACAACAGACTGGTGCTGCTTTGCCCCACTGCCACTGCATTGTCCGGCAAAACCATTCTGTGACGCACCGAAGGAAACAAAAAATCCGGCCTGCTGTATTTGCCTTTATGTGCGAATACAGTTTTTTAGAGCATTGTTCGAGGAGTTGTGTGGAATAGTTCAACTGTAATTCAATCATCGATACGTAATCGTTTGATTACGTCATCGTACCATGCACACAATTGATTGAGAGCAAATGTACAGCTGCTATATTTGGAAATCGTATCCACGAAAACCAGATACGAACGACTCGACAGTTACATTTTCTTGGCCTTGATCGCTGCACGGCTAATGGAATGACAGAATATAAATAACCTCATCATCGCATCATGGATGCCTGGGCGACCTTGAAATAGTCTCCCTGAAATAGTCTGCACAGCCTCGCGGGCGTGTAGTTCGGAAACTAGACAGACTTAGGTCTTAAGGAAGGCAGGGCTATGGACTGCACCGAATGATCTTCAATATGGCTATTTTAGTTCAAACCCCCATATAGATGGGAAACACTCCCTTTGAAGAAGTGAAGAATAACTGCACCGCTGACCTCAGTGACGGTCGTGATGTGGTTCTTTGCATCCCGTGTAGTTTGGCATAACAAAAAGGGCCACTGACTCAACAGCATTTTTGGCCTTCACAGTCGTAGGCAACAGACCTCGTGGGTTGCAGATCCGTGTAATCAGGTAGCTCAGCATCTGGGTAATTTCGTTATTGCCACAAAACATCTTGGAGACCAAAATATTGATATCGACACTCCAGATTACTGGAAATGTGGTACTTTGTGAGAGATGATTACCATTTTTCAGAATGAATCAGTTCTGTCTTTCACCATTTTTTTACCACTTACCACTTTTTACCGCTTCTTATCTCAGTCATACAATGCACCCGACTGGCATCCTATCGCGTGCGCACTGCCTGAAACGCCCTTTACTTTTGCTCAGACTCCTAAGGGAACCGATTCGGGTGCAGACCACCTCAACACTATCCGCTTTGATCCCGACTGCATGCAAGATGGTGTGATAGGTCATCACACATGAGGACTGCTTGCGTATAGCCCAATCAAGCATTTGCAAAGCACAGGTCGCTGTGTGGAGAAACACGCCACATTTCCCACCATCTCCGTCACACACACGCAGGCCCCTTCGAGCATAGTTCGGCGTGCAGTTTAGCCGGAGAAGCGGACGGACGTCTCCGTGGCAGCGTCACGGCAGCCCCACGCCCAGCCCACCGGTAGTGCGCCGCTGCTGGTGTCACGTCTGCTGGTCTGTGGTCCGTGGCAGCTCCGTGGTGGCGACACACCCAGCCCGCCGATAGTGCGCCGCTGCTGGTGCCACGTCTGCTGGTCTGTGGCCCGTGGCAGCTCCGTGGTGGCGACACACCCAGCCCGCCGGTAGTGCGCCGCTGCTGGTGCCACGTCTGCTGGTCTGTGGCCTACGGCAGCTCGGGGCGACCGACGCCTGCCTCGCCCCTTATGAGGTTATGCTTTCAACGGTGCAGAGCGAGCTGACGGTGGGCGGAGAGCGTGCACGCGGCAGCGCCCGCGGCCTCGCCGTACAGCGGGTACATACCTGGAAGCCGTCTCGACGGCGGGGAGCAGTATGCAGGCGGGAGGAGTACGGGACCTGGGGCACTGCGCGGCGGCCAGCGCGTGGGACGATCACCGGCCGTGGCGCACCACGCGAGCTGACGTCACGACTTCGCGAAAAATATGCGCTATGTCGCCTTATGCACGGAAGTTCAACATGCAACGCGTCAGTCTGGCTTGTTAGGACTTTCACGTGCTGTCGGTTCCAAAAAAACTTGGATAGCCGAGGTCGACTTCCCAACTGAGGCCTTACAAACAGTTCGGGTCTCTGTCCACGAGCTGGCACACTGTTGGGTGTGGTTCGGGTCTCTGTTCACGAGCTGGCACGCTGTTGGGTATGGTTCGGGTCTCCGTCCACGAGCTGGCACGCTGTTGGGTGTGGTTCGGGACTCTGTCCACGAGCTGACACGCTGTTGGGTGTGGTTCGGGTCTCTGTCCACGAGCTGGCACACTGTTAGGTATGGCTCGGGTCTCTGTCCACGAGCTGGCACGCTGTTGGGTGTGGTTCGGGACTCTATCCACGAGCTGGCACGCTGTTGGGTGTGGTTCGGGTCTCTGTCCACGAGCTGACACGCTGTTGGGTATGGTTCGGGACTCTGTCCACGAGCTGGCACGCTGTTGGGTGTGGTTCGGGTCTCTGTCCACGAGCTGGCACGCTGTTGGGTGTGGTTCGGGTCTCTGTCCACGAGCTGGCACACTGTTGAGTATGGTTCGGGTCTCTGTCCACAAGCTGGCACGCTGTTGGGTGTGGTTGGGGTCTCTGTCCACGAGCTGGCACGCTGTTGGGTGTGGTTGGGGTCTCTGTCCACGAGCTGGCACGCTGTTGGGTGTGGCTCGGGTCTCTATCCACGAGCTGACACGCTGTTGGGTGTGGTTCGGGACCGACGCTAATCTCAGCAGCCGCCATGCAGCCATGCAGTCAGTCTGAGGACGCGTGGAACGCCGTGCCTTCCGAGGCCGCTCCGGCCCTGAGACATTTCTGGGAAACTTTCAAAGGGGCGGAACTCAGGCCTGACAACTTGTCTCAGGCGATCAGCTAGTTATTACATAACTTGTTTCTTTTTCTGTTTGGTGTCATCCTACATGTGAAGAAAATGGAATGCGGAAAAGAAGACACATTTATTGTTCATGCTGTTATTGTGAACACGTTTCACGCCAGCTGAAATGCACCGAGGCCAGTTGACTGTGACTCATATGTTGCCAGATCTCACATGGAATACGAGCAGCCGATGCGCATTTTCCACAACAATGTGGGGCGAATATCACTTTGTTTGATTTCATTGCGTCCGATCCCTTTCAAGTTGTTACGTTAGCTTCTATTTTGACTCTCCCAGCTGTTTTCTCACATTCATCGATGATATGGGACGGGATTCGTTATTAAAGAGTGGGGGCGTTTTCTGGAAATAAGTATCTATGCGTTGCCACTGATAGCTTTCAGATGGAATTTAAATACCAGTGTTGGATGTTTTACAGAGAATTCGAGCATAACAAACGAGCAAGACAACGTGTGAAAAAATAACACGGTTGTTTGCTCGAGTCCTGTTGGGCTCCATTTCACTGAGCATGGTTTAATGCAGGGTAGCTGGTCGCGCCATTCATGGATAAGCCAGATGCATCTGGCCCAAACTATCGAGCAACTTTGTTCCTAGCTGGGTTACAAGCCTGCTTGTAACCAAATAGGACTGGGGATCTTAGCATGCAATGCCAGGTCCTGACACGGCTGCGTGATAGCTACGTTTCTCCCTCCCTGTCGCGGACACCTTAGGAGGGCATTCTGCCTGTGTGTGGCCGTTGTGCCCGACATCGATGCGTGTGACAACTACAGCGGGCCGAAATGGACACCTCAACCGCTGGACCATCTGAACGACACGAGCGCTGTCTCGGGACGAAGGGCAAAGTACACGGTTGGGCGTGGAAATTACACGAGGCTTAACTCATGCTTAATTCCGGACTCTCAAGCTTGAAGCAGAGGCAAAACTGGCGCCAAATTCGCGCCACGACGGTCCAGTTTGCAGAGAGAGAGAGAGAGAGAGAGAGAGAGAGAGAGAGAGAGAGAGAGAGAGAGAGAGAGAGACTCTACACACACTCCCTCTCTCTCTCTCTCTCTCTCTCTCTCTCTCTCTCTCTCTCTCTCTCTCTCTCTCTCTCTCTCTATATATATATATATATATATATATATATATATATATATATATATATATAATTTCTGTTGCCCGGTATTTGATGTGTGTATGCGTGTGTGTATGTGCGTGCGTGTGCGTGTGTGTGTGTGTGTGCGTGTGCATGCGCGTGTGCTGTGCGTATGCGTGTGTGGGCGCGACAGTGCATGAATCATGGCATCTAAACAGAGTAGCTCTCGCGGTCGACCCTAATTTTCAAATCTGAAATGCAGCTGTCCCCAACCTGTCGTGCAGCGGCACAGCGGGTCGTAGCAGGCCGCAGGTAGCAGGCTGCACTGACACATTTGGGCACATTCAGACAAGTCTTTGTGTACTCCGGATATCATTCTGCATTCATAAATGCCCGGCTACCGATAATAAGCGGTCCGCTACCGCTACCGGTCCTACAGCGCCGCCGACCCTACGCCGCCGCCGGCCCTACACCGCCGCCGGCCTACACCACTTCCGGCCCTACACCGCTGCCAACCCTACGCCGCCGCCGGCCCTACACCGCTGCCAGCCCTACGCCGCTGCTAGCCGTACACCGCTGCCGCGCCGGCGCGGGCTACCGGTGGCTGGCAACCTGGGAGCCTCAATGGTAGTCGACACACGATCTTTGAACTAAAAGGGAAGACAAGCGGTCTTTGAACTTGCCGCATGACAAGCTGTGACTCACTGCTCGGATTAAGTCCTTATGATGTTGACATAATTCTGCTAATCCCTGGGTCCAGCAAAATCCGTGTGTGAACTTACCTGGTTCGTGAATGTGCTGACAATTGTGGCATTGCTTTTGGTCACGGTCGCAAAAAAGACGGAAGGGGCATGATTTCTGTTGCTCGATATTTGATGGGGAGGACGAATCGCACAAAAAGCTCACCTTAAAAAGTTCAGCAATGACGGAGAGTTTGCAGGCCGCCCGATAAATTAACCTAAGTAACTGTACTGCTACATTTGCTTTAACACGCGCTAGGGTGGGGGGGGGGCATTTTGATCCCCTCCAAACGTTTTTCCCAAATGATTTTCCAAATGTTTCATAGATGTCGACCATTAAATGGTGGATCGTTTGACATCACCAATTTAGATGTACCTTGTAAGGTCACTGTCCTACGGCAGGTCGAATTCAGGCCACAAATTCAGCGAAGACATTTTATTAGGAAATCATTCAATTTGATGCAACAACGGAGTGTTGCTCGAAGCCATTCATCTCTGTGATAGTTTCCTAGGCAACACAACAATTGAATTAACAAGTCAAACCAAGGTAAATTTCAATCTGTTTTATTACGCTAGAGCTCGCTGTATGGGGAGTTTTTGGTACCCATTTTACATTTATTGATAACGGGAATCACATTATGCATCTTCCATGGCATTCTCTGCAGCCAGAACAGGTTACTGACCTAAACTGACTCAGGTGGACATTTTGGTTTTAGTAGCATATTGCTTATTGTAATCCTTGACGCATATTCAAAGACAAAACTCAAAGCGCTCTTATCTGATTTTAGAAATAATGACATTCAAAAGGCTGCTCAAGGCCACTGACCCTAAATAAACACCAGTGACCTTTTGCTGAGAACAGATATCTAGGTTCACGGTGGTTACATGGAGAGGTCTCGGAGCACTTTGGACACCAATTTTGAATTTGATGTTGTTTGACTTTATTTGACCCGAAAGTCATGATTTAGGAACCTCAAATTTTGACACTAGCGAGTTCACGTACAGGTTAACACATCCTGTGAATTTGGTGTATGTAGCTCTCGCAGTTACTGAGATCTCAGCTTGGTCAAATTGACCTCCACCCGTGCGAAGGGTGTTCAGCCAGCCACCCGGGCGCGTGTTAATGCACATCGACCTTGCGGCATGTTCCATGCGAGACAGCCAGACATACTTAACGACCGTGACGACACGCACCAACGATATGCGGCCGTGATGGGTGACCATACAGGTTTGTTTACTTCTTTACTCGGTGCAGGCGCTTTCCTTTCTGATCACGCTCAGAGTTCTGCAAAACTATCAAGTTTGCGCATGCAGGAAATTGTCATGATGGTTTGGGATCGGTACTTAACGGTTTCTTGGCGGCAGTCGCGATGCTCGGTATAACGGCTCACATACCATTTATACTGTGACCTTCAGAACGACAGGGGACTGTTAAAAATGAGGCCATGACGGCAGGTATTTCGCGTGCTCACATATGCTTTCTCACAAAAAGGACTGTGGTCTCTGTAAGGCATGCCAACTTGTTGTTTTGGAGCGATTCCCATAAAGTAGCGGTCCATCAAACTTCAGGCGGCTTTTAACCGTCTGGCTGACCAAAGTACGTGCTGGCTAGTCCATGGCGGAGCAGATTTTTCATACACCAATTGGGTCACCCCGTCCCCGCACTTCTCGTGGTAAGCTTGGCCACGGTGCTATGTATGCGAGGACACCATGGTACAGAAGAGAGAAGAGTACCATCCAGGTAGCAGGTTCACTTTCTCCTTTGTGTTGAGGTTGGGTTGTGCTTCCGTCAGCGGTAGTCCAGCAAGGGAAGGGGGGAGGGGGAGGGGGGTCAGAGCCAGTAGTTGCCCCCTCACCTGTCGGGCTACCTCCCGCTCCCCAAAAAGTAGGAGGCTCCTTTGCCCAAACTGAAGGTTTTATCGTCAGCATTTCTCACCAAAATTCAAATCAAGGAAGCATCCACAGCTGAGGTAGGGTTTCTTTACTGGGTACAGGGCCCTTGAGCTTCTCTGCACTAAGTGGCTCGCTTCAAGGGCCACGCGGCCCTATGCTGTGTTAAGAGGACATGTGTTAAGATAAATTCTCATAATTTATCACAAGCCTTTTAGTGGAGAAGAATTATGGTCATGGTGAAAACCAAGTGCCGGAAGAAGATAAGATATGTGGTATATTTTGTTGTAATATCCCCGCAAAGACATCACGTGGGCCCAAGTCAACATTACGGGAGGGGGGTGGGGGGGCAAAATGAAATAAACACGAGGGCCAGGGTCACCTCAATTATACGAGTAGGCAACCCTGAATATAATTTTTTCTCTCGAAAATCACGTAGTATACAGCGTATGGGCATATGACAGAGTGCAGTGGCATAATGATTTACCCCGCCCTGGAGCAGGTACCGTGTCGGGGTCATAGGTTTGTTGCTTGCGTCCCGGGGATTGCTTTCTCCGACGAGCTCTGCTATGAACTGTTTATAATAAGTCAGCGATTCCTCATGCACTCGGCTAAACATGGCGCCGCTACATTCGCAATAAGCTAACCCGGCGCATTGTCCTTAAAGGGCGTCATTTATGATGCCACACATTTCCTGGTATGCAGCGCGGATAACATACAGCGCGGAAAACACACCCTGCGGATAACATACAGTGCGGGTAACATACAGCGTGGTTAACACACAGCGCGAAATACACACCGCGCGGATAGCATACAGCGCGGGTAACCTGCAGCGCGGATAACATACAGCGCGGATAGCATACAGCGAGGATAACATGCAGCGCTGATAACATACAGCGCGGAAAACATACTACGCGGATAGCATACAGCGCTGATAACATGCAACGCGGATAACATACAGCGCGGATAACATACTACGCGGATGACATACAGCGCGGATACATGACTGATCGTTCGTCATCGTGACGCTTTTATCAACACATGTGATTGCATTTGTCCTTAGCTTCAGCTGCGCAAGGGGTTTCTTATTTCGGTTGTTCTTGGCCATTTGTGGTGTTGTACGTTCGAACCTAGCCATCGGACCGGTGTTTTGTCGTAAAGACATAAAGTCATAAAGGCATGAAGACATCTGGCCAACAAAGGGTCACCAGGGCTCATAGAGGTTGAACTACTTCGGTTCCATACGCATCCTCGGAACTAATCTTACCAGCTGATCTGCCTAAATTTAGGTATGAATGTGATATTTAGATCGATGGAACTTGTCCAAGCAATTTTTAAATGCTGCGAGGGAGGAATATTCAACAACTTCGCTTGACAGTCCATTCTAATGACACACTTCTTTTTGACTATATGACATCTGCCCATTCATATCTCTATTTCTAACTTCCGCTTAATGAAACTGGCTTTCTGTATGTTTCGGCCTAATTTCTAGTGCTTCATGTAGATCTACCTTGTCTGTCCCTTTCATAGTCTTGAATGCCTCTATCAGACCACCTCCAAGCCTGCTTTATTTCAATGAATACAAACGCAAGGCCATAAGCCTATCCCTATATTATAAGTCTCCAATCCCATTTATCATCCTGGTTGCTTTTCGCTGGACTCTCTCCAGTCTATTCATATATTTCTGGAAGCGTAGGGAATTAAACATGTACACAGAACTTCAGATGTGGTACGCCATAAGCTAATTACAGCTTTTGACATCATTCATACACTCCTTCCTACTCCTGTTAATAAGTTCAATAATCCGAATTGCTTTGCTCTTAGCAGCCCCATATTGTTTTCACCCTTTAGAAATTATATCCCCCAAGTCTATTTCTAGCTCAATCTGGTCTACTCCCAGCCTCCCATGCCGTCCATTTTATAGCCAATACTCTCACTGCCAAAACTTATCCAATGCATCAACTTACGCTCATCATAATTGAATGGTATCCGCCAGAAAGAAGCCCACTGCACTAGTTTCTTTAAGCCAATTTAAATTTGCTTCATCTCAGGCATTTTTCAACAGTCATACCAATTTAATACCGTCAGCAAATTTCAGCAGTTCCCCAATCCTATCTCAATATCATTCACAAAAATAATAAGGAGCAAATGGTCTGACATCGACCCCTGTAAAACGCCACTCTCTAGAAGATCTCACCGCACTACTCTTTGTTTCCTGTCTAGCAGCCAATCCCTCACCCAGCCAATAATTTTCCTTCAATGCTATACAATTTTAACTAATGTAGTAGACGTTGGTGTCGCACCCTGTCAAATGCCTTACTAAAATATAAATAAACAACATCCAACTATTGTCTTTATCGATCTGACTAGAAACGTGCTCCATGAACTCTAGACATTTGCCAAACAGGACTTGCCAGAAAGAAAACCATGCTGACTACTATTTGTCAATTTGATGCCTATATAAGTGTGATTGAACGCTAGCGTTAATGAATTTCTGTAAGGTCTTACATACTAGTGAGGTTAGACTCACAGGTCTGTAGTTACTGACACCTGTTTGGTCCCCTTCCTAAAAATCAGCACTACATTGGCATTGCGCCAGTGTTCGGGTACTTCTGCGAAGCTCAACGATCTATCGAACATTAATATAACAGGATAAGCTTAAGTGCTAGCGCCTTCATTCAACACTATCAACAACACTACAATATATCTGGTTGGGTCCGGCCACCCTATTAACCTTGGTTTGCTTTAGGGCGCTCCGATACCATACCGTCGATTACTACCAAATTTACAAGACCGCCTTCATTCAGTTTTTGCCCACTTTTAGGAAGATCACGCATAGTCTCCTCTGTAAAAAAAAAACTGAAGAAAGCTGCCTGCCAAGAGCATCTACAACCTCGCTGTCCTCCACTAAATACTTTCCATCTTTCTCGAGGAAGCCGACAAATAATTCCTTAGATTTGGTTTTTTATTAGCAATAAGTTGCTCACGTCACCACATCCAGTGTCTGTTAGCCATACCGTCCATACCCTTTGGGCTACACGGATTTACACGGGCTACACGGATTTTCTTCCTTGGTTTTTTTATAGAAATCCCGCACAATGCCTTGTTCCTTTTTGTGGTCTGCACTTTTTGCCTATTATATGCCACCTTCACTGCCATAAAATTGCGCACGGTCTGTGCCAGCCATGGGATATCTTAGAGCTACTTTCTCACATTTTCTTGGAGGGAATGAATATTTCCTATTCTTCTTCTAAAATATATATATACATAATTCACACATCTGATGTACAGTGAGCCTGGTTAGAGTGTATTCTCACATGAGACGAGCAAGAAAGGTTGTGAGCTCATCAGAATGACACCTCGCAAAATTTGAATAAGAGTATAGCTAGTCTTACGTAAATTATCTAAACACGCTGAAAATCTTACAATATTGTGGTCATTATTCCTCAACGTCTCACCTACTGTCAAACTATCTACCAACACTTCCTCATTAGCCATAACAAGATCTAAAACCTCATCTTCCAAAGTGGGTTCTCACACCAGCCGCTGACGAAAACTTTCTTCAAAACAAGCAAAAATGCTTTTTGTGACCACTTGAAAATGGCCCAAAATCAACACTCCAGCCTGGGATGTCGAAATGTCCCAGCACCACACATTCTCCACTCGCACCTTGGTCGATTTCTGCGCATATTTTTGTGTCCACATCCTGACAACTATTCAGAGGCTAATAGGAAACTTCAACGCGTTTGCACTATAGTTATTCTTCTTACGGTCTACAACTTCACAGCTGTATTCTGCCTTACATATACTAATAGCCCAACTCTTTTTGTCGCTTTCCTATGAAAAGCAAACGTATTGTTACCAGATAATTCAAATTCTTGTAAACTGCCCCCAAGAAGCTGCTCACTGATCAAAAGATTTAGCGATATCTACCAAGTGCAATCTTCTATTCAAGCATATGCGCATGGGGCTCGCCTAACTTGTGTCTGATGCTTCTTGGAATTGCATAGGATCACTTAAGTTTGTCTTCACTTCTTTTTTGCTCACTGTTCAGTAATTTGGAATTTGCATTATCTAGATGCTACACGTTCCCTTTCCATCGCCAGAAGCTAGTTTCCCTGAAGGATGCACACATAAGGAGTGCTTGCCATCTCCCATAGTAATGGCATGAGTGACAGTCATGCTCATTCCCTCAGACGACACGTGTTCAGTAAACACAGTTTTCTACGAGCGTCTCTGCTCCGACCCTTAGCCATTTAAATGTTCCCACAAGATTCCATCGCGAGTGGTGCCTTAGCCGCCGATCACTTGGTCACCCTACGTCTTAAGCCGTTCGAACACTTACTGGACCAGACGTGAATTGGTGTAACGAATTCACGGCACCGTCTGGCCTTCCCGGTTTTTCTCGTGCTACCTGGTGCCGTGTCATCGCATTAACTCCTCGCGTGCCAAGGCCAAACCTCAAGGGTTTCACCTGATCCCCGCCCCTCGCGCTGAACAAACCCAGGCAAGGCACCGCCGGACCGACTTAGCTCGCATCCGCCCAGTTTCATCATACGGGGGCTTCTTACTTTGGTGAATAACGCTACTTTGCCTATGGCTTGCGCCGTTGAGAAAAGTTCGTGGGCCTCGTCGTCCAGCACCGATGATTTGCAGTATAAGCGAGCATCGGTCGACTGCTTCGTAAATGACACCTCCGGCGTACCCTGGTGTGTGCACCGGTCCATTATGTAACACCGTAACGTGGTAAAGTCAATGTACGTTAAATTTTGATCCGTGATGTGACGTCAGTGAAATCGGCCAAAAAGCGACGTATGCTACCTTTTGACATGCTCAGGCCTAAACAAACAAAATTTGGGTCAGCGAAAGCACACAAGCGTTTAGCTTTCGGATGTCTTTTTGCAGAGTTTTGGGTGGGTACGGATGGGGATTGACTGTTTATACTGGCCCAACACATAGTTCTTGAAGCGAGAGCGCCTTGTGCGGGTTCCTAGCAGCGACTGGCACCGTTTCCTAGTTTTGTTTAACTAGTTTAGTTTAATTATCTACGTGATGTCTGTTGCGACTGTTATGTCTGTCCACGTCTGTTATCCCCTCGCATGAGTCTCGCCACAACAGACGCCTTACTAGTCTTGATTTAATGTTTGCAAAGGCGTGAGGTGGATGTCTGGGTGTAATAAGCAAAAATGAACACGGCTTACTGGGCTTCTTCGTCATGCCAGAACTGGAATGCCTTCATCAGGCCGTGGCAAACGAGTGCATGAGCTGCACACGGAACAGGGCTCTCTCAACCCCCATCTCTCAGATATATCCGCCCGCCAGGATAGGCACAGTGGTTTGTCACGATGCATGTGCAGTATGTATGTTATTGGGGAGATGGGTTGACTCCGCTTTTTCTCGGAAGATAGCACTACAGTGGTGCTAACAGGCGTCTCAGTATAGTTGGTACCCGATTTGTGTATCGCTACCCGTCCTGTAGGCAACATACAAACATGCATTTTCACAACGTTTTTTGTTGTATGTACGCAATAGTGATGGCTTGTGCCATGGCGATACACAGTATGCATTCAACCGTCACTTTTAAGTAAGACTAATTCAGTTTCCATCGCGATGGAGGTTGATTAGCGCGCTGTTTGCGCTTCCATGCCTTAACGAGGATATCTGTAAAAAGCGAACCAGTTTGAAGTCCTTTCCCTCCACAGTTTCCTCAACATGCATTCGTGTAGCGGTGTTTTAAATCTGCTGACGTGACTAAGTTATGCTAATTACACTCGTCTGCTCAGGTGGTAACTTTATCCATGGCGTACGTTACCGTGCCAAGGAAGTACTTGGTCCTCCCACCGTAACCACTTACATCTGGTAATGAAGACAAAGAATAAACCCATAAATGTTGTATATAGTCACCACAATGGAGCATAGCCCTGCCCTGGCGCCGTACTCATAGCCCAAGTGCCACACTCATACATACCCCTCCACCAGACTCACTGCGCCTCCGA
>NW_023596818.1:28901423-28913923 GCF_011947565.3 Pollicipes pollicipes | reverse complement strand
AGCGCATGCGCGATGTTTGATGAACTGCTCGGATTCTGTAGGGCTCGATGGTCTGACGGTGTCCTTGCTAAAGCCGTGCAGGCGTGTGCGCAATATTTGACGAACTGTTCGGATTCTGTAGGGCTCGATGGTCTGACGGTGTGCTTTCTAAAGCCGTGCAGGCGCGTGCGCGATATTTGATGAACTGCTCGGATTCTGTAGGGCTCGATGGTCTGACGGTGTGCTTTCTAAAGCCGTGCAGGCGCGTGCGCGATGTTTGATGAACTGCTCGGATTCCGTAGGGCTCGATGGTCTGATGGTGTCCTTTCTAAAGCCCATTCTGCTTGGGCGCTCAGTGTTGTTTGATTTTGTGATTGAAAGCTCTCGGAGCGCGAATGGTGGCAGTGCAAGTTCTTCCGTCGAGGGTAACGGATGAACTTAAGGTGTTAAATTAACTTGGCGTCGATGAACTGATTTGGAAGGCGATATATACGTGAAGAATACCAGTAGCATACGGATTATGTTGTTGTTTGATGCCGCTTATTGCAACGTGTTGTAGCCCGGTGCTTGCCCATTAAAATATGTGCTGTTGGCCCTGTTAAGAGTGACAACTTCAAGTTTATCGGACGTTATAGATATTAGGCCAATAGATTAAACTGGTGAGTGTGCGAATTTGAATGGAATATTCCGCGGGCGCTCTGTTCCTGAAGAGTCCGATTGCATTGCATTGTTTGTGGTTATATTCCACACGACAGTTACAACAGCTTTACGATTTTTGGAAGCCTGGCTCTGTACGGATAACTCTGTTATTGCCGTTTATTGAATTCATTAACACGATAGATTCCGTTCAAAAATGCAACCCAGTACTAACAACACAAGTTGTGGAGCCCGAAGCGCCGGTTAAGAAGTAACTTACATTAGACGCCTTGCAGACTTATCGGTAAGAAGTAACTTACATTAGACACCTTGCAGACTTATCGGTAAGAAGTAACTTACATTAGACGCCTTGCAGACTTATCGGTAAGAAGTAACTTACATTAGACACCTTGCAGACTTATCGGTAAGAAGTAACTTACATCAGACACCTTGCAGACTTATCGGTAAGAAGTAACTTACATTAGACACCTTGCAGACTTATCGGTAAGAAGTAACTTACATCAGACACCTTGCAGACTTATCGGTAAGAAGTGCCAGCTGGAACTCGCTACGGCCGCGGCGGTGCGATGCGCCATGGGATCGGATGGCCCTCTCATGCACGTCAGCTGATCGTGTATGGGCTCTTCATTGTGTACGGTATTGCCCAATCTTTGTGACACGCTTCAGTAGTAAATTTATCCACGCTTCCTAAAAGATACAGTGAACTTATATTCACACTTCCTAAAATATACAACGAGCTCATATCCACACTTTCTAAAGGATGCGGTGAGCTCATATCCACACGTCCTAATGACTACCGCAAACACTTCTTAAAGGATGCATTGAGATCATATCCGCACTTCCTAAAGGGTACAATGAGGTCATATCCACACTTCCTAAAACATACAGTGAGCTCATCCGTGCGCTGTTCCTTGATCTCTGTCTGCATGCCACGGATGCTGTGCATGGTGTGATGGCGTGCACCTGGTGTTGTAGGTGCGACGTATCTATTTGTGCTAGTCACGATTAGACTCTGTTTGTAGATTTTTCCTTGTGGAACTAATGCTACAGGAGCCGGCTTCTGGACGAGAGCCAGATGACGTGCTACCCCGCCGTTTTCCCGCACCGCCGCCGGATTTCTCCTCGTGGTTACAGCTGTGTGGCCGTCTCTCCAGCGTTGAAATCATGTCAACAAGTCAGCGAACGGGGAAGCAATCATGCGTATTCAGCCTGCTCCGGAGACAAAGTGACTTTCCGGCATGCACCACCGGACGTGGACGTGGGCGCGGTCGGCATACTGCATCCGCGCATTGGTACGGGTTGTTTTGACCCATACCGCAGCATGAAAGCCCGAGCGTACCGCAGTTCAAAGGCCCAAGCATACCGCAGCTCGAAATCCCGAGCATGTCGCAGCTCGAAAGCCCGAGCATACCGCAGCTCGAAAGCCCGAGCATACCGCAGCTCGAAAGCCCGAACATATCGCAGCTCGAAAGGCCGAGCACATCGCAGCTCGAAAGCCCGAGCATACCGCAGCTCGAAAGCCGAAGCATATCGCAGCTTGAAAGCCCGAGCACACCGCAGCTCGAAAGCCCGAGCATGCCGCAGCTCGAAAGCCCGAGCATACCGCTGCTCGAAAGCTCGCGCATATCGCAGCTCGAAAGCCAGCATCTCACCTTGGTGGAGGGCGGCGGCGCTCGAGTCGGCCGCGCGATGGCATTGTGTTAGGCCAGGGTCGCCTGTCGTTAGTTTCAGGAACGGCTGGTGTCGTGGTGCAGTCGTACTTCACGGCCCACTGAACTGAGACCATGTGGGAAAGGCCTTGTTTCGTGCCCATTGCCAGGCGCTGGCGGCGCGCGCCTGTGCTAGGCACGCTGAAGAACAGTAGAACCTAGTACTTCACTTCACTTCTGTCCCCGGTGTAACCCGGTAACCATGGCTCCTGAGCAGGTGGAGTTTGTGGTTAGAAGCTCGAACTTCGCAGTGTTTTCATCAGGGAACGTAGGTTCTCGGCTTTAACCGAAGCGTATGAATTCATGAGGGGAATCAATGTTTACGAACTAATGATGTCATCAGAACAACGCTATTTACAACAAATACCTACAGGAACTGTAACCAAGCTTTGCTACAAGCACCCCGCGTCGAACAAAGGTGACCGCTCCCTGAGGGCAGCAGTTCGAGCAGCAGGGTGTTCGTCTCTCATGCCATCCCTGCGCCGCGCGCCGGAGCCAGCAGGGGCCGCACCTGTCCGCGGTGCGGCAGTCCACATGTTTTCACCGTCCGCCTCACACGGCGGTGTTGAATGAGCGGTGTCGGCTGAGTTTTTGTCGCCTCGCGCCGACATCTGGAGCATGGCGGCGGCGGCGGCCGTCGCCTCGGCCTGTGATTCCGGCCGGCGGCCGGGGGCCCGTGACGCCGGAGGTCGCTCGAGCTGGCCGGACACACCGGCTCACGCTGCCTTGCGAGTCGGCCGTGACGTCACTCGCCCAGGGGTGGTCCTGCGGGACACCCCGGTGCCCGGGATCACCCCGGTGGGGGGTAGGGGACCAGCGACGACGTCTTCCAGGGGCGGGAAGGTCAAATGGCCTCCAGTGCACTCACTAAGTCAAGACTGGCAGGATGCGCGTTCTACAAGGCCGCGGTTTGTGACTGTCTGTGTAGCCGCACCGCGCACACTTGTGTTTGTGATATTGCTTTGGTAATTATTTGACGATGTGTCCAGCTCATTACGAATGAGTCCGCAGGCCGAGAGCATCTCAACTTCAACTTAATGGGAATGTGGTGGCTCCGACAGCCAGGACCGGTAAAATTGCTCTCTTTGCAGTGTTGCGTCTGGCCATCCAGTGGTCGCGGTGCTATGCAGTTCATCGCCGCTTTTGAAACCTGTTTGAAATGGAAGCAGGAGGAGACTTAACTGAGAAATAAATTCAACCGTGGCTACAAAAACCGAAATTGTGAATGCCTTGCTCACATGCGATACCAGTTTCAGCTGACGCAAACCGATATATTTTCCAATACAATGCGTGGATGCTACCTCACGGCAGCCGTAATACTAGCGCTTCAACTACTTCCATCCAAATAATCGGTTTTGGGCCCATGAGACCAGTTTGAAAGACCAGTGTCACAGTTCGCTGGCTCTACTACAGGTCTGCAATGGCCCTAGTCCACTTCATGACCCCAGCTTATGGGCGTCAAACTTTGTTGACCCGCTACTGGGGCGGGGCGGGGCGGGGCAGACAGCAGTGATGAGTCCACTGCTGTCCCAGGGTGAAGACATAGATTCGATCCGGGCGTTCTACTGGTCTACTGTGGCCGTAGATACTGTTTGAAAGCTCTGAGCACATTTGTTGTATGGTGTCGGCCGGGACTAAAATCGATGCACAAATTATTTCATAGTAAATAGCCGCCCTCTGTATGGCAGGACAATGAGACACATGGAGTACCCCCTCTCGCCGATGGACCATGGCCGGAGGAAGCGGCGTCTGCGCCCAGCTGATAGCCGTTTTATGGATTTTGCCGGCTTCCGTTCGTGTTCGTTTCTGCTGGCATTGGTCCGTCTGCTGGTTTCTGTTTTCTTCGTGTGTTTCTGCTCCCAAAGGGGTTGTGCTACATTGTCAAATGGCAACCGTGATAAGAGATCCGCAATATGTAAAATTACTAAAAAATGCTGGGAAAGACTAAATAGTGAAATGAAATCGTAGGAACCACCTAAAAAAAACAACAAAACAGCCAATGGCCGTCGATTTGGGGCGGCCCGAGCTGCGGCCGTCTGTATGACCCTGTCGTGGTCTGCAGTGGCAAATTACCTTCTGCCCCATGCTTATGAACAGATGAGGTGCAGCAGTTGCAACCTGTCGATGATTTCAGTCTTCTCTCTCTCTCTCTCTCTCTCTCTCTCTCTCTCTCTCTCCTCTCTCTCTCTCTCTCTCTCTCTCTCTCTCTCTTCTCTCTCTCTCTCTCTCTCTCTCTCTCCTCTCTCTCTCTCTCTCTCTCTCTCTCTCTCTCCTCTCTTCTCTCTCTCTCTCTCTCTCTCTTCTCTCTCTCTCTCCTCTCTCTCTCTTCTCTCTCTCTCTCTCTCTCTCTCTCTCTCTCTCTCTCTCTCTCCTCTCTCTCCTCTCTCTCTCTCTCTCTCTCTCTCTCTCTCTCTCTCTCTCTCTCTCTCTCTCTCTCTCTTCTCTCTCTCTCTCTCTCTCTTCTCTCTCTCTCTCTCTCTCTCTCTCTCTCTCTCTCTCTCTCTCTCTCTCTCTCTCTCTCTTCTCTCTCTCTCTCTCTCTCTCTCTCTCTCTCTCTCTCTCTCTCTCTCTCTCTCTCTCTCTCTCTCTCTCCTCTCTCTCTCTCTCTCTCTCTCTCTCTCTCTCTCTCTCTCTCTCTCTCTCTCTCTCTCTCTACTCTCTCTCTCTATCTATCTCTCTCTCTCTCTCTCTCTCTCTCTCTCTCTCTCTCTCTCTCTCTCTCTCTCTCTCTCTCTCTCTCTCTCTCTCTCTCTCTCTCTCTCTCTCTCTCTCTCCTCTCTCTCTCTCTCTCTCTCTCTCCTCCTCTCTCTCTCTCTCTCTCTCTCTCTCTCTCTCTCTCTCTCTCTTCTCTCTCCTCTCTCTCTCTCTCTCCTCTCTCTCTCTCTCTCTCTCTCTCCTCTCTCTCTCTCTCTCTCTCTCTCTCTCTCTCTCTCTCTCTCTCTCTCTCTCTACTCTCTCTTCTCTCTCTCTCTCTTCATCTCTCTCTCTCTCTGCTCTCTCTCTCTCTCTCTTGGGTCCTATTTCGCGGGGGATGTCAGGCAAGGTGAAACCCAACCACCCGAGGAATGTTGGTTAATTGTTGATTTTTCCGGCACCATTTCACCCAGTCAGTTTTCACTTGAACAACTTTTCAAGGCTTGGCCTTGTCTGGTGATTTTGCTGGAATAAGTGTTTTCTTCACGCCTCGAGGAAGTTTAGGAATCCGGCATAAAATAGGATGCAAGTAGTCATGATGTTTTTATTCTGAGTTCGCTGAAGATCAGTACGTCTTTGTGGTTCAAATACACTGAGGCTTTTGCCTCCAATTTCCTGAAGTTCGCCATCATCCGAGCTGTGTCAAGTGCCTTGGTTCACACGACATTGTCTTGAAATTATACGATAATAATGATATTAAAACATCTTTTACTAGATTAGGAGGGCGCCTAAAGGCTGCAAGTACCGACAAAGCTGTCGGAGCGGCTGACCAGGAGCTCGGATGCCCACTTTATTCTTACCTCCCTCCCGGGCTTCGCCCTGTAAGCCCCGCGAGGAAGACACAGGCTGCCCCGTCAACTGCAGATCGCTCTCTCCCGGTAGCTGTCGCTCTGGACCTGGCCCGTTCACTTCAATACTTTCCGATTCGCCTCCATCCTCTCTTGTCCGCTCATATCAACTCCTGTCCTTTCCCGTATGCTTCCCTATCCGTTTTAATCCTTTGCCGTTAGCTCCCGCCAACTCCTGTCCATCCCCATCGACCCTCGTCCACTCCTGCCTGCTCTCGCCCGCTCCCGTCTGCTTTCGCCCCTTTCCGTCTGCCGCCATCCGTTCTCGTCCGTTGCCGTCAGCTCCCACCAGCTTCCATCCGTTCCTGTCTGCCGGCGCCGTCTCGCCAGGCTGCCAGGCGGACTGGGACGGCTCCGGCGGGCCGGCCGCGATCCCGCCGAGTCGTCGACCTGACGGAGGCGGTGTAGCCTTTCACCGGCGCCTCCCGGGGCGCGGGCATCGCCCGGCGCGCTGAGCTGCTCAAGCTGCTCACAAAAACGTCCGATCTCTATCGGTCGGGGTTTTATACGCGCCGCCCGGCCGGCCGCGTCCGAGAGCATCTCTGGAGAAAGCCCCGCATGGAGAGGGCTGCCGAGCGGTGGCTGGGGCCGTGGCGGACCTCGGCGCCGTCGACGGGTCTCGCCGGTTTTGTAGGGCTCTGGTGACGCCGTCAGCGGCTCAGTCGACGGCGGACCCCAGCACAGTTGGCAGGTCTCGCCGGCCCTGTAAGGTTCTGGCAAGGCCGGCGGTGCCACGGCAATTGCCTCGGAAGCTTGCGTCTCATCGCCCTGCGTGATGTCCGAGCGTGCATCCCACGCTCGGAGGCAGCCACGCCGTGGGACTTCAGCTGGAGCTGACGCACCGGGGATGGGAGCGCGGCCGACCTACTGCGCCGCTGCAGCGTGTCCACCGTGGCGCGGCGCTCTGATGTGAGCGGTCCGCGGTGGACTACGTGCAGTCCATCAGGTCTGACCGGACCGCGGTGGACTGCACGTGCAGTCCAGCAGGTCTGACCGGACCGCGGTGGACTGCACGTGCAGTCCAGTAGGTCTGACCGGACCGCGATGGACTGCACGTGCATTCCAGCAGGTCTGACCGGACCGCGGTGGACTGCGAATGCAGTCCGGCAGGTCTAACCGGACCGCGGTGGACTGCGCGTGCGGTCCGGCAGGTCTGACCGGACCGCGGTGGACTGCACGTGCAGTCCAGCAGGTCTGGCCGGAACGCGCTCCATCCGCAAGGCAATCGACCTGTTCGCACTGTGGCTGGATGAGGACGGGATCCTCTGGATGTGCCGTTAGTTATTTTGAGTTTAGAAGGCACATCAAATGCCCTGGTTATTTGTGCCCCTCTGGAAATGCCGCGAGAGCCTCATGGATGAGAGCTGCATGGATTCATCAGGATGTTCAGTCTTCAACTAGTTTGTGGTGAAAATGTCAAAACAGGTTAACAAATTGAGCATAGTCAATGATGAAAATTGTTCTTTGCAAAATGTGAAACTCACGTTTTTCCCAGAAAGTGTATGCATGCCCGACAGTTTGCATTGCGCGAAAAATGTGTCACGAATGCTACTAACGTCGTAAGAACCACGTACTCGGTATTATTTAGGGAAAAACCCTAGTGCGGTATTTTTGAACGTAAACCTTTACGCGAGTTCGCAGCGAACACAGTGGACACCTTTCGCGGGGCCGGGGCTGCGGCGGGCCGGGCACCACCCCTCCTCTTCCGACCCCTCCCACGAGCGTGATGCGGGACAGCCGAGCCGGCGCTCGGACCGCTCGTCAGTGGTTCAGGTGCGAGACGTTCAGCGTGGAATGCGACCGCCGGCGGCCCGCGCCGCTCTCGCGGTGTTTTTTCCACAGACAAGCCCGGGGTTGGTCGCCTCACGCAGCCGGCCGCGAAGCGCCCTTCACAACAGCCGCTGGCGACGGCCTTTCCGCCGCGGCGAACGGCGTCGGGGAGGGGGCGGGCAGGTCTGGAGGGCGTCTCTTCCGCCGGTCAGTGACAAGGTGCGAGGGAAGCCACCCCCAGCCTATGTTTTGATTGATATGGCCTCTGGCAGAAGCCGCATCGACCAGCAGGCTCGATCGCGATGGTGCCGGGCTGGCGCCGGTGAATGCGCTCCCCTGAACCAGTCCAGTAATGCGGTCCAGTCTTATCTCACGTCATGTCATGTTTACGCATGCCACTGTGTTAACTCTCTGACGTGCGGGGGAACGTTCATAAACTCAGGTTTTTTGCTCCTGGCGCATTTTTTTGCTGAAGCGCATTTTTTGGGCCATTGTTGTCCGCTACAGTTGTCGGCGCTTGGTGTTTTACGAGTTTCTGACACTCGGCGCTATGGATGAGACCATACCGCGACGACACGAGACGGCCGTGACGGAAATAACTAAAAACAGATTGTATTACAGTTCACGGGGGCTTTGAATTCAAAGCGTCTCGAAACATGGGCGCTTGCTATTGTTGTCTCCTTTGCTGTGAGGGCAGCTGACACAAGGGCGAGGTGCAGCTCGTGCTTTGTTATGGCCTTCACGCGGCGAATATGAACAAGTGAAACGTCAGGCATTGGACGCCTTTCGTGTTCGAACCGTTTTTCATCTCGGTCGATTGCTGCGGTGCCCTCCCACCCCCTTCCAGCCAATGCTGGGCGAGGTAGAGGCCGTACTGACCTTGAGGGTAATGAGGGGGGGAAGCAGGTCACCACAACGCTGCCCCCGCTGACGTCCTTGGATGGGGCTGGCCAGACTCCGCCATCCGGTCCAGACGAGGGGTGGCATTTATCGCCGCGTTAACATTGGCTACCGAGTCGTGGCTGTTATGCTGGCCTTTGCAAACTTGTGCTGGCTCAGGTAGGGACACTGCCGGGAACATTATTGGTTGGACGGTGCCAAAACGCAGTTTTTGCTTTCTTAAATATTTGCTGTTCTTGTTTTTTATTGCGGTGGAAATGATTCGTATGAGACGAATATCGGCATATCCACATTCACATCGCATGCACCCATTTGTGCGCATGGACAAACATGAACATCACTATGGACATCACATCACATGAACTATGTTATGCGATAGGAAAGCGCTTACAAATAATCGTATTAGTCATAACATAGTTTCTATTTTATTGACGTACGATACATGGTGGCATCAGCACATGACACGCGGGCTATGTATGTACACAACAAGCACCACATGGCACGCGGGCTATGTATGTACACAACAAGCACCACATGGCACGCGGGCTATGTATGTGCACAACAAGCACCACATGGCACGCGGGCTATGTATGTGCACAACAAGCACCACATGGCACGCGGGCTATGTATGTACACAACAAGCACCACATGGCACGCGGGCTATGTATGTACACAACAAGCACCACATGACACGCGGCTATGTATGTACACAACAAGCAGCCTGGGTTTTGCCAACGCTGGTGATTTTCGCATCAACATCGTCGCGTGAGCTGCGCTGAATCCTCACGTGGATGTCTGCGCAGTTAAGTCCGCACCAATCTTCGGGGAGCACGCGATTCCGCTGTTCATAATCGTAAAGTGATGGCAAAGACCGATGACTCATCAGAAAAGACATGAACGGGAAGAATATGGCATACAGCGGAGGCTGCGGGACGTCTGCACTGCGCTCTGCAGCCGGCGTGCCGGCCATACGGTACCTGATGGCGTAAGGGCTTAGATGGGATGTCGATGACTACATGGCTTTAAGGCGTGTCGATTGCGCCATGGGCATGGTCTTCGCGCGCTACTTGCTTTTTCTGGCTTCACAGGAGAGAGCGTCGTGGCCAGCGGGAACAGCATCAAATTTTGTGATTATGGATACTTCAAGCAGCCGACGATTAACGATACCAACGCACATTTTTTAACCCTGATTGGCTGTTTTTCATTTTGTCGTGTCTTTCTTTAACCTTTTGTAGTTACAGTCACTTCAAGCAGTGACAATTAACAATACCAACGCACATTTTTGGACCCTGATTGGCTGTGTTTTTCGCTTCTATCAGTCAGCATTGTAATCGTTCCTCCACGCAAATTCACGCATGGCTAGAATAAGCACTCCGGTACTATTCAAGCCTATCCTTAAATATGAGTCCAGATTTGACTTAAGCGTACAGTGTGACCCCACGTCGTCCGATCCGACGGTCGGATGTGACCCCAGCTCGTTCGATGCAGCGTTCGGTCTGCGCGAGAACACAGCGCCGCACCACCGTCGCTGAGAGTCGCTGGCCGCGGCTGTGCGCCCGCCGGCGCGGGAGCGCGGCGTTCGTGGGCGCAGGGCGACGAGGGCCCAGCGTCAGGGTGCCGGCAGCTGCGCGGGTGGGACCGCCTCCGCCCCCATCTGATCAGGACGCCCTCTGCCGGAGGAGCAGTCCGAGTGCAGGGATCGCGATGCCGCGTTCCGGGAGGTGGGCTGTACTGCCCTCTAGGGAAAGCTTGGTTCGATGCACGGCCGCCACGCGGCGCTACCGATGGCGGTCGACGGACGGTGGTGCCCAGTGTCGGGCCCCACAGGCTTCAGCAAGCTATCAGCGCGACGCCTGAGCCTCTATAGCCGCCTGTGTCTATCTCTGGCACCGATATGGGTACATTACCTGATTTAAGCGCTGCGTGCTGCGCTTTCTAGCGTGTTGCAAGATGGTTTTTGCTTTGCCTGCTGACATATCCCATGCCATTAAAATAATCCTTAGAATCATGAAGCATTCATGCGTGTGTTGCCATCAGTTTATGCTGATAATTCTTTGGATTTGTTGGGAGATCCGTCCAACGAAACACCAAGCCCTCTAGCCACAAATTGCGATTATCATGGTTTCAGCACTCTTCGAAGCATGCTAACATTCATCATCACATGCACCAATTTCATGTTGAGCGCTACACTTGAGGTCAACTCTTAGCGAGTGCGTAAGTGAATTTTTCGCATGCATGTTGCTTTCCAAGCTTCAAATTGGGCATTTTGTGCTTTCCATGGTCACTGCGTACCGTCAAACAGCCGCTGCGCAGGCGCGGGTGTTGGCTATGAGGGCGCTGCAGCAGGCGATATGCAAGCTGTGATTGGCCCATCGCTTAATAGATGGCAGCTCTGTCGGCCGCGAAGGGATGACGTCACCTAAAGCTTGCCATGTCCAGACCAGCGGCTGACCATTTCTGATAGTCTGTTGTGCTCCTCTCGTCTGCGCCCGTGCGATTACTATCAGACGCTCTTAGGCGGCATTAAAGCGTACTGGGAAGTAGTTGCCAGGGTTGTCTGGCGCCCGGGGCATGACGGAGCGCTGTCGGCAGCCTGGGCATGCCAGTGATTGGCAACCATCGATGCCAGGAGCTCAATACGACTTGACGTAATGACTGCGGATGCGAAGATCAAGTGGCCATTGTGACTGCCTCATGTAATGCCGCTGTGAGCTCAAGGTCTCGGTGAAAATACCACATTGGACATTAAGGTTTCGTTCTGGTGGTAGCCATCCATCGCGTTTCCGACGTTAATTGCAGCAAATTTACATATAGAAATATTACATATAACCATACGATTGATGAGATATGTCTTGTAGATAGTTAGGACGAACAGACGCTCTGTTCTGGCTCCTTGGCTCCTGCTCGGCTCCTGCATTTGTGATTTCTGCCGGCTCCGTCACCGGCGTTAATGCCTTCGAAGATCTCAATCATTGACACACCTCACTCTAGCAAATCAAAACACTTCTGCACATCGCTCAACCTCACAATAAAATGGATGGCCGTTCATGGTCTCCATTTATCAGTTGGCTTGCTTGGCCACCGGCTAGTATCGACTGAATAAGATGGAATACCAGCCAGGAGGACTCGTCTTCTAGGTCTAACAATCCTCGCTCCGAGTTGACAGATGTTGTGGCATCTCCAAAATAATCTCGTCACCGGCATTACAATATACAGATGCTATACAATGCAATACACAGATGTCAAAGCTTCACGACGACGTTTTTCATATCAATGACGTCACTCCAAGCCAGACGCAACTCGATCGTCTCGGGCTTCAAATGAGCCAGTTGAGATCGATCACGACCAGCTCCGCTTCCAACGGCCGCTCCGAACACGGGCTTGTCAGCCGTCCGGTAGTGCAGCAGGCTGGTGCGGCTCAGGTCTCTCCTGGGGTGTCAGCTGATACCGATGCCGACCGCCACGCGGGTGTTATCCGTCCTATTGTGATGTTGAGTGCTGTGCATACGCTTCCAATGATGCCACAGATAATGATGTGTCAATGATTGAGACTTTACTTATCTGTACGACATATTTTATGTATTCGGTGAGCTAGGTGCACATCAACGACATGCTACTTGTCTCACACCTGACCGTTGCCTATGTGTTCTTTATTGGTTTGGTTATATGTCTTCTCAACTTTCACTGCATTTTCAACGGAATGAAATAAAAAGAGGATTTCAGGAAGCCTTCGTTCCCGTCTATGACCCTGCGATGGTTCAACAGGGACATTGACACACCGTGACACGCTATTATCGTTTTTGCACCATCATTAGTGCCACAGATCAAGGTATCATATGATGATGATGTTAATGATGATGGCTCCTGCTCTGCACCCGAGATCCGCCCCTGGGGGATCTCGGGGATTGTATTATATCCGCCCCTGGGGGATTGTATTATATCG
>NW_023596818.1:28896487-28900423 GCF_011947565.3 Pollicipes pollicipes | reverse complement strand
TAAATGGAGCATGACCTGTTGCCTGATGTGTTCAGCCAAATACCAGTGACGTCTTGTCGCCAGCTGATGCATAACGGCATTTCGTCGGTCCTATAGGGCCCGTGGAAACCCACGGCCATTGACGTCTTACAGTCGTATAGCAGTGACGTCGCTAGCTGACACCTTGTGGTCTTCAGTTGGCCGAAAAGCACCGTTGGAAACTCATGGCCAGTGATGTCACACACTCAGGTGGTTCGGCAGCTTTCATCCAGCACGCCAATGCTTGCAGTAGACAAGTACAAAGGTAAAATGAAGCACGGCCTGTTGCGCCCAGTATTTATTCGAATACCAGTGACGTCACGCTATCCGGTGATACTTCGCGGACCACGACACACCGTGGTCGTGGGGCCTAAGTGCACTCGTAATGAAGTGATGATTAGGATGTCACACAGGGTGGTAATTCGTCAAACTTTATGCGGCACGCAAATCTTGCAGCAGACAGGTACGAAAAGTAAAGATGGAACGAGGCCGGCCGCGCCCTGATGTTCAATCGAATCCAGTGACGACACATGGCCAGCTGATGCATTACGGCATTCAGTGGACCCAAAAGAGCCTTACATACTCACGACCAGTGACGTCACATACCCAGCCGAATACCAGTGACATCATATCACAAGCAAAAGCCTTATGGCCTTCAGTCGGCCCGAAGAACCCCGATCCCGATCGATTGCAAACCATTTTCCAGTGACGTCACAATGTTAGCTGATGCCTCAAAGCTTTTGCCCCGCGCGACAATACTCGAAACCCTGCAGCTAGCGTAGCTCTTCCCTCCGTCGGCCATACAGGTACCCAAGTAAAAAATTACCATCATTACTCTGCTAAATCCAAGTTTGTGTGTTCCATGTGCAGGAAAACAGTGCATAAACTAACACCTAACACGATGGCACATGCTGCATGGAGAACACGTCTGTGTTGCATATCTCACCTGTTTTTGTGCTGGTGATTAAATATGTCACCTTGGTGCTTTTTTGTGATGGGGTCTGCAGGCCACGAGGTAGGTAATTCAACTGTTCAACAATTCTTGCAGGGAGTACCAACAGTTTCTTTCATTAGGTGAATACATAAATGCCCCAGGATTGATTTTGCAGACATTCCTCCTGTGACTTGAACATTTGGTTGACCACCTATTGGCAGGAGGGATGTGCTGGATATTGGTGACTGGCTTGTCAAGGAAATATGAAGTTACGTCACACTGGTAGACCAACTGGCAAGGAAGTGGGGGCTGGAATATTTGTTTTTGATGCAATTAGGCTGTTTGTTGCTTGTCAGTTTTAATGTGTGTGAGATAGGTAACTCAATAATTCCTGCATGAATGCAAAGGATCAACAAATATAGGCAATAGATCATTGCAGTCAGTGCAGATGTGAACTATTTTTATGATGGAGGACCCAATTGCCCAGTGAGGTTCCAAAATCAAGAACGCAAATTTGAGCACTGTATGAAATTAGCTGTCCATCAGTCTCTGTCAATCCAGGTTTGTGCTTTCATGTGGAAGAAACAGTGCCTAACTAAGTAAACCTAACACTAATGCCACTGATGTGCAGAGAACATCTGCAGTGCACATCATTACCTGTTTTTTGTACTGGTGAGTAAATATTTTTGCCTGGTGGCTTTTTTTTTGTGACCATATCTTTCAAACCCATGAGGTGGATAATTGAGCTGTTGCTATAATTAATCATTTGTTATGAATTTGAGCCCAGATGCTTTTGTCATGACAGCTCTGGGCTGGTTTCACGTTATGATCTTTGGACTGTGCGAACACGGCTGGTTTGTGCCACAGCCATCAGTACCATATCACCAATCTGTTGACTGCAAGGATATCAAAGCAGTACAACCCCAGTAGTCAAAAAGCAAGTAGTGCATTCTGACTTGCCAGTCCATGCCAAGTCTAAATGGCAATGCTGCCCTCAGGTACTGATGATGCATTGGATGGGGAAAGACAACATATTCACAATTTTTGGCCACTAACTATGTAGCATTCATGAGTCATTCTGTAGCTTAGCTCACTGTTGCAGGCTGCTCATAAATGCTTGGTGCAGGATTAGGTCTGTGTTTTTGGGCTGTGGCGCAAAGTAGATGACATGATGCTGGGGTGGCATACTGATGAGTGTGGTAAGTTTGTGAGTGTCATTGGCCAATACAAGAAAATACTGATTTCGTGCTAGCCAGTTTCCTGCTAGTAAAAATTTGCATATAACACTGCTTATGTGACAGATTTGGCAGTGCTGACTGCGCAACTCCTGTGTTTCAAGTGCTATGGCTTGTGCTGTAGCTACAAAGCCTGTGAGTCCCGCACAGATATCATTTTTCCAATGAGTCCATCTTCCTCCTCGCCCTCAAAGCTGTCTCGCGCCCACCATGGCTCGTGACATTCGCCATCCATACGCAGAGTACCGGCTTTTTTTTCTTGTTTTGTTCAGTTCGCCTCAAAAGCGCAGTTTTCGCCCATAACCCGTTCCTTGGTTCGAACTAGCGGGATCGAACTATCGACCGTTAATCCGACGTAAAGCCGGTTTTCGCCCATGTAAACGCCCCTCGCCGAGAGGGTTAACGTCGCATGATCCGTTCCGATCTTAATTCGAATTATCCTCGGCTGCCCATGTAAACCGGGTAAATGGACTCAAGTATCTGGGCCTGGTATCTATCGGGGATCGATGCTGGGAAGGCGAGACCGTCACTTTGTGAGTCATGCTGAGGCCCCGTTAGACTTAAAAATCTGCCTTAAATGAGGATTGGTTGCGCCAACCACAACCTTTCCATATAAATGGGACTCTTGAAAATCGACGGGCATCTTTGGTTCCGAGCTGCTGACCGCCAGTCGCCCTGAGTAGCATAGAGGCTCCGAATGATGTACGCCCGCGCCCGGCCAACCTTGTGCTAGAGCGTGTCATGTGCGTGTATGTCTTTATTCTGGCTGGTCGAGTTATACATATGCATGTGTTGCGGTGGGTCAAGCTGGCCGTGTTGTGTATGCTTATTTTACACGGCGGTAAAGGCAATCTTTCTTCTGGGTGGTTGTCGTGTGGTTGCTTTACTAAACGGTCCCTGTGTTTTTGTATTTTACTTGGCGGTCTGTTTCTGAGCTGTTTATTAGGCATTATTTAGTCCTGTTTGTTTTATTAGGTTTTGTTGCGTGCTATACACGTGCAGATCATATCAATTAAACAAAACAATAAAACGCCAGGCATCGCTCATGCATGCAAACGATTTTAGGCTAGTACACATTACGCATCAAGCACATATCACGTTCGCATAATCGACCATGATGAGCCCTGTACGTTAAGGTTTGTCATCGACTGTTTATGAGAAGAGATTCACTTATTTTCCTGTCTGAGTGGTCCTGTGCCCCGCAAATCTTTCGTCCAATCTTTGAACTGGACGAATTTGTATTGAAAGACGGTCAGAATCATAATTTTACCACGGCCATCGTTGCGCGCTCGTCGCCAGCCCCCGGTGTTACTTGCAGTGGCCAACACTGTTCGGCTTTACGAGAACTGCGACCCAAGCCATCGCTATCCTTGCCCACCGAGATTACGGGCGTGTCACTGGGGATTTATGACACACTCAGCTGCTGGGGTTATATGGCGCTGCCAGCCTCTCGACCTGGCGGGAAGGGCGACACCGCGGCGAATCAAACCTCGTGCCTGTGGTTCCCCCCACGCGCCATGGTTAACGTAGGCGTATTAACCACTAACTACACTGTCGGTACCCGGCGTGTGGACTCAATTTTTTTGATGGTATGTTTCACTAGTCGATTCTGTAAAATAATGAACGATCTCAGAAAAACATGGAATGGCCTTGTGCGTTTCGAACCCACTTCGACCTACTCCATTCAACACTAATGAGGCCCCTTATTTATTTCCGGTAAACGGGCCCCCTGAGTGCAATACTGCGAGG
>NW_023596818.1:28795295-28895487 GCF_011947565.3 Pollicipes pollicipes | reverse complement strand
GCTAGTCAAGATCACTCACATGTGCCAAACATTCAGAAGGTCTGGCTATTAAGTGCCAACCTTCCAAATGGGTAAATCTCTGGGATCAGAGCCAAAAAAAACAGTGCCTACTGAAATTGTGCACCTGAAGTACAACCCACCAAAATGCTTGCCCTGGTTCATCCAGCCCTTCAACATTGATTGCCCTCTAGCAGTCTTCTCCACTAAAATGATGCTTAAATACAAAGCCTTACAAGAAAACTTGAATCCCACAGGAACCCCTCACAAGCCAGTCTGCAGAACATGACAGATTTTGACAGGATCTCATTTGGGCAGGCTGGGGAAAATATGAGTTTTGGGACATGTTTTGAAATTTTAGGGGCAGAGACGTGTGGAAATGGGGCAACCTACAGTGTTCTGGGGCAACTCATGCTATCTAGGGGCAGGTAATAAACTGGGGCACAGGTTGTAGCACACTGTTAAAACTGCAGTTCATGAAAAGAAGTGGACAGAAGGCAAGGAAAATGCCAAAGCAAAATATGCCACAGTTATCTTGCCCACACTGGTCTCAATTAATTCTATATCATGACAAAAACTTGAGTTGATTTTCCTTCAATTTTTTTTGCTTGTTGTGCACAATACAGGGCTTGTGCAGGTCTGCTAGTGCCAATGTTATTGCTCTGTGGTAAACCATGGAATTTTGGCATAAGAAAATTAAGATTGTCAGCAAAAATCTTGCAGATCCCATGGGTCATCAGGTCTGACCCAGCTCCTGTTGCTGCCCAAGCAGAAGAGCTGCCCAGCCCATTTGGGGTACAATCAGACCTGCCCAAACATATTATCAACCAGTCTGCCAACTTTTGCAAGCTGGTTTAAAATCAACACCCAACAAATATATTTCAGCCCACATATGAGGGGAAAGCTATCAATGTTAAAGCAAACTACTGGAAGATTCTGCAGGGTCTGGCCTATATGACTGGCTGGCCTCCTCAGTTTAAGTGATTTGAAAATATTGTCATCATTTGGCCTCCACAACACACCCAGCCGCACAGGCTGAATGGTATCACAAATCATCTGGTCTTAACTCAGCAGGAATGGTGGGTAAAATGGTCCTGTATTTTCTGCGAGTTAACCATGATTGACACTAAAAAAATTATCACTTGTGGCTAGATGGGGAGCATCTAAAGTACAACCATACATTAATACCTACAAGGCTTGCAACCCCCAGCACACAGCACCCCTGAATGCACAAATTTTACTGTAAGCCTTACACATAATCAAAACATTGTCAAAGCCAATATTGAGTCGTTCAGCACACGCACGTTGTGGATAAATTCAAATTCGACACTTTCACAGTAAGGCCTCCGCACTTTCATCACCCCTCGGCCTTAGTTTCAGCTAAATACATTACCCAAGCCTGGAATGAATCACCACACATCATAATAGCAAGCAGCATACCTATACCATTACCGCTGAGAACCCGCTCCACACGCACTCGGCCAACTTTTCCTCCTTCACGATAAACCACGAGCGCAGCCTTTGCGCGTAAGGCCGAGTTCGAAGTAACAGCGTCATCATTGCACGTTCTTTGCCATGGTGTCTAAAGTACTGCTGCATACTCTGTGTTGGCCAACTGCTTCCCTCGTTCACTTCCGAGGTTAAGCGCCTGCTTTGTTTTACCATATACATGTATATTGAGTTTGCTTTACCATAGGACTTTCAGGTCTGACAATTTGTAGCTGCTGCGTGAAAAGTGCAGGTGACTGCTACCATGCTGCTGAATGGAGAGGTGACTTTTATCATGACACACAGGGTCCCTTCAAGCCACTTGACCCCAAGAGACGCTAGCTAGAAGCATCAAACGCTTGAAGTTGTTATTTCGCACCTATCTTCTGAAAGCTGATAGTTTTCTGATACGTTACGTGTCATGAGGATGCTAGGTTCGTGGCTCGCTTAAAAAAACAGCCCCACAATGTCCCATCAGCACACACATGCACGTGGGTGCGTGCGCACTTTTCTGGAAAGGTCAGACAAACTCGACAGGGTCGCGCGCAGCGTGCGCCAGTATATGTGTAAAAAAGTTGCCATAGGTATCGGCTCGTGCTGCTTGATTTGGAAACCGTTCGTTGCGTAAGGAGTGCGACATTGCCACGCGCCTGCGCCGATCCCGTCGCGTCGATGGTTCGTCGGTGGCGGTGAGCTGGCCCATGCGCTAGTACGCAGCTTGTTGGCGAGTGGAAACGTACTGGCCCTGGTCGATCGAGGGCGGTGGCCCATGCAAACACGACACGTAGGACCAATAGGACCAGGCAACTCTGGACCTAGTTTTTCGGTGCGTCGAGTGCAGTGAAGGATACTTGCTAGGAGGGAATACCGGACAACATCCAAAGTCTGGGATCTCCGCCTCACCAGGTAGGTTCCACTCCCTAAGCTATGCTGAAGCTTTCCTGCGTTGCCCAAATTCCGCCTAGCCTGCAGCTTGCGATGTTGTCTACATGCGGTGGCGATCAGAGCGAGTCCAAGATGGCGAGCGAAGCGGGTCCGAGGGGCAGAACTTTAACTCTCCGTGAAACTTCCTGGCCCACTTCCCTTGGGAGTTTGAGAAAATCACTCCAGGCCTACAAAACGATGAGGCTCCAGGAGTTGTTTGGGTTCCAAAAATTGGACGTGACCCAAGCCCTTATAAATGATCTCACAACGTACCTATTTGGCACGCATGCCATCCAATATTGTAGTGGCTGGGTTGGGCGTCTGGGAAACCAGACGTGCAGGGTTGATTACTCGCGGTGCCCACCCCTCCTGCCAGGGTGAAAGACAGGCACGCAACGAGAGGCGGGCAATACCACAACTCGGCATCGGCACAGTGTACCTTGAAATGGTTCACGTCCACAGGTGCAAGGGGGGGGGGGGGGCGCTCCCCTCTTCAGACCCGTATTTTGCATTCTCTGTTGTTACTGACCTCCGCCCCGCCCGCTTAAAAAATCCTGACTGCACCCCTGGCCAAGTCGTATTTTGCGACCACGTAATGATAAATGGCTCCCTCTGTAGCAAAATTCTGACGCCAGAGGAACGACGACATGGACCACACCAGAACAATCGGCTACTCAGCAGGCAAAAAGATGGTGGGGGGGGGGGGGGGAGCCAGCATATTTCTGTAATGCGTTGCTCTGAGCAAAGCCTGCAAACGTGATATTACTCCCCAAACACTGGCGAGTGCATGGGTGGGATTGTTGGGTGAGATAGCAGGGTCATGCCCGCAGTGGAATGGAGACATTTTCTTTTGCGCAAATGGCACTAGATTTGAAGTTTACCTCCAATAGCTGATGCTAGAATCCAACCATGGCAAAGGTCAACCAAAAACAGGAAATAAAGAAACGAAACGAAACTTTTTCATTAACTTTGAGTGGCCCGGGCATCTAATTTGGTCGGCCCTTACACCGGCGCTTCAGCGTCTGGGGAGCTGCAGTGCTTCTCAACGCGCCCGACATCAAGCTCGGCTTTTGCAGCTGCCGACCAGGTGCTGCCGAAGCGGTCGGTATGACAGGGCTGCGATGCATATGTCCGCCAAGCGGGCCCCGAGGTAGATCAGACTGGGCGAAGGCGTCGCGAACCACCAGCAAACCTAACCTAACCTAACCTAACCTAACCAGCAAATAAGGTGCGAGTAAGTAAGCTATTTCTGAGTAAGTTTGCACCAAAACTTGGCCACAAAACACATACGGTCAGTCCTGGGTGAGATAAGTTTATCTATCCACATGCGAAGCGCTTTACGGGCAAGCTGAGCCCCATAGCACCCACGCATTAGACTTATAGGATTTGGTTGTAACGGGACTGGCAGCCGCTAATGAATCAGGGCTGGAAGTCAAAGCAGTCGGGGACGAATAGAAGGGAAAATAAGAAATAGCTTGTGTGTCAATGATATGCGCACGATCTACTAAGGAGGGCACCTAGATCTGCCTGCTTCCCTTGGAAAAAAGCCAGTGACGCCGCCGCCCTCAACGGAGGTATTACCGAATTGTATTGATCGAAGGCCCCAGACTTTGGCGCTCGCTAGGCTTCGATCAATATTGAATGGCATTCTAGCAGAGGAGTCGTACAGGACAAATGCATGAGTCTGTAGTCTTCAGCCGGATACAACTGGCTTTGTGGATGAGGGTAGGGGCTGCACCGGTACACATAACTACCACCCCTGATGGGGCATACACCCGTGCCCGTGTTCGCTGCAGCAACACAAACAAGTGCTGCGTGTGTGGTGTCCTAGAATATTTGCCTGCCTGTTCCCACATCGACGCATCTTGAGACGGCTTATGACAGAGCTGTCACATATTTACTATTCGGTTATGCATTCACCCGCTGGCCTAGAGCCATGGAAACGTCCGCTGAATCTCGACAGAGTGAACCGTTGTCTCCCCGTGGTGCCCCTGATCTCACCCCACCTCGACGGAATGACCGTTGTCTCCCGCGGTGCCTCCCGATCTCGCTCCCTCGTGGGGCGCCGGCGGAGGCTGGCCATCAGTACCAGCCGCCGGCCAGACGGCGGCTTGGCAAGCCGCTACGACCGCTCGTCTCGGAGCCGGTCGGTCGACCGGAGCCCCGCCCTAGGGTCACTGGGTCACCACTGCCGGGCGGACTGCACGCCGCCGCCTCCGCCGCCGCCGCCTCCGCCGCCTCCGCCGCCTCCGCCGCCGCCGCCCGCCGCCGCCGTCCTGGCAGACGTGACGCGTGCCCGGCGTCGTCACGAGCGCGGCCCGGATCGCGAGATATCGACCGCTGTCGGCACCCAGCGCTGGGGCAGTAGCTGGTGGCGCGGACGGGGGTAGACCGATCCATCGCGCACGTTCGTTTCCATTGAGTGCCGCTTCTGGCGAAGACTTCACGAGACTATTCCCGTTGTTAGAGATAACACGTGATCAGTGGGTATAAGGGTGTTTCATTGGTCGGCTGTAATAAACTCCAGCGAATGTGTCTTGCGACTCTGGTGGACGTCGTGAGTCGTGACTGCAGGTGTGACTCCGTGGAGGTCGTGAGTCGTGACAGGACTGTGCGTCTTCCGTGGGTGTCGTGATTCGTGACTGGCATGTGTATCTCCGGTGGAGGTCGTGAGTCATGACTGGAGTGTGTGTCCGGTGGAGATCGTGAGTTGTGACTGAAGTGTGTGTCTCCGGTGAGGGTCGCAAGTCATGACTGGAGTGTGTGTCTCCGGTGGAGGTCGTGAGTCATGACTGAAGTGTGTGTCTCCGGTGGAGGTCGTGAGTCATGACTGGTCTCCGTTGGAGGTCGTGAGTCGTAACTGAAGTGTGCGTCTCCGGTGGAGGTCGTGAGTCATGATTGGAATGTGTCCGGTGGAGGTCGTGAGTCACGACTGGAGTGTGTGTCTCCGGTGGAGGTCGTGAGCCATGATTGGAATGTGTCCGGTGGAGGTCGTGAGTCACGACTGGAGTGTGTGTCTCCAGCGGAGGTCGTGAGTCGTGACTGCTCTGTGTGTCTCTGGCGGAGGTCGTGAGTCCTGACTGGAGTGTGTGTCTCCGGTGGAGGGTCGTGAGTCGTGACTGCAGTGTGGTGTCTCTGGCGGAGGTCGTGAGTCCTGACTGTAGTGCGTGTCTCCAGTGGGGTCGTGGAGTCGTGACTGAAGTGTGGTGTCTCTGGCGGAGGTCGCAAGTCCTGACTGAAGTGGCGTGTCTCCAGTGGGGTCGTGAGTCGTGACTGCAGTGTGTGTCTCCGGTGGAAATGGCTATTGGCCTCAGCTGACAACGGAGCCAGTCATTAAATCAGGATATGTGGCCGAAGTTTCCACAATAACTATTAGAAGGTCCCAGCTCTGTCGCTCAGTGGCTGTTGTTTAATCGTGTTAAACTTAAGCACTCGGTTATATTCGGCGAACACAAGTTTACACCCCGCTAAATCAAATTTCCGCGTTGGATTGACCGGGCGTCTTGATTGAACCATGCGGGATCTCGCCGCCCTGCAGTGAGTTCTGCGGTGCCTGTGCATGTCCGATGCAGCGACGGCGCTGACAGCACCGGGCAGACATGAGCGTGGTTTCCAGGATCCGTTCCCGGTACCTCGTACCTGTGCTCCCAGTGGCTGGCTTTGGAACTAGGAAGAACCCAGTGATAGCTTTGGTGCCGCGCCGGACGTCTAGCACGAACCGGGGTCCAGAACTGAATTGTGTTGCAGATGGGCAGCCTTTGCGGGCCAGCCTACGTCAGATGGCTGGCCCTGCTGGCCATCTTGGGTCAGATGTGCGGGGTTTGCGCAACAGCCTATCTCACATGAATGACCCCTGCGGGACAGCCTACGTCAGATGAGCGGCTCCTGTATGACAGCCTACGTCAGATGAGCGGCTCCTGTGGGACAGCCTACATCAGATGAGCGGCTCCTGCGGACAGCTCACATGAGATGGGCGGCCGCTACAGGACAGCCTTCATTAGAAAGGCGGTCCCTGTGGAACAAGCCTACGTCAGATGAGCGGCCCTGTGGGACAGCCTGCATCTGATGAGCGGCTGGCTGCTTGTGGAGTCCGAACAAATGTGCTAAAAAGAACACACGTTTCAGAACGCACGAGAACTGTTGTCCAGTTTAATGTTCCGCACATTGTTGTTTTAAGTATATGCTTCTGAAGAACTGACGTGGCTCTCCAGTTTTTTACACTTAAGCATTAATTATTGAATGCGTTTAGCGTACAAGTATCACACGCTTCTTCTCACGAACGCACACTTGTACATACACATCCATAGTACCTTGAATCATCTCATAAAAGAAGTGTTCCGCATTTGTATGGGGTTTGAACTGAAATAGCCATCTTGAAGATCATTCGGTGCAGTTCGAAGCCTCGCCCCGTTTAAACACCCAAACCCCTCTAGTTTCTGAGTCGCCGCGCCCGCGAAGGTGCACGATTTTCGGGGAGAGACTATTTCAAGGTCACCCAATCATCCCTGGCACCATAAACATTATTCAAATATCCCACCATTCTGTGAGTCCATGCGGGATCAGTGCCAAGAAAAGAACAACTGTCGAGCCGTTCATATCTGGCGTCTGTGAGCCGATTTTCCAGATATAAACAACTGCAAACTGGCCCTCGATCAATGTTGTGCTGGGTAAGGTTACGTAACCAAGCAGTGATAAAGTCAGGAGCATCTTCACTAAGTCGGAAATGGTGTTGCCTAGACGAGTCTTTCCAGTATATGATGCTTGCTTCAATATCTTCAAATCTGGAGCATTTCCTTGAAACATGAGAGCTTGCTGTCAAACACTGAGGTTTTTTTTCTTGTGAAGCTTGCTTACACGTTTGAATTTCCTTGGCGTCGTCGCGACAAATACGCCAGCGGGTATTTATTAAGAAGTAACTTATTATTTACTATTGTATTAAGAATATATATATATATATATATATATATATATATATATATATTACATTAAGAAGTGACTTGCAACCGAGTTCAACAGCGCCCTGTCGCGTCGGTGGAGCGAGCCGACCAGGCGGCAGTGCCAAGAAGGCTTGCAGCCCGTGACTCAGGCTCTTGGGCTAGCCGCCCGCCGACCTCGTAACCAGACCAGGGAGCCAAGCTGCTCTAGGAAGGGCATCAAAGCTGACTCGCCGCTCTTTTAGAGGCGTGGGTGGCTCCTGAGCGGCAGACTTGAATGTGATCTGTGATCGGGATATCTTACTTTAACTTTTTTTGCCCGTTTGCCGCGTTCATTTAACGCAATTTGGGGCACACGTGATGTCAGTTTTCTTTCTTTCTTCTCTGCAGCGTGCAAAAACCATAGGAGGCCTGCAGAAATTGGCCGGGTTATGCGCTTTAGTGTTGCTGCGCCGGAGCACTCTCTGTTTGTCGCACACTCACTGTCGTAACCGCTGACAGGGCATGACTGCCGCCAGTGCTGGCTGAGGGCCTGCCTAAGAGGCAACCTGGCAGCCCGTCAGGCCGTCCGTGTCGGTAAATACAGCAGGGGGATTGAGCTCGACCCATGAGGCGGTATCGCTGCCGTACGGTCTGCGTGACCCTCGGAGCGGACTCCGAGATGATTCAGAGCGGTCTTCGCCCCGGATCTTCGCTGCTAAGAACTAATTATGTTTACGGTTATTCAAAGCGAAAGCTTCCTGGGTTTGGACATTGTAGCACGACAGCCTGCATGCTATGGGCCTGGCATGGGAGTTAACATTGTGCGACGTAGTTTAAGTTTGTGGTAGTGCTGACCTATCTCAGGAAGCTTTGTCAGCACAAGCACCCTTCACCATTTTGCATCCCAGGCCACGAATGACGACTAAGGTAACACGTTCTCGGGTGTAATACATTGCTTCTGGTTGCCATGATCAACTAGTATCACACTTATTTTAAACTGGAAACCGCCCGACCACATCCACTCGGCCAAAGCAGCTGTCCGTTGAAATTACCCACGTCAGCTGAAAACGAAATAGATAGTTAGACCCTAGATCACATTCTTTGACGTAATCAAAATGTTTTGAAGCTGGTGCTGGTTTTCCATGGCAGTCTAGATGAACAGCTGCGACGCCCACAACCGCTGTGTGACGGAGCCGGCAGGCGATGCCGCCAACCAACCGCCAAGATAAACACACGCGGCGTCCTGGATGATACACGGCTGCTTCAGTGTCTCCATTCCGCACCGTCTCGCTTCGCGTGACTTCGGCTCCGCCTCCGCTCGGCCTCGTTGTCGGGGACCAGACGCGGCACTGCGTCGCATCGAGCAGCACTAGTCGATATTCGACCATCGCGTAGCGTGCACGGTAGTCATGTGACTATCGGTCACGCAGCATGACACGGCCGGGTCAGTCCTGGTCGCGGTCGAGGCTGGGGATCGCGCCGCTTAACGAGCCACACCAGCAGCTGGGAGCGCCACAGCACGGAGGCCGATGGTCTCGTGCGCACCGCAAAACACCGCTACTGTCGCCCATCTGTGTTGTGTTTCCTCTCTGGTAAGACGTGTGTGACGCAACGCAGGTGTTTGCGGAAGAGCGAGTCCTTTCCGTTTGGATGAGTTGCGAAACAAGCACCGCAGACAACCTCTCACCCTAGCTGTTTATTGGGCTAAGCGAGGCGGAGCTGTACGTGTGCACGTTGCATTTACACGTGTAAGGCACTGCAAGTGCCGTAATAAATCTGCCCCGGCGATGGTATCTGCATCTGATGCACGTGCAGACCAACAAGAACGTGACAGTCGATTGCGCAAGGCCCGACAACAGCTGGCTCTGGAAGTTTCTCTGGTCATAATGAGGCGTTTGGCTATCTTGTCCCTCTCCCGGTGCATATGTGTCAAGGCTTCAGTAAGCGGTTGGTGCGGGGCAGCTAACAGTTTAATAAAAGCGCCATTTGTTTTGCGGATCGCATTCAGCGCAACCTTCGAGCAATTGCTTTCCCGTGGCCACACGACGCATCAGATTAGTCTTATGAGGCAGTCAACAGTGTGCGGCCTTAGCTCCTTGTAAACCTCGCTGTTTCTTCAGCGCCGCTGGTCCTTTTCAATTTCATCAACCCATCCTCCCACGGTCTGGGGTTTCGTCCGTCCTTTGAGTCTGGGCGTCAAAGAACACGCCACGCCAAGCCCATCGTGTCTGCCAGGCGCGACCGACCGCCGCACTACTTCACCAACCGCGGCCGACCGCCGCACTACTTCACCAACCGCGGCCGACCGCCGCGCTACTCCCCCAACTGCGGCCGACCGCCACACTACTCCCCTAACCGCGGCCGACCGCCACACTACTCCCCCAACCGCGGCCGACCGCCGCGTTACGCTCCCCAGCCGCGGCCGACCGCCGCGCTACTCCACCAGTCGCGGCCGACCACCGTGCCACTCCGCTCCCATTCGGTTCGCCTCCGATGACAGTCTGTTGCTGTGTTTGCACACCTGTTGTGCCGCTCTCGGCCGGGCGCTTTTTGCGCGCACGCTCTGTCGGGTCTCGTCGCGGCCACCCTTGTGTAATCGAGGTCAAGGTCCCCGAGTCACCCCCTCAGCCAGCTACCGTAAACCCGGCTCATCGTCTGGGAACAGCAGCCGGGCTCAATACTGCATGTGCTGCTGCACATGGTCCGCGGAGGGGACGCCAGCGGGGCGTCAGATCTCCAACAAAGACCATGCTCTGCTCTGACCTGAGCTCAAATCGCCGCGTCGTTCCGTAGGTTACGACGTAACCTACTCTTGGCGCGCGACCGCGCGACCGCGGCGTCCTCTCACGGGTCGTAACCCCGGCCAACCGTGCTCCCGGCCCGCCCCGCCAGCCGCGGCCCGGCGAGGCGCGTTGCCTTGAGCGGACGCCAGGGGGCGTGTCGGAGCGCCACCCGGCCGACCCCGATCGGCGCAGAGCCGCGCCTGGCACCCGGCCGGCGTGGTGGAACGCTCGGCGGCACGCAGCGTCTTTACGAGACGCGAGCCCTTGCTGGCGAGCTGGAGACCCGACGGTGACCGCCGTGGTCCGGGGCGGTGCTGGCCGGGCTGTCAGAGGTGCCCCGAGTTACCTCTGCACGTGTCGGTACCTGGACACCTGAGAGTGTCTTCCGCGCCGCTCCTGTTCGATTGGTCGGTAAACAAACAGGGTAGTGTTTGGCTGGGCGGCTGCCACGACCCCAGCTGATGCCTGACGCAGGTGCGGTGTCCTCGGCTGTGCACAGGCCGCGCATAGCCCGAGTCACGGGCAACCAGGGCGGGCCACTGCGTCCGGCGAGGCGCGTTGTGCGTTGGCTGCGCAAGTGAGTGAACGGCCACCCCAGGCTAGAACACAGGTACCGCAGATCGGGTCACGATGACCTCATGTCCGGTCACAAATACCGCAGGTCGTGTTACGACAATCTTAGGTCCGGTCACAGTTCACAGTTACCACTGATAGGCCTCGGCAACCTCAGGTCAAGTTCCGGTTACCGTTGTTTGGGACACGGCGACCACGGGCCAGATCACAGTGACCACAGATCGGGACACGAAAACCTCAGGTCATGATGTTTGTGCGTGCATGTTTATGTTGCAACTTCTTGTCAGCATGGTGCTGTCAGGAGTACATTCGTCAGGATGACCAACAACTGCGTTTCCGAATTAGTTGCAAGACCTGATTCAACGATCGAGGACCCGATTGGAGGATTGAAGGGCGAAAAAGCTGGTTTGAGTCTTATGCAGGTACCCCGACCTGCGAAAACGGACCCTCAAATAACTGCCAGAGGGCCCTTTGCGCTCATCAGGAACCCCCTGAGTCGATATAGGCCTATATGTCGGTCAGGTACCACTGTACCACATAGTCGGCTACGTGTTGGTATGGGCCTGAGGACCCTCTTCCCGATCAGCTATAAAACCGCAATCAGTAATTTACACTGGTCGGGGGCCTTGCATCTGTCAGGGGCCCAAAGCGCCTAGCAGAGGGCCCTGTGCTCGCAAGGCCTCGAGCCGACCAAGGGAAGTGTTCAATGAGACCCGGAGGGGGACCGGGGCGGCCCACCAGAACCAACGATCGAAGGCCCGGTTGGAGGGCGAAGGGGCCCGAAGGACTGTCTGTAGGTCACATAAGAATCGCGGCCCGTAGGGTCGTGACCTGAAATATCAGCCAGAGGTCCTCTTGCACCGTTTGAGGAACCCCTGAGACAATGTGGATGTCAAGTCCGTCGGAGATCACGAACACCGAACAGTCGGCTCCATGTCCGTCTGAGCCCTAGAGATCCATTTCCCAAGCAGAAACGAGGCCGGGGTCCGCGATTTGCAATGTTTGGGGTCCCTGACACAATGAGGGGCTCCTGTATCGGTTAAAGGCCACAATGTCGAACAGGGGTCCCCCGGCGGCAAGTGGCTCCAAGGCGGAACGGTGTTGATTGAAGAAACAATGAACAGTCGATTCCGTATTGGTCTGAGCTCTGTGGGCCCATTTCCCATCCAAGGACAAGGCCGGGCCCGCAGTTTACATTGGTCGGGCTCTTGTATCCTTCAAGGGCCCTCAGTACCGAACAGGGCATTCGGTGTCAACAAGGGGCCTCGAATCGGTTAGGGGAGGATTTCCTCAGCAGGGACGGGGACGGAAGCCCGAATGGCAAGGGTCTCTTGCGTTGGTCAGGGCCTTCCAACAAGTGACGGAAACAGGACTTACGATGAGTGCTCACATTCAGGTAAAAGAAGAGTCATGTGCCAGTTAGGGCCCCCGCTACCGAACGGCGAGCCCTCCAACCCTATTCGAGCATGGACCCGTTAAACCCAACTGGAGTATATGTGCCAATTATTGGGCCACCTTTCGGGAGTAGGGATGTTGTTGAGTTAATCACGGCTCATGCATCAAACCGGGGTCAAGTGCGCGGGTCAGAAGGCCTTCCATGTCAGGGAGGGGACCAATGTAATATGATGTATCCCTCCAAGGGCCTCCAAGGGTGGAGTCCCCTGGCCTCCGGTTCGGCCAGGGGACCCCGCCCCGTGCCGTCAGAATGACAGCCTAGAAAACACACCACGGTGAGACAGAATGGCCCTTCAGGACCTTGGCCGGGGACAATGTGCCTCGCAGTATTGCACTCAGGGGGCCCGTTTACCGGAAATAAATAAGGGGCCTCATTAGTGTTGAATGGAGTAGGTCGAAGTGGGTTCGAAACGCACAAGGCCATTCCATGTTTTTCTGAGATCGTTCATTATTTTACAGAATCGACTAGTGAAACAAATACCATCAAAAAAATTGAGTCCACACGCCGGGTACCGACAGTGTAGTTAGTGGTTAATACGCCTACGTTAACCATGGCGCGTGGGGGGAACAACAGGTACGAGGTTTGATTCAGCCGCGGTGTCGCCCTTCCCGCCAGGTCGAGAGGCTGGCAGCGCCATATAACCCCAGCAGCTGAGTGTGTCATAAATCCCCAGTGACACGCCCGTAATCTCGGTGGGCAAGGATAGCGATGGCTTGGGTCGCAGTTCTCGTAAAGCTGAACAGTGTTGGCCACTGCAAGTAACACCGGGGGCTGGCGACGAGCGCGCAATGATGGCCGTGGTAAAATTATGATTCTGATCGTCTTTCAATACAAATTCGTCCAGTTCAAAGATTGGACGAAAGTTACGGGGCACAGGACCACTCAGACAGGAAAATAAGTGAATCTCTTCTCATAAACAGTCGATGACAAACCTTAACGTACAGGGCTCATCATGGTCGATTATGCGAACGTGATATGTGGCCTTGATGCGTAATGTGTACTAGCCTAAAATCTTTTACATGCATGAGCGATGCCTGGCGTTTTATTGTTTTGTTTAATTGATATGATCTGCACGTGTATAGCACGCAACAAAATCTAATAAAACAAACAGGACTAAATAATGCCTAATAAACAGCTCAGAAACAGACCGCCAAGGTAAAATACAAAAACACAGGGACCGTTTAGTAAAGCAAACACACGACAACCACCCAGAAGAAAGATTGCCTTTACCGCCATGTAAAAAAAGCATACACACAACGCGGCCAGCTTGACCCACCGCAACACATGCATATGTATAACTCGACCAGCCAGAATAAAGACATACACGCACATGACACGCTCTAGCACATGGCTGGCCGGGCGTGGGCGTACATCATTCGGGGTCTCGATGCTACTCAGGGACGGCTGGCGGTCAGCAGCTCGGAATCAAGGATGCCCGTCGATTTTCTAGAGCCCCTTCTATATGGAAAGGTTGTGGTTGGCGCAACCAATCCTCATTTAAGGCAGATTTTTAACTCTAACGGGGCCTCAGCATGACTCACAAAGTGACGGTCTCGCCTTCCCAGCATCGATCCCCGACAGATACCACGCCCTGATACTTAAGTCCATTGTTAAGGGTTCTGACAGGATGGCTGCTTCGTATCGTATCACGCGCGCTCTGGCGGAGGCGGGCGCCAGCAATCCCCGTGTGCGGCCCACGGTCCTGCCTCGTGTGCGGTCCACGGTCCTGCCTCGTGTGCGGCCCGCAGTCCTGCCTCGTGTGCGGCCCGCAGTCCTGCCTCGTGTGCGGCCCGCGGTCCTGCCTCGTGTGCGGCCCGCAGTCCTGTTCGTGTGCGGTCCACGGTCCTGCCTCGTGTGCGGCCCGCGGTCCTGCCTCGTGTGCGGCCCGCGGTCCTGCCTCGTGTGCGGCCCGCGGTCCTGCCTCGTGTGCGGCCCGCGGTCCTGCCTCGTGTGCGGCCCGCGGTCCTGCCTCGTGTGCGGCCCGCGGTCCTGCCTCATGTGCGGTCCCACGGTCCTGCCTCGTGTGCGGCCCGCGGTCCTGCCTCGTGTGCGGCCCGCAGTCCTGCCTCGTGTGCGGCCCGCGGTCCTGCCTCGTGTGCGGCCCGCGGTCCTGCCTCGTGTGCGGCCCGCGGTCCTGCCGGCGGCGACACACCAGCAGACGATGCCGGTTCGGTTCCTGGACAAAGAGTGGAATGAAAAAGTCGAATGGGAAATTTGAGCGAAGAACTCGGGCGGCAGAGTCGCAAGGGATGACAGTCGACAGAAGTAAGAGCCGAATCGGAAAAATAGCCGAAGGACAAAAGTCGAAGGAGATGAAAGTTGGCATGGATAAAAGTGGAATCCGAAATAGCTCAAGGACAAAAATACGAAAGGGAAAAAAGTCAAATAGGATAAATGCCAAGAGACAAAAGTCGACATTTATAATAGAAAAAAATAGAATAAGTGGAAAGACATCGAACATCGACAGGGATCAAAGTTGACTCTTGTATGTAAAAACGCAAACAGTCAAAATAATCCAGATCACATCAGAGGGGGCGGGCGACAAGATGGGACCGGTTCGTACGGTACCGGGCCGAGACCATGCAAGACCAGATGGAACGAGACCGGACCGAGCCGGACGACACCAGACGAGGCCAGGTAAGACCAGATGGGACGAGACCGGACCGAGCCGGACGGCACCAGACGGGACCACGCGTGACCGGACGCAGTCACACAGCATTGGACGTCACCGGACGCTATGGAAAGGAAGCGGACGGAACAAGGCGTGATTAGGTGTAACCAGACGCAACCAGACAAAACCGGACGTAACCGGACGGAACAAGACTAGATCAGACGGGACTGGACGGGCGTGATACTTTCAGACGGGGCAGCATGGGACGATAAAAATTTTAAGGTGAGCGAAAAATGCTTCCTAAGCGTCTAAATACGACGCCAAAATGAAGGTTTCAACCGTTTCGCAGCATTAGCTGGCTCCCATCGACTGTGCGGCGCCGCGCGGCTCCGGCATCCCAGCGTCTGCGGACGAGGAGGAGGACGGGACGCGCACGGCGGTCGCGGGACAGCGGACGTGTGCATTATGAAGTCCTAAGACCACCTACCTTGTGTAGCCCCATTCCAGGCACAAAACTATGGCGCTTGGTGTCAACGAAGAAGGCTTCTAGCTGTTTGGTCGCGGACGTAGTTTCGCAAAATCTGTCGGGAAGGAGGGCAGGGGCGGGGCAGGAGGAAATGATGCAACCACGTTCAAAACGCCAAGCAATTCGGTTATTCCAGGGTTGGACCTACTTTCCTAGCAAAGTTGGGGAGGGGGGGGTGGGGTCTCGAGCTCCCTCCCCCAACTGACTTTGGAACTATTGCCCTGTATTCGGCATTACGAGTTCGGAGCTCCTGTGCCGGGTTATCGACCTTCCTTATACCAGGAGGTATAGTTAAACGACGTTATAGGGCAAGCATCTATTATATCAACAGCGCCCTATGATTCAAACTCTAAGTATGATGACGAGTGTGTCATCACAAACACTTAGAAGTGCCTCAAGAACTTCCCACCGGGTTTGTCCGTCCCCTTGGACTTTTCGTATTTTGACTTGTCCATTTTGGCATCCCCTTGTCGACTTAACCCACTGTCGACTCATAGATCTTAGGCTTTTCAATTCAACTACTTAACTCTTATGCCAGTCTTCTTTTATCCTTGCCAACTTTTTCGCTCGACTCCTTCTTTCAAATTCTTCTAGTCCACTTTTTCCGGACGCCCGCAGGTTCCGGCCGAGGTCGGCAATCGCTGCCAGCAATCGCTCATCGCAGCCGGAGTTGGTGATTGTCCCAAGTTTACGTTAACGTTACGGTAAAGTTAACTGAAATTTAAACCAGTTGTCGTGATAAATGATTTCGCAGCGCGTTTTGAGCACAGCGTACGTGGCCCATGGTTGGGCGGTGGCGGGGTGGCGGCCGGCCCATGACAAATTCCTCATAAGACCACCGGTCACGGTTACTATAGGCCTGGTCACGGTGATCTCAGGTCAGGTTACAAGTCTGGTGGTGGTTACCTTAGGTCAGGTCACGGCTACTGCAGGCTACATTATATTGACTTTAGGTCTTAACAGTTCAGGTCACGGTGACCCAGGTCAGACCATCACGTGTCGGGTGCCTGACGCAGGTCGGGTGATGCCGTCGCGGGCTCCCACCGCGCTGGTGGTGGCAGGAGCCTTGTGAACACCGTCTACAGCTGCGGCGCGCTACCTCCCCCTCGCCTCTCGCGAGGAGCTGCTGGCTGAAGCAGAATCTTCAGGCCTCGGTGTTGTTAGCTGGTGGTGACGTCGGACGGCGTCAGGCACGGCAAGGACGGCGTGCTGGCCCGCTGGTGTCATTAATGGGAGAGCATGAATGGGAATGGATTCTGTGGCTAAGCAGGGTCGCCGCGCTCCTGGCAGCCGCAGGTTGTGTGCTTAACCTTACTAGTTGCATGCTATTTATGAATGAAAGTGCATCGGCTGCCTGTTCCTTGGCAGGCTCAGGCGCGGTCAGCGGCCGATGGGCAGCGTTTAACTCCTTCACGTCACGCAGGCGTCCCGCAACAAGATATTCCAGTCACTTATATGCGGTGCAGCAATCAGATGCTGTCGATGTTTGGTACTTGTTCCTTTTTACCGTGAAGCTGTGGACCGATACAAACGCACGTGTCTACTTATTCACATGACGGCTTCATACATTGTCCGTTTGCGGTGGTAACAGGACAGGAACAATGCTTCTGAACTATACACATAATACATAATATGTATCACGTCTAAAGCCTGTTTTCATAAGCTCACCTCAGCTCGACATTTTTACATTAGCCTTATCGCATTAATAGAAACCGGTTTTCTGGAAGAAACAGAGCGGTCCTTCAGACAACTCATTTTTTCCACCATTACGACACACGTCCGTAATCCTGCAATGGCACAAAGGCTTGAATACTACATGCGACGCGTTTACGCGAGGAGCTCCCCAAACAATGAGTCATCCTCAGCCTAAAGCTTAAGCTTTTGGAAAAAAACTAAAACGTGACAAAAATTAGACAAGTAAATAATAAAATGGGCGATCCATCTCGATGGACAAATTGATCAGATTGTCTGCCTTCCAATCCACTCACACGTAATGGTAGGATGACGGGTAAGGAGTCGCTTTGGGTGCTCGCTATATGCCCCGGCTGCGATGACCGGCGACCGGTGTCAGCGGCCGCGTAAAGGCTAGGTGACATCAGAAGGCAGGTCAGAGGGTACTGAGCATTGCAGCACGTTAGCTTTCGCCGCAAAAGCCCGCTGCTGACCCGGAATGTCATGACCTGATGGTGGTGTGAAGGCTCACGAGACAACCACTGCTTAGGATGGAGGCTGACCCCGAAAATCCATCCAATCACAAAGCTTTGGCTAAGTCTGCCAAATTCCACGAACGAAAGCGAGGCAGTGTAAGGATCAAAGAAAGGGACTTATCAGGCATGCGTCCCGACCTTTTTTTTGCAACATGGTCCGTAACTGCCCGTTATTCGAGCCCTGATCTTCTCTGGAAAGGACACACAGGAGGAGATTGTTTTTTTTTCTTTGTGTGCATGTACCAGTTTGCAGAAGTTCCGTGTAGGAGGGGCCGTGTTGCTGTTTTGGTGGCCGACCGTAGCCGCCGTGGACATATATGGGTCGAACATTGGTGCGATTAGTTGTCATTCCTTCAGGCCATGCTATCTCGTGTTCGGAGCCGTGACGCGTGGCTTACGGGCCATCGCGCTCGTGAGAAAGTTCAGCTTAAATTCGTAAATATAAAATACAACAACAGCACAGTGGTGATTTAAGCTTTTTGATTTAGACATCTGATGTTGGTGGTTCGACGTATTTCGTACTGACGGCTCCACTCTTCTTTCAGGTTGGGATCCACAGGCAATGATATCATAAGTTGATCAGTATTCTCGTGATGCGGTTGCTTTATTTGGTTTCTTGCTTTTGCTGCTTTTTTATGAGGCCTATATTGCGTGCTTGGCCCCGGCTCATCATCCGCCTGGCCACGCGTTAGATGATAAACGACTTGCCTGATAGGAGTCAATCATCATACACACAAAGTACACATGTTCAGAGCAATGATGCACTCTGGTCCGAGATTCGTCTTCTGGTGGCCAACTTGATCTGACCTAGTCATTACCCATCGAAACCATGTGTTTGGTACATGGTGCGCATGCATGTTTCACGGATGGGACGTGGTTTATACCTGCGGGAATGCATTTGCGTCGTCTTAGCATGCTTGCCCATGTGCGCAGCAAATGCCGCTGGTAACGTACAGGCGAGTTCAAATGCACGGAGTTCCTGCGGTACGGGTAAGGATAGATCCTGCTGGCCACGATGGCTCAAAAGTGCATCAAGTACAGCAAGCCTTTCAGAGTAATTGGGAACCTGTCAGCCATCGTCACAACATGCCGTCCAAAAGCTGTTTGCCCCCTGGCTGATGTAGCCGCTGTGCCATGTCTGACTCCGCCCCATGTGTTGGCAGCGGCTGTGCCATGTCTGACTCCGCCCCATGCATTGGCAGCGGCTGTGCCATGTCTGGCTCCACCCCATATGTTGGCAGCGTTTGTGTCATGTCTGGCTCTGCCCCATGTGTTGGCAGCGGCTGTGCCATGTCTGGCTCCACCCCTTATGTTGACAGCATCTGTGCCATGTCTGGCTCCACCCCATATACTGGCAATGGCAGTTGCCATGTCTGGCTCTGCCCCATGTGTTAGCAGCGGCTGTACCATGCCAGCCCTTTCTTGGTTTTGCGCTTTGCATGTCACATCGGCATGTCCTATAATAGCTTTGGTCGTAGTAACTTTTTAGGTACAAGCGTCCGTTACTAAGGATGGAATTTTCCTCGGGCCGATAGGTCGTGTTATGCGACTGGAACACAATACAGGTCCTAACATATGGCAAGAACAGAGTTACCACGGCTGGTCGCGTGGTTGTCTGGCACTTCCTTTGGTGCCCTGTTGTGCTTCACTGCCCGCCCGTTTTCAAGAAATTTTGCGACACCCGTCTGACCGGTGGTCACGGTCACGTGACCGAGCGCTCGGCCCGGCTCCGTGGGGCAGCCGGCAGCTTGTTTGGCCGACAGGTGGGGGGCGGGGGGGGGGGGGCGTAGACGCCGGCATGGGCGACGCCCGCTTCGAAGCTGGTCGTCGTCCTGCATTGTGTTTGTGAGTTCTCAGGAGCATCGGTTCATCTTTTGAAAACGTTCTGAGTACATCGCAAGACGTTCTACTGCGTGTCATTCGAGAACGCGTGTCGACCAGAACAGGCCCGAGAACGCAACAAGCAGCGTTGTGAAAGGAAGAGCTAGACACCATAGCTGCAAATTAGAATAACGCTCCCATGCAGTTCGCTGGCTACTGTTGTGCCTTCGAAAGACAGCAGCCAAGCAGAGGCGTAATCCTACGGAGGCGATGAGGGCGACTGTCCCCCCCCCCCCCCACAGCTCGACACACACACCAACATACTCTCGCTTGCCGCTCGCTGGCCTATAGCAAAATTGTAGAGGGTCCCGGTGGCGTCAGAGGCGTCCCGACAGACCAGCTGGTGGGCAGGAACACAGGGGCCACGGTCAGACGTAGTATATAGCCTCCTCACTAGCACCCAGACACCAGCTGGCTCCGTGGATGTTTCCATCGCTGTTGGTTCCGTTGTGGGGTAAATGTTTACGCCTGGACCGTTTGCGGAGGCTTGTTTCTATCATGCGTAAATTTTGATAGGTGCAAACAAACACTTGTAGTAAACAAACGTAAGCAAAGGCTAATGGCGCAATGGGGAAGCCGCTCACCTGCGTTTGCTTACGAAATCGTTCATACCACGAATACTGCTAGTATATTTCTGTTTTCCCTTAGGTCTACCTGGCCCCAGCGTAACAAACAATTTCGCCCCTTCCCGATTTTTCCCGTGTCACAAACACGGATGGCTAAGAAGTACATGCGAAGTGAAGATGTAGACCACATTCTGACATTTAGAAACAACCAGTCACATGCGGTTACGAGTACTCATGGTGCTGACGTTGGCCATCTACAAAGAAAAGTCACCATGAACTCTCCATCCGATCGACATGTGCGCAAATGTGTGCGAACAAAGTATTTAGAGGGCAGTGAGCATATTTTGACAGTCTATCACGACACGGAAACCTCGGTCCTGAATCTACAATGGTGACAGTGCCTTGCCAGTCGGCGGTGGCTGTAGCTGGTGCTGCTGCCGTATTGCACCTGCCCTCTGCGCCCCCACTGCTGCCGGCGGTGGCTGCAGCTGCTGCTGCTGCCGAGCTGCAGCTGCCCTCCGCGCCCCGCCGCCGCCGACGGCTGCCGAGGTCTGCTGCCATCGCGAGCCTCAGAGCTACAAATATACCCGTCTCAGGCCGCACGTCTGTTCTGCACGAGGCGTACCATAGAAAGCGCTGCATTCAAAGCACCGGGCCTGAAGACGTCCATTGTGCTCGTGATCCTGGCTGGGCGGAAGTGAGACGTTTGCGTCTCCCCCCCCCCCCCCAAGGCATTCCGCCGATGTTTGGGGGTCGCCACTCAGCTCGCTTCGGTGTCCCCGCCATCACGCCCCGCTCTGACTGTTATCACATTCGCTTCTCCTAATGTTCACGCGGAAGTTGGCAGCGGTTCCTGGGCCCCTCAGTCGGCACCAACTAGCCCTCAGAACAGAGAACGCAATGCGAAAACAAACACCCGGAGCATCCACATTTCGCTTAGCGTCTTGCTTGTGGTTTCAGCTTGGGGTTTTGATGTTACGTTCTTACCGGGATGTTGTGGTTCTCAGGGGTACCACTGCGTGCGCCGTTGTACACAGCCCGCGGCACCGGAACGGGCGTGCCGCGGGCCACCCTCCCGAAGGAGCGTTCCCTGGCAACCACGCCGGAGGGGGGGGGGGGGGGGGCGGAGAGCTGGGGTTGTTTCATCGCGGGTGGCGGAGCAGCGGCCCGGGGTCAGGGCGTCCGCCGGCCCAGACTGTTTGGTCTGGCCCACCGCCAGCCGGCCGCCGCCCGACTGCTGTCGCTTTTAGAATGGTCGGACCTTACGATCAGACGGCATGGACACGTCTGTGACAGCCGAATTCCTGACTGGCTGTCCAGGGACCACTGGATGGGGAGGGGACGGGCACCAGCCCGCCGATCGGATGGTGACTAACACTCCGTGATAAGCACATGACACTCGATAAAAAGCACGTGGCGTTCTGTCAATACCGTGCACTTCGTACGCGACCGTAGAGCAAAGGGCGTCCCGCAGTGCTGAGCTATTCTCAGTGCGAGTGCTACCGCAGGCACAGCTGAAGCCATCTGACGATAGATGGCTGCACTGTCGCGCATGCCCGGCTGAGGCGGAGCCGCGGCCCTTCCTGCCGTCAGCTCGGCTACTCGAGGGCCAGCGTAGAGCGCCCCCTCCCCCTCTTCACACCTCGTCGCCGTACACTTTCGGCCGGCGCTGGAACGAGGTCAAGATCAGCTGGTGGGTGTGCGCGCGGCGGGGAGGACACGCCCGCCCGCCCGTGAACGGCAGTAGCTTCCACGGCTGCTGTGTCGCCAGAGAAGGTCGCACGCACCCTGTGTTGGGACAGAGGGGACCAAAAGCCAGCGGTTCCGACGTGCCCCAAGGTCAACGAGCGTGATCTGGGGGGGGGGATGGTGGCCCTCTCTGTCCCCCTGAGGTCGCGAGGGACGCGAACGGACGGCGCGGGCGGGGACGGCCGGTGGGTAGGTCATCCGTGGAGGTCGTGCGAGATGTGTAGTATAGAGCCTTGAGAGGAACCAGGCAGGGCTGGCTGCCCCTGCCTGCATGATTACCTGAACTCTGCTCTGGAGAGGAGGGACCAAAGGGGGTCCGGGAACCCGAAGCTTGAATCTGGTGTTCGCGTCAGCGCCAGCACTCGCCATGCGCTCAGCGCAGCTGTACGATGATGAATTATTCCTCTCAGTCCACACATTTTTTGACGTTCACGATTGGGTCATCACTTGGCGCTCTAAACACACGCTGTTCTGCATGCATGCTACATTCATTTATCATCTGGGGCAAGCCTGAATACGCATAACAAATGTGTATCCCAGATGTCGGGCAACAAACAGGCATACGGTAGCCTGCATGCTGAGTGCAAGCAGGCTGGTTTTGTACGCATGTGACGGTGATAGCTGCAGACCTACGCACTGGGTGCAGGCCGGGAGGTTTTGTACGCACGTGACGGTGATAGCTGCAGACCTGAGCACCGGGTGCAGGCCGGGAGGTTTTGTACGCACGTGACGGTGATAGCTGCAGACCTGCGCACCGGGTGCAGACAGGCAAGTTTTGTACGCATGTGACGGTGATAGCCACAGACCGTTGCGCGCTGTGCTCTTACTTCAGTAAATACTTACCACCTACCTTCAAACACATCCTAATTTCTTCCAGGTCATATCAGATCAACGGTTTAAATCACTTCAGGTTGGTCTCTGCCGGACAAAAACACAGTTAAATATAGCATTTGCAGATAATTTGCCACGTTCTGATGCCACTGTGCTGTTTGGCTGCATTTTTACACAAAAGGGTGTCATTACTTGAGCCTGAAATGAGAGTCTGACGGCACAAAAAGTCACTGACCTAAGGTCATATTTGTGTTATTTTTTGTGCTGCATAGGCGATCTTGTTTTGTGATTAGTAAGTTTCATTCATGGCATGAGCATAACCGCGCCACATATTTATCGGCGGGTGGCAGTGGCACTGAAAGGTGACAAAGGTCCCAAGTCGACATTGACCTCACGGTTTCATGTTAAGAGCTCTAGCACCACACGTTTGCTTTCATGCAGTTATAGACTAATCTGCCATTCCTTTTATATGCATGTAACATTCCGCCCACAAAGTCATTATATGCCACTGACCGAAACTGGAATTGCGATAGAACTGGCTTGATAGCTGGCTGAACACCAGCACTACCTAATGAGTGACTGACGACAGTACTGTGAATTATCAAATGGGACAGTCGCTAGCGGTTTTAAGCGATGAAGGCGATTTGTGTGTCAGTTGTATACAGATTGGAAGACAGGATGGTAGACGAAAAAATATGACCTTTGCCTCGCAGCCAAACTCATAGATGTCCCAGCAAAAGTTAGCAGGATTCAAATAAGCTATCTTTTGTTTACGTTCTGTTTGTCGATAACACCGGTCAGCTGTTAGGCTGGTACGCCAAATGTGAGTTGGCGGAGAGCCCTGCCAATGCAATGATTAATTTTGCTCTGCACGATTTTCGTTGGTTCACGCACCGTCCTTACTGCAGTTAAATTTGTATAGATGCCATGGTTTCTTTTATGATTTTTTCAACTGTAGGTACTATTCATTACTGAAGTATTTCTCCCGGTGGGTGGGCCGAATTTGCTGCACTATCTGGCGTACAGTATTGTCAAGCTGCAAGGTGACCGGGCAATGATGGCTCATGAGAGCTGGAACAGTCGAATAAAAGACAGCCTCACACAACCACGCTTATTTCTAGACCGCACATAGCCTATACAAATATCTGCCTACCACAAGTGAAGGGTGCAGTCCGACATATTAATAAAACCCTTGCCATACAGAATATTTCATACAGCTGATAGTTGACCTGCATTTAGCTTTTGTCTGGGATATATCCCCAATGTGGATGTTTCCCTGCGCAAGATCAATGATCCCATCTCCCTCTCACGCCGACACCTTTCCTCCATTCCTCTCTCCACTCTCTCCACCGCGTCCGCACCGGCTTCTGGCCCCAGTGACGGGCGTCCAGCGGAGTTGCCTCTCTCCACCGCTTCCGCACCGACTCCTGGTCCCAGCCGAGTTCGCCTCTCCCCACCGCGTCCGCACCGACTCCTGGTCCCAGCAGAGTTCGCCTCTCCCCACCGCGTCCGCAACCGACTCCTGGTCCCAGTGACGGGCGTCCAGCGGAGTTCGCCTCTCTCCACCGCGTCCGCACGACTCCTGGTCCCAGCGGAGTTCGCCTCTCTCCACCGAGTCCGCACCGACTCCTGGTCCCAGCGGAGTTCGCCTCTCCCCACCCACGCGTCCGCACCGACTCCTGGTCCCAGTGACGGGCGGTCCAGCGGAGTTCGCCTCTCTCCACCGCGTCCGCACGACCTGGTCCCAGCGGAGTTCGCCTCTCTCCACCGGTCCGCACCGACTCCTGGTCCCAGCGGAGTTCGCCTCTCCCCACCGCGTCCGCACCGACTCTGGTCCCAGTGACGGGCGTCCAGCGGAGTTCCGCCTCTCTCCACGCGTCCGCACCGACTCCTGGTCCCAGCGGAGTTCGCCCTCTCCACCACGTCCGCACCGACTCCTGGCCCCAGCAGAGTCGCCTCTCTCCACCGCGTCCGCACCCGTTCTTGTTCGGGTCGCCGGCGGCCGGCCGTCGCTGGAATGCGTGTTGTCGGACGACAGGTTGGACCCCGCCCTCCGAAACCCGGGCCAGGCCGGACCGGACCGGACCGGACCTGTCCCGTTTGGGATCGGCGGGGAACACCCGTTCTCGCCACTGGGCAGACACTCCAGCCTGAGATTGCGTTCCGGGCAGTTGTACGTGTCGCAGCCCTCTGCTAATGAGGGAGTCCATCGCCAGTTGATTGGCCAGTAAGCCTATTGCGTTTAAGAGCGCCACGCGCTGTTTGTGTGTTGACGCATGCAGTGTCCGTGTGTCTGGTCGCAGTTCAAGGTCGCCCGGCTCTGTTCCGGAGTGGTTAACTTGCAAATCAAGATGTTTTCGTCGTATTTGATCCGTCTAAATTACTTTTTTATTTTCTTTAATTGATAGTAGCAGATCCACCAAGAGCCGATCAGGAGCTGACGGAGAACATGCAGTGGGATCAAGAGGTCCGGGACACGGGACTGAAGCGACTCTCAGTGCGCATGTGACCCTCCCCCGCCACGAGCAGCCAACAGACGGTCAGACCTGAGGAGGGCATCGAACAGATGGCCGACCTGATAAAGACATCCAACAGAGGTCAGGCTGGGGCAGGCCAGCCAACAGACGATCAGGCCTGAGAAGGGTACACAACGGAAGGTCATGCCTGACAAGGGTAGCCAACAGACGGTCAGACCTGAGAAAAGCAGCCAACAGGCGGTCAGGCTTGAGAAGGGCAGCAGGACAGACCTTCGTACTGTTGACGTTAACAATTCTGTCACCACATTGTAATACACCAGTCATGGGTAGGGCGGGCGAGCGCGGAGAGGACCAGCCCAGGCTTTTGGCATTGATCCCTCTGTGGCAAAAGCTATGTTGGCATACCCCCACCTAATATAGAACTCGCGTACCTCCTAACCAGGTCTGACGCTTAGCATGCTTTGCTTATCAATTCGTCGATGGTTGACCTCAAAATAGGGCTGGCATTGAATCAGGCTGACCCGGAGCACAAGCCCGGCCGCCGACGAAGGCGTAGGTCGAGCTGATACCGGCCGGGATCAGGAGACTTCGCGCAGACGGGTGCGGAATGCTCCATAAAAAAAATACCTCCGTGAAAATCGGCGTCTGTTCGTTGTAAGCGCCTTTTCCCTCACGTTGACATTTGAACCAAAAATGTGTCTTCCGTCCACCGAGGTGCGAAATTTCGCGACTGACGACGTGCACCGAACTTGAAATTTGAGGACGCTCGTGATGTTCCTTGACATGAGTTTGCACAGCTGCAATTTTCGAAGTGAAAATTAAGAAACCGATGGCGCAGTGAGCATATATGCCACGCGCGTCTGATTTGAAAAGAAAAAGTGCTGCATGTTGAAAGTTGCCCGGTCATGTTGAAGGCATTTCGGTATTGTTGAAAGTGACTGGATCATATTGAAATTGGCCGAGAAATCCTTTCATTGTCAATAGGTTTCCAATTACCAGAATACCACCAGCGCGACGCGTGCACAGCTTCCGCTGGTGACAGCTTTAGCTGTCAACCAGCTTATACAAGCTGGTCGCGATCTACGTGAACAAGCGGCCTTGCACCATTCCTCCTAGACCTTACATAGATACCTGGTGTAGAACGTGTCCGTCACAGAGCTGCCACTTTTTGACATTGCGAAAACACTCAACAAGCTCCTCCCGCAATGAAATATAACTTGAATATTTCGATGAAACCTGCTAGCTTAACTGCATTTTAATTCTTTTTGCCATCCCTAATTGATGTGAAACACAAAACCCAATGCATAGTGCACTAGTACATCCTCACTGACGGCACAAAATGTATATTGCCATTAACAGCCAATAAATGTAATCAGCCAATTTTCGTCACTCAATTGCCTTATTCACCGGTAACTTTGACTCTTTTATCTTTCAAGTCAAACAAAATAACTGCATGTCCTTATGATAATGCAAATATCATCTTTGTGAACTTTGGTTCCGAAAGCCTGCAGAAACCGCACTGAGTGTAACCGCTAACAGTTCTCCTGCGGTTTTGTTTTACTGGTGTTTCGGTGGGCTTGCGACTCGAAAGGGTGACTCCAACGCGCGACCACAAACCTGCCCATGACGAAGCATGGCGTGAGCCAGCCACGCATGTCAACTGGGTCAGGTGAAGCGGTTCCGTGTGCCGCACTGTGGCCGCGTTCAGCTCGCTCCGTGGGATGCCCGCTCAGCTTTGTCGAGGACGGGACGAGAGATACAAATGGATGTGGGGTGCCATCGAGGTTATGTGCTTACTTCACGCTCTGATGGATGGGCTTACAATTCTTTGCACCGTTGACATGGTATTTTTCTCGCATTTGTCACAGATGCCTCAACTGAAAGGGTATTATCGATGATACTTACGAGATGCTCTCGGAGACGTTTCCCATTGTTGTCTTCTCCACTGGCACGGGGCCGTCTCGTGGCCGCACACGGTAGACATGCAGTGTCCCTCACGGGCTACAGGATGACAACAAGGCAGAGCGAATAAAAGCTAAACAACGCGCACATCGCTTCGCCGGCCTTGACCTAGAACGTCCATGTAGACGCCGTGGACGCAGCTGGTGCGACGGAACCAGTCCACGGTGAACCAGCCACCTGTTATCGAGGTTCATGGACATCCTGGCATTCGTCAGACGAATCGCCAGAGGCCGATCGGCTGGAGGGATGGGGGGGGGGGGGGGGGGGAGCAGCAGCTAAGTATATGAGGGAGTAAAATCTACTTGTTGGATGCAAAACGACCTATTATGGACAAAAAAACGTGCGCCATTAGATCGGTGCGCAGGTAAAATCAGAACGAGACAATCTTAAGTGCTCTAGATTGGGCACGGGCGTGTCTCTGAAGAAATATACGGGGCATTTAGATGTTGAAGTCTCCCATGTTGAAGCTCAAGTGCATAGGAAGACAACACCGGCGTTGTCGTTCACGCAGTTACACATTATGTCGTTATGCGGCCAGTGCCTGGAGTTCACGGAAAGGAATGAACCATGTGCATTTGCTCATGAGACTGCATGCAGCCAACAGACCATGTAACACCACCGTCATAAGACGTGATACAGTCAAATATGAAACAACTGAACCAAAAGTGAGTGATACGCCCATAATGGTGCCGGGATGTGAAGGCACGATTTTAAACACTGGCCTCAATAGTGGTGGGAACAGACGAATCGAAGTGGGCGAGTTTCATCTGCTTCAGCAAGCGGTGTGTGACATCCACATAAACAAACTAACGCTCAGGCATATATTCAAGAGTACTATGGTGGGACGAATGGTGCAACGTTTTCCTGATGGTGGGACGAATAGTGCGACGTTTCCCTGATGGTTTGCACGAATGGCACGGCGTTTTCCAAGTGCCTGTTTTGCGGTGCTATTCAGGGCGAGCTAACCACACCACCTTTTAGTTCACCTTGAACCGTTACCTGGGCTAGTTAGAGCCTCCTAGTTTGTTAGTTGTTGGGTTTTAAGGGTGCGTCAACTGCAGTGGTTATTTGCACCAAGTAAATGTCTTCAATTCCGAACCAAGTTCAAGAGGTGATGAGCAAAGATCAGCAATTCCCGTAAGACTCTTGAACGGCAGTCCAAGCAGGAGCAGAAAAGGCTTCTCAACGCTTGCTAACCACAGACCCCGTGGCTATCCAATAAGTTCGTTGAGGTAGTCAAAAACTGACTGGAAATCATATCAGTTCCCTGTTACTTTACTATTTCTCACGCCTTAACCAATAGGTACTTGAATACTTGGTTGACTTTTTTTTAAACACTCCGTGCGCCTAATCTGGTATATTTAAAATGCTTTTTGGCCTTGATTTTCCGTTTGTAAACATGCATGTTCACGCGTTTTAACCCCTCGGGACTTGAGCTGACATTTTCACCCCACCCCGCTGTGTATGCTACAGCACATGTCCATGGTATATCATGGTATATCATGTGTTCCGTTTTTCACATGGTATATCATGTTCTCCGTGTAATCTAGAGGAAGGCATGACATATGGGGGAACATGAACAGCTTCGTCTATGCCGTTTCCACAGGATTAATTTTTTGCATGAACGTAACTATGCAGTGTCTTCGCCAGTTTCGAGGCAGGCGAGTGTGCTCAGGTGTGCTCCGGTACGCTGGAAGCTGTAGGTTTTTGTCAGGCTTGATTCCTAGCGCCAAGCGGTGGTCGCCACTCCCCTTACAAGTCGTCTCTGTCGATCAGGTGCAGCTGCAGAATAAAGACATAGCTTGTGCCGCGGCTTCTGGCCACCTCCGATCCCTACCCTGCGGTGTGCCCTGGCCCTGCGGTGTGTCGTGACCACCTCCGATCTCTGCCCTGCGATCTGCCGTGGTCACCTCTGATCCCTCCCACACGGTGTGCCGTGGTCACCTCCGATCCCTCTCCTGCGGTGTGCCGTGGCCACCTCCGATCCCTCCCATACGGTGTACCATGGTCACCTCCGATCCCTCTCACACGGTGTGCCGTGGCCACCTCTGATCCCTCCCATACGGTGTACCATGGTCACCTCCGATCCCCCCCACACGGTGTGCCGTGGCCACCTCCGATCCCTCCCCTGCGGTGTGCCGTGTTCACCTCCGATCCCTCCCATACGGTGTGCCGTGACCACCTCCGATCCCTCCCCTGCGGTGTGCCGGTCCCGGCCCCGCCGCGCAAGGGAGCTGCTTCATCCCGATGGGGGTTTCCGTGCCTCCTAACCGGAGATTACGCCGTGGATCGTCCGAACGCGGACCTCTGCTGTGACGCAGTGGTCAACAGTAGAGTGCGGATTGTACCGTCGAGCTATCCAGACTGGGATTTATGGAAATGTGAGACTAATCGTGGCGGGTATTTCCGACTCTTGACTTCCAGCCAGGACCGGTTCCTAAAGCCGCGAAGGCTCCTGGATTTGTACGATGTCTGGTAGCTGTTTGTTCGCCGGTTTAGCTGGCGTCATGATTGTAAAAATATTCCAACTGAAATGAAATGAAATCTACGCCAGGACCTTCTACCCGTATGAGCGAACATGGATGCTTCCCTCTCATAACTGGTGGCTTTAATTCAGTGATGCCTTGTTGATTGATGGCAAATCAAGACGAGAAGTAACCATATATAAAATTCGTGCATGGGCATCGATACAGAGGGAAACAATCACTTTTCGTAAAAGTTTGACATAAATGGGATGTTCATGCGTGGATAAATCGGGCTAGAAAAATGTCTGACCTACCAATGTCTTGTAGTTTCCAACGTCTTGGTCTCGGCCCAACTTATATAAGCTGTTATGTTGCACTTGTCACAGACCCATGCACCTGTGCTCACATACATACATTGCAAAAAAGATCTAACATGCCATCCGTCAAATTCCATACCATGCCGAGTCCGCAAACGCCTCGTGTTGCGCACTAGGCTTCGCGATTTGTTTTTAGATAACGTGAGGCTCGTACCTGAAGAGCTGCTGGGTCTTATGCGCGACAGGCGCTGCGGTCGTGGTCAGAGTTGTCACTGTCTTAAGTCGACGGTGGGCTGAGCCAATATAGTTGGTCTAACTTACACTCAAATCCTGATTTTTCCCTGCTTTCGTTCACTACTTTGATACGCGTCTCCGATGTCAAAATTAAGATTAAAAATGGTCGATTTTAACACTGTTTTGACGTTGAGAAGTGACTTCCCATTAAAAGACGATGTGATGATAATCATGATGACGATAGAGATAGTGATGCATTTAGGAACTACCGTACCAGCAGTTGATACTGGTTGCAATTCATTCGCCAAGTATTCCTCTTTTGTTCCTATACTTAGAGGGGTGAGGGGGGGGGGGGGTTAAAAAAACATTGAGGAGATCAATTCAGCATTGAGGGAAGGTGGGAACGAGCGAGGGGGGGGGGCTCAGACCCACCCGCAAATATACAAAGAGTGACACCCCTGGTCCAGGTACTCCGACAGCAAACCGCGGCACTAAACAGGAGGGTCAGCCCAGATTTCGGGAGAGCGGTGTTCGTGAGCCATGACGGGGTTGTGGTCTGTGCTAGTCAATGATGCTCAGTTATCAATGACCTGTCACGGATTTATCATAATACCAGCGCCAGCTCCATCCCCTGGAAGCAAAAACCCTCTTGCCAGGCTGCTTCGGGAAATATTCTGAACTGCGTGGACGGCGCGTTCGTAGTGTCTGCAGCTCTACTTTGCACAGACCTATAGTCCAGATGCTGTCCGGAAAAGCTTCGGGATGTGATTACAGGTGAAGGGCTTTAGTCCTCGTCTGCCACAGGCTGCCATATTTTCGTAAAGCTGCTTTTTCCAGGCAACGCAGACGTGGTCAAATCATTCGAACAACTTGAGTCTGTCCAGACGTCGCTTGCATGCATAAAATTGGCCAGCATTCTCTGATAGTTCTCTGCGATCACGACACTCACTAGAAATAGCCTCGAACCAACTCAATCTTTGTGTGCCGACGAGATTTACGGTGTAATATGTCGGGTGAAGTATGGTGAGTTCAGAGCTCTTTTGTTGACAGTTATCGACCTTCATATGTCAGGAGTTACCGTTCATCGACTTTTTACCACGTATGTAGGCACGCTTAACACTCAAAACCACTTATACACCTACGTAGTGACTAGATAGCATTCATACAGGACAAACATCCATAGTGTGCGGTCCAAACGCTCTTGTTATGCGCCTGTGCTTACATGGCTGAGACGTTGCAGATATCTCCTTTGTATAATTCACAATTTTCGGATGCAAAATGATGCATCCAAAACTGAACTGAGCTTAGCTAGAGTGCGTTCACTATGATGTCATACGCTGAATGTAGCTTCGAATACACCCTTGGAATATCTTCATCGAGCTTCATCAGGACGGCATATCTCGGCTTCGTTCCTACGAAGACGTCTAATGATTGTATGCCAATCCGCTGCGCTGCTACGCTCCCTGGGCTGTTTGGCGAGATAACCAAGCTCAGCAAGCTTACAACTTATCATTGGGTCGTACCTCACGCCTCCCAGACGGCCGAGTGGCGTTTATTGGCGTCTGACCTGTGCCCCGTGTTGACACACACCGTCCTCAGTGCCGATCTGATCGTGTTTATCACGGGCTTGATCGCCGCCAATTGGCACCTGTAATCTACTGGCCCTGCTGCTCCGATACCGAACACGGCCGTCAGCGGTCTCCCCCACTCAGTAGCCGCGCCTGTAAGGCGTACACAGTGAGCTACGCCTTCCGCAAACTTGTCTGGGACGTACCCCAGGACACAGCGAAGCTGCTGCATCCATCTGTAAGTAGTGTGTTGGGTTGAATGTTGACAATGGCAAGCGCCCCGTCCGCCCGGCCAGCTGGGGAATGGTGGCGTGTGTGAATATGTCTTTAAGCCACAGCTTTTCCGACTGACCTTCCACGCCGCTTCAATCGAATGTACCGTATTTGGAGCTGGGACGGCGTTTAATAGATCAAGCGCGCTGCTTCGTGGCATGAAGACGCGAATTGAGCATACTAGCTGAGCTGTCGTTTGTCTGCTTGATCAGAATGACTCCTTCAGTTGACTTAAGTTTGCTCAGTTAAGCTGGCGCTTGTCCAGCTCACTGAGCGTGCTCTGCGTGCGGTCGCCCTGCGATGCGTATGAAGCTAAGCCGTTGTTTGCGTGATAGGCCGACCACGTTGCTAAGGCTGCAGCTCTCCAGACCGGCTCCATTTTGCAGCGCCGTCCGTCCTTCCCCGGGTCGGAGGCTCGGCCGCGCGCGGAGCATCTGCTCAGTGGCGCGGCCAGGATCCCGCCCAGGAGAAGCAAAGTCGGGTCATAGGAAGCCACTTCCAGTGAACGGGAGCCCTTTTATAATGTAGTAACCCTGCGTTCGAAATCGGGAACCTTTTCAGGCTCGGGATCCTGTGATTAAACCGTCTGTGGGACCCTTTATGGATGTTTTAGAAACCTCGTGTCATAAACTGCCAAAAAGTGCTTTGGCCATTGGCTCTAAGGGGTCCACCACCTCCAAGAAGGAGAGAGGTCATGATCTTTAACACGCGCCATCATGGTCCCTTGCATATGGTCCAAGTGTTTCACTCATTTGACCACTTCCCTTTCTAGATTATCGAGTGGGCTGGCGGAAAAATTCGGCCGGGGGGGGGGGGGGGCATTCCAATTCCATGCGATATGACAACCCTGATAGCGCCATACAAGCAGCATCCATCGCCTTAAATGACAGCATTCGGTGCAGCTCAGCTGCGCGTCTTTGAAAACCCTCTGCAATGCTTCTATGGTCGCTACACCACATCAATGCTGAATTCGCGGCGTCCCAAGGCTATGCGCCTCTAAATAAAGCCGCTCTCCTTGACATTAGGCAAATCAGGGAATCTTGCAGAGGGCTTCGAGCATACGACCTAATGTGGTTCGTATAATCTGCTTGACGGTGCCTGAGCTCAGGGAATGACTAGTGCACAGGCGCAATTGCACATTTACATGACGTCTACTTCCTGTCTGTGTTTTCCATTTAGGCACGCTACTAGTGACCCTAGGGCAGACAGATGCACGTGCTCCCCCTCTCTCTCCCTGGCCCACATGCGTAAGGCCGGGCAAGTTCTATCGTGCTGGAGCCGCTGCCTACTGAGTAACGAAGCTGGGTCGAACCAGTCAGGGGCTGTTAACTCGACCGCTCCGGTCGCTACTGTTCCAGCTGCCACCGAGCTCCAGCACTGTCAGCGCTAGCCACCACTGAGATCCATCACTGTCAGCTCTAGCTGCCACTTAACTCCGGCACTGTCAGCTCCAGCTGCCACGTAGCTCTAGCACTCTCAGCTCCAGCCGCCACCGAGCTCCAGCACTGTCAGCTCTAGCCGCCACTGAGATCCATCACTGGTCAGCTTGTAGTGCCACTCTAGCTTCCATCGCGGTCAGCTCCAGCCGCCACTGAGCCCATTTCTGTCAGCTCAGCCGCCACTTAGCTCCGGCACTGTCCAGATCCACGATGTCCACGTCAGCTCTGGCACTCTCAAGCTCCAGCTGCCCCGCTCTGGCACTCTCAGCTCCAGCTGCCACCGAACTCCAGCACAGTCAGCTCTAGCTGTCGCTGAGATCCGGCACTGTCAGCTCCAGCCGCCACCGAGCTCCAGCACTGTCAGCTCTAGCTGCCACGTAGCTCTAGCACTCTCAGCTCCAGCTGCCACCGGGCTCCATCACTGTCAGCTCTAGCTCTCACCGTGCTCCGGCACTGTCATCTTAGCTGTCACCGTGCTCCGGTGCTGTCATCTTTAGCTGCCGCTTAGCTCCAGCACTGTCAGCCCCAGCTGTCACTGAGCTCTAGTAATGCGGACCCAGTTTAATATTGTCCTTTAAATCAGTCTTCTCGAGTTACTTTTTGTAGGCCCGGTATTCCGAATCTCTGTCTTCGGCTGCTGCAGTGCTCCGGCACAATCATATCCGGCTGTTACTGTGCCTTGCACCGTTAGCTCCGGTTATTACATTGCTCTAGGACAGCCTTCTCCGGCTGCTGCTGGGATCCGGCGTGGTCTTACGCGGTTGTTACTTTGCCAAAGCACCGTCACGTCTGGTCGTAACGGTGCTACAGCGGTGTCATCTCCGACCCTTGCTGTGCTCCAGCACGCTCTCCTCCGGTTGTTGCAGCCCGCCAGTCGTGGCGTTTTTCAGACACGTCACACGGATTGCTATTGGGACCAACCGAAGACGGGTACTTTTTCGACCAGATGAAAAGAAAGATCGATTTGATCGCCGCTCCAGATTCACTTTGGAAAACATTTGGGGTGGGGCTGCGACGGAAGGTTGCTGACTAGCACTAACGCCGGAAGATGAACAAGTAAATGGAAGCGAAAGAAGGCATGTAGTTTGACATTTCCTGCGCAAATTGACGGTTCAGCCTTCACGTGAGGTTGGTCACATTCTCGGCTGGCCAACAGCTGAACTAAACCAACTATCATCACCTCTGCTGCATTGATCCCAGGACAATCTTGCTCCGTTTAAATTATGCCAGGTTTTCGCAAGTTTTTACCGGTCTTTCGGACAGGGTATTAGCAATACACCCAAGTTCGTGGCCTGCTGCCAACTGCGCACAATGAGAGCCGGGATGCTGCTGTTTGTGGTGGGCTTTGCGCAACCGGACCTGTTCTGAACAGATCGAGAGATAATTCTCCACGTAGGGTCGGCGGCATCCCCGCCGGGTAGCGCGGTAGTGGCTCAAGGTCGCCTCACGAATGGGAGACGCCCTTCTGGGCTGCTGGACTGAACAGGTGACGTGGTGAGATGCACACCGCACGTGGTGTATGGCTGGACGGCGGGACTGCGAGCTCTACTTGCACCCTTTTGCACCTGCCCGTGTGTCGGGTTCGTATGCATTGAGTTGACAGTTGGAAGTGAACGTGGCAGGCGCACCCGGGCCGCTACATAACAATATCTCGGCGAGCAAATAACCTGTCTGATAGTCATCTACGTCCCTTGCAAAGCTCGTCCTCTAAACATGCAGCCTGCACCATTGCTGTATTGCTGTCAGAGGACAAGCCCGTCGGCGTTAAGCCAATGCGCGCAAGATATTCCATACAGAATGGTGATCTGACAGTGCTTTTCAAAGTTTACGCCTTTCGGGAATTCGTCTGGTTTACGAACATTCTTTTTCTCACAATTTTCCGATAGACGATTCAATTACATAGGCCGTAAGGCATTGAAAGGCTTTATGTACCTAAGTTCGAGCGAATTAGAGACGCGAGCACCAGCGCATAAACTCTCATCTCAGCGCCACCGGTATCTCATGCGCCTCGTATACTGCGAATCGCGCAATAATCACGGGCTCCTCGCAAACGTCCCGAGCTACGCTGCAGACCAGCGCGTTCCATTCCACCGCTGATCCTGGAATGTCGTGAGCAGTGATCCCGGATCCCGAATGACGGCATGTGGTGGCGTCAGGATCTCTGAAGTTGAACCCTCGTTCAAGCGAAAGGGCGAGGCGCGCAACCTACGCAGCTGATATTGGCTTTGCGCGGCGCGGCGTCAACGCGATTCCAGGACCGTGCTGTATTGTGCGTGGTGCTGTACAACGTGGATAGCAAAGCAGATCCTCACCGTTTCAGCAGGCACCGGCCGCGGTCATCTAAATAACAGCAGAGGGGCGAAGCACGGTCGAAGCAGGGATTCACGCGTCTGTGGGAAGTGACTACGAAAATACATGGCTGGCCCGCTGGGCCGCCCCACGCTTCCGCCGTACGCCCCTGCACCATCAACAACACCTGCGTCTTCCCGCTCTGCAGCAGTGTCGTGGAAGGCGACTGTAGCGTGTCGAACCGCCACAACATTTGTGCATTGTGGGTATAGCGCCTCGTGACGGCTGCGTAACACGTGCCATCCAACAATGCAAAACACTGCCGAAGCGGGGCGCCTGCGGGCACACTCCGCGGCCAACTTTGAGGCGAAGGCACTAGCTACTCCTTACAGTTTACACACTGCGAACCCGTCGGTATTCATCGCCGGGATGTCAAGGTAATAAAGCTAGTCTACACTGACATTATTTAGGGGTCGCATTCGATACTACGCAGCCATTGCATAACATTATACTAAACTAAATATTACCTCTGGGGCGACCAACAACAGCGCCTCGAGCACTCTTAACAGACGCCAATAACTTGATCCAGCACACGTGGTCCTTCTAGCGATTTCGTCGACCTGGTTTCAGCGATCTGACATGCGCAGCGCAACCGGATAGCGTCGCTGTGACCTGACCCCGGCCTCTGCTCACCGCCGCGACCGGAGCGGGAGGAGACGCTGTGCACAGAGGCGTGCCAGTCCTGTGACATTTCCACCCCCGTTAACTCTTTTGTGGCGTGACCTGGTGGCCGAAAGCCTCGTGAACGCCACGAACGGAGAGGCGGGGAGGCTCTGCACACGGTGACCCGTCCCGCCTCGAGTGTCGTCCCTTTGGCCACCTGACCCCGCTGCCTGGCGGCGCCCGGCGGGCCGTCTCAGTGCCGGGAACGGAGCGACAGAGCGGCGCTGCGCCCGGCGGGCCGCCTCAGTGTCGGGACCGGAGCGACAGAGCGGCGCTGCGCCCGGCGGGCCGCCTCAGTGTCGGGTCCGGAGCGACAGAGCGGCGCTGCGCACGGTGCGCGACCCGATCTGCAGTGGCGGCCGGAAGTTGTCGGCGATGACGCCGTCGTCATCGTCGCTGTCGTCGGCCGGCGCGCTGTCGCACGGTCGCCTCTTCAGGTGCCGGAACTGGTCCAGCTGGTCCTGCCGGGTCAGAGCAGGGTCAGCGCTGCGTGACGTCACAGGTCGGCGCGGGACGGGTAGGCGTCTTTGCGAAGTGATGTCAGAGGAGAGCTTACGGCAGGTAATGCGATTAGGGATAAGGCGTCGGCCGGAGGCTGGAATGTCGTCAACGAGGCACAGAAAAAGAGCGGCTGATATATCGCTTGTCCGCCGAGAAAACAAGCTACATCATGCGTGATGATCGCTGCCGCGTGTAAGGAAACGACCACAGACAAAATACTACTCGCACGAAATACGGGGACGCCCCGTATCACATGCAAAGACATGTGGGGGCTACAAAGCCGGCCGCAGGAAAGCGCCGCTCACGGGACCTGCGACCTGATGAGCTCGGCTCGTTGCAAACGACCTGTATACCTGCGAGATGGTGACGGGCTGGCTGAAGACTATCCAGGTGACGCTCTCGTACAGCGGCGGTGTGGTGAGAGAGCCCTCGTACGTCCAGTAGCGCGTCGTGTCTGGCAGGAAGAGGTCCGGGTCGGTGGCGGCGATTCGTACGCTGCTGCCGGCGAACTGGATCGTCGACAGGCTGTCGGTGACTTTGCGCAGCTCGGGGTTCTCGGTGCCGATCTCCAGCAACAAGCCAATGACGGCCAGGCCGTCCTCCTTATCGGCGGCGGCGGCGAAGCTGCCGTAGCGTTTGTTGAAGTGCACCAGGTGCAGCTCGGCGGCGTAGCGGCGGCCGTCGACGGTGTGCTCCGAGCCGCGCTCGTTCTGCCGGCCCCAGTGGCAGTGATACTGCGCCAGTTCGTACTCGCCCTGCAGCGGGCCGCCGCTGATCGTCGAGCTGCCCGAGTCGAAGTCGACGCGCCAGCCGGTGCCGGTGTTGGTGAGCGGCTGCGGCGCGGCCGGCTCGTATCGGATCACCAGCGGCTGCTGGTCGATGGCGCGGTCGGACAGCGTCGTTGCAGTCTCGATGTTGATAGGCGACTGGCGCTGGCCGCCGCCCAGTGGGAACCGACTCACCCACGTATCCGGCCCGTTCTTGGTGCTGTAGCCCCAAGAGGTCATGGTTCCGTTGCGTGCGTGCGTGTATGCTTTGCGGTCGGCGCGCGCGGCAGCACTGACCCGGCCCGCCCGGGCGCCGCTCTCTTGACGGCGCCGCACGCGCCTCGGGCGGTCACGGAGCGATGCTGGCGACATCTAGAGAGGCTGCCGGGCCGCCAGGTCGGGGCATGCCCCGCGCCTTGTCGCGTGACCACAGCTGGAAGTCGGGTGACTCATGTGACCACTTCAAAGGAGAGGGGAGAGGCCGCATGGATCGCAAAGCTGGGAAGCGGTTGTACGCTAAGCTAGTTTGTCTCGAGATCGTCTGCAGCGGCTGCAATGCGTCCTTGCCGCTAAAGGAAGACGGCGGGAAGGGAGGGAGAGGCGACACATGTCCCCCACTCTTAGCAAAGGCCAGTATTTGCCGGTAAGAAAGGTGATGCCAATGACGTGGCGCCCTCGCCCAGTTTAAGATAATTTCTGTCTCCTGTGTCTCTGAGCTGAGCGTTCAGTGGCGTTCTTTCATAGTTTGCGGGTCATCTGCATAAGTCCCGCTCTCAGGTATCTCCACTGAAAAAAAAACATAAAGGGGTCTCTAGTCGGACGGATGCCCCGAGCTTGGGTGTCTGATGAGACGGATGCTCCGGTGGGTGTTTGATGAGATGGAGGCTCCGAGCTCGGGTGTCTGATCAGACGGATGCGCCGAGCTCGGGTGTCTGATGAGACGGATGCTCCGAGCTTGGGTGTCTGATGGGACGAATGCTCCGAGCTCGGGTGTCTAATGGGACGGATGATCCGAGCTCGGGTGTCTGATGGGACGGATGCTCCGAGCTTGGGTGTATTGTTTTGCGCGACGTAACAAGCCACCCAAAGTGATCGTGGATCCATTCGACGGCCAGTTTGGAAGCATGCGGTGTAGTACAATCCTCCCGGACTATCTTGAGCACATTTCAATCAGGTACTTCAGCACTTCAGCCAAGTAACTCAGCTAAAACTTCAGTTAGATACTTCAGTTAATTCCTTCAATTCAGTGCTGTAGTACATCAAGTACATTTCAGCCTGTTCCTCTGGTCATTCAGACCATTTAGACCATTCAGATCGTTCTAGATCATCCAGCCGCTTTCTTAAAACCTCGCTCAGAAACAAGTGCTGCTCCGTGATGTTGGGTTTGATGACATTGTGTAGCGTTTTTAATGCAAATGTTTTTTTTACTGCTAAGCACGGTTGCCTGTTGCGCGCCGTATTCCTGCACCAGCGTTGTGATGATCTTTTCGTCCCCGCGTCCACCATACTATCTTCCCTCCCGACCATCTCTGGCGCCTGCGCGCTCCGTCTCATTCTGATGTTCTCATTTAGGTTCACGTAACTTTTTCTTCAGGCTGACCAGTTCTCAGATCCGGGGCGTAAAGTTGCACGCTGTTGCATTTCGTTTGTTGACATGTGCCGTAAACTGTCGGCTGGCCTCAGAACACTGCGGGCCCGACCGCAATCCGGAAGCCACACGGAAGATAAACGGGCAGGCGGGCCCCCCCCCCAAAAAAAACACGTAGACACGATTGTTCACTGACCCGTAAAACGAGTCACGACTCGCCGGGAATTAGATGCTCCGCGCTCAGCCCAGCCGTGAAATGTGACGCGGCATGAAGACCATGACGAGGAACGATGTGACGTGTATGTGCTACCAACACGCGTGCATTACATACTTGGTGTCTTGATTGTGTGCATGGGGGACTCCATGCAGAGGCGCAGTACTACTCGCCGACAACAGATAACTCATCAGGTGCAGTTGTACCGCAGCCGGTGGTTGTGCTTTTTTGCTCTGCTTCGTTTTACTCGAAACTGAGTGGTGGCTGCCTTTCACTCCCTTCCACAGTAACATTTCTTGGACCACGTAACATGCCGGAAGCTAACGCTGTGAAATTCAGGCTAGGTGATGAAGATGACACGTTGATAACATATGATTTTGAAGCATGTTCTCATCCACAGGTGCCGTGTAGTGTACAGTAGCGCCGTGTCCTGTGGTTCATCTTTGTAGTATGCAGCCCATAACAAACCCATCATGGGCTGCGAACGAAAAGGATGAACTGTAAGGTTCACCATCACAGAACACTATACGGCGCCTGGCGATAGTAGCACAGAGCCTAGCGGAGGTTGAAAAAGCGTCGTTTTTGTGAGCTTCGGGCAAGCCGCTTGCTTAAGCTGTGTTGGAAATTTCACATTTTTTTCAACCGTCCTGATCTGCAGGCTTTTATCTTCCACGGCTCTTGAGGATTTTAGCCCCAAATTGTGTCACCACCGAGCCAAATCCACTGGCAGCACATGCCTAAGTGCAGTATGTGTCAGGTCACCGAATTGAGCCGTGACTCGTGAGGGCGCGCAAGACAAGGCTTACGCCAATCATAGGTCACTACCTGTCCCACAGCAACGAATGAGGGCAGATGTAAGCTATCTCACATAGGATATCCATTTACGCTCGTCGGCCCTCTTAATAACGTATCATTGTTGTATTATCACTCTTTATCAATGCCGGTGATTTTGACATTGGAGAAGAATGATATCCCAAAGTAACTTCTGTCACTCCTGTCACTGTCACTTCTAACATGGATAAACATGGGGATAGAACCCTTTAGTCAGGTGACTGACTCATGGAGAGCCTTTAGATGGACTCCCAGACAAAGACAGTGCCACCATAAGACATGGATGGCAGCCGGTTTCAAACCATTTGCAAGAGGGGGGGGGGGAGATAATATAGTTTTTTTTTTGCCCGCCCCCGCTGGCGACCTCAAAAAGCTTATCATTCCCACAGAAAGCCCCAAATTCCCAGACGGAGCACACCAATGCATTGAAAAAGAAAGGCATTAAAGGGAGTGTCCCTTGTTTAGGACATATTTAAAAAAGCACGCTAGTGAAACCTCTAGAAGATATTGAACTATACAGGGCTTTTGTCTGCCGAGCCCACCTTCTTTAATGAACGATGCGTCATGGTCACCAACAGTCGCCCGTGACCTTTGGCTGCCGAGGCCATCTCCTTTAATGAACGATGCGTCATGGTCACCAACAGTCGCCGGTGACCTTTTGTCTGTCGAGGCCATCTCCTTTAATGAACGATGCGTCATGGTCACTAACAGTCGCTCGTGACCTTTTGTCTGCCGAGCCCATCTCCTTTAATGAACGATGCGTCATGGTCACCGACAGTCGCTCGTGGCCTCTTCCGCTCCAACTGCGCGTGCTGGGCTGTATGAGCCGGCCCGTGTTCAGCATGACCGAACCAGTGAAGGCCAGAACTCGTGGCGAGCTCGCGTACTTGAGCCCGTTCGGGCTAGTTTCACAGCCCCCAGCCATGTCCTGGAAACCTGCTGACTTCATCACAAAGGCAGGAGCTTCCCTGAGGGTGATACAATCTTAATCTGGACATTACGCTTCGCTATTATTGCGCAATTTATATCCGTACTGGCATGCCAGGAAACAAGTAATCCGGCTCATTGATTTTGTTTCGTGCTTCCGATCACTTAGATAGAGAATAGGTTGCAGTAAGGGAATGTAACAGGATCACAAAGTTGGTAACTTCAACTACTCATTGCGTGATCTTAGAATCATTATTTAAAACTATAACTTCGAGTTGTAAGAACAGTTTGTAAAAATTTCGCCCGTACGGCCACGCCGAAAGGCTTGCATTAGCCTTTCACAAAAGCAAATCCTGACTTGCATATGCGCGAAAAGTACCTTGACGCCCTAGCCCAGACATCGCAGCTCAACACATGTCCTCTTACATTTCGCTTTGCCAGAAAAGCACCTAGACATTTATCGGGCATTATCACGTCTATGAAAAGTGCCTATTCCATCAGATTTGTTCGCCTGCGTCGGACAACCATATCGCAATGACCTCAGCACAGTTGCAAACATCTCGCAGACACCTGGTCCAGTCTGTCACAGTGTGCTGGCAGTGGAGAGGCTTCGCCGAGGCACGTGTTGCCAATCGTCCAGAATTTCAGCCCTGTTACACAATCCGCTGGCAATGGAGATACGTTTCGGTGCTGATATTGTGCTGATATTGTCCATGTGTCGAGGCGTGCCGATGAGGAGACATGTTGGCTCAGGTACCGTCCGCTATTGAGGCGTGCAGATGAGGAGATATGTTGGCTCAGGTACCGTCCGCTATTGAGGCGTGCAGATGAGGAGATACGTTGGCTCAGGTACCGTCCGCTATTGAGGCGTGCAGATGAGGAAATATGTTGGATCAGGTACCGTCCGCTATTGAGGCGTGCAGATGAGGAAATATGTTGGCTCAGGTACCGTCCGCCACTGAGGCGTGCAGATGAGGAGATACGTTGGCTCAGGTACCGTCCGCTGTCGAGGCGTGACGATGAGGAGCTACAGACGATGGTAAGTTGTTCTGTTTTGTTCCTATGCTAGCATAACTCGGTTCTCGGTCCAGATCTAGGCCACGGTTGGATACGTGGCTGAAGGATTGGAAGGACGAGGGGCGACGCGTTTTGTCTCGTTTCTTTACCTGCAGCGCATTTTTCCTAATCATGCAGAACACCTGCCCTTTACCCTTTAATCTACCACCATTTTCGCTGCTGGATTTAAAGGAATGCTATCTGTAATTCTTACCCTTCTCTGTTGCTACAGCATTTGTCACACGATAACCTTCGAGTGCTGGTCTCGAATGGTGTTGGTTTTTGCCACTCACAAATTTTTCCGCTTCCATATCAGGATTGGTAGAGTATTGTACTATTCAGGCGGTGCTCACGCTTGATGTCAGTACCATGCCGACATGCATACAACAAGGTCGTCATGTCCTCGTAGGTTCTTCTGTACGCGAACGATCCACGTTGTGAGTCGTGGACTGTTTCCTCATTCAAAGCAATAGCGGTCTCGATTGTATGCCACGGATTTTAAGGAAATTTGGATGATGCTCACGTGCGTACAGAACGTCGGTTCTTGAAAAGTAGTATTCGTGCAACTTATGGTCCGTAATGAAAAAAAACGGCGGCGTTGTTGAGTCCTCGGCGCATTTGAAAGGTCAAATTATGAAAACCTACGATAGAGGGCAGGAAAGTAGTGAGTGACTCCGCGGCGACGCACTCGCAGCTCTGGTGGCTCCAAACCACGGCTGCCGGACCCCGAAGGATCATGTCAGGGGGAACCCACTGTGCTATGGGTGTACCCACTAGGATGGGAAGGGGGGGGGGGGCTGATGGAGCAAGTGCTCCGATGGCGATAAAATGGGACCTTGCCTCCTCAAATTCTGTCAGTATAATGCACAACTGTTCAACGTTTCCCCATTTTAAACCTCGCTTTGAGGTTACGCTATCACCCAATGACTAGTCTGACCCCTCAGATCATGATTTGTCCCGCAATCTCACGGAGGTGGCTGCACCCACACTGTGCGGCTCCTGCGTCTGTCGGTGAGTGACTTTTACCGTGTTCAGTTGTCATCGCTTTTGAACAGATAGGTACCGTTTTGATTTAAGCAAACCAATGCACAACAAAGAACACCCGTGAGGGAAGTGTAGTACTTGGTTCTGTCAGAAAAGATGATGAGGATTCCTTAAATCCTCCGATAGCAGAACATGTTATGAAGACATTTTGTTCCATGCATCATGTGCATTGCCTTGCAGAGCCAGGCAGGGCAGGGCATTAATCGTGCCCCGCAGTCGTGATCGCCGTCGTCATGATAACTGCCGTCTCACCTCTACTGCTGCGAGCAAATGAAATATTGCCATTGGGCCAGCGTGTGGTGCGGACCTGTTATCGAGAAACGCATTGGGTGAAGTTTGAAGCAGTGCGCTGCTGTGGACCATGTGATGTTCTCATTCCCAAAGCCAGAGTGTGCCTGAAAGAAGAGCAACTGTGGTAAACGCCATATGAGAGAAATAAAAACCACAGTATAACGTTTCGGTGAATTAGAGGGATAATAGCTTGATGCTCGCTTATCTCTTTGCCCATACAGAGTGTTTTAAGCTTATGTAACATATGTTACACTACTATATTTTTGACAAGTGCGCTGCGAACATTTCAAAGCACACACATTGGAAAAGATAAGCCATACTAAATGTGTTACTTTCATTGTAGCGAGTAGGGAGTCGAATGCTATTTTTCCCACAGGAGCGGCTACTTCAAATCGAGATTCTGAGCTGTTCAAAAAAAATCGTGACAACTGGTGTTACTATTCAAACTGTACGCGTCTATCTAGCGATAAGTAAAAACACAAAATAGGTGGCATGCCTCTTTTAGCGACCATTTATATACCGGGAAGTGCTGGTGAAACGGTGACGCACCGATCAATGACGATTTTACCAGTACCTCCGAATATGCTGAAGTTACTAACCTCTTACTTTAAACTCACGAATAGAAAAAACTAAAATAAATACATGCATCACCATAATATTACCGTCTGCGCACTCCATGGACGGTTTGTGTGAATATCCTTTGTTTTTTAATAGCACTGAGGCTAAAAGCTGCTTACAAACTTTTTTCACTGTATCTGCTAGCAAGAGAAAGATATGTCAATAGACAACAACGACCGAATTTGCCGGTTTATCCTCCGACTACTGTCTGACAAAGCGCGCTTCTGCTCGCCGTGGCCGAAGGGCGGCCGCGCCGGCCCACGAGCACTCGTGAAGCGGCGGGGGCGCCGGCGAAAGGAGGCGAGCCCTTGAGGAGCGATGTCTGCTTCTGATGCTGTTCTCAGAAAAGAGTTCGTCACACGTTGCGGCCGTTCCGCCCAGTCTGACCTTAGACCTGGCCACACCAGGTAATTACTGATTTTGCAGTAGCTGGTGCCGCCATTCACGGAGGGTCGGAAATTAGTGCCGGGATCGACAACATTCAGTTTGTCTATAATTCCAGACGAGAGCACAGGCTTTTGCAAGCTTCACTCCTGAATGACAACGTCAGGCAGTTACGTTACGCTCCATGTCACGGCCGCGGATTCCATTTCACCTAGCTCGATTGCAATGTTCTGCACTTGCGTCATAAATACGCTGCGCTGCCCATAGGGGAGGGTAGGGCGAGTTGCATCAGTTTTTCTGCTCTGACCTCGAGAGGCAAAAAAACCTCCGTTTGGCAGGATTTGATAGGTGACAAACATGATTTTTTTTTGCTAGCTATTTGCTGAAAAAGTGCGGAAAAGGAAACAAATTACAATCATCTCATTTTTCAAAATTATCTTTCAGTTATCTGGCTGCTAATTGCTGGTGTCTACGCCGGCGATAATTACGCCAGCTGGTTAGAGCATACGCCGACGACAAACCTCTCACCCCAAAGCCGCTGTTTCTTTCAGAAGCAGGAAAAACCGGATGAATCCTTGATATGTTTCGCTTCAATGCCCTCCATTGGTCTCTGAAGCGTCAGGGTGGGTATCCACAAACAACGAGCATCCTAGATCGGCAGGGCGTTGTAACGCTACTACCAGGGACGCGTTTCATGGTAGATCCTTAGAAGCGCCGCACAGCGCCTTAAAGACTGACGGCTAGCTGCGTCCTTCAAGCCAGTGAGCTTCTCACTACACGAATACAAACAACGGCAGCCCACAGCCTTGCACTGAAACAAGCTCATAACCGCGTGGCGAGCATTTGAACCCATCTGTCTGAAATGGCGTGACGATTTGAAACGCGGCGTGGCAGACTGATCACATTCGTTGTAAGGTGTTGATGCCAACCAAGGTTGTTTCGACTAGTGATAGGCCTAGTAATTTGATATCTTTCACTATCAAGCATGTGAAGTGAGTCCTGGCTGAAAGAAATGATCGTTATTTGGAAGCGCTGGAGGTTGTGCATAGTCTGCCGGCCTCGGAGCTCAAGCGTATCCACGAGACCCGCCTTATCGCGGACCCAAAATCAGGCCAGCAGCTGCCGCAGACGCGCCTTCCGGGCAGATCACTATTCATTCCGCTGAAATACAGAGGCTGGTGCACATATTGCATGGCACATTCAGAATCTGGGTCTGTACTGAGGACTTAGTCATGCCAGTTTCAATCATGACATAATGTAGACCAAATACCACACCCGAGATTTGACCCTGACCCACTAGGGCTTATCGCTGTCTCTCGGCAGTGGATGGATGGATTTAAATGCATAGACACGTGGCATTCGTTCCTTTGTTTGGAAATAAGGTTAGATTATTTTATCAAATAGGTCGATTAATTATCTCAGAAACCTATATTTGGCATTGCAGCCACTTGTACTGACTACGGATGGGTGATGAACTCGCACAAAACGGAAGCATTTGAAGACAGATACTACCAGCCCTTGATATATGAACCACTCACCTGCAATGTTGTCCTGGATTCCATTGAGCCAATGATCGCGTCCTTGAAGTCTGCGGGGGCTTTATTAATCGATCATGTGACATAGTATTTAGTTGAGTGGCAATCCCCATGTAAAACAGCAGCCTAACCATCGTCCTTGTCGCGGGAGATGCCCCCCCCCCCCCCTCTGATGTTTTCTTAAGATACTTTTCCGGCATGTCGCGCAATCGCACCCACATTTTCAGTAGCCTCTGAGCCATTCAACGTGTGCGTTTTGACGCCAAAAGCCTTACTCTAGCCTTCCTGCTTTCTGAGAGGCGATGCGTTTAGGAACACTGCACGATTATGAACGGAAGGTGTAGGCGTCGGACCGACGCTGTTACGTTAACGGTGCTCTGCGGGATAAACACATGCTAAAAACATAAAACTACACGCTAAGTACGTGCTATACAATACGTGCTAAGTACGTAAGATTACACACCAATGCGTGCTAAATGCATAAGATTATACACCATTGCACTCAGAAGCAAACAAGGAACACTCTTGTTTATATCACGTGTCATTAAAGGATATGGAGTCATACAAAACAGCATGTAATGCTGAGAAATGTTCGATTTTCAGAACAAGTTGTCCCTTGACCTTCTTTTGGTCTAGCAATATAAGACTTCTTACCGATCGCGAGGTCCGGCTGAGACCAATCCCTTGATTTCTTTCCGCGAGGCCCTATCTTTCTTAGTTTCGAAACACCATGGAGAAGAGGTCGCATCGATCTCTCCCTCCCCTATCAGTCTGCGTTCCGAACAGCGGCGAATCAGCGCGTTGGCTAATGAATGAGGTTGCTCACATATGCCCAATGATATTACCCTGACATAAAAAAGGAGTTGCATAACACAGATTTAGCACAGCACATTTTATGATATCATATATATATATTTCATAAATACACATGAAGTCTTACTAGAACACACCCGAATCTTCAAAATCTGACATCATACCCATGGTACCCACAACTAAAAATTGCCTAACTACCAAGTTTTCAAGTGGTCCAACATCATTATTAGGTAGATCTACATCGGATGTGATGGGTAAAACAACGTGATAAACCTTGCGGGCTCCCAGATAGAATCAATTACATATTAACACTTTGGCAACCTTCAGCAGCGTTTTCGACCCGAGATCATTTGTTGGCTCCCTGAGTGAATCCTAATTGCATAGTTGGAGATTGCTACTCACAATTATGTGGCATGCAGCAGGGCAATTATCAACTTCGCACTTAAGTGCAGCCGGCTGTTAACTAATAGCCTGCATAAATACCTATCTAATGGAATTGTCAGATAAAGACATTCTGAACGTCACAGCCTTACATGAGCGCAATTTCTTATTCAGGGGGAGGGGATGTTGCCTCCCACCCATGGATGCAGTGTCCTATTTTTGGTCATCATTTTTCCATTAATTCTCCCTTATCATTCATCGGTTTTAAGGGCTCAGCCCCCTGCCCCCAACTACTTTTGCGCATCTACCACCCTGCTTCCAACTCTGAAAAGGCGCGTAGTCCGTAGACCGCCCGCTGCACCTCGGACTTGGTTCATTGACCGGCCGACAGCCGTCAGTTAACGGTATTTTAATTGTCATAATATTGTACATAAAGCTCAATAAGGGGGCTAGAGGTGTTCAAAAATATATCATGCATCTGCTGACATCAAAATTGTATGCGTTTCATACCAGAATCCCTTGAATGAGACCGTGTTAAGTCTATATGACCGCGCAGACGAGGAGCCCAGAAGCCCCCTCGAAGTGCGGGGCCTGCGCTGTCGATACCAGAGGCCGCTGGTTTACCTTGCGCAGGAGCGCTTGAGGTATGAACTAGGATGCATTTCTTTGTTCCAATTTGTGTGATGCTATTTTCGGGCGGTTGTAGGTGTTTCTAGGTAGAGGAAGATGTGTAGAAAGTTTCTTCGTCCGTGTGTCTTGCCTGTCAACATTGAAATCATCCTGTCTACCCTGTCTCATGCCATTTAAGTCAGACACAAGTAAGTTTTCCGCGCAGATCTCGAAGAATTTCGTGGTGGCCAATATTTCCATAAGGTAGTTGTGTGTTTCGGAATTTACAACTTATTTGTGGGGAAATTCACAAAAATCAGCTGGAATTCAATCAACGGTATCGAGCATTGTGATCCAGGATTGCTCACGAAAACTGATGACATATTTATGTTTTTTGAACTAAACTCACAAACGTTTTGTATTCATGAAAAGCTGATCCCTTAAACATATGACCCTTTGGACTTTAAAAGCAACTCTTACCCTCGCGATCTCTGGGATAGCTTCTCAATCTTCGGATGCAGGTCATCAGATTTTCCACGTGTGTCGAATGATAAGCGGACGTATCGTGGAGGTCAGGTCACGGGGTTATAACGTCACAAGCACAGGCACGCACGGCTAGCTGCGCTTGTAGTTGCAGTGGTATACAGTTTTCTGTAATCGATGATCTGGTTTGACTTTGTGCCGGTTGGGATCGCACTGTATAAGATCACAACAGGTCGCCAGCAGCGAACCGAGGGGGTGCTCGACCAATGCAGAAGTGGTGAAGAAAAGGAATGTGCGCCGTGAATCTGTGGTTTTTCTGCGGCTTATTTCTTTGTGCTATGCTCATCTGTTCAACTGACACATTTCCAAAAGACTGGCTGCTATAGATCACGTGGACCCAGAGAACGAGCAAGCTGTATCCATTGAGCAATTCTGCATCCCAGCTGCACACCCGGCGGTGCTTTGTACGTGCCCTGCCCCCCCCCCCCCCCCCCTCCTCGTGATCCATCAGTTGCTGACGTCCTTGGGACCGCTTTCCGTGACCTGTCAAGTCTTGTTTGCACGATGCTGCGGGACCACTTTGAATTCGCGTGTATGAGCGCTCGAGCTTGCGAGGCGGCCGACACGGCCGTGGGGTGGAAGGTACCGAAATTCAGGCTATTGCGAATGTTTGGAACTCTCTAGTACTACGTGAGTGAAGCAAAAGACGTAATTTTCCAGAAAAAAGTCTACAACAGTGCATGCACACGTATATTTCCATGTAGGAATTTCCATCGCTACAGAGCCCATGTTAAAAATGCCCTCGACGCAAATGTTTGGTTGACGTGATTGCGATGATACCGTTCATAGCTCGTCTTTGCCTCTAATCAGCTATCGCGGTCTGCGAACAACGTGCGACACACGCATGTTGATGGCGGGTCACGAAGGTATAGCGGATGTCTCTCGATAACATATCCTGCGGCGCCACCGGAAACACAATGTCGGCTGAAGAGCGGTGACATGAGGCCGGGGCGAGTCTTGGGGCGCAGCAATGGTCCACAAGAGGCCATCGTCCTCAGTAAAGCTCTTGCCTATTTAAGTCGCTTTTAACCTCGCCGGGCCAGCAGTTATGTGACGTCTCCTTTACCCGCTTTTGTGTCTGATTGTCTGTTCACACCGGCCTTTTCTCAGTCCGTCGGACGCGCATCCAAATCAGGGAAAGTAATCAGGAAAAGTGTGACGTATAAATATACGGGCGGGTCTTCGAAGCGGGACTCAAAAGGGCTTGCTGGCCACATTATAAGTCTAACTCAAGGTCTAAATGCCGCTTTCATCTTGAATATTCTGGTAAACAAGGAGGTTGCCACCGATAAGCGATCGCTAATCGACGATAGATATGACAGAATTCAATCGCGTGCCAACTATTCAAACATGCAGCCAAAATTCCCTGCGGTCTTCTTCTCTATAAGACTGCCAAGCGTGATCAGACGGGAGATGGCAAAATAAAACAAATCCTCTACACAGCAGCGATAGCCATCCAACAGTACGGAGCCCTCTGCAAAAGCATGGCGTAGATCGATTCACGGGTTATTGTCCGAGCTATGTATGCGTGTTCGCCGCACAGGAAAAAACCCTGGGCACATACGTTATGCGCCATCGATATTCTCATTTATATGTCATCATGCGTTGTTTCTGTGCTCTGTCGTAGAAAATTAAACCGACCATGTCATTGGGTGACCGGCTCATGTGGAAAGCTGTGAAGTGTGCTGCAGGGTGTGAAAGCCCCCGCTATCTTCCACACATCCTGATTATGAACGACGCTGCATGCCGCGTGAGTCCTACTTAAAGCGTGATTAAGTTTTCAGCTCGAGTCGCCCGACCAGACCCAGCCGTCATACTTTCTAGAAGCTGATGTCTTTAAAGTAACTGATTCAAAGTTCACTCGGGTTTCAGCAGCAAGACGGACAATGCTTTAACACTTGTGATGCATAAAACTTGAGGCATTGACATTCAACCTGATGGATTAGGCATGTCTTCCTGCGATAATGCAGCATTGCGACGATTTCGCCTCATCTACCGGATTTAGACGAAAATGATGAAATTTTCAACTTAAGAAAAAGCCGTAGTACCTGGATGGCAATCGGGTTCAGATGTCGACGACCCGGCATCACTAAGACAAAAGACCCGATGTCGACTGGCCGACATCTCCGAGACACAAGACCAGGCGTCAACGAGCCGGCATCACCGAGACAAAAGACCAGATGTCGACGGGCCGACATCACCGAAACGAAAGACCAGATGTCGACGGGCCGACATCGCTGAGACGAAAGACCAGATGTTGACAGGTAGACCTCGCCGAGACGAATGACCAGATGTCGACGGACTGACAACGCCGAGACACAAGACCAGATGTCGACGGGCCGACATCGCTGAGACGAAAGACCAGATGTCGACGGGCCGACATCACCGAGACGAAAGACCAGATGTCGACGGGCCGACATCGCTGAGACGAAAGACCAGATGTTGACGGGTAGACGTCGCCGAGACGAACGACCAGATGTCGACGGGCCGACAACGCCGAGACAAAAGACCAGATGTCGACGGGCCGACATCGGCCGACATACCATAAAACAAATTTGCTTTTCTTCAATGTTAATAACACTACAAATTCAGAAGAACAAAATCCATAGCGTGTCACGATACAGGTATGATGCAAATCTGCCAGGTCTGCAACTGGGCTGTTAGCTGCCTAATGTTATCCTGAAAGAAAAGGTCCGCTCTTCCGTGCGAATATCACGAAAATGATTAATGCTATATATATGTATATATATATATATATATATATATATATATATATATATATATATATATGTGTATATATCAGTTTTCATAAGAATAGCACAAAATGATTATCAATCAAATCACGCAACAACCATCCCCAACACCTCGCACACCAACGCGTCACTCATCAAGGCCGCAGATAGGGAAGCTAGGATCACATGTTTCGCTTATCTAAAACCCAAAGGGAATGTGACGTCAAGGAATTGAGGCTGCTGGTGGTGAGGTTTCTCCGTGTGAGAATGCGGGACAAACGTTTCTATTTTATTGACTTCTTATTGCTCACACCAAAACACACCATCTGACGTGTAATAATCTATTCAAATCATCCACAACAATATCAGATACAAGCAAGGTTTGTATGTGTTGAAATGTAGCTTCTGATGTTAACAAATGCACTTTGGGCACATAATATGCCGGAAAGCTTGAGACGCAGCTTAAAAGAGGGAAATGAAAATTTGACATGATTTTTTCCGAGAATATTATAGCATTTTGCACGGTTCTTTTAGATGTTACATTCCAGATATTCTAGAATATTTAATTTTATTCTGTTTATTCTTCTATTCATTTGGAAGGTGGCTAGGAGGTAGACAAACAAAGCATCCATATATATATATATATATATATATATATAACCATCTAGTAGTGATAAGGATCAAATATTGATCAGCTGATAAGAACACGTATTTCCAAAGATAAAGCTTAGCTGGCGTCGTTTCCAGGGCAATGTGGAGCGGCGAAGCAATGCTAATGTGCGGTCGGTGTTAGATGTGAAATCTGCGGTATGGGGGAGGTGAGATGAACTTGCGTCCGACTTTAACGGAATATATGCAGTGCACTAATAGCTTAGGATGTTCCCTCCGTCTATCTACTAGTTACCACCATATTCTGCGGGAGCGTTTCTGGCAAATGAACTTACGGCACTAATGGTGTGAAGATTTGGCAAACGAAGGAGTCACTATTGTTCTTCCTGTAAAACCCACGAGAACCAGTAACCGGGCTGGATGTTACCGGGGTCTGTGGTTGTGTCAAAAGTTATTGGAACCAGGGCCCGGCATTAGCAGGAAAAGGAGCTAAAGAATGTGAGTCAGCTCTGGCTCAGCCATAGGTACTTATAACATGTATTACTAAGAAGCAAGCAAGTTGCTTGGTTGCATAAAGTGACCATGTATATACGCACATATAAATAAATATATATATATATATATATACATATATATATATGTATATATATATATATATATATATATATATATATATATATATATGTGCATATATATGTATATATGCATATATATATATATGCATATATGCATATATATATATATATACATATATATGGCACAAGCAAGAAACCATCCCAATATCACAGGTTACCACCAAAACTCAGTAATAATTTTCTACACATGCCCAGCCCACCTGCAGACCAAAGTTAGTTCCACATTGATACTGCTTTATCATGCACATAATGAATCCATATCTGCCTGAGCCTTGTGCTCAGGGTTCTGAAAATGCTTTATTGTTGTTACAGAGTGAGGGCATGTTGTTTATTTTGACTTGTATGTGATGTACTTATCTGCATTTTTAGAGTTAAGTATTTGGGTTTTGCAGGGTGATTTTTTTTAGGCCAATTTTTCCAAGGTACCAAGACTGTCACAGTACTTCATATTCTGACCTCCGGAGTCTAGTGTTGGTAAAGTAACTAGTGTGAACTGTGAGATATGGTGTTTAGTATTCATGGCATGTTGGTATTTCTGTTGCTTTCCAAAGAACTTGTGGGAACCTGGAGCTGACATTGACAAAAAAAAAAACAAGCGAAACCAGGAGCTGAAGCCAGGGCTTATAAAACAAATGATGAGAACCAAGATGCAGGTCTTGTGTTGTTAAAAGAAACAACGGGAACCAAGATCCAGGATTTTGTTTTGCATACGAACCAGGACGCAGCATAATGCTTTGTCAAAAGATCCATTGGAAACCAAGATCTAGTGTGTTGTTTTATCGAAAGAACCACTGAGAACCAGGATCCAGGGTCTTGCTTTGTTGAAAGAACTAGTGAGAACCAAGATCCAGGGTCTTGTTTTGTCCCAAATCCATCGGGAACCAAAATCCAGGGTTTTACTTTGTCGAAAGACCCAGTCGGAACCAGGATCCAGGGTCTTGTTTTATTGAAAGAACCAGTGGGAACCAAGATCCAGCATCTTGTTTTGTCGAAAGAACCAGTGGGCGCCAGGATCCAGAGTCTTGTGTTGTCAAAAGAACCCGTGAGAACCAGGATGCAGCATCTTGCTTTGTCGAAAGAACCAATGGGAACCAGGGACCAATATTCGGAGCCAAGCACATATCTGCACACATAAACACACACTGGACTACGATGTAGTTGCCCCCGGGATCAAGAGACCACAGCAGCGGTCAGCTGCGCACAGTAATATTGACACAGTTGTCAAGTCATCCTGCTGGAGACAGTACATCCCCTCCAGAGCAGCAGCACAAATGCTCGTAAAACAATAGATCGCATTTACGCATCATCACACCTGCGCCACAGTCTTTACCACCGTTGGGCTTCACTGCTCTTAACGTGATCATGTCACGATCACAAAACATTAGCCAATTTTCCATGAGCCTCTGCTCATTCTCTCTCTTCAATTGGCTTTTATTCACTCGGCTTGAAAGAATTGTTCCACATTCACCTTGGAATTTTTGAAAGGTAAAACTGCATCCTTTTCTTCGGCGTATCTTTAGCTAATAATATCGCGAGATTTACAGCGCATGGGAAGCAAGAACCACACAGCGCTCGCGCCAAGCCTTATTCGAGTGGGTCTAAAGTATCGGTTTACAGGAGCTGATGTCTTTCACCAAAAAGCACGCACGGGCTCGCACCTGAAGAAGTAATGCATTGACATATCATTTTCCACACGGAAAGTGTATGCTGGTGATTCTATGACGCGTCTTAAGGGGCATATCTCACATTTGAAGACATGAAGCAAGCATCAGATATGATGAAATAAGCTCTCTTCTAACTCTTGGTATAATTCTTAAGTGGAAAAGACTGTTCTAGACAGAACAATTTCTGTTAATTAGATTTGCTTCTCAATACGTCATAGTTAGATTACGTGATCGTACCTTGCACTTTGATTGGCGGCCTTTTTATCTGGAAATCGTGTTCACGAACGCCAGATATGGACGCGTCAACGATTGTATTCTCTCTGTCGTGATCACCGCGTTGCCTATGGAATGACAGAGTTTAAATGACGTTATTATGACGTCATGAATGCTAAGATGACTTTGAAATGCTCTCCCCGAAGCACTCTCCCCATTTCCGCTGGCGTGTAGCTCAGAAAATAGAGGGAGCTCAGGTCTCTAGAAGGGCAGGGCTGTGACTACACCGAAAGGTCTTAAAGATGGCTATTTTAGTTCAAAATCCAATATAATTGTGGAACACTCCCTTCACGTGCAAGAGCCGTTAAGTGGGTATATACCTATGAAGTATCTGAGGCGGAAGCGATTGAATCTGGGTGGAGGCACAACTGCGGTAAGCATTTTCTAGGTAGCTTGTCCATGTCTCTCAGCCTCATCTCTCCGATTCCCATTTGTAGAACGTTTTTGGACTGCGTATCGTCAACCTCAAAGAATGCGGTTCCTTGGAACGAAAAGCAGCGAGTGGTTTTTCTCGTTATCGGTATTTAAAGCATGCTTGTGCCTACTTCGGTTGTAAATATAGTTACTCCAAGGTCCGCTTCCCATCAACAACTTCCATCTTGCGGGACTTGCACTAAACCGTGATGCCTTAGGAGATCAGTCCTGGGATTGGGATGCTTCGTACGCAGTTGGATGTACGTCCAGAATCGTCTCTGTCTGACAGTCAAGTCTCCAAGGAATTTTATTCCACACATACCCATGTGGAGATGAAAGACAGGACAATTTGCCATCAGGATGCGGTTTAAAACCACATAATCTCGTCTCTCACATGCTGCGCCGTGTCCGGTTGAGGTTCGAAGAACCAGGCCCGGAGTCTTTGAAGTAAGTGGGACTGGAAAATGCTTAGCCTGCGTCTAGCAGCCACCTCTTTGGCAAGCCAAGCCCTGCACAGTACATCTATGGGAAGTGGAGCTAGAGATACCGTTGAAAAATTAATTGCCGGTTGAATGCACATTGTTGTAGGCGGACAATCCAGCTAAGTTTCGGGCCATCGTGCACGCAATGCACAAAAAGGATCCTAAGCCTTCCTGCCTTGCACTCAGGGGGAATATTTCACAGGCCACCTTGAACGGTTTGCCACGCCAGATAAGCCACCTCGGGCGGTCTGCCACGCCAGGCAAGCCACCTTGAGTGGTCTGCCACGCCAGATAAGCCACCTTGGGCGGTCTGCTACGCCAGATAAGCCATCTTGGGCGGTCTGCCACGTCAGGTAAGCCACCTTGGGCGGTCTGCCACGCCGGGTAAGCCACCTTGGGCGGTCTGCCACGCCGGGTAGGCCACCTTGGGCGGCCTGGTGCCACGCCAGGTAAGCCACCTTGGGCGGTCTACCACGTCAGGTAAGCTTCATGAGTAAATTTCAAATTTGCTTTAGCAAACGACTGTGAAAAGTCACGAAGGGAAAAATATTATTCAGGTCAGAAATTATCAGACTTTTGGGAACTGTTTTTCTTCCTTTTATCCTTGAACATCTTTGTGCCTACATGTTCAAAACTCCTGTAATTTCACGCATTATAGGATTCAGACATAGTCTGTCTTTGAAGAAAACCAAAGACCTCCAGAGGTGATAACGCCCATGACTGTGGCCTTACCCACTCAAAATATTGCCAGTTCTCAGAATGGGTTATTCAGGTCACCAAATGCACAAACCCCATCGCATAAAAAGTATAACAGGCTGCAGCGCACCGCCCGGCCCGCGCCGTCGCGCCTGTCGTCTGCATAAGAGGCGGTCTGGTGACATTCGCCACTGCGAGCGGCCCGGGCCTGGCCAGGCGGCAGCCCGTGCCGCCACACTGCCGCCACAGCGAGCGACCCGGGCCTGGCCAGGAGGCAGTCCGTGCCGCCACACTGCCGCCACAGCGGGAGGCCCGGGCCTGGCCAGGAGGCAGTCCGTGCCGCCACACTGCCGCCACAGCGGGAGGCCCGGGCCTGGCCAGGAGGCAGCCCGTGCCGTCACACTGCCGCCACAGCGGTGCTAGGCACGCGGGGGCACGCTGCCACCGCCCATCTTCCTTCTGGCCGTACAAGGCGCGCGGAAAAGTGTGGCGTTCGCGCGCAAACGGGCCCATTGTCCAGGCCGTGCCCGCGGGCGTCGCTGCGATGACGTCGACGAGCCGCCGGACCAACAAGCCGCTCAACGGCTGCGCTGCAGGGAAAATGCGCCCTAACGGATCGGAAAAAGCGGATGGGTTTTCCCCGCGGTTGGACGCACAGACCGCCCTGTCGCGAGCGACGTGTTTCAGGTCAGCATGTTTGGGCACGGGACGACTCCTGGGCCACGATAGATTGATGCTGCAATGTGTAATGGGTTTCCCATTTGTGTAGTTGATTGAGACGGGTGTTACCGAACGTGTCAGCTGACCAGCCGCATGCTCGTGTTCAAAGTGAAAAGGATGGCGTAGAGCTGAAACTTACCGTCTCAGACCACTAGCCGTGTGGTGAAGCATTTTTTCTTGTGTTGGAACATGACTGTCCACATGATACGCGTCCGTATGGATTAAAACGTATAAACAAATATTTGCTGCAAAAACACCGGTTTCTAATAACATTACATGGAACACATCGCTACAGCCGTAGTGCAACACGCCCGCGCGCGCGCGCGCGCGCGCACACACACACACACACACACACACACACACACCACACACACACACACACACACACACAACACACACACACACACACCACACACACACACACACACACACACACACACACACACACACACACACACACACACACACACACACACACACACACACACACACACACACACCACACACACACACACACACACACACACACACACACACACACACACACACACACACACACACACACACACACACACACACACACACACACACACACACACACACACAACACAACCACACACCAGCACACACACCACACATGCACACACACACACACACACACACACACACACACACACACACACAATACAAATTCCTCTGGGCCACCAGTACTCGGTCGGGCCCCACCCTCCTCCTGGGCTTCCGCTGCCCTTCGTCCTGTCCTACCGCATCGGACTATATTGTTGCATGCATCATAATCCATGCACATCACCGTTGGAGCTGAGCTGTCTCTGTGACCGTATCAGCTTTGGGTAGAGTGGGCACTCTTTCTCCCATGTCGGCCCTGCCACGCCGTCCCTCCTCCCCGTCTTCCTCCCCCGCCCTTCCCCTCCGTCCTTGACGGCGGGTCGGGTCGCGGTCGGTGCGCACACTCATTGACTATGATGCTTATCGGCCTACACCATTCCGCTACGCTGTCCGCGCGCCGCATTGTGCTGAAGCGCGCCGTTAACGACACATTTCAGCCAAGCAAATCGTCTTACATAATCCTCGAGCATTGTTCAGTTCGCTTAGGGAGCTGACCAGCCTAGGCCAGTTTGAACGTCTTTTCGTAAAACGCTGTTAGCCCTGGTGTGCGTGAAAAGGGCGAACTCGGTGTGTTGGCGCTGTACGAACGCTGTGTGTCGGCGTTATATGATTACTGGATGCACGTTCGTAACCTTCACAGGAAGCACGGGAAAAACGTATACTGCCTCTTGACGTACAGAATCGAAACAATTAAGAAAAGTGTTCAAAGTCGCAGAAAGTCAACTTCTGTGACAATTTTTCTCAGATGATGGTTGGCGACACATAAAATGCTCTTAAGGTGGCGGAAGCAAACCCAGGGCATAATAGATAGTTAAGCCCTCTTAGATGTGTCGCATGGACCTGTCGCATAAAAGTCGCCGACGTAAAATACTTATTTTCGCATTCATGATTATCTTCTGTTCAAAATGCTGCTTTCATAGCGTACGGATCTTTTTTGACGTTCTTGATCGTTAACTAACATTCTTATCTCACCTGATTCTTAAAACGTCATTCTAAGCGTTGTTTTTTCATAAACGTTTTTATGACAAACTAATCTCATCCTTATATTAATTTGCAAGAAACTAAGTTTAAGTCATAAGCTAACAGGTATGCAAAACACAAAGTATTTTATCAGTCTCTCACGTGCGGTCAGTGGAAGGTATATGGAGCTGTGGCGATTCACCTTGGTAAGGGTTTGCGTTTACGACATTTTGCCGTCCATCTTTTGAGCTTGATGACGTCACCACTATTTAAATGTATGCTACGAAGTTCTCGAATCGCCAAATCAATGTCGGACGTAACTGATATCATATCAGATAGATGTGATGAATTTTCACCCATATTTGATCCTACAAACCTTCGACAAGAAACAAGTCAGCACAATTAGGACTTAAAAGGTGATCCACCTACCTTAGCATCCTTGTTTTTGAAATGTTAGGGAGACGGAAATTGACCTTTTTCGAAGTCTTAATTGCTCCATCACTGGGGCAAATAGGCGCGAAAATGTTTTGATTATATTAAATCGGGCTGTAACCAAGCCCCATGAAACATACTTAAAATAATTCTTTCCACTCCCTGAAAAGCTCAGCAGTCATCAGTTTCCACTGGAGTAACTTTTAATTTGCACAAGGCCGGGAATGATTAGCTTCCGTCACATAAAACCCGATAGGGAAATCGCGCTACCCAGCAAAATTTCCTGAGCTGCGATGCGTTATCAAAGAGGCTGAAGATGAATCAGATTCACGCACGTAACTCCACTAGTTCAAACGCGCACAATAGTCGTTTTATTACTCTAGCAGGTGACCTCAAACGCTACAATGGTCGCATTAACCACATGCGAGTCGTGGGTGCGCGCTATACGTGTCATCGCTGGGTGACCTAACGGCACCGAGAAACAATGTGCACGTCCTTTCCGCGAGCGTTGGGGCTTTCTCTGACATGCAAACCAGTGTCTGCGTCGATGTCGTGCCTGATATTGCAGAGTGATAACATCAGATAGGTAAATGTATGTGTTTTTCGAAGTCTTCATGCAGCGTTATTCCTGTGTCTGCACTATCTGCGTCATTTGGCATGTAGTGCACGACATAATCTGTTCGGCGAATTGCTTATGTACCGATCCTCACGAATGCCTACAACTCAGCTGCGAATAAATGGCTTGCCTGAGCGGGTGGTAGTAGTAGAGTACGTACTGAAGCGCTCTCTGGGGTGCCATGGGTAGCGTGGTGACACAGCGGACTGAGCGCTCGTGCCCAAGATCGGATGCACACATTTCGCGACGTTTCCCTGGCCTTGTGTCTCGGCAACTGCATTGTTCGAATTCTGTGTTATTCTAACGATGATAACGCGACGTGCCGAAGACAAATGTGACCCGCATACTCATATGTTTACACCACGAATTAGCTTCTGCTTCCTGTTTCGACTACCGAAAATGTGACATCTGGGTGGACGACATATTGGGAATGGAGGCATCTCTGGTGAGCACCAGCTGGCAGTTGCTAGGTATCAGAACATGAACTCGCAGACCCAGGAGCCTGCCGGAGGCACCTCGCCTCTGCGTGGAGGCTCCTTCGATTTACTGAGATATAGACTGTTGTCTTCAATATATTGTTGTCCTCGTAAATCTCTCCACTGGTGCGGCCGTTGTCCTTCTACCTCGAGGTTTCGGAAGAAAGAAAGTTTCTGTGGGCACGGACTCGGCAGCTCCTAAGTGACATGAAAGCCATCTAGATAATGGCCAAAACGAAATTGAGTGTAGTGGAGGAAAAACAGAACCCAAACACCGGGTCATCACAAAACAAAAGTGGTTGTCAAGAAGTGCTGACTTGTGAAGTGCTCGTCAAGAAGTGCCAAACAAGAGTGCTTGCTGGAGCGGCTCGAGTTGTTAGATATTAGTCAAACATTCAGCTAGATGCGTGGTGCGCGTGAGATTCTGCTCAGGTGTAAGGTGGGCGAGTATGTCTCGTCACGGTGCTAAATTGGTTGGTGGGCATGTTGTCGAGGCGATCCAGGGTTCAGGATATGTTCCACTGATTTACATTTGTAAGTCAGTGCGTAGGATGGTCTGCAATCGTTGAAATATGGAAAGCAGATCGGTAAAATTGAGTGGTCAGAAAAAATCAACTTCATCAGTAAATCTATTTAAAACACATGGCATAACCAGGCATTTTCTCTGCTAGATCATTCGTGTATTCCCATGCATCAGTGACCCTCTCCTGACCTTAAAGTTCCTGTTAAAGTTGGCAGGTTGGCTGAATTCCATATCGTGACTGTTACGACGATTGTGCAGGCTGACCAGCCTGCTGACCTACCTGGTGACCAGCCACACACAGGAACTGAGCCGCAGCGCCGAGTGATGTGCCGAACACTAGCCAAGCCAACGTTTGGAATGGCTTCTTGTATGATGGAGACACTGATAGCCCGTTGCATTAGGACAGGTTTTCATAGCTGTAGTGCACTGCTTTTTTCATTGCCTCACCCCCCACCAAAATGACCCCCAAATGCGGAGTACTCTTTTGGCCAGAGACTGGACCCTGATTCGGGCATGGCTAGGGGTTCGGGCAGTTTTGTTAATGGTACAATACGACCGTCGTTTGCGATGAAAGTGATTTTGCCTGTCGGTAAGCTCACAATCGTTTCGTGGGATTTCAACGCGAGCAATACGTTTCATCATTTTGAACTCACATAGCCTTAACGTCTTGGCTATTGGAATGCGGATAGGGAACAATCAGCCAATAACCAGCACATCGAACCCAAATGTTCGCCAGTAATCAATCGGGAAGCGGTGAGCGTCATTTTAGAAAACTGTCCTAAAGTGCAATGTACCGTGACCTGATCCATGGGCAAATAGCTGAAATTGTTTTAACCAATATCCACTAGAAATAGTTTCTATCTAAGCATCAGCTTGTCAGTCATCAAAAACACAAGCCATTCCAAATTCCTCGGCTTCTTTCATGCGGTTTGTGAGCGGCTAAAAGCCGGCCAATTTTCAGGCCATGCCATGCATAAACCCACTCGTGAACCGGTGATCCTCTGCCTATCGAATGTTGAACACCAGTGCTCCTCTGCCTAACGAATGCTGAGCACAGTTGTACTTCTCCATCGGCCCATGAGACCGAGTGCGGCGCAACACGTCTCTTGCTTGTACCTCTGACTCCATTCTGAATAGCTCCCATGCTGTCCTATAAGCGCCGACCCCGTTCCGAACGGCTCATCTAGGTCGCTCCATCATTTTCTTCCATCTATTGACGTTTTCATCCGGTTCCGTGCTCCCTCACTGGCGAGGACCCAACTTTTGATGCAAAATTTTATCATCATTTACTCCCCGTTTAATGATCCGTCGCGGTGGGTAACCAGGACTTTAATGAACCAAACTCCGCCGTGATAAGTCAGTGCGCATAGCGTGTCGTTCACGCATACGCGGAACACATGAGAACCACTGGACGTGTCAGTGGATGCAAATGATGACACATGCGAAGCGCCAAGCGCAATAAACCCCCAATGTTAGCAGCTAGCAGACAAAGGTAGTGACATGTGGGACAGCAGCATTGCAACTCTGTTGGTTCCACGGATAAGCGACCTGAACTTGACATAGTGAATTGATCCCGGGTACAGCAGCACGTGGCAGCGTCCAGCATTACTGGACCCTTCCCCACCCTCTCGGATGCCCACCTCCCGCTGCAGGGCACGTGACATGAGCCTGGAGGACAACTTCACCCCGGAGGAGATAGTGACTCATCCCTCTCGTCTCTCAGGCAGAAGCACGTGACATGACCTGGCGACAACTTTACCCCGGATACTGGACTCATCCCTCTTCTCTCGTGCAGGCGACGTGAGCTGGCCCATCATGTGAGGCTGACCCAGGTCAGCGGTCGGAGCCCCTGTCAGCTGTGACCCACCGCCACCCCCGCGGCGCGCCGGCCTGAGCACCATGCCTCGGGAGAGGCGGGTCAAGTTCGACCGGACTGGCCACCGCCGAGGCCGAGGAGGACCAGGACCGCGGCATCGAGTTCACCACACGCCTCGGCGGCCGCGACCGGTCAGTCTCCACAACCTCCTCCCTCCCCGGCTCCGGCGGGGTCAGCTCGGTCGGGTCACTATCGGCCACCTGGAAGGCCGGCGCCGGCGCAGGATGTGCCAGTCCGTCGCTAGCTGGCCGGCGGGTGCCGGGTGAGGCGTCAAACACCCTGTAACGGCAGTGGTCGCGGAGGCTCAGGGATCTCAAGTGGCGGTTTACTACATCACCTCGCAAAATGCCTGTGCTGACGATCGAGGTGTTTGGGCGCGACGACATCAAGAACTGAGTTGGTGCGACGGGCGCACAGTGACTTCAGCAGACAAATGACACCACTAAATCTCCAGGAAGATGCCAGGCTGCAGACTGGCTTTCATAGCAGCATGCTGTGAACGACGCTAATACCATTCAGGGAAAAAACACTCGATGCACGGTCGATTTCTGAGAGCTATCCTTAATTGGGAGCTGCAGAATGATGCTTAATATTCGCTTCAAAGCACAATAACATAAGAAACGTTCAAACTATCCGATGTTCTTTTCCGAACATAAATATTCCGTTTTCTTAGCCAAGCGTCATGAGAACAGACATGAACAAAGCCAGCGTTTCCGTGTGAGCGCACCATTTCAGGAGACCTTTAGCGACGACGGCTTTTGATGACATCCATAAACCATTTCAAACAAGCACTATGCGCTTTTCAAAGATGCTCCCCATATTTGCGGGAGAAGCCTCTAACAAATTGACTGCGAAACAGCTAACACTCATGATAACTTGGCTCCGATCTAAGTCGAACACCATCCATCCCTGTACTAGCCGCCTCGGTTCGCACCCCGGGCGCGGTCTGTGGAGCGGCGCGCGCCAGTTGCATCCCTTCAGTGACGTTGTCCACCGCGACGTCATTCAGAGCCGTGGATACAACGATGGCTGGAAGGAGAACATTATTGTCAACGGTGGATGCAGCCTGCGCCTCCCACATCTCCAAAAGTGATCCTAGCATTGTAAAAGCAATCCACAGCATTGCTTGGAAACAATCGACCTACACAATGCAGTTGAATGCTTGACATTTCCGGCGGAGTTCCGCATTTGCGTAGGAGCAGCGAAACTTCACCCAATGCCATTCAAAGCGGCGGCAGCAGACCGGCATCAGCGCCGGCCACATTAGCACAATCAGCACTGTGACACAGGTCATCGTGCAGCGGGTCGCCTGCCGGTGGCGGCCGGGCGCACTGGCGGCGGCGCGACCCACTGAGATGTTCCCGAGAAATCAGACCGACGACGGCGTGCAGGTGTAGGTGGAGGCCGGCCACCGCCCGCGCATGTGGCGATGTTCCGCTGGACGGCCGACGCAGTGCACGGGCCGGCCTGTGGTCCTTTGCCGCGGAAAATATCGCTACAACTCTCGCGTTGCACGGGAATTGGTCCGATCCGAGGCTTGCTCGCGCCGCACGAGCAGGTTACGGTCTCGTCTTTTTCTCTGTACACGCTTTTCCACTCAGAGGTTATGATCGGGCATGCCTGTCGGAGAGAGGTGTTGCAGCTCCTGGTCCTGGCGCGCTCACCCGCTGGTGCTCAGGTCAGTGGCAAGTGGCGCTTCTCCTCAGCGGGCAGGGTCGGCTTCACACACGAGGGTAGAATGGGCGACATTTGATTGCGCAGGTTCTCGAATACTGACCACTATGCACACAGCTATAAGTGGTATGACCAGATGTATGCGCACATATAAGCTGCCAGGGCTCGTCCCCCTCTCTTGCCAAATTGATGACACTCATTGCATATACGTACATTACTAGACGTTGATAATAAAAAATTCCAGGTAGACTAGTAAAAATAAGAAAATTGAGAACTCGTTTGTTGGTTTACATCAAGTAAGAAATAGCGCACGCCTTCGTCATGCTAAACTCGGTTTTCACTGAAAATTCGTGAGCTATCCCACCCCCTCCCATTATGTAAGCCTGCTTACGACATAGGGCATGGTGCCTGTACAGCACGCGCATGCATAGCGTACGTACATACATTCATATAAGTCGTGTATTTAGAGTCAACAGTGCAGACCTTCACATATGACAATTTATTTACCTTATTCATTTTCCGCTACCCGTGGGATGGCCCATACCCGCCTGTTACCCACTTGTAATAAGTTGTAACCCCCTTTTCATTTGTTCCAGTCCCTATGCCTAAATTATTGGAAAGTTTGTAGATTACATTCAAACTTACCGTTTTTTTCGCTGATAATTGTAAAACCAGTGTAAATGGAGCTTATTGTGACTGAAGGGGGTGCAAGCAGTAGCAATGTAGTAACGTTTCTTGAAGCACATAGTTGGGATTCTGCAAACAGTTTGCTTATACCTGCAGCCATACCCCAGATTTTTCTAAAACCCGTGCGCACCCCAGGCACCCATTCCATAGGAGCGCCCGAGAGCTTACCAAAATCCTTGAAGGATCCTAGCACAGCGACATGTCAGTGTTCAACAGTGACACTGGAAACGCGTGGTCGTGGTACTTCAATTCTTGGGCGCGTACAGTGAACAGCTCGGTAACTGCGGTAAAGTGAACAGCTCGGTCCCTGCAGGAAAGTGAACATCTCGGTACCTGCGGGACAGGGAACAGCTCGGTACCTGCGGGACAGGGAAACAGCTCGGTACCTGCGGGACAGGGAACAGCTCGGTACCTGCGGGACAGGGAACAGCTCGGTACCTGCGGGACAGGGAACAGCTCGGTACCTGCGGGACAGGGAACAGCTCGGTACCTGCGGGACAGGGAACAGCTCGGTACCTGCGGGACAGGGAACAGCTCGGTACCTGCGGGAAAGTGAACAGCTCGGTGCCTGCGGGACAGGGAACAGCTCGGTGCCTGCGGGAGCCCCGAACCGCGAGCCGACCGGCGCCGCCGGCTGGTGCCCGGGCCGGCCCGACCCCGCGGCCCCGCGAGGACTGGCTGCCCCGCGGCCCGTCAGCCCTCCCCGCCTCTTGTGTTGCTCTCTGGCAGGCCACGGGCGCACACTGCTCAGGGCCCGTCGGAGGCGCTCTGTGCGAACTGGACGCGCCTCCCCGCCTCTTGTGTTGCTCTCTGGCAGGCCACGGGCGCACACAGCTCAGGGCCCGTCGGAGGCGCTCTGTGCGAACTGGACGCGCCTCTCCGCCTCTTGTGTTGCTCTCTGGCAGGCCACGGGCGCACACAGCTCAGAGCCCGTCGGAGGCGCTCTGTGCAAACTGGACGCGCCTCCCCGCCTCTTGTGGCGCTCTCTGGCAGGCCACGGGCGCACACAGCTCAGGGCCTGTCGGGGACGCTCTGTGCGAACTGGACGCGCCTCCCCGCCTCTTGTGGCGCTCTCTGGCAGGCCACGGGCGCACACAGCTCAGGGCCCATCGGAGCCGCTCTGTCCGAACTGGACACCTATAGCACTGGTTCTCTCCGATTCAGGCGCGTCTTCGCGCATCTGGTGATGCAAAAAGCGCATCTAGTGGGCGCCAATAAGGGACGGTGGGAAATCATTCCGAGATATTACGGTTTGCTGCTTCAGCACAGGGTGGTATGGCACTAGGGGAGGGGGAGAGGAAGAAATATACTTTCATTTCAGCCAATTTGAGATTTTCTTTTTGATAGAACGAAGACAGGCATTTTTGATGGGCACATCACTTTAAGCGCATACATGCTTTATAGATTCGGCATTGTGGCGATTGGCCAAAAAAACATTGGCCTGCTTTCCTGTCGTGTTACTTTCGCTTTATACTGTTCGAGTAATTAACTATGCCCAAACGAAGGGCAATTAGCTGACGCTCCATTTTATAAACGGAGTGCATCGCGATGTCTGCCCCCGTTTATAAAACTAAAAAAGAAGAGCGATCATCTGCACTACCACCCACATGTAGAAGAAATGCAACGAGATGCTTGTCATGCGCGATTTTTCGGCGAATTAGCCAGGTTGTAGTAACCTCTGTCGTGTCTGTAAAATTCGGCACCTCCCACCTCCCGAACAAAGCATGCAATCAAATCCAAGCCATATACCTTTTGGTGACAGATACCTAGTATAAACGTTGAGAATCGGAAAAAAACTTGTGCGCGTTGTCTCGTTACCAGATTCGTAAGCCTTGCCAGTGGCATTAGCGGCATTTTGACAGCGCGCTCAGTACAAATAATCCTTAACAGCTTTAACGTCAAGAATGGTCTTGAAACACTATAACCCTGTCCCGCACACTCTTTTCACATGAAATGTGCATTGCATTTGATCCGATTACTCAGAATGAGCTCAAATTTAATGCAGTCAGGTTAAAAATGTAGGAGCGCACGTTGAATCAGGCCAGCACAATGAAACCCAATAGCCCGATAACAGTTCAAGGGGAAACTGATACCGTGGGGAGGCGACCTTCGCGTGAACCACGCTTTTTATATGGCACCCAAAAGGTATTTGCGCACCAATTGGTGCTCTACTTAAAGTTGTGGAAACATGGATGAACACTCCCGCACTTCCTTAAAATTTGGGCAGCGAAAGTCCTTGTTTAAATACAGCTCATGGTTGTGGAGGCCCTTGACTTGGCTGATAATAAAATACGATGATTGTTATCATGCAGGTAGATGAGGGAGATCTGATGTCAGTAGCTACTTCCAGTTACGCGCCTGGCTGTTCTTGCGAAACATGGCGTGATCTATTTTTACAGTGAGGTTTTTCCGTCGTCCTGCACGTATACATTTTCCTGCTTTCCAGATGTCTGAATCAGCAGCGTATTGCTTAAAATTTAAGACCTTTGAGCTGGTTTTACAGCTGGGATGTTACAACGGTGGCCATTCGCATTATGCATCGTCAGCAAACTGAGTTACTCGGTCATAAAACGCTCACTCTTCGCGTTTGATCTGAGCTTAAGCCGGCGCTGCACACTGCCTGCGGTAAAAATACTTCCAGGCGAACTATAGAAGGTGTGTACAGAGGTGCACTTTTTCTACGCGTTGTGGTGGAATTTGAACTGGAATGCTGCAGATGGAAGCATTCGATGCAGTGGCATTGCCAGCTGCGGTTGTTTTGACCTATCATGGGTGGATGCAAAATATGCTAGTAGACAAAACATTTGCAAACAGAGGCGTAGTATATTTCGTCTGACGCACTGTTTCAATCGCTCCTCGACATGTTTTGCACTACAGATTGCGTCGATTCTTTGCTCTGACAATTGAATTTACTTCCACTGTTCTGCGCGGCGGTCAGCTGCACAAGTATTTTGTCCCTGTCGTCCCGGGACTCGATCCGTATTTGCATTTTACGTTTCTCGTTAATAAGGCTGACTATTGAGCCAAGACGTGGTCATGTCCTGAGCGTGCTGTCTAGCCCACGGTGGCGCAGCCGCTGTGGATCCGCGCCAGGCCCTATCGTCGCTGGTTATTGGCTGCTGGGCCGATGGATGGTCATTCAGCACACATCGCCCAGTCTGGTGTTCTGTTCAGTGCAGGACGGCGACTACATTAAAGCGTTTTGTCCAGACATTTTTTTATGATAAAGCCGATACCATTGGAATGCTGGGAAGGAGCGGTGCCTGAACATGATGGCTGTTTTACCTTGTCCGCGCGGCCTTGAACGGTGGGGATTCGTATGAAGAACTTTCGCCCTTATCGAAAAGTGAAAAAACACCTCGCGTGCTTAATTACACTGTTCCAGGGCTTCGTGACGAGGACGTGCACTGCAGGCTTTTTTGGTCTGCTCTGCCACTCAGGGTTCGCTGAAGAATACGGAGTGGACTCAAAAGAAGTTTTGGCACGTTGCATTCCGAATCAGGTCTCAGGTCGCCATGGGTGAAGGACAGTACAGTGCCTGGCTTTTTTGCCATCCGTCTCCCTTTGTTTGGACTGGCATGGGACCCGCGACGAATAAGGCTGTCATCGTCTCCTAATCATTTGCGCTTGGTCTGAATTAGGTAACTGAGGTGTGTGCTCACTGTGTCTAGTTTTCAATCTGCTTATGTTTATTTTCGGCATCATTCAGTCACTCCTGCCAATTCTTCACACGAGCATGCTCACTTCTTTAAAAGGGAGCCTCTCCATGAAAAAGACCGACAGTCGTGACGAAACTCTACTGATAAGAATATACCGTTTGCCCTGGAAGCCATAATCTATTTTACACTAAAAATGCAATCTTTACGATCCTAATGCGAGGAGTCTGAAAAGTTGAGCTTTTTTATTGCTTTTGCGACAACAATGTTTCAAAATAAATCAAATCAGGCGGTTAACTGATAAACCCTGCCACTGTGAACCCTGCTCACCAGTGGGCGTGTTCAGTCTTATTATTGACCAAAGCACGTGGTGTGCAGCATAGCACCCCGGCTACGCGGTGATTTCTGACTGGCCACTACCAACCGGACTCCCCATCGAACTGACCTCCATGGCAGTTTTAACAACTCTCTATCGGCCTCTCTCTTCACAAATCTGCTATTGGCCTCTGAAATCCTGCCACTCCCCCTGCTCACCCACTGCCTGGTTTCTGCCATTTTATGCTGGTATATACCCACCTGCGCTCTGGTAGAGATCTGGCCATTGCCACGAGGATAAGAACGTTATGAGTTCATGATATTTTTATCAGCATCCTGCGGAATTTCGTGTAGAGGCTGCTGTTATTTCACAATTCAGTATCCTTTTTAAGGTTTTCAATATTCTTGGCCGCTTAACTCGGTGTTTCTACTCTCAAACGACATGGCTGCCACATTTGCACAAGTTATCATGATGTGTTAAATTCTCACTGTTAATGTACAACATTGCTTGAGGCTACGTTGTCAAATATTTACATCGTCTGCTGGGATCCTCTACTTTCAAATCGATCGTGACATTTGCTGTGTTTTCAGCACCAGATTATTTATGTTTTGATGCTTGTACTTGAGCTCCGTTTGCCAGCTCCTTGTTCTCTTTTTTCCCGTCTGTTCACTATACCACAGTTAATGATGCTAAAGTACCCAGTTGTGACCCAGATTGGCTTCCTTATACATGACGAGATTCTCGCCATAACACTGACACTCAAACTATCTTTGATTGGCGCCATGGAGCCACGCATGTCGGAAATAGGTACATAAACTTTTGACCCTAAGCTTCCGATAATCAGAAAAAGATGATGAAGCTAAAGAGAGAAAGCCTCAACCGTCTGTGCCGCGCAAAAGGAGGCAGCTTGTAGTTGTGCCTCATGAAATCGGCCACAGGCCCAGGGTACTCCGCGTTAATGGCGGCACGCGATGCGGCACAAGGGGCCGCGGGCTCACCGATTGCCAAACCCCTGACGTCACCGCCCTGCGCCAGCCAGTAGCCTTGGGGTGCTGTTATTTGCAACGGCCATGGGGAGCAGTTATTCGAGGGTTTAAAAGCACAATGGCATGCAACCGGTGTCGTTGATTGCAGTGGCAGGCGGTGAGGGTCCGCTGGACCGTCTCGCTCGCCTCGCCTCGGCTGTTGGGGCGCTTGCGAGGGACGCTAGCCATGGCCGTGGGTTCAACGGAGAGGAGGCTAAGCATCCGTTCCCAAGTTTGTTTGTTTTTTTGGTAGGCCTTTGATGCTTTCCGGTATTGATCGTACGAAGGAAGGACTTTTTCACGTTTTCATAGACGGTGTCATCGGGTACGTTGAAGGGATGCTTTGAGATCCGGTATTCCTAAGAGGAACGTGTTGCGAGGACCCTGAATCCACCATCGACCATTCAACGATGTCCCCACAGGGTGAGTCTTTGGCGCATATTTTGATTATAGCCTGTTCAGCAGCCACGCGGCCAGCAGCCAGCAGCGTAGCCAGTACACACTGCCACCCATCGGTCAGCAGGATTTCTGACCGCCTGGCGCAGGGAGTGTGCTGTTACGCCCGATGTTAGTTAGAGCTGTTTGCTGTTTGACCCGAGGCTTAGGCCCGCCACTGTAATTAAGATGAGTTGCATTTGGCTGTTTTACGCTCCCAGATGCACTTTGTAGTGGCCCGTGCAGCGACAGCTCGCCAGCGTCATAGTCGCATATTTTCTGGTTGTAGTAGCCTCTGAGTGCGGCATTCTCTAGAACGCGTTTTTTCCGCGACCTGTTGCTACAAATACTCATTGAATTTGGTTCTCACTGCGCGGCATGTCATAGCCGCTCCGTGCCAGCTCCCATGGCTTGCTGCCAGGTTACCGTCTTTGACGAAATCAAAGAAGTCCATCGCTATTGCTAGCCACGAACCCACACGACCTGCCACCCAAGTGGTCCGGTGTCCGGCACTCCACTAACTCATCGACGCAAACGCCGAAAAACGTCAAAACACTTTTTATGTCAGATTGAGCTCCATATCCCGCTTCATCCTTTCATCTCCAGGGCAACGATGGCTTGGACGTGATCATGACTCTGGCTCCGTCGCAGACCTGTCACGTGTAGCCCTTCGCTTGCGGGAGATGCCTCTTATCTTACCAATGGGTGACGGGGGTGTTGGTACCGCTCCTTCACTACTTGATTATACATAGATTTATTGACGTCATACCGAATGTCGTACAGGCTGCAAGAGCACTTCACAAAACAGGTGGCTATCATTGCGTTATTTCATGAGTTATGTTTGGGTAGAATTTGAGGAACAGCTGCCAAAAAGGGATTAATAGATCGAGCGTAACACATCTGGATAAAACTTATCAGACGGCGATGTAGGATGGTTGGGAATACAGTGGGCTGACGCCAGTTGTACCGGTAAGGATGTTGCACTCAACAGGGGGCATCAAGGATATACAAGTAAGATTTGTCCTGTCTGTAGTGGCCTGCAGTATTGAATTTTGCATTTGTGGTGGCTACTGCCGATAGAACGCGTGTAATGAAATTGCAATAAATACTGCTAAACTGGGGCATACGTATACGCACTACGACTTGAGGACGCATACTTAGGTGACAGTGCCACTTCCGATCACACGCTGACGGAACAGAGCACGATCGGCGCTAGTTGCGAGCGGCCGGCTACGAACAGGCCACCCGGCGGCAGCGCCGCCGACCAGCGCCGAACACGTGACCGTAGTCGGCGATCCTGGTCCCGCCCTTCGCTGTCGGGTCGAGGAATAGCTGGCTAGGCGGTATGCATTGCGTTGGTTGTCTCCACTATTACCGTCAACGTCAGCACGTGCAATGTCGGGATTGGAACTTCCTTGGCCCGCTTTTCCAGTTTTAAAAAGGCATCTGACAGGCCATCACACTGCCGTCCAATGGTACAAAGGGCTAAGCGCCAATAGGTAAAAAAGCACTTAGCCCTTTTGCCTTTGGCCGGCAGTTTAGTTAATGTTCCGAAATGCCATTTTAAACGCATTGTTGCAGACTTAAGCTTGCTTTGATTTCCTGACAAATTTACCCATATCCACCGCCTTTCTCAACACATGGCCGCTATACAAAGTCGCAAGTCATCATGTGTCACTGAATGTCGATTGTGACTCACAACAGACTGGTGCTGCTTTGCCCCACTGCCACTGCATTGCCCGGCAAAACCATTCCGTGATGCACCGAAGGAAACGAAAAATCCGGCCTGCTGTATTTGCCTTTATGTGCGAATACAGTTTTTTAGAGCATTGTTCGAGGAGTTGTGTGGAATAGTTCAACTGTAATTCAATCATCAATACGTAATCGTTTGATTACGTCATCGTACCATGCACACAATTGATTGAGAGCAAATGTACAGCTGCTATATTTGGAAATCGTATCCTCGAAAACCAGATACGAACGACTCGACAGTTACATTTTCTTGGCCTTGATCGCTGCACGGCTAATGGAATGACAGAATTTAAATAACCTCATCATCGCATCATGGATGCCTGGGCGACCTTGAAATAGTCTCCCTGAAATAGTCTGCACAGCCTCGCGGGCGTGTAGTTCAGAAACTAGACAGACTTAGGTCTTAAGGAAGGCACCGAATGATCTTCAATATGGCTATTTCAGTTCAAACCCCCATATAGATGGGAACACTCCCTTTGAAGAAGTGAAGAATAACTGCACCGCTGACCTCAGTGACGGTCGTGATGTGGTTCTTTGCATCCCGTGTAGTTTGGCATAACAAAAAGGGCCACTGACTCAACAGCATTTTTGGCCTTCACAGTCGTAGGCAACAGACCTCGTGGGTTGCAGATCCGTGTAATCAGGTAGCTCAGCATCTGGGTAATTTCGTTATTGCCGCAAAACATCTTGGAGACCAAAATATTGATATCGACACTCCAGATTACTGGAAATGTGGCACTTTGTGAGAGATGATTACCATTTTTCGGGATGAATCAATTCTGTCTTTCACCATTTTTTACCACTTACCACTTTTTACCGCTTCTTTTCTCAGTCAGACGATGCACCCGACTGGCATCCTATCGCGTGCGCACTGCCTGAAACACCCTTTACTTTTGCTCAGACTCATAAGTGAACCGATTCGGGTGCAGACCACCTCAACACTATCCGCTTTGATCCCGACTGCATGCAAGATGGTGTGATAGGTCATCACACATGAGGACTGCTTGCGTATAGCCCAATCAAGCATTTGCAAAGCACAGGTCGCTGTGTGGAGAAACACGCCACATTTCCCACCATCTCCGTCACACACACGCAGGCCCCTTCGAGCATAGTTCGGCGTGCAGTTTAGCCGGAGAAGCGGACGGACGTCTCCGTGGCAGCGTCACGGCTGCCCCACGCCCAGCCCACCGGTAGTGCGCCGCTGCCGGTGTCACGTCTGCTGGTCTGTGGTCCGTGGCAGCTCCGTGGTGGCGACACACCCAGCCCGCCGATAGTGCGCCGCTGCTGGTGCCACGTCTGCTGGGCTGTGACCCGTGGCAGCTCCGTGGTGGCGACACACCCAGCCCGCCGATAGTGCGCCGCTGCTGGTGCCACGTCTGCTGGTCTGTGGCCTACGGCAGCTCGGGGCGACCGACGCCTGCCTCGCCCCTTATGAGGTTATGCTTTCAACGGTGCAGAGCGAGCTGACGGTGGGCGGAGAGCGTGCACGCGGCAGCGCCCGCGGCCTCGCCGTACAGCGGGTACATACCTGGAAGCCGTCTCGACGGCGGGGAGCAGTATGCAGGCGGGAGGAGTACGGGACCTGGGGCACTGCGCGGCGGCCAGCGCGTGGGACGATCACCGGCCGTGGCGCACCACGCGAGCTGACGTCACGACTTCGCGAAAAATATGCGCTATGTCGCCTTATGCACGGAAGTTCAACATGCAACGCGTCAGTCTGGCTTGTTAGGACTTTCACGTGCTGTCGGTTCCAAAAAAACTTGGATAGCCGAGGTCGACTTCCCAACTGAGGCCTTACAAACAGTTCGGGTCTCTGTCCACGAGCTGGCACGCTGTTGGGTGTAGTTCGGGACTCTGCCCACGAGCTGACACGCTGTTGGGTGTGGTTCGGGTCTCTGTCTACGAGCTGGCACACTGTTGGGTATGGTTCGGGTCTCTGTCCACGAGCTGGCACGCTGTTGGGTGTGGCTCGGGACTCTGTCCACGAGCTGACACGCTGTTGGGTGTGGCTCGGGACCGACGCTAATCTCAGCAGCCGCCATGCAGCCATGCAGTCAGTCTGAGGACGCGTGGAACGCCGTGCCTTCCGAGGCCGCTCCGTCCCTGAGACATTTCTGGGAAACTTTCAAAGGGGCGGAACTCAGGCCTGACAACTTGTCTCAGGCGATCAGCTAGTTATTACATAACTTGTTTCTTTTCTGTTTGGTGTCATCCTACATGTGAAGAAAATGGAATGCGGAAAAGAAGACACATTTGTTGTTCATGCCGTTATTGTAAACACGTTTCACACCAGCTGAAATGCACCGAGGCCAGTTGACCGTGACTCATATATTGCCAGATCTCACATGGAATACGAGCAGCCGATGCGCATTTTCCACAACAATGTGGGGCGAATATCACTTTGTTTGATCTCATTGCGTCCGATCCCTTTCAAGCTGTTAAGTTAGCTTCTATTTTGACTCACCCAGCTGTTTTCTCACATTCATCGATGATATGGGACGGGATTCGTTATTAAAGAGTGGGGGCGTTTTCTGGAAATAAGTATCTATGCGTTGCCACTGATAGCTTTCAGATGGGATTTAAATACCAGTGTTGGACGTTTTACAGAGAATTCGAGCATAACAAACGAGCAAGACAACGTGTGAAAAAATAGCACGGTTGTTTGCTCGAGTCCTGTTGGGCTCCATTTCACTGAGCATGGTTTAATGCAGGGTAGCTGGTCGCGCCATTCATGGGTAAGTCAGATGCACCTGGCCCAAACTATCGAGCAACTTCGTTTGTTCCTAGCTGGCTTACAAGCCTGCTTGTAACCAAACAGGACTGGGGATTTTAGCGTGCAATGCCAGGTTCTGACACGGCCACGTGATAGCTACGTTTCTCCCTCCCTGTCGCGGACACCTTAGGAGGGCATTCTGCCTGTGTGTGGCCGTTGTGCCCGACATCGATGCGTCTGACAACTACAGCGGGCCGAAATGGACACCTCAACCGCTGGACCATCTGAACGACACGAGCACTGTTTCGGGACGAAGGGCAAAGTACACGATTGAGCGTGGAAATTACACGAGGCTTAACTCATGCTTAATTCCGGACTCTCAAGCTTGAAGCAGAGGCAAAACTGGCGCCAAATTCGCGCCACGACGGTCCAGTTTGCAGAGAGAAAGAGAGAGAGAGAGAGAGAGAGAGAGAGAGAGAGGAGAGAGAGAGAGAGAGAGAGAGAGAGAGAGAGAGAGAGAGAGAGAGAGAGAGAGGAGAGAGAGAGAGAGAGAGAGAGAGAGAGAGAGAGAGAGAGAGAGAGAGAGAGAGAGAGAGAGAGAGAGAGAGAGAGAGAGAGAGAGAGAGAGAGAGAGAGAGAGAGAGAGAGAGAGAGAGAGAGAGAGAGAGAGAGAGAGAGAGAGAGAGAGAGAGAGAGAGACTCTACACTCTCTCTTTCTCTCTCTCTCCCTCTCTCTCTCTCTCTCTCTCTCTCTCTCTCTCTCTCTCTCTCTCTCTCTCTCTCTCTCTCTCTCTCTCTCTCTATATATATATATATATATATATATATATATATATATATATATATATATATAATTTCTGTTGCCCGGTATTTGATGTGGGTATGGGTGTGTGTATGTGCGTGCGTGTGCGTGTGTGTGTGTGTGTGTGCGTGTGCATGCGCGTGTGCTGTGCGTATGCGTGTGTGGGCGCGACAGTGCATGAATCACGGCGTCTAAACAGAGTAGCTCTCGCGGTCGACCCTAATTTTCAAATCTGAAATGCAGCTGTCCCCAACCTGTCGTGCAGCGGCACAGCGGGTCGCAGCAGGCCGCAGGTAGCAGGCTGCACTGACACATTTGGGCACATTCAGACAAGCCTTTGTGTACTCCGGATATCATTCTGCATTCATAAATGCCCGGCTACCGATAATAAACGGTCCGCCACCGCTACCGGTCCTACAGCGCCGCCGACCCTACGCCGCCGCCGGCCCTACACCGCCGCCGGCCCTACACCACTTCCGGCCCTACACCGCTGCCAGCCCTACGCCGCCGCCGGCCCTACACCGCTGCCAGCCCTACGCCGCTGCTGGCCGTACACCGCTGCCGCGCCGGCGCGGGCTACCGGTGGCTGGCAACCTGGGAGCCTCAATGGTAGTCGACACACGATCTTTGAACTAAAAGGGATGACAAGCGGTCTTTGAACTTGCCGCATGACAAGCTGTGACTCACTGCTCGGATTAAGTCCTTATGATGTTGACATAATTCTGTTAATCCCTGGGTCCAGCAAAATCCGTGTGTGAACTTATCTGGTTCGTGAATGTGCTGACAATTGTGGCATTGCTTTTGGTCACGGTCGCAAAAAAGACGGAAGCCGCATGATTTCTGTTGCTCGATATTTGATGGGGAGGACGAATCGCACAAAAAGCTCACCATAAAAAGTTCAGCAATGATGGAGAGTTTGCAGGCCGCCCGATAAATTAACTTAAGTAACTGTACTGCTACATTTGCTTTAACACGCGCTAGGGTGGGGGGGGGGGGGGGGGCATTTTGATACCCTCCAAACGTTTTTCCCAAATGATTTTCCAAATGTTTCACAGATGTCGGCCATTAAATGGTGGATCGTTTGACATCACCAATTTAGATGTACCTTGTAAGGTCACTATCCTACGGCAGGTCGAATTCAAGCCACAAATTCAGCGAAGACATTTTATTAGGAAATCATTCAATTTGATGCAACAACGGAGTGTTGCTCGGAGCCATTCATCTCTGTGATAGTTTCCTAGGCAACACAACAATTGAATTAACAAGTCAAACCAAGGTAAATTTCAACCTGTTTTGTTACGCTAGAGCTCGCTGTATGGGGAGTTTTTGGTACCCATTTTACATTTATTGATAACGGGAACCACATTATGCATCTTCCATGGCATTCTCTGCAGCCAGAACAGGTTACTGACCTAAACTGACTCAGGTGGACATTTTGGTTTTAGTAGCATATTGCTTATTGTAATCCTTGACGCATATTCAAAGACAAAACTCAAAGCGCTCTTATCTGATTTTAGAAATAATGACATTCAAAAGGCTGCTCAAGGCCGCTGACCTTAAATATACACCAGTGACCTTTTGCTGAGAACAGATATCTAGGTTCACGGTGGTTGCATGGAGAGGTCTCGGAGCACTTTGGACACCAATTTTGAATTTGATGTTGTTTGACTTTATTTGACCCGAAAGTCATGATTTAGGAACCTCAAATTTTGACACTAGCGAGTTCACGTACAGGTTAACACATCCTGTGAATTTGGTGTATGTAGCTCTCGCAGTTACTGAGATCTCAGCTGGGTCAAATTGACCTCCACCCGAGCGAAGGGTATTCAGCCAGCCGCCCGGGCGCGTGTTAATGCACATCGACCTTGCGGCATGTTCCATGCGAGACAGCCAGACATACTTAACGACCGTGACGACACGCACCAACTATGTGCGGCCGTGATGGGTGACCATACAGGTTTGTTTACTTCTTTACTCGGTGCAGGCGTTTTCCTTTCTGATCACGCTCAGAATTCTGCAAAACTATCAAGTTTGCGCATGCAGGAAATTGTCATGGTGGTTTGGGATCGGTACTTAACGGTTTCTTGGCGGCAGTCGCGATGCTCGGTATAACGGCTCACATACCATTTATATTGTAACCTTCAGAACGACAGGGGACTGTTAAAAATGAGGCCATGACGGCAGGTATTTCGCGTGCTCACGTATGCTTTCTCACAAAAAGGACTGTGGTCTCTGTAAGGCATGCCAACTTGTTGTTTTGGAGCGATTCCCATAAAGTAGCGGTCCATCAAACTTCAGGCGGCTTTTAACCGTCTGGCTGACCAAAGTACGTGCTGGCTAGTCCATGGCGGAGCAGATTTTTCATACACCAATTGGGTCACCCCGTCCCCGCACTTCTCGTGGTAAGCTTGGCCACGGTGCTATGTATGCGAGGACACCATGGTACAGAAGAGAGAAGAGTACCATCCAGGTAGCGAGTTCACTTTCTCCTTTATGTTGAGGTTGGGTTGTGCTTCCGTCAGCGGTAGTCCAGCAAGGGAAGGGGGGAGGGGGGTCAGAGCCAGTAGTTGCCCCCTCACCTGTCGGGCTACCTCCCGCTCCCCAAAAAGTAGGAGGCTCCTTTGCCCAAACTGAAGGTTTTATCGTCAGCATTTCTCACCAAAATTCAAATCAAGGAAGCATCCACAGCTGAGGTAGGGTCTCTTTACTGGGTACAGGGCCCTGGAGCTTCTCTGCACCAAGTGGCTCGCTTCAAGGGCCACGCGGCCCTATGCTGTGTTAAGAAGACGTGTGTTAAGATAAATTTTCATAATTTATCACAAGCCTTTTAGTGGAGAAGAATTATGGTCATGGTGAAAACCAAGTGCCGGAAGAAGATAAGATATGTGGTATATTTTGTTGTTATATCCCCGCAAAGACATCACGTGGGCCCAAGTCAACATTACGGGAGGGGGGGGGGGGGACAAAATGAAATAAACACGAGGGCCAGGGTCACCTCAATTATACGAGTAGGCAACCCTGAATATAATTTTTTCTCTCGAAAATCACGTAGTATACAGCGTATGGACATATGACAGAGTGCAGTGGCATAACGATTTACCCCGCCCTGGAACAGGTACCGTGTCGGGGTCATAGGTTTGTTGCTTGCGTCCCGGGGATTGCTTTCTCCGACTAGCTCTGCTATGAACTGTTTATAATAAGTTAGCGATTCCTCATACATTCGACTAAACATGGCGCCGCCACATTCGCAATAAACTAACCCGGCGCATTGTCCTTAAAGGGCGTCATTTATGATGCCACACATTTCTTAGTATGCAGCGCGGATAACATACAGCGCGGAGAACACACCCCGCGGATAACATACGGTGCGTGCAACATACAGCGTGGATAACACACAGCGCGGAAAACACACCCCGCGGATAATATACAGTGCGGGTAACGTACAGCGTGGATAACACACAGCGCGAAATACACACCGCGCGGATAACATACAGCGCGGGTAACCTACAGCGCGGATAACATACAGCGCGGATAACATACAGCGCGGATAGCATACAGCGCGGATAACATGCAGCGCTGATAACATACAGCGCGGAAAACATACTACGCGGATAGCATACAGCGCGGATAACATACAGCGCGGATAACATACAGCGCGGATAGCATACAGCGCAGATAACATACAGCGCGGATAACATACAGCGCGGATAACATACTACGCGGATAACATACTACGCGGATAACATACAGCGCGGATACATGACTGATCGTTCGTCATCGTGACGCTTTTATCAACACATGTGATTGCATTTGTCCTTAGCTTCAGCTGCGCAAGGGGTTTCTTATTTCGGTTGTTCTTGGCCATTTGTGGTGTTGTACGTTCGAACCTAGCCATCGGACCGGTGTTTTGTCGTTAAGACATAAAGGCATAAAGGCATGAAGACATCTGGCCAACAAAGGGTCACCAGGGCTCATAGAGGTTGAACTACCTCGGTTCCACACGCATCCTCGGAACTAATCTTACCAGCTGATCTGCCTAAATTTAGGTATGAATGTGATATTTAGATCGATGGAACTTGTCCAAGCAATTTTTAAATGCTGCGAGGGAGGAATATTCGACAACTTCGCTTGACAGTCCATTCTAATGACACCCTCCTTTTTGACTATATGACATCTGCCCATTCATATCTCTATTTCTAACTTCCGCTTAATGCAACTGGCTTTCTGTATGTTTCGGCCTAATTTCTAGTGCTTCATGTAGATCTACCTTGTCTGTCCCTTTCATAGTCTTGAATGCCTCTATCAGACCACCTCCAAGCCTGCTTTATTTCAATGAATACAAATGCAAGGCCATAAGCCTATCCCTATATTATAAGTCTCCAATCCCATTTATCATCCTGGTTGCTTTTCGCTGTGCTCTCTCCAGTCTATCCATATCTTTCTGGAAGCGTAGGGAATTAAACATGTACACAGAACTTCAAATGTGGTATGCCATAAGCTAATTACAGCTTTTGACATCATTCCTACACTCATTCCTACTCCTGTTAATAAGTTCAATAATCCGAATTGCTTTGCTCATAGCAGCCCCACATCGTTTTCACCCTTTAGAAATTATACCCCCAAGTCTATTTCTAGCTCAGTCTGGTCTACTCCCAGCCTCCCATGCCGTCCATTTTATAGCCAATACTCTCACTGCCAAAACTTCTCCAATGCATCAACTTACGCTTATCATAATTGAATGATATCCGCCAGAAAGAAGCCCACTGCACTAGTTTCTTTAAGCCAAGTTGAATTTGCTTCATCTCAGGAATTTTTCAACAGTCATACCAATTTAATACCGTCAGCAAATTTCAACAGTTCCCCCCAATGCTATCTCAATACCATTCACAAAAATAATAAGGAGCAAATGGTCTGACATCGACCCCTGTAAAACGCCACTCTCTAGAAGATCTCACCGCACTACTCTTTGTTTCCTGTCTAGCAGCCAATCCCTCACCCAGCCAATAATTTTCCTTCAATGCTACGCAATTTTAATTAATGTAGCAGACGTTGGTGTCGCACCCTGTCAAATGCCTTACTAAAATATAAATAAACAACATCCAACTATTGTCTTCATCGATCTGACCAGAAGCGTGCTCCATGAACTCTAGACATTTGCCAAACAGGACTTGCCAGAAAGAGAACCATGCTGACTACTATTTGTCAATTGATGCCTATATAAGTGTGATTGAACGCTAGCGTTAATGAATTTCTGTAAGGTCTTACATACTAGTGAGGTTAGGCTCACAGGTCTGTAGTTACTGACACCTGTTTGGTCCCCTTCCTAAAAATCAGCACTACATTGGCATTGCGCCAGTGTTCGGGTACTTCTGCGAAACTCAACGATCTATCAAATATTAACATAACAGGATAAGCTTAAGCACTAGCGCCTTCATTCAACACTATCAACAACACTACAATATATCTGGTTAGGTCCGGCCACCCTATTAGCCTTGGTTTGCTCTTGGCTCTCCGTTGTCATACCGTCGATCACTGCCAAATTTACAAGACTGCCTTCATTCAGTTTTTGCCCACTTTTAGGAAGATCACGCATAGTCTCCTCTGTAAAAAACTGAAGAAAGCTGCCTGCCAAAAGCATCTACAATCTCGCTGTCCTCCACTAAATACTTTCCATCTTTCTCGAGGAAGCCGACAAATAATTCCTTAGATTTGGGTTTGTATTAACAATAAGTTGCTTACGTCGCCACATCCAGTGTCTGTTAGCCATACCGTCCATACCCTTTTGGCTACAGTGATTTTCTTCCTTGTTTTTTTTATAGAAATCCTACACGATGCCTTGTTCCTTTCTGTTATACTTTTTGCCTATTATACGCCACCTTCTTCACTGCCATAAAATTGCGCACGGTCTGTGCCAGCCATGGGATATCTTAGAGCTACTTTCTCACATTTTCTTGGAGGGAATGAATATTTCCTATTCTTCTTCTAAAATATCTATGCATAATTCCCACATCTGATGTACAGTGAGCCTGGTTAGAGTGTATTCTCACATGAAACGAGCAAGAAAGGTTGTGAGCTCATCAAAATGACACCTCGCAAAATTTGGAATAGGAGTATAGCGAGTCTTACGTAAATTATCTAGACACGCTGAAAATCTTACAATATTGTGGTCATTATTCCTCAACATCTCACCTACTGTCAAACTATCTACCAACACTTCCTCATTAGCCATAACAATATCTAAAACCTCATCTTCCAAAGTGGGTTCTCACACCAGCCGCTGACGAAAACTTTCTTCAAAACAAGCAAAAATGCTTTTTGTGACCACTTGAAAATGGCCCAAAATCAACACTCCAGCCTGGGATGTCGAAATGTCCCAGCACCACACATTCTCCACTCGCACCTTGGTCGATTTCTGCGCATATTTTTGTGTCCACATCCTGACAACTATTCAGAGGCTAGTAGGAAACTTCAACGCGTTTGCACTATAGTTATTCTTCTTACGGTCTACAACTTCACAGCTGTATTCTGCCTTACATATACTAATAGCCCAACTCTTTTTGTCGCTTTCCTATGAAAAGCAAACGTATTGTTACCAGATAATTCAAATTCTTGTAAACTGCCCCCAAGAAGCTGCTCACTGATCAAAAGATTTAGCGATATCTACCAAGTGCAATCTTCTATTCAAGCATATGCGCATGGGGCTCGCCTAACTTGTGTCTGATGCTTCTTGGAATTGCATAGGATCACTTAAGTTTGTCTTCACTTCTTTTTTTCTCACTGTTCAGTAATTTGGAATTTGCATTATCTAGATGCTACACGTTCCCTTTCCATCGCCAGGCGCTAGTTTCCCTGAAGGATGCACACATAAGGAGTGCTTGCCATCTCCCATAGTAATGGCATGAGTGACAGTCATGCTCATTCCCTCAGACGACACGTGTTCAGTAAACACAGTTTTCTACGAGCGTCTCTGCTCCGACCCTTAGCCATTTAAATGTTCCCACAAGATTCCATCGCGAGTGGTGCCTTAGCCGCCGATCACTTGGTCGCCCTACGTCTTAAGCCGTTCGAACACTTACTGGACCAGACGTGAATTGGTGTAACGAATTCACGGCACCGTCTGGCCTTCCCGGTTTTTCTCGTGCTACCTGGTGCCGTGTCATCGCATTAACTCCTCGCGTGCCAAGGCCAAACCTCAAGGGTTTCACCTGATCCCCGCCCCTCGCGCTGAACAAACCCAGGCAAGGCACCGCCGGACCGACTTAGCTCGCATCCGCCCAGTTTCATCATACGGGGGCTTCTTACTTTGGTGAATAACGCTACTTTGCCTATGGCTTGCGCCGTTGAGAAAAGTTCGTGGGCCTCGTCGTCCAGCACCGATGATTTGCAGTATAAGCGAGCATCGGTCGACTGCTTCGTAAATGACACCTCCGGCGTACCCTGGTGTGTGCACCGGTCCATTATGTAACACCGTAACGTGGTAAAGTCAATGTACGTTAAATTTTGATCCGTGATGTGACGTCAGTGAAATCGGCCAAAAAGCGACGTATGCTACCTTTTGACATGCTCAGGCCTAAACAAACAAAATTTGGGTCAGCGAAAGCACACAAGCGTTTAGCTTTCGGATGTCTTTTTGCAGAGTTTTGGGTGGGTACGGATGGGGATTGACTGTTTATACTGGCCCAACACATAGTTCTTGAAGCGAGAGCGCCTTGTGCGGGTTCCTAGCAGCGACTGGCACCGTTTCCTAGTTTTGTTTAACTAGTATAGTTTAATTATCTACGTGATGTCTGTTGCGACTGTTATGTCTGTCCACGTCTGTTATCCCCTCGCATGAGTCTCGCCACAACAGACGCCTTACTAGTCTTGATTTAATGTTTGCAAAGGCGTGAGGTGGATGTCTGGGTGTAATAGGCAAAAATGAACACGGCTTACTGGGCTTCTTCGTCATGCCAGAACTGGAATGCCTTCATCAGGCCGTGGCAAACGAGTGCATGAGCTGCACGCGGAACAGGGCTCTCTCAACCCCCATCTCTCAGATATATCCGCCCGCCAGGATAGGCACAGTGGTTTGTCACGATGCATGTGCAGTATGTATGTTATTGGGGAGATGGGTTGACTCCGCTTTTTCTCGGAAGATAGCACTACAGTGGTGCTAACAGGCGTCTCAGTATAGTTGGTACCCGATTTGTGTATCGCTACCCGTCCTGTAGGCAACATACAAACATGCATTTTCACAACGTTTTTTGTTGTATGTACGCAATAGTGATGGCTTGTGCCATGGCGATACACAGTATGCATTCAACCGTCACTTTTAAGTAAGACTAATTCAGTTTCCATCGCGATGGAGGTTGATTAGCGCGCTGTTTGCGCTTCCATGCCTTAACGAGGATATCTGTAAAAAGCGAACCAGTTTGAAGTCCTTTCCCTCCACAGTTTCCTCAACATGCATTCGTGTAGCGGTGTTTTAAATCTGCTGACGTGACTAAGTTATGCTAATTACACACGTCTGCTCAGGTGGTAACTTTATCCATGGCGTATGTTACCGTGCCAAGGAAGTACTTGGTCCTCCCACCGTAACCACTTACATTTGGTAATGAAGACAAAGAATAAACCCATAAATGTTGTATGTAGTCACCACAATGGAGCATAGCCCTGCCCTGGCGCCGTACTCATAGCCCAAGTGCCACACTCATACATACTCCTCCACCAGACTCACTGCGCCTCCGACGTGCATGAGAATGCGCGCTAAAGCTGGTCCTGACTGCACCGGCGCATGCGCGTTGTCTCCTGACGGCACCGGCGCATGCGCGTTGTCTGCGACAGCCTGGTGCCAACTGGGAGCGGCGGCTCCATGTATGACCGGGTGCCGTCCTCAAACGCCAAAGTTCCCCACTTTCCGCGTCTAACAATGAGGAAGAACGTAAAAAGACTTATCAGTCTAGCGGACAATGGGTGCGCCACGGCTGGGCTTTTGGTCATGCGGAACGCCTGGCGTGATGCATGGCGTGGCGCAAATGGACTGTGGGAGTGTGACCTCCACAGTTGCCAGAGGCCGTCCAGAGGCGGCGAGTCCACATGTTGACTTTCCGCAGAGCGTTCGTGAGCGCTCGTAACGTTTGCCTGCTGACTGATCGGAGCGTGTTGTCATGCTGTCCAAACGCATTGTCAGGTGACGTTTACTTCATTTGTTCTCTTCTAATTAGGGCTGATGTGTCTGCCGGGGAGGAACGGCTTAACTGTTGCAAAAGCAATTGTTCGTTTAGCACCGAAGCGTGTAACTGCTAGTATTAATTAGCACATCGGTATCGTAACTGTCACCTCGGCTCTCACAGTCGAGCTGATTAGACATATGTCGATCAGCAATCGAACCCGACACCATTCGCTGGTAGCTGGGAATGCAAACCCTGCCCACTACGTTGAGCTCCTCTTAGGGGCAGTTTGCTGTCCACTTGGGCTGCAATACGTGGACAGGGTGGAAACCTCGTGCCAGCTTGATTTTGGAGGTGGCGGGACGCAGAATCGTGACTATACTCAGCAGCCACTGATGTTTTCCCCCATATGCGAATCAGTGATTTTTTTATCCCGCACCTCTACCTCCAGAAATAATGGGCTGATACTGCTGATCCAAACGCAATCGATATCCCAGCGGTGTTATCGGACACAAACCGTTGTGTTGACACAGGGTCACCGCTGCTGTCAAAGTTCATGCTATGGAAAATATTTCACTGGCCCGCATAGCACACACATTTCGCCTAGACCAAGGATTCCCTGACCCGAACGCGAGGAGAGTAAACATGCATGCAGCATGTTGTTAAATTGTAAATTTGCTGCCTATATATGTACTGTCTGCTGCTGGACATTGGCTCTTACTGCCAAGCAAGAGCGGATCCGGTGACTAAGCATGATCGCCCCACTCAGTCATAACGTATTCTGGTGGATGTTTATACATCACATTTGCGAGGAGCTTCGATTCACACACATATACAAACAGGCACACAGGTAACGACATATATATATATGTATATATATATATATATATATATATATATATATATATATATATATATATGTGTGTGTGTGTGTGTGTGTGTGTGTGTGTGTGTGTGTGTGTGTGTGTGTGTGTGTGTGTGTGTGTGTGTGTGTGTGTGTGTGTGGTGTGTGTGTGTGTGTGTGTGTGTGTGTGTGTGTGTGTGTGTGTGTGTGTGTGTGTGTGTGTGTGTGTGTGTGTGCGCGTGTATATCCCTCTTCCTCTCTTTCTTTTCTTCCCTCTCACACTCGTGTTTCCGAGGCTGATCACAAGCAGACGCATAGAAAAAAGAGTACCACAGTGCAATAGCTGCAATGGCTGTACTTGTATGGAACGCTCGCTGTTTTCTGATGGCATAAGCACAGGTTTCCATGACTGAAACGTGTGAAAGCAGTGTTTCAATGCACAGAAACTTTGAACAGACGCCGTTCCCCCCAGGTACAGCGCGTGTGCGCAGCCTCCTTACCTATGCACGGCTTCAACATCATCAGTGGACACTATCGCTGCCTTACACAACCCGAGCCAACCCGTAGAGCACGACATGTGCAACCCGTAGAGCACGACAGATGCACGCAGGCCTCGCAAACCGCAGACGCCTTGATCCCGCAGATCCTTGGACATTGGACAAGTCGGCGTACTCTGAAAACTTTAAGTCGATGAAAACGTAACACGGAGTCTGAATTTCGGCCCTACCAGGGCCCGCCAGGTCCTTCGCTCTGTCGCTGGTTTTCCAGAAAATGTGCAGCTCCTTCAAGGCATGCTTACGCACCTCGCTCGTGAGTTCCTATGACGCGCCAAACCAAAAAAAACAAAAACAAAAAACGCATGAATGGAAGAGGCCGCCTCTTCGCCTTAGCACCGGCCACATATTCCACTCACTCCTTCACCAGACGCGTACTCCTCCCAGCAGGCGGTCAAAAAGACGCCTTAACAACCTGGCACCCACCACCTCTTACGTTATCGTCCCCATTGACCAGTTACACAGCTTATCCAGATATATCGCTCCAATCACCCCCACCGGCTGGTTCCACCCATGCCCTAAGCTTATGGGCTGGTTTATCCAGGACTTAGTCATCACTAGCACTTACATATTCATTAAAGGGTGTCCAGCGCATTCTGCTGCCACTTATGCTCTACCCCAACAGGCTTACGTTTTCCGCGGTCTTTTTACCGGTTGGATTTTCGAGAGTCCGGTCTTTAGGCTCCTCAGACGCTGGACTTCACCTGGTATTGCCGGGGCAGAGAGGTCCGCATGCTGCCCACAATAATCTCTCTCAAGCTTCTAGTTTCAGAGCCGTAGCCAGTCAGACGAGCTGAGCTGCTTTGTTTGCGGCAATAACTCCGGCCAGTTAGTCACCAGAATATTTCCCTTGCCTTGGTCAAGACGGGAGGGTGAAGAAATCCTGCGTCGGCCAGGAGGCTGACCTCCCTCCCCGATGGACCAATGAGTGTTGTCATTGCAGCAATGATTACATCCTGCTTCCGTAGGGTTCCTGGAAACATGTCCTTATGTTCGCCTGCCTGTATGCCGATATGTTTGCATGCAACGTGCGTTTTGAATTCTTGCATGCACTAGTCTTCCCTTCCCCTGCTTTGCATCAGGCGGAATGGGTTGATAAGTTCTTTGCTGGATCGGGAAGCATGAGCTGGCTTAGCGTAATTTCCTGGTCGAAAATTACCGTAGTTTTCCTCTCCTTTCTAGAAATCCACATTGACCCCGTCTGGGGTACCTGCTTATCGTACCACTTCGTAACCCCGCGAATGCCGCTTGTTGATGAAAGCGCATCAGTCCTAACGGTAGTGCGTGTTAAGACGACTGGCTTTTCCTCCGAAACATTGTACGCCGGTGGCCTAGTGGGGTGTAGTGAGCTTTCTGGGCTCATTTCATCTCCCGTGTCCAGCCCTCGCTTTCCACGCGTTTTCCAAAGTATCGGCTTGTCGGCTGCACTGGGCCCTAATGGATGTCACATGACCAGCACCTACCCTCGTATGTACTGGTCACGCGAAGGCTTACTACGACGCCAGTCCCACTCTTCGCTCGAGCCGTTATTGTGGTCTCACTTCTGATAGGTTAGCCGGCCACACTCCCTTGGGCGACGAATTCCGCCAGGAGTTTAAGGGGCTGACGATGCCTTTGCTTTCACACTCTCCGCGCTTCGCCACATAACCCCAACCATGTCCGGCCCGTGTCGTCACCTCGCCGTCCTGCCGCCGGCTCTGCCGCGCCCTCGCCCCGGCCATGCACCGGCCCCAGCCGCGTCGCTCGCCTTCCATTATGACGGTACGGACGGCATGACCCGCTGCCGCCGGTCGGCCGGCCGCCGCCGCCTCCTCGGGCCGGACCGGGCCGAGCGGTGATTGGCCGGGCGCCGGGCCCACCGGGTACCCCTCCGCGGCCTGCGCGGCTGCCACTCAGTGGGCGCGCTGGTCCAACGGCGGTGGTGTGCGCGTGTGGGCCACCTTGCCACCTGTCCGCGGTTCGTCCCACCCCCGCAGAGGACAGCGTGAGTGAACGTCAGCTCGGCACCGCAGCGGGGGCTCGCCCTGCGCGCACCACTCGTTGCTTAGGGATCCAACCGCGTCGGCAGTCCCCTCAGTAATTTTTATTATTTCTGCACGACACTTTGAATTTATTCACGGCATTTTTTTCACGGCATATTAACGGCAATTTGTTCACGGCATTCATTCATCCCATTTTCCTATAACAGTTTTAAAATTAACAGTCGAGCTGTTTGAGAAACGAATCAAGAGCTCGTTTTCTGTTTGCCTCGTTTCTTTCCGCGCTCTATCGTGGTCTGCGTCAGTGTGGGACACTCGAGCCGCCCGCCGCGCGGTGCCGACTGACCTGACCTGACCCGACCCGACCCGGCCGGCGCGCAGTGCGGCTGGAACTCGGTACTGAACCATGGACGACGAGAAGGGCCTGATCAACGGTACGCCCAAGCGCAGCTCGTTCCGTCGCCGCAAGAGCCCGTCCCCGTGCGAGGTAGGTCCCGCCACCGGCGGCCTGGGTTACCGACCGCATCGACTGACCCGTAACTAGCTTCATACAGTGAAACTATGCCTTCTTCCGCTTTAAAAGTCGCACTGAGTAGACGTACGTCTTGAAAAGGTTCGATTTCCATTCAGGTTCGCTTCGATGATGCATATAACAAGCTAATGGAACTAAAGGTATTGGTCTATAACCTCGTAAGGCGCTAACCGAAAAGGGAAATGCTTCGCGTCAACTCTATGAAACAGGCTAGTTTGGTACATCCTAGTAGATCGGGTCCGTAATTGCGTTATTAAGCGCGGAAGCTTATGTCTTGGCGCGGTGGGGCTTTCCCACGGAAGGACAGAGTGTTTGGCACTTTTGACGCTATCTGTTATGATGCCGCAGAAGGTTGGCGAGGGTGCACGCGAGCTAACCGATATCAGACGGACACTACATGTATCGATGCAGTGCATACCGCGTGAGAGGGGGCATCACATATCATCGGTTTGAATAGCGGTTGGACCAAAATTGCTACAGTGACTGCTGAACCCCAGCCATGCAAGCGCATGCGCGATGTTTGATGAACTGCTCGGATTCTGTAGGGCTCGATGGTCTGACGGTGTCCTTGCTAAAGCCGTGCAGGCGTGTGCGCAATATTTGACGAACTGTTCGGATTCTGTAGGGCTCGATGGTCTGACGGTGTGCTTTCTAAAGCCGTGCAGGCGCGTGCGCGATATTTGATGAACTGCTCGGATTCTGTAGGGCTCGATGGTCTGACGGTGTGCTTTCTAAAGCCGTGCAGGCGCGTGCGCGATGTTTGATGAACTGCTCGGATTCCGTAGGGCTCGATGGTCTGATGGTGTCCTTTCTAAAGCCCATTCTGCTTGGGCGCTCATCGTTGTTTGATTTTGTGATTGAAGGCTCTCGGAGCGCGAATGGTGGCAGTGCAAGTTCTTCCGTCGAGGACAACGGATGAACTTAAGGTGTTAAATTAACTTGGCGTCGATGAACTGATTTGGAAGGCGATATATACGTGAAGAATACCAGTAGCATACGGATTATGCTGTTGTTTGACGCCGCTTATTGCAACGTGTTGTAGCCCGGTGCTTGCCCATTAAAATATGTGCTGTTGGCCCTGTTAAGAGTGACAACTTCAAGTTTATTGGACGTTATAGATATTAGGCCAATAGATTAAACTGGTGAGTGTGCGAATTTGAATGGAATATTCCGCGGGCGCTCTGTTCCTGAAGAGTCCGATTGCATTGCATTGTTTGTGGTTATATTCCACACGACAGTTACAACAGCTTTACGATTTTTGGAAGCCTGGCTCTGTACGGATAACTCTGTTATTGCCGTTTATTGGATTCATTAGCACGATAGATTCCGTTCAAAAATGCAACCCAGTACTAACAACACAAGTTGTGGAGCCCGAAGCGCCGGTTAAGAAGTAACTTCCATTAGACGCCTTGCAGACTTATCGGTAAGAAGTAACTTACATTAGACACCTTGCAGACTTATCGGTAAGAAGTAACTTACATTAGACGCCTTGCAGACTTATCGGTAAGAAGTAACTTACATTAGACACCTTGCAGACTTATCGGTAAGAAGTAACTTACATCAGACACCTTGCAGACTTATCGGTAAGAAGTAACTTACATTAGACACCTTGCAGACTTATCGGTAGGAAGTAACTTACATCAGACACCTTGCAGACTTATCGGTAAGAGGTAACTTACATTAGACACCTTGCAGACTTATCGGTAAGAAGTAACTTACATCAGACACCGTGCAGACTTATCGGTAAGAAGTGCCAGCTGGAACTCGCTACGGCCGCGGCGGTGCGATGCGCCATGGGATCGGATGGCCCTCTCATGCACGTCAGCTGATCGTGTATGGGCTCTTCATTGTGCACGGTATTGCCCAATCTTTGTGACACGCTTCAGTAGTAAATTTATCCACGCTTCCTAAAAGATACAGTGAACTTATATTCACACTTCCTAAAATATACAACGAGCTCATATCCACACTTTCTAAAGGATGCGGTGAGCTCATATCCACACGTCCTAATGACTACCGCAAACACTTCTTAAAGGATGCATTGAGATCATATCCGCACTTCCCAAAGGGTACAATGAGGTCATATCCACACTTCCTAAAACATACAGTGAGCTCATCCGTGCGCTGTTCCTTGATCTCTGTCTGCATGCCACGGATGCTGTGCATGGTGTGATGGCGTGCACCTGGTGTTGTAGGTGCGACGTATCTATTTGTGCTAGTCACGATTAGACTCTGTTTGTAGATTTTTCCTTGTGGAACTAATGCTACAGGAGCCGGCTTCTGGACGAGAGCCAGATGACGTGCTACCCCCGCCGTTTTCCCGCACCGCCGCCGGATTTCTCCTCGTGGTTACAGCTGTGTGGCCGTCTCTCCAGCGTTGAAATCATGTCAACAAGTCAGCGAACGGGGAAGCAATCATGCGTATTCAGCCTGCTCCGGAGACAAAGTGACTTTCCGGCATGCACCACCGGACGTGGACGTGGGCGCGGTCGGCATACTGCATCCGCGCATTGGTACGGGTTGTTTTGACCCATACCGCAGCATGAAAGCCCGAGCGTACCGCAGTTCAAAGGCCCAAGCATACCGCAGCTCGAAATCCCGAGCATGTCGCAGCTCGAAAGCCCGAGCATACCGCAGCTCGAAAGCCCGAGCATACCGCAGCTCGAAAGCCCGAACATATCGCAGCTCGAAAGGCCGAGCACATCGCAGCTCGAAAGCCCGAGCATACCGCAGCTCGAAAGCCGAAGCATATCGCAGCTTGAAAGCCCGAGCACACCGCAGCTCGAAAGCCCGAGCATGCCGCAGCTCGAAAGCCCGAGCATACCGCTGCTCGAAAGCTCACGCATATCGCAGCTCGAAAGCCAGCATCTCACCTTGGTGGAGGGCGGCGGCGCTCGAGTCGGCCGCGCGATGGCATTGTGTTAGGCCAGGGTCGCCTGTCGTTAGTTTCAGGAACGGCTCGTGTCGTGGTGCAGTCGTACTTCACGGCCCACTGAACTGAGACCATGTGGGAAAGGCCTTGTTTCGTGCCCATTGCCAGGCGCTGGCGGCGCGCGCCTGTGCTAGGCACGCTGAAGAACAGTAGAACCTAGTACTTCACTTCACTTCTGTCCCCGGTGTAACCCGGTAACCATACCATGGTTCCTGAGCAGGTGGAGTTTGTGGTTAGAAGCTCGAACTTCGCAGTGTTTTCATCAGGGAACGTGGGTTCTCGGCTTTAACCGAAGCGTATGAATTCATGAGGGGAATCAATGTTTACGAACCAATGATGTCATCAGAACAACGCTATTTACAACAAATACCTACAGGAACTGTAACCAAGCTTTGCTACAAGCACCCCGCGTCGAACAAAGATGACCGCTCCCTGAGGGCAGCAGTTCGAGCAGCAGGGTGTTCGTCCCTCATGCCATCCCTGCGCCGCGCGCCGGAGCCAGCAGGGGCCGCACCTGTCCGCGGTGCGGCAGTCCACATGTTTTCACCGTCCGCCTCACACGGCGGTGTTGAATGAGCGGTGTCGGCTGAGTTTTTGTCGCCTCGCGGCGACATCTGGAGCATGGCGGCGGCGGCGGCCGTCGCCTCGGCCTGTGATTCCGGCCGGCGGCCGGGGGCCCGTGACGCCGGAGGTCGCTCGAGCTGGCCGGACACACCGGCTCACGCTGCCTTGCGAGTCGGCCGTGGCGTCACGCGCCCAGGGGTGGTCCTGAGGGACGCCCCGGTGCCCGGGATCACCCCGGTGGGGGGTAGGGGACCAGCGACGACGCCTTCCAGGGGCGGGAAGGTCAAATGGCCTCCAGTGCACTCACTAAGTCAAGACTGGCAGGATGCGCGTTCTACAAGGCCGCGGTTTGTGACTGTCTGTGTAGCCGCACCGCGCACACTTGTGTTTGTGATATTGCTTTGGTAATTATTTGACGATGTGTCCAGCTCATTACGAATGAGTCCGCAGGCCGAGCGCATCTCAACTTCAACTTAATGGGAATGTGGTGGCTCCGACAGCCAGGACCGGTAAAATTGCTCTCTTTGCAGTGTTGCGTCTGGCCATCCAGTGGTCGCGGTGCTATGCAGTTCATCGCCGCTTTTGAAACCTGTTTGAAATGGAAGCAGGAGGAGACTTAACTGAGAAATAAATTCAACCGTGGCTACAAAAACCGAAATTGTGAATGCCTTGCTCACATGCGATACCAGTTTCAGCTGACGCAAACCGATATATTTTCCAGTACAATGCATGGATGCTACCTCACGGCAGCCGTAATACTAGCGCTTCAACTACTTTCATCCAAATAATCGGTTTTGGGCCCATGAGACCAGTTTGAAAGACCAGTGTCACAGTTCGCTGGCTCTACTACAGGTCTGCAATGGCCCTAGTCCACTTCATGACCCCAGCTTACCGGTTGAGCCTTAGGCGTCAAACTTTGTTGACCCGCTACTGGGGCGGGGCGGAGCGGGGCAGACAGCAGTGATGAGTCCACGTCCCAGGGTGAAGACATGGATTCGATCCGGGCGTTCTACTGGTCTACTGTGGCCGTAGATACTGTTTGAAAGCTCTGAGCACATTTGTTGTATGGTGCCGGCCGGGACTAAAATCGATGCACAATTTATTTCATGGTAAATAGCCGCCCTCTGTATGGCAGGACAATGAGACACATGGAGTACCCCCTCTCGCCGATGGACCATGGCAGGAGGAAGCGGCGTCTGCGCCCAGCTGATAGCCGTTTTATGGATTTTGCCGGCTTCCGTTCGTGTTCGTTTCTGCTGGCATTGGTCCGTCTGCTGGTTTCTGTTTTCTTCGTGTGTTTCTGCTCCCAAAGGGGTTGTGCTACATTGTCAAATGGCAACCGTGATAAGAGATCCGCAATATGTAAAATTACTAAAAAATGCTGGGAAAGACTAAATAGTGAAATGAAATCGTAGGAACCACCTAAAAACAACAACCAAACAGCCAATGGCCGTCGATTTGGGGCGGCCCGAGCTGCGGCCGTCTGTATGACCCTGTCGTGGTCTGCAGTGGCAAATTACCTTCTGCCCCATGCTTATGAACAGATGAGGTGCAGCAGTTGCAACCTGTCGATGATTTCAGTCTTCTCTCTCTCTCTCTCTCTCTCTCTCTCTTCTCTCTCTCTCTCTCTCTCTCTCTCCTCTCTCTCTCTCTCTCTCTCTCTCTCTCTCTCTCTCTCTCTCTCTCTCTCTCTCTCTCTCTCTCTCTCTCTCCTCTCTCTCTCTCTCTCTCTCTCTTCTCTCTCCTCTCTATCTCTCTCTTCTCTCTCTCTCTCTCTCTCTCTCTCTCTCTTCTCTCTCTCTCTCTCTCTATCTCTCTCTCTCTCTCTCTCTCTCTCTCTCTCTCTCTCTCTCTCTCTCTCTCTCTCTCTCTCTCTCTCTCTCTCTCTCTCTCTCTCTCTCTCTCTCTCCCCTCTCTCCCTGTTCTCTCTCCCCTCTCTATCCCTCTTGGGTCCTCTTTCGCTGGGGATGCCAGGCAAGGTGAAACCCAACCACCGAGAATGTTGGTAATTGTCTGATTTTTCCGCCACCATTTCACCCAGTCAGTTTTCCTTGAACAACTTTTCAAGGCTTGGCCTTGTCTGGTGATTTTGCTGGAATAAGTGTTTCTTACGCCCTCGAGGAAGTTTAGGAATCCGGCATAAAATAGGATGCAAGTAGTCATGATGTTTTTATTCTGAGTTCGCTGAAGATCAGTACGTCTTTGTGGTTCAAATACACTGGGGCTTTTGCCTCCAATTTCCTGAAGTTCGCCATCATCCGAGCTGTGTCAAGTGCCTTGGTTCACACGACATTGTCTTGAAATTATACGATAATAATGATATTAAAACATCTTTCACTAGATTAGGAGGGCGCCTAAAGGCTGCAAGTACCGACAAAGCTGTCGGAGCGGCTGACCGGAAGCTCGGATGCCCACTTTATTCTTACCTCCCTCCCGGGCTTCGCCCTGTAAGCCCCGCGGGGAAGACACAGGCTGCCCCGTCAATCGCAGATCGCTCTCTCCCGGTAGCTGTCGCTCTGGACCTGGCCCGTTCACTTCAATACTTTCCGATTCGCCTCCATCCTCTCTTGTCCGCTCATATCAACTCCCGTCCTTTACCGTCTGCTTCCATATCCGTTTTAATCCTTTGCCGTTAGCTCCCGCCAACTCCCGTCCATCCCCATCGACCCTCGTTCCACTCCTGCCTGCTCTCGCCCGCTCCCGTCTGCTTTCGCCCCTTTCCGTCTGCCGCCATCCGTTCTCGTCCGTTGCCGTCAGCTCCCCACCAGCTTCCATCCGTTCCCGTCTGCCGGCGCCGTCTCGCCAGGCTGCCAGGCGGACTGGGACGGCTCCGGCGGGCCGGCCGCGACCCCGCCGAGTCGTCGACCTGACGGAGGCGGTGTAGCCTTTCACCGGCGCCTCCCGGGCCGCGGGCATCGCCCGGCGCGCTGAGCTGCTCAAGCTGCTCACAAAACGTCCGATCTCTATCGGTCGGGCGGGTTTTATACGCGCGCCCGGCCGGCCTGCGTCCGAGAGCATCTCTGGAGAAAGCCCCGCATGGAGAGGGCTGCCGAGCGGCGGCTGGGGCCGTGGCGGACCTCGGCGCCGTCGGCGGGTCTCGCCGGTTTTGTAGGGCTCTGGTGACGCCGTCAGCGGCTCAGTCGACGGCGGACCCCAGCACAGTTGGCAGGTCTCGCCGGCCCTGTAAGGTTCTGGCAAGGCCGGCGGTGTCACGGCAATTGGCTCGGAAGCTTGCGTCTCATCGCCCTGCGTGATGTCCGAGCGTGCATCCCACGCTCGGAGGCAGCCACGCCGTGGGACTTCAGCTGGGGCTGACGCACCGGGGATGGGAGCGCGGCTGACCTACTGCGCCGCTGCAGCGTGTCCACCGTGGCGCGGCGCTCTGATGTGAGCGGTCCGCGGTGGACTGTACGTGCAGTTCATCAGGTCTGACCGGACCGCGGTGGACTGCACGTGCAGTCCAGCAGGCCTGACCGGACCGCGGTGGACTGCACGTGCAGTCCAGTAGGTTTGACCGGACCGCGATGGACTGCACGTGCATTCCAGCAGGTCTGACCGGACCGCGGTGGACTGCGAATGCAGTCCGGCAGGTCTAACCGGACCGCGGTGGACTGCGCGTGCGGTCCGGCAGGTCTGACCGGACCGCGGTGGACTGCACGTGCAGTCCAGCAGGTCTGGCCGGAACGCGCTCCATCCGCAAGGCAGTCGACCTGTTCGCACTGTGGCTGGATGAGGACGGGATCCTCTGGATGTGCCGTTAGTTATTTTGAGTTTAGAAGACACATCAAATGCCCTGGTTATTTGTGCCCCTCTGGAAATGCCGCGAGAGCCTCATGGATGAGAGCAGCATGGATTCATCAGGATGTTCAGTCTTCAACTAGTTTATGGTGAAAATGTCACAACAGGTTAACAAATTGAGCATAGTCAATGATGAAAATTGTTCTTTGCAAAATGTGAAACTCACGTTTTTCCCAGAAAGTGTATGCATGCCCGACAGTTTGCATTGCGCGAAAAATGTGTCACGAATGCTACTAACGTCGTAAGAACCACGTACTCGGTTATTATTTAGGGAAAAACCCCTAGTGCGGTATTTTTGGACGTAAACCTTTACGCGAGTTCGCAGCGAACACAGTGGACACTTTCGCGGGGACGGGGCTGCGGCGGGCCGGGCACCACCCTTCCTCTTCCGACCCCTCCCACGAGCGTGATGCGGGACAGCCGAGCCGGACGCTCGGACCGCCAGTCAGTGGGTTTCAGGTGCGAGACGTTCAGCGTGGAATGCGACCGCCGGCGGCCCCGCGCCCGCTTCTCGCGGTTGTTTTTTTTCCACAGACAAGCCCGGGGTGGGGTTGGTCCGCCTCACGCAGCCGGCCGCGAAGCGCCCTTCACAACAGCCGCTGGCGACGGCCTTTCCGCCGCGGCGAACGGCGTCGGGGAGGGGACGGGCAGGTCTGGCGAGGGCGTCTCTTCCGCGGTCAATGAAAGGTGCGAGGGGGAAGCACCCCCAGCCTATGTTTTGATTGATATGGCCTCTGGCAGAAGCCGCATCGACCAGCAGCCTCGATCGCGGATGGTGTTGGGCTGGCGCCGGTGAATGCGCTCCCCTGAACCAGTCAAGTAATGCGGTCCAGTCTTATCTCACGTCATGTCATGTTACGCATGTCACTGTGTTAACTCTCTGACGTGCGGGGGAACGTTCATAAACTCAGGTTTTTTGCTCCTGGCGCATTTTTTTGCTGAAACGCATTTTTTGGGCCATTGTTGTCCGCTACAGTTGTCGGCGCTTGGTGTTTTACGAGTTTCTGACACTCGGCACCATGGATGAGACCATACCGCGACGACACGAGACGGCCGTGACGGAAATAACTAAAAACAGATTGTATTACAGTTCACGGAGGCTTTGAATTCAAAGCGTCTCGAAACATGGGCGCTTGCCATTATTGTCTCCTTTGCTGTGAGGGCAGCTGACACAAAGGCGAGGTGCAGCTCGTGCTTTGTTATGACCTTCACGCGGCGAATATGAACAAGTGAAACGTCAGGCACTGGACGCCTTTCGTGTTCGAACCGTTTTTCATCTCGGTCGATTGCTGCGGTGCCCTCCCACGCCCTTCCAGCCAATGCTGGGCGAGGTAGAGGCCGTACTGACCTTGAGGGTGATGAGGGGGGAAGCAGGTCACCACAACGCTGCCCTTACCTGCTGGCGTCCTTGGATGGGGCTAGCCAGACTCCGCCATCCGGTCCAGACGAGGGGTGGCATTTATCGCCGCGTTAACATTGGCCACCGAGTCGTAGCTGTTATGCTGGCTTTTGCAAACTTGTGCTGGCTCAGGTAGGGGACACTGCCGGGAACATATTGGTGGATGGTGACAAAACGCAGTTTTTGCCTTTCGTTAAATATTTGCTGTTCTTGTTTTTTATTGCGGTGGAATGGAATGATTCGTATGAGACGAATATCGGCATATCCACATTCACATCGCATGCACCATTTGTGCGCATGGACAAACATGAGCATCACATGGACATCACATCACATGAACTATGTTATGTGATAGGAAAGCGCTTACAAATGATCGTATTAGTCATAACATAGTTTCTATTTTATTGACGTACGGTACATGGTGGCATCAGCACATGGCACGCGCGCTATGTATGTACACAACAAGCACCACATGGCACGCGGGCTATGTATGTACACAACAAGCAGCCTGGGTTTTGCCAACGCTGGTGATTTTCGCATCAACATCGTCGCGTGAGCTGCGCTGAATCCTCACGTGGATGTCTGCGCAGTTAAGTCCGCACCAATCTCTCGGGGAGCACGCGATTCCGCTGTTCATAATCGTAAAGTGATGGCAAAGACCCGATTGACTCATCAGAAAAGACATGAACGGGAAGAATATGGCATACAGCGGAGGCTGCGGGACGTCTGCACTGCGCTCTGCAGCCGGCGTGCCGGCCATACGGTACCTGATGGCGTAAGGGCTTAGATGGGATGTCGATGACTACATGGCTTTAAGGCGTGTCGATTGCGCCATGGGCATGGTCTTCGCGCGCTACTTGCTTTTCTGGCTTCACAGGAGAGAGCGTCGTGGCCAGCGGGAACAGCATCAGATTTTGTAATTATGGATACTTCAAGCAGCCGACGATTAACGATACCAACGCACATTTTTTAACCCTGATTGGCTGTTTTTCATTTTGTCGTGTCTTTCTTTAATCTTTTGTAGTTACAGTCACTTCAAGCAGTGACGATTAACAACACCAACGCACATTTTTGGACCCTGATTGGCTGTGTTTTTCGCTTCTATCAGTCAGCATTGTAATCGTTCCTCCACGCAAATTCGCGCATGGCTAGAATGAGCACTGTGGTACTATTCAAGCCTATGCTTAAATATGAGTCCAGATTTGACTTAAGCGTACAGTGTGACCCCACGTCGTCCGATCCGACGGTCGGATGTGACCCCAGCTCGTTCGATGCAGCGTCCGGTCTGCGCGAGAACACAGCGCCGCACCACCGTCGCTGAGAGTCGCTGGCCGCGGCTGTGCGCCCGCCGGCGCGGGAGCGCAGCGTTCGTGGCGCAGGGCGACGAGGGCCCAGCGTCAGGGTGCCGGCAGCTGCGCGGATGGGACCGCCTCCGCCCCATCTGATCAGGACGCCCTCTGCCGGGGGAGCAGTCCGAGTGCAGGGATCGCGATGCCGCGTTCCGGGAGGTGGGCTGTACTGCCCTCTAGGGAAAGCTTGGTTCGATGCACGGCCGCCACGCGGCGCTACCGATGGTGGTCGACGGACGGTGGTGCCCAGTGTCGGGCCCCACAGGCTTCAGCAAGCATCAGCGCGACGCCTGAGCCTCTATAGCCGCCTGTGTCTGTCTCTGGCACCGATATGGGTACATTGCCTGATTTAAGCGCTGCGTGCTGCGCTTTCTAGCGTGTTGCAAGATGGTTTTTGCTTGCCTGCTGACATATCCCATGCCATTAAAATAATCCTTAGAATCATGAAGCATTCATGCGTGTGTTGCCATCAGTTTGCTGGTAATTCTTTGGATTTGTTGGGAGATCCGTCCAATGAAACACCAAGCCCTCTAGCCACAAATTGCGATTATCATGGTTTCAGCACTCTTCGAAGCATGCTAACATTCATCATCACATGCACCAATTTCATGTTGAGCGCTACACTTGAGGTCAACTCTTAGCGAGTGCGTAAGTGAATTTTCGCATGCATTGCTTTCCAAGCTTCAAATTGGACATTTTGTGCTTTCCATGGTCACTGCGTACCGTCAAACAGCCGCTGCGCAGGCGCGGGTGTTGGCCATGAGGGCGCTGCAGGCGATATGCAAGCTGTGATTGGCCCATCGCTTAGTAGATGGCAGCTCTGTCGGCTGCGAAAGGATGACGTCACCTAAAGCTTGCCATGTCCAGACCAGCGGCTGACCAGTTCTGATAGTCTGTTGTGCTCCTCTCGTCTGCGCCCGTGCGATTACTATCAGACGCTCTTAGGCGGCATTAAAGCGTGCTGGGAAGTAGTTGCCAGGGTTGTCTGGCGCCCGGGGCATGACGGAGCGCTGTCGGCAGCCTGGGCATGCCAGTGATTGGCAACCACCGATGCCAGGAGCTCAATACGACTTGACGTAATGACTGCGGATGCGAAGATCAAGTGGCCATTGTGACTGCCTCATGTAATGCCGCTGTGAGCTCAAGGTCTCGGAAAGTGAAAATACCACATTGGGCATTAAGGTTTCGTTCTGGTGGTAGCCATCCATCGCGTTTTCCGACGTTAATTGGAGCAAATTTACATATAGAAATATTGCATATAACCATACGATTGATGAGATATGTCTTGTAGATAGGACGAACAGACGCTCTGTTATGGCTCCTGCTCGGCTCCTGCATTTGTGATTTCTGCCGGCTCCGTCACCGGCTTTAATGCCTTCGAAGATCTCAATCATTGACACACCTCACTCTAGCAAATCAAATACACTTCTGCGCATCGCTCAACCTCACAATAAAATGGATGGCCGTTCATGGTCTCCATTTATCAGTTGGCTTGCTTGGCCACCGGCTAGTATCGATCTGAATAAGATGGAATACCAGCCAGGAGGACTCGTCTTCTAGGTCTAACAATCCTCGCTCCGAGTTGACAGATGTTGTGGCATCTTCAAAATCATCTCGTCACCGGTATAACAATATACAGATGATCATCTCGTCACCGGCATAACAATATACAGACGATCATCTCGTCACCGGTATAACAATATACAGATGATCATCTCGTCACCGGCATAACAGTATACAGATGATCATCTCGTCACCGGCATAACAATATACAGATGATCATCTCGTCACCGGCATGACAATATACAGATGATCATCTCGTCACCGGCATGACAATATACAGATGATCATCTCGTCACTGGCATAACAGTATACAGATGATCATCTCGTCACCGGCATAACAATATACAGATGATCATCTCGTCACCGGCATAGCAAAT
>NW_023596818.1:28632011-28795195 GCF_011947565.3 Pollicipes pollicipes | reverse complement strand
CTCCTACGCTGTGGAGTTTAGTCGCTCGTGCGTGACGTAAACGCTTGTGATGTCATAGGTAGCAGTCTCAGGTAGGCGCTTTACCAATGAAGAACTGGAGCAGGGTGAAGTTGGGATCGATTCCGGGAAGAAACAAAATTGCAGCTCAACTATGGTGGAATCGATTTTTCGAAGGAGGAGTTGAGTCTACCATCCTGTTTGGGATCATCGGTGAGCGACGTAAACAGACATGCAGGTGACAACAGATGTTACCATCTGGCATAAACAGTCCTGTTCGTTTAATAAATTCGTATGTTCCGATAGATCAGTTGGTAAGGGAGCCTGCCTTCTGGCCAACCCGCTCGTGGCGGGGTGGTTTCAAGTCGCTTTAAGCGCTCCGTGCCTGCCTTTGGCAGATATAGCCTGCGGTCGGTGGCAGCGGCTGCGCTAAAGGTCAGGTGACGTCCGACGATAGGACGGATCGTGCCGAGAATCGCGGCTCGGTAAACTTTTGCCACCGAATTCTGCCATTGACCTGAAATTTCACGATCGGATAGTTAAGGCCACGGCTCGCACACTCTGTTTAGTGTGAGCTCTGATTGTAGAAATAAATTCAGTTAAAGGTTTCGGGATAAATCTTATATATATATATATATATATATATATATTAATGCATGGTTATGTATGTATATATACGGATATATGATAAAATCGATATTTAGATATTCTTGTAGCAGTCGGTTTACATGTAACGAATGGGGCACAGACACGTTGTCATGTATAATCAAATACTTTTATGCTCTGAGCCGGCTTTTTTGAGTTTTGTAAAATGGTTCATCGCTCTTATTGTGTCGCCCAAATCCAGTTTTTTCCACCTAGCACTCTTCTGAGGACATTCTCCCGTCATTTTTTCCAAGGTATGTATTAAGAGGTACGTTAATAAAGGTGTGAACAAAAAAAATTGGGCTGATCCGTAAAAATGCGAGGATCGAGAATGTGCGATGTTTTTTATGCTGTACATCAATTCTCTCACCTGCGGCTTGGTCAACTGACTTTTCATTCAGAAACATTGTTTCTACGTCCCCTCTTCACCCCTTACCACCATCGCCATGCAATCTTCCATTTGCGCTGCCAGAATCGACTCCATCCGAATTCCGAAGCAAACACGAATTTGATGAATGCCTTCTGTGATCGGCATCGGAGTGGAATCAGGATTGTGTTATAGCGCTCGGAGTCCCGGTCGAAATGATTGCATGCACTGAGAGTCGGAATCGAGTTCATTGGAGCTGAATCAAGCACAAGTTGTGTTGTATCACATTGCATTGCCTTTCTTAAGCATTTCAATTTATTTGTGTTTATCTCTCGCCGGTGGTCGCGAGTCACGTAGCTTATAAAGCACCCATGCTAACCATCACTTGAAGGTCCTGCATTCCATCCCGCCGGCTAATCTGGGATGTTTCTCACAAACGTCTTTCCTTCTTTTTGAGCGCGGCCACTGGACACGCCCTGGAGCGGGCCTTTCCAGACGGCTGCGGTATCCTGGAGAAACGACCTCTCGGTGTTTGAGAGACAATACGTCGGCGTATTTAGAGCCAGCTCGTCCCTGGTCGACAGGGTCTGTATCCAGGAACATAACCATGCCCTGAATATAAACTGGGGCTCGTTCCCCTTTTGATGCCGTCGGATGCCAGCTTACCATAGAAACAGCTCAGTCTGCTCCAAAGCTGCCTGCTGGTGTCCGGGCCTGGCTGGTCCCAATGGTAGTCCCGCCCACGCCCCTCTCAGCCACGATATTAGAGCGTGTGTCTCGGTAGTAAGTTTTAGGCACTCGAGCCCCATTCGGTGAACGCCAAAAAAAAAAATGAACGCGTTGCACATAGTGTTTATACACTATTTGTATATACATAGCATGCATATATTATCTATTCACTTACAGCAGCGAGCTCAGGTCCCTGGCTGATCTATCAGGTGGAGCTTTAACAATATGGCATCGGCTGAATTGGAAAAAATGCGTGTTGCGTATCATCACAGGAAAGCTTCTCCCCCCCCTTCCTCACGTCACCATCTACCACCCCAGCCCCCCCCCCCTCATTTTGTCGTAGTCCACGGCTTTATTTTATGGCCGCGTGCCTATGTCCATCATTTATATTTCTGTATGGTTGTCATTTGGGAAACGCGATCATGACAGTTTTGTAATGTGCACCAGAGCAAAACCACCAGCCGATCAATATATTTTATTTGCCACCTAGAAGTACCGGTAGGTCAATATTACAGCTTTGAAGACGGTGTTAGGAAAAACAGCCCACGAATAAAATGTAAGTGATCTATAAACCTTACCGCAGTATGCAACGTGGTCCCCCAATTTCCGCAGAATTTAAAAAACGATTCCGTGGTATGGCGTATAAGACGCGTCTTTGGAAGCCTCGGTGGTATTCACACAACCATCGGCATGTCATCGAGTCACTGCGTGACTGCAAAACGCCGAGAGTACTGAATGCGCTACCCGTCCTGAGTGTTAGACATGTTGCCGGTGAAATATTTTCGCTGCGTACCGATAGGTCAATATTGTAGCTTTTAAACCGGCATTTGGCAAACAGTCAGGTACTCATGACTTGTATTCGGGTGCCGCAATTCCGCTTCCGAAAACGCAGATGATAGTCAATGTTAGGCACAGTTTCGTATCAGTGTTTTTTTTTTTTTTGTCTGTGCTGTCCATGTTGATATCGATACACATTCGAAGGGTCTTCAAACAAGCAGCTATCAAATATGTCTCGCTCTGACAGCTGTGTACCAAAGGACATGCTACGCGTCAAGAGACAGCCTGCCAGTGGCCTTGGAAGTTGAGGCGTTGAAAGACATCGCGGCACCACCAGCTTCAACACCAACTGCAACACCGGCAGCGTTTCATACGGCGGAAGTTGCTGGAATCTTTCTATTGGTTATTGTTGGTATGATTCACCGCACCAGAGACGGCCTAGACACCGAACGGGTTGATAGAAAAGAAATGTCGTGATAGGCTTTTGCTGCGTTCACCTTTATGTGCACCAGTTTTTATTTCGTTCAAGATCGCACAAAACCGTGACCAGTGCAAAACTGTACGGCATGCCAGGTTAGAGGGCTTCACTTCGGAAAGTTCTAAACGTTATTCTCATTAGCCTTTTCCTGTCATTTAGATTAACGTGTGTTCATGGTAACAGCAGGGCCAGCTTAAAAAGATGAATGTAGCTTTTCATCTCGTTCCGACATTTCCTTTGGGTCAAGGGCGCAACCAGGGCTTTGCTAAAGAGATATCATTTGCCAGTCTGTGGCGCCGCAAGCGGACGGAGTCTCCAACGGGCTCCGACAAGACTTCGTACCCGAAACGCTGAAGGGTGCTGATTATGGTAAAAAGCCGCACCCATGGAGATTATGGCACCGTTTCCTTTTAAACCTGGTCTGCATGTCCGTTTATTGCATACGGATGTAAATCTAGTACTTGAACCGAATCATGTTTGCCAAATCCATTTACTTGTTCTTCTCTAACACAATAGATATCAAGAAACCAAGTGCACAGAAGGCGAAGTCTGCCATTAAAAGATTCCGTCTCCGCGCCCGCAAAACCACAGGGTACCGCATTACAGGCTTCACGTAATCCCAGGCCCAAGCATGCGGCGCACCGAGGCACAGGCTGGAGCGTCAAAATGAGTTAATCTTCTCGTGTCCCCAAAGTCATTATGTTTCTTGTGTTGATGCTCCCGTTGGTGTCAGTATCTCCGCCGCTGTTTTGTCATAAGTGTAAAATGGACGACGGATGTTGAAATGCACTTCTTGTTGTTTATTGGACTTATCTGTGAGCATGTGTCTTCAAAGTACCCCCAGAACCTAGATATCTGTGCTGAGAAAAAGGTCGCACGACCATTTAAGGTCAGTGGCTGTTTGACTTTTCGAAGGTCATGGTGACCAAAATCATACTAGACTACTCTGAGTTTTGCATTTGAATAAGCAGCAACGACCACGCTAAGCAGTATGTTCCTGAAAAAAGGCTTTGGTTATTTTGGGTCAATGACCTTTTCTGATCTTTGGAAAGTGCATGAAAGATATATGATGCGGTTTCTGTTACCAATAAATTCTAAATTAGCACCAGAAGCTACCCCCACAGCAAGCCCTGAATAAAAAGACAGGCTGGTTTTTACCTTGTTCTGACCTTCAAAAGACTCAATGGAATTCGTTCACTCAATTGTTGCGTTACCTAAGAAAGTATCTCAGAGATGCATGGTCTCGTCTAACACTCCGTTGTTGCATCAGATTGAACGATTCCCGAGACATTGACTTCGCAGAATCCATGGCCTGACTTTTACCTAGGTCAGTAACCCCCACCCGAGCGCGTATTAATACCGACGACTGCAAAAAGAAGTGACACACGCCTCTCTAAAAAATGTTGAGGTACTCGGCCACTGAGATGCCTTCATATATCATTCAAAATAACCGATTAAAATTTTTGAGTAACGACCCAGTCGGCATGTTCAACCGGGACCCATTAGGGTTCGAGATGGACAGCGATATGGTGTCATCTGGGGTGCCCACTTCGGTCCCCATGTGGGTGTGCCATGGTAAACCGACATGGGCACGCAATGGGGAACACGTTGCGTCCCCGGCACGAAATCCGTTCTTGCGGACGGGTCTGCAGCTTTCCATAAAGCTCTAGATTGGCATAATTCACCGTATCTGGCAACCGGTTTTTAAAGGTAAGGCTAGTGCTGCCATCAGTCGGAAACAAGCGCAATGAAACCCGGAAAATGGCGGAATAGAAAGAAGCACGGCTACTAAATTTACACGTGCCGGCAGAATCGCCAAGCCAAGTTGATTGGTAGTTCGGGAGACCTCTGCCACATTTAAACCTTCACGTTTAAAGCCTCATAATGATCTCAATACATATTTGAGAAGGAAACGCAATGCCCACGGGGTTTTGCAACCACTGCAGTCACTAAAGAAGTCATTTTTTTCATGTTCCGGTAAATGCTGTCCAACGGGGTGTAGGTATAGGTCACATGCTAAAATGCCTACATTTGGGCGCATTCATGGCTCGCACCCGAGATCATGTGACTGACTGGATGCATTGATCGGCAATTTTTTGGATGCAAAGGTGAGTTTTTTCCCTCATTAGTGCTTAGTCTCGTGTTGCGACTCGAACCCATTGTTAAAAGTAGGAAATGAAACTGATTCCTTATGTGCAATACATGTTCGTCATTGAGGGCATCTCCAGAACACCGTTTGTTAAAAAGAGTTGTCCCGATTTGTTTGGAGTTTTGAAATGGAAAAGTCATCTTAAAGCTCATTCAATGCGGTGCGCAGCCGTACCCTTCTTAAGATCTAAGCTCCTTTAATTTCTGAGCTACACGCCCTCAAAGATGTGTAGAGTATTTCGCACGGACTATTTTAAGGTCAACCAGGTATCCATGATATCATAATAACATCAGTCAAATCCTGCCACTTCATTGGTCATCCGGTGATCAAGGCCAAAAAAATTATAATTCTCAAGTCGTCCACATTTGACGTTTGTGAGCACGATTTCCAGATATAACGGCAGTCAGTCAGCTCTCAATCAATGTTGTGCTAGCTATGATGACGCAATTAAGCAATGACGTATTGAGAAGCATATTTATTTAACAGAGAAATTGTGTTCCTTTGAGCAGTCTTTTCCACTTAAAGTACGCCAAGAGTTAAGTGAGTTGATTTCATCATATCTGATGCTTGCTTCAAAACCTTTAATCGTGAAGCATTTCCGATGTCCTACAGCTGTTCTCTGTTGAGTGCATGTTCAGTACGTAATAGGAAGAAACATTCGAACCACCGGAAAATAAGAAACGCTTCGGCCAAAATGGCGCATCGTAGTGATACATTAGTGCGTGCATTCAGCAAAATCCGCCGCATTTATGCGGATCAATACTTCAGTGAAGCATGTACCAGTTGTACCACTGGTTTAAAGAGCTGCTGATATGGACGAAAAATGCAGTTTCGAGCTACAGCCAAATTCATTCCAAGATTTAAGGTTGACGGCGTCACACATGCCTGAACTTAAACAACAAAACATCAAAACGTCGAAAAATTTAAATGGACATAATCGCTTTTTATTTCGATCATGCTGCCTGGACGCCGGCGTGTCGTTCGTATGCCAACCGCCAGCTGATCCGGTGCAGCTTTGGTTCTTATATTACCTAATCCCATTGCAATGATAAGAAAAAGTGGACTAGCTTTGTGCTCCGTTACGCTTTCCATTAGCAAATGTTAAGCACATGACGCAGCAGCGCAGCAAAACCAGACAGAACTTTCGCGCTCGAAACAAACATTCAGCAGTGAAATCTGACTGCTAGCCAATTCGAGGAGCGCCACCTTCCGAGGACCTTTTGTACCGCATCAGTACGAACACGAATGCATGAGCGGTCATGCTGTTCTACGACAATAAACAGGAAACAGCATGAGAGACGACGGCGTTCGTGTGACTTTTCTATGGCGTCATGCATGCCCAGGTGACCCTGGAATAGTCTGCAGAAAATCGTCTGCGCATCTTTGCGTCTTTCAAGGTCAGGAACCAGGGAGTTTCAGGTATTAAAGGGAGTATTTTTGGGAGTGCCTTTGGTGCATATTTCAAAACAACTTAAGTTAAACTCCAGACCAGTTAGTCTATTAACAGCACTGAGAAATGCCACTGCAGCACCTTCGAGACCAAATAAGGAAATTAATTTAATCATTTTCGAGTCCAAATTACTCTGTCTGCGCTGTGTAACAGCATTTCGCTTCTTTCATGTGCTCGTCGTAATCCCCGTTGTCACGAAAACCGCCGTGGTATCTCTGCCGGTGTGAATAGCAGAATGTTTGTGTTAAGCCCGGCGGGCGGCGAGAGCCTGTTACCGAGGAGCGCATCGTTTGAGGTTTGAACCAGTGCGTCACTGTGGAAAATGTGCCACTTTTGTTCCCAAAGTCAAAGTGCGCCTCAAAAAGAGTCACCGTGGTAAACACCGAAGGAGATCAAAACATAGTGTAACGTTTTGTTGAATTCGTGATAAAAATACTCGCCTTTTTTGTTTAGACAGAGTGTTTCAAGCTTTTTTAAAACACAAAAAATTTGTCAACTGGTGTGCTGGAAACATTACAAGACACATCCTACATTGGAAAAGCAATGCAAATGAAATGTTTTTGCTTCCATTGTGTTGAGCAGGGAGTCCAATAAGATTTCTCCCGCATGAGCGGCTACTTCAGATATAAATCCTGAGCTTTTTAGAAAATTTTCAGAAATCCGGTCTTTCTGATCAAACCGCACGTGTCTGATCTAAAAGTCAGTGGAAAGTACGGAACAGGTGGCACGCTCCCTTTGAAAAGTGCATGGCCGTGAACTGCATCGCGTAATATGCGTTATGGCTACTTCTTTTCAAAACCCCACACAATTGTAGAACACTCTCTTTCGTGAATATTTATTGGACGTCTGTTGGTATGTCTGATGAAACCACATTGAATGAAACGAATCCATGGATCGATACAAAAGAGAGTGCCGGAGGAAACCTGGGCACTTCTCGTATGAAATGCAGAGCTCATGAATTTTGACGCCACCTTGTGTCGTTAGCAGCAACTATCGCTTTAAATCAGGGGTCAGATGGCGCCACATATCTGCATTGGGCTTTTGGCGAACTGCCTCCAAGGGGAGCAGTCGCCCCCCCCCCCCCCCCCTCGTGCGTTCCACCCGCTAAATCGTGAAATTCCGTGTTAACCACAATTGATTACCTGTGGAACCTTTACGTACCGCATTACTCGGCACGGTCTGTCCCACCCTCTGACGTCAAATCACCTTGAAATACATCGCTATCGGTGCTTGGAGTGTGCAGCCAAATACATTTGATCCCGCTTTGGTGGGACCGTTAACTGACACCGCAACGTCGTGCTCGGCCGAGGGCATTTGTGCTTTTAGGGTGACGCCATTGCAGAGCATAAATGAATGCGAGTGGAGCTTGGTAGCGACATTGCGACAGACAATCAGACTATGTTTATGCGTGTGCGGATTGTAGGACGGCATCGTGTTCGTACCATTCTATAGATATGGTCCTCTGACAGCGCATTGCTGAATGGGGCGACATGCCGAAACGTGCTAGGGACACCGTCCGTGCAATCCACCTCTGGCACACGATACAGATAATTATACAGATGTTTTGATGTCTGCCGTATTTTCGCCACTTTGCAGCAGGGGTTCATGCCAATAAAAATATGTGCAAAGGTGCCTCTGGCTGAGCAATTTGTTACGAGGGCAGTTGAGGGCCCTCCCACAGTTTCCTTTTTTGCACACAGTCGCACCTACCTTGTGCGACAACACATAACACACATCCCTTTTTTAACAGCTGACATAATTTCACACCATGCTCCTGCCGGCCACCCACACGGAGTAATGCGCTTTCACCGTATCATGACAATCAAATTACAAATGCGACCGCGTGACATTTTACGGCGCCAGTTGATGGTCCCCCGCAGTACTGTCAAATGCACCCTCCTTGCACAAGTTAAAGATGCAACTTACCCTCGCCCTCATGGGGGAAGGTGTGGGAGCGATTTTCTGAGGATATCTCTCAAAATCTCGTGAAATCGCTCCCAAATTTCCATTAGCCAACAGGGCATTCACGACACATGCTTTGACACCACAACCGTGTCTCTAGTATATTATTTTAGCGTCTGAGAGGCGATGGTTTATTTCAGAACACTTCACGACCATCCACGGCCGGCACGGGCGACGTCCAACAACCGACGAATCCTCCGCGCACGAGCGACGGGGACGACAGTGGCAGGCTAACGAAGCACTCCAAAATAAATACTTGCTCAAAGCACACAAGAACTATTAATGTGCTCAAAATTGCCGAGTTTGATATCGATATAAATAGAAATAAACTACAGCAGTATTTCATACAACATGAAGACCTAAACAATACACATGACGTACTTGTAAGTTTCATACTGTTACGTAGCGATGCTTCGTATACAGTGATATGCTCCGCGGCGATAGCACCTTTATTAATGGTAGACACATTGACGCCGCATTACTGAATGAGGTCTTCCGGGCGGTGTTCGGCGGCGAAGTTATGACAGCTTTTTACAAATGGCAGCTTGTACTGAGTGCTTTGCCTGCTGTTTGCTCTTTGCTGATGTAGGTGTAGTGTTTTTTTTTATTCCTATGTGTGCGAAGATATGAGCCAGTCTGCTGGTGCAAAATGAACTGCATCATTCTTTTCATCGAAATAGTCATAATCGTGCACGGAGGATGTGACTGCGTGCATTTCATACCACCATAGGATAGCTGTTCACTTGCTTCGTGAAGTGACCCTCGCCTGACGCTACCCCCACCTCACCCCCCCCCCCCCTCCCACTTTATTGACACATGATCCGCTGACGGCGCATCACCAAGTGCAGGTGGCCGACTAGGACGTGTGTTTGCTAGCTTGAGCCTGCATTAAAAAACACAAATATTGATCAGTGTGCACGGAGAGTTTAACCATGCGGATTCAAAAGCATTTTGGAAGATCTTTCATTTGGCCCCGTAGCATCCTCCTCCACCCAGAGCACCGTTCCATTGTTATGGTTCCCAGAAAGCACACCACGGAATGCGAGCGGCCGTCCAAAGCGTGTATTGGCTAAGCTGCGGTCGATTTTAAGAAAATTATAGTAATCGTGCGGGGACGGTGTGCCCACCTGCATTTGATGACATTGTGGGGCGGCTATCAGCTGGTTTCCTAAGAAGCGGACGATGTGCCCACCTGCATTTGATGACACTGTGGGGCGGCTATCAGCTGGTTTCCTCAGAAGTGGACGATGTGCCCACCTGCATTTGATGACACTGTGGGACGGCTATCGGCTGGTTCCCTAAGAAGCGGACGGTGTGCCCACCTGCATTTGGTGACACTGTAGGACAACTATCCGCTGGCTCCCCAAGAAAGTTGCTTATCAACATTCCTGATCTTATTGGTATGTCCTCAGAGCACATTACTAAGTGCAGACGCCAAACCAAAGCATGACCTTGCCAAATTACGGTAGCCTTTTCAAGATATATGAAATCTCCCAACTGCGCAGCCGCGTTCTACTGTGCAAGGGCTTTCTAACTGCACCGTAACACCATGGTCGTGTGAAAACACCTAATTATCAGTCCGATCCTTGCAGCAGCGCATTACCACATGCTGGCGGCCGGTTGGAGCATGTATTTGCAGAAAAACGGCAGCCTTTTAACATTATTTGTACTCGTGCGCAGAGATTCTAAACGTGTGCTGCTGCTACCATCATGGGTCGGCCAACAAAATGCAGCGTAACATGGTTCTCGGTTAACGGCACCTATCTTATTGGTGTGATCATGTACATCAGGTTACAGAGTTTTGGTAGGCAGGTGGCGTATGGTGGCGAATCCACGGCAGCCACTTAAAGACATTACAATCGTGTGGATACGGGGTGACCGTACGCCTCTGTTAGCGCTATAGGAGGACGTTCAACTGGCGCGATGGCATGGTGCTCGGCTGCGGGCACCTATAGCATTCGTATAACCTCAGGACAGCATATTTGTATTAATCCTGTGTGCCACCCGGAGCGTGGATTTGCTAAGTTACGGTAGACTTAAGCAAATACATATGGGCAGAGGCTGCAAAGGCGTACATTTGTTACCTTTGAGAAAAGCCGACTACCAACTGGCAATCGCACATGCTCTTCAGCCGAAGGCACCTATTTTGCGTGATGACCCCTGACATCGCAGTATCGAATCCGGCCGGTGGCATGCCGCGTCACTGCCGACAGACGACACGTCCGCCGGAGGTCCGCAACCACGCCCCGGCCTGCCACGCGCGTTCGGTAAGCCTTGCCAGACGGTCACACCCGTGAAGTAGGCACCTTCGGCCGTGCACGATGTCACATTGTAGTTGACAACCACCCTACATTTCTACAGATGTGCACGGTCGCACCGCTCACACACGAATATAAATATTCAAAAAGGCTCCAGCAGCGCACCAAATCCACATCCTAGTCGCCGAACGAATTCAATCATGCAATCATACCAAATCGCTTTCGGTTGAACACGATTTTATTGTGCGAGTTAAAAGACTTCCCACAGTGCCACCAAACTTACACGATTGCAAATTCTGCAAACGATTACCAATAAACTTAAATATTTCCTGCATTTTTCCCATCAAGTTCCGGCTGCCATGTCGAGTAATGCGCTGTCAGGCGCCTACACCAAAAAAGCGAGGGGAGTTTACCGAGCATACGGTACCGTCGTGTGCTGGTCGATAGCCCTCGCAGAGTGCTAACAAATGCACATGGTCACAGCCTCCGCGTGCGGCTATTAATACTGTTTAATGGCTGCTGTCTTTTCACCTCAAAGGTCTGTCAGAACGCATGCCTTCAGCGATGCGCTTTCAGGAAGTCATTCTCATAAGGTATGTGTCCTCGGGTGAGTACTACTGTACGATGTTTGCTGCTGATAGTTCTCTCACTGTGCTGTCAAATTGCACACGGGTGCATCCTATTTGCACAATTGTCATTACATTTAAGTAGCAGCCGTATTTCGCTACCAGCCTCCGCTGTGCCCTGGCACCCAACCATGCGCTGTCAAGCGGCCGTACCAGAAGCATAGGTGCGGTCGGCCACGCAACATGTTACGGTGTCAGTCAACAGCCCTCTCACAGGATTGTCAGCTGCATACGACCACATGCTTTGTGTGAGATCACAACTATTGACGCCGCATTAGTTAAAAGATTAGCCGTCCGTAAAAGATAGCCTCCTGTTTGCATAACGCTTTCTCTTGAAAGAATGTTCCAAACTTGTTTAGCATTCACTACACGAGCGTTCTTAGAAATTAGTTAGGGGCAAACATTTCAAAACACACACTGAAAAACCAAAACAAATCAAATGTTTTACCTGCATAGTGTTGAGCAGGGAATCCAGTGATATTTTTCTCGCATGGGCGGCTAAAAATCATGCTCAAACTCAAACATAGCTCAACTCAACTCAAAATGGTCATCTGTTCAGACGGATTTCGAGAAAACTGGCATAATCGATCAAATCGGAGGTGTCTGATCTAACAATGAGTGACCCATAAAAAATAGGTGGTATGCTCCCTGTAAAGGGTGCACTTCTGCCGAGCAAATCCATCCCTGGGCTGCTTGCCGCAATCGGTAATGCCCTGTCAGGAAGTCATACCAATAAAGTAGGTACTTTCGGGCAGGGCAAGATGTTACGGTGTGTGTTGGTAGCCCTACCATTGTGCTGCCAGCAAAGAGTCAGTCATAGTCAGATGGTTATTCCAATAAAGTAGGTGCCGTCGGTCGAGTAGATGAAAGTTGAACCAGTTGAAAGCCCTCCCACAGTACTACCAAGTGCACACGGGTACACCACACGTGCATGATTGCAAAAATTTGGAAAGGCTTCTGCTGTAGAGAAAACCCCATGCCGGCCGGCCACTCACATTTGGTAATCCGCTGTCAAGGGCTCATACCAATAAACAGGTGCTCTCGGACGATGACCACAACACACACACACACACACGCACACACACACACACACACACGCACACACACGCACACACACACACACACACACACACACACACACACACACACACACACACACACACACACACACGCACGCACACACGCACACACACACACACACACACACACACACACACACACACACACACACACACACACACACACACACACCACACACACACACACACACACACACACTGACGTAGCGCTGACGTAGTCTTGCAAATCTGCTCTCCAGAAGGCTGGCCGCATTCGGTAATGCGCTGTGACGTGGTCAAACAAACAGATACTTCCGGCTTAGCAGGATGTTAGGGTGCCAGTCGATTGTCATACCACAGTAATATGGAATTCTCACGGCCGCATCCTCAACACGGGATGATATTTTTATTTAGATGGCTGCCGTAATTTAACAAATTCACGCTCCACGCCCGGCCGGATTCGGTAATGTGCTCTCAGGAATCATGCCAATAACTCAGTGACTTCACTTCCAATGCAATTCCCACGGGTCTATTCGCACAAACTTTCTGTGTAGTGGACTGCGCCACGAATCGATGCAAATTTTACAAAAAGATGCAACACGTTACAGATTGTTGCGTGGGAAAAACCCTCACTTGGCGTTCTTATGCTGTCCGCCCATGCACCACGACATGTGTGGGAATTTTAATGGTTTTGATGTGTAGCTATTAAAGGCAGAAAGCTTTTCAAAGTGAGGTCAGAAGCAGACCAGGTCTATGTTTTTGAAGGGCATGCGCAGTTCATATACACCAGATTTGAAAGTAGCACACTCAGGTACCAACAATGAATATTTGTAAGAGTACTTATATTCAACATCGCAAATAAACTTGCATAGTATTTATGCGATATTAACAAGGCATCACACTCATCATTCATCATGGCGTTATCGCCGAAAGTAGACAAAACAAAAATACATTCCAATCAGCCCATTTAGTCTATCCTGAAACTCTTAAGGTTTTTTGTCCGAATTTGTGGCAGAAATAAGGACCTGTGCATGACATCCCTTGCAATACAGCCATTGATAGTGTTTTGCGTACGCCCAGCGGCAGCCGGACGGTGGTAGACAGCACAATGTCGCATGCAGGGGAAGTTGGGAACGTCCCCTGCAGCCATATCTGCCATGCAGCTCTGAGAAGTACGCAAGCCTGCTGTACTGCTGAAAGTGTTCCAGTCTGTTGTGCCGCTGGAAGACGTGTATTGCCTGTTGCGTGGTTCGTAGGTGTCCTGGCCTGCCTCGAGGCTTGTAGATTTGTTTCGCACTATCGCACTACGGAGTTATATCCTGATCTACCGTGTTTTGAGAGTCATCCCAGTCAGCCCCATCGTCGTCGCACCACGCCGTATTAAGCAATGTGAGAACCAGCCACTGCCTGTCTACGACTCAAAATGACACGACACACTCGCCCTTCCAATGCATTATTGCTTCCCAAGCATTAAATTAAAGTATGTCATGCAGCCCGACAGTGCGTTTATTGGGAGCACAAATACAAGATATATGTGCACATATATAGCCATATATATAGATATACATATTTATATATGTATATACATATAACAGGATGTTTGAGAGCTGAGAGCCAGGTCACCCATTCATGCCAATGGTGGACCGCTGAAAGGGTGGCTCCCAGTGACGTCATACGTCAGCGGCTGGCGTCGGTTGTAAGCAAATCACTTCGTAACTTCTCCGTAAAAAGGGCACCCTGGGTCATTGTGCGTTGGATCTTTGGTGGGGCGGGAGCGTGCTGACGAGGTAACGTACCCATGTAGTCTGAGGCGGGAGAAGGCAGGTACGCAGCCAAGATATTCTAGGCGGTACCCACTGACATGTGCCGTCTTTTAGAGGACAGCTGTTTATATATGTCTGAAGCATCCCAGCTGCCGTGTTAGACTGTGGCATGAAGAATGGTGTAAGATCGAAACAATGTGTTGAAATTGGTTGTGATTAGGAGGGCTGACAGGATTTGCAACTGAGCTGTGTCTTTTTGGATCAAGTTTCGGCCTGATTCACAGTGCCAATGTAATGCGAATTGACTACAGATCCTCCAAAGAGACTTGGTATAGTACCCAGTATATCGATGTTCATTTACATAGTAAACAAAACAAATAAAATAGCAAAGTGTACATGTGGTGCAGAGGGCTTTTTTTTACTTGGGTACCTGTATTGCCGACGGTGGGGAGAGCTACGCTGGCTGCAGGGTTCCTGTACTGCCGTGATGGAGAAATGCTGTCAGGTATCAGCCGACGTAGTGACGTCACTGAAAATGGGTTTCCATCGATCGGGGTTCTTTTGGGCCAACTGAATGCTACAAGGCATTTGCTAGCGATATGATGTCACTGGTATTCGACTGGATGTGTGACGTCACTGGTTGTGAGGCTTTAGGGATCTTTTGGGTGTAATGAATGCCGTAAAGCATCACCTGACGATATGTCGTCGCTGGCATTCAATGAAACATCAGGCGCAACAGGCCTTATTCCATCTTTACCTTTCGTACCTGTCTGCTGCAAGCATTTGCGTGTCGAATAAAAGCTTGACCGAATCACCTGAATGCGTGACGTCACTAATCATCACTTGATACGAGTGCACTTAGGCCCCACGGCCGCGGTGTATCATGTTCCGTGAAATATCACCAGGTATCGTGACGTCACTGATATTCGACTAAATGTTGGTCGCAACAGGTCATGCTTCATTTTTACCTTCGTACCTGTCTACCGCAAGCACTGGCGTGATGAATAAAAGCTACCAAATCACGTGAGTGTGTGACGTCACTGGTCATGCATTTTTATGGATCTTTGGGGGCCAACTGAGAGCCGTAAAGCATGACCTAATGATGTGACGTCACTGGCATTCGACTGTGTGTGATGTCACTTGTGATCAGATTTTACGGCCTCTTTTGGGCCGACGAAAGGTCATACGACATTAACTGAAGATGTGACGTCACTGGTATCCGAATAAAATTCAGGCGGGACAGGCCATGCTTCATCTTTACCTTTGGTACCTGTCCATTGCAAGCATTTGAATGCTGAAGGAAGGCTCTGCCGAACTACCTGAGTGTGTAACGTCACTAACCATTAATTTATATAGACTGCTTTGAACCTACCGTAAGCCACACCACATCAGCTGACCATATGACGTCACCGGTTTTCGTCTAGATGTCATGCGCAACAGGCCATGCTCTATCTTTGCCTTTCGTACCTGTTCACTGCAAGCATTCGCGCGCTATATCGAGGTGGTGCCGAACCATCTGAGTGCGTGACGTCGCTGGTCATGAGTTCATACAGGCTCACTTGGGCACCCCAATGCAACAAAGCATCATATCCTGTGAAGCATCGCGGGATGATATGACGTCACTGGTATTCGACTCAACATCAAGCGCAACAGGCCATGTTCCATCTTTACCTTTCGTACCTGCCTACTGCAAGCATTCGCGTGTTATATGACGTCAATGGTCGAGAGCTCTTACGGGCTCTTTTCAACCCCCTATATGGTATAATGCTTCAGCTGACGATATGATGTCACTGGTGTTCGACTTAACATCAGGCACAACATGTCATGTTCCATCTTTGCCTTTCGCACCTGTTAAAGTATCGGCGAGCCTAATGATGGCTCTGTCGAATCACCTGAGTGCGTCGTCATGAGTTTTTACAGGCTATTGTTGGCCGAGTGAAAGCCATAAGGCATCATCTAATGATGTGTCGTCACTGGTAATCCACTAAGTGTGTGACGCCATTGGTCATGAGTTTTCCCGGGCCTTTTTCGGCCGACTTAAGGCCATTAGGCATCAGGCAACGATATGGCGTCATTGGTATTCAATTAAGCATCAGGTACAATATGTCAAGTTTCATCTTTACCTTCAGCACCTATCTACTGCAAGTATTCGCGCGCCACATAAAGGCTCTGCCCAATCACCTGAGCGTGTGGCGTGACTGGTTATGAGTTTACGCGGGTTTACTCGGGCTGACTGATGGACATCAAGCATCATCTGGCGATGTGACGTCACTGGTATTCAACTTAAGACCAGGCGCGACAGACCATGTTCGTCTTTATCTTTCGTACCTGTCTATTGTAAGCATTGACATGCGTAAGGAAAGCTCTGTGAAATCTCCTGAGTGTGTAATGTCACTGGTCATGAGTCCTTTATGGGCCGCTTTTTTGTACCTATAGGGTACAAGACATCAGTTGACGATATGACGTCACTGGTGTTTGACTTAATCTCAGGCGCAACAGGCCATGTTCCATCTTTGCCTTTCGCACCTCTATACTGCAAGTATTCGCGCGCTACATAAAGGCTCTGCCGAATCACCTGAGCATGTGGTGTAACTGGTCATGAGTTTACGCGGGCTTACTCGGACTGACGGAAGGACATCAAGCATCATCTGACCATATGACGTCACTGATATTCGGTCTGTGGCCCAGACTTATGACCGCTAGGCGGCGCCCTTTATTATTTAGCCATCAGGGCATTCCGGACCGTAGCTGCTCAGGGGCGCATCCTGTGATGTCGGGCGGAATAGCTTTGCATATACGTCGGTTTGTGGGCTGGGATCACCTTTGTTTTGTGTTTACGTTTGTTCAAAATTTTAGTCGTTGAAACAGCCCGTTGCGTTTGAAGCTGCTACTTAATGGTGCGCACAATAAAATTAGTGTGCTTAACTATGGTGCATCTCCCGCCTCTGCTGCGGAATTTCGTAGCCATAGGTGGCCAAGTGACCTCCTACCAACTGATGATCAGTGACGTCACGTACTCGGTGATTCGGCGGAGCCTTCATATAGCACGCGAATATTTGCAGCAGCCAGGTACGAAAGGCAAATATGGAACATGACCTGTTGCGCCTGATGTTTAGTCGAGCACCAGTAACGTCATGCCGTCAGCCGATGCATTACAACCTATAATGGGTTCAAAAGAGCCCATAAAAACTCGTGACCAGTGACGTCACAAACTCAGGAGATTCGACGGAGCCTTTATTCAGCACGTCAATACCTTTAATAGACAGGTACGAAAGGTAAAGAAAGTACGTGGCATGTTGGACCTGATGTTAAGTCGAATAACAGTGACGACATATCATCCTGTGATGCTTCACGGGAGGTGTTGCTTTGTGGCCTTGGGCGGCCCAAGTGAATCCGTATAAACTCATGACCAGCGACGTCACCCACTCAGATGATTCGTCTGGAGTTTAGTCGATTACCAGTGACGTCATATCGTCAGCTGATGCTTGATGTCCTTCAGTCTGCCCGAGTAAACCTGCACAAACTCATGACCAGTTACACCACACGCTCAGGCGAATCGACAGAGCCTTTTTGTAGCGCACGAATACCTGCAGTAGGCAGATGCGAAAGGTAAAGATGAAACATGGCTTATTGCAATTGATGTTAATTCGAATACAAGTGACGCCATAACGTTATCTGATGCCTAATGGCCTGAACTCGGCCAAAAAAGGCCCGTAAAAGCTCATGACCAGTGACGTCACACACTCAGTGGACTACCAGTGAAGTCATTTCGTTAGCTGATGCCTTATGGCTTTCGCTCAGCCAAAAATAGTCGTAAAAATTCATGACCAGTGACGTCGCACACTCAAGTGACTCGGCAGAGCCATCATTTAAGGCACCAATACTTTACAGGTACGAAAGGCAAAGATGGAACATGACCTGTTACGCCTCATGTTAAGTCAAACACCATTGGCATCACGTCGTCAACTGATGCATTTTTCCCTATAGAGGGTTCCAAGGAGCCAGAAAAAACTCATGACCAGTAACGTTACACACCCAGGAGACTCGACAGAGCCTTCATTCAGCACGTCAGTACTTGTAAAAGACGGGTACGAAAGGTAAAGATAGAACATGGCCTGTCGCGCCTGATGTTAAGTCGGACATCAGTGACGTCATATCGTCAGCTGATACATTATACCGTTTGGGGGTACAAAAGGTCCCGTAAAAAGCTCTTGACCAGTGACGTTACTTACTCAGGAGACTCGACAGAGCCTTCATTCAGCACGCCAATACTTCCAAGAGACAGGTACGAAAGGTAGAGATGGAACATGGCCTGTCGCGCCTGGAGTATAGTCGAATACCAGTGACGTCATATCGTCAGCTGATGCTTGATGTCCTTCGGTCAGCCAGAGTAAACCCGCGTAAACTCATGACTAGTTACACCACACGCTCAGGTAATTCGGCAGAGCCCCTATGTGTCGCGCGAATACTTGCAGTAGATAGGTGCGAAAGGTACAGACGAAACATGGCTTAGATAGAGCATGGCCTGTTGCGCATGATGTCTAGTCGAGACCTAGTGTCATCATATCGTCAGCTGATGCTTTGTGGCCTATAGTAGGTTCAGAAGAGTATACAAATTAATGGTCAGTGACGTACACACTCAGGTAATTTGGCAGAGCCTTCCACGGCAATGCTTGCAATGGACAGGTACCAAAGATAAAGGTGGAACATGGCCTGTCGCGCCCGAAGTTCATTCGAATACCAGTGACGTCACATCGTCAGTCAGTGCCGTATGACCTTTCGTCGGCCCAAAAGAGGCCGTAAAATCTCATGACCAGCGACACGCACGGTCGAATGCCAGTGACGTCACATCGCTAGCTGATGCTTTATGGCCTTCAGTTGGCCGCAAAAATCCGCCAATACTTGCAGCAGACATGTACGAAAGGTATAAATGGAGCATGACCTGTTGGCTGATGTTCAGCCAAATACCAGTGACGTCATATCGCCAGCTGATGCCTTACGGCATTTCGTCGGTCCTAGAGGACACGTGGAAACCCACGACCATTGACGTCTTACAATCGGTCGTATAGCAGTGACGTCGTTAGCTGACACCTTGTGGTCTTCAGTTGGCCGAAAGGCACCGGTGAAACTCGTGACCAGTGACGTCACACACTCAGGTGGTTCGGCAGCTTTCATCCAGCACGCCAATGCTTGCAGTAGTCAGATACAAAGGTAAAAATAAAGCACGGCCTGTTGCGCTCAGTATTTATTCGAATACCAGTGGCGTCACGCTATCCGGTGATACTTCGTAGACCATGACACACCGTGGTCGTGGGGCCTAAGTGCACCCGTATGAAGTGATGATTAGGGACGTCACACATTGAGGTGATTCGGTCAAACCTTTATGCGGCACGCAAATGCTTGCAGCAGTCAGGTACGAAAAGTAAAGATGGAACGAGGCCGGTCGCCGAGGTCGGTCGAGGCCTGATGTTTAATCGAATAACAGTGACGACACATGGCCAGCTGATGCATTACGGCATTCGGTGGACCCAAAAGAGCCTTGCAAACTCACGACCCGTGACGTCACATACCCAGCCGAATACCAGTGACATGTCACATTCAAAAGCCTTATGGCCTTCAGTCGGCCCGAAAGGACCCCCATCCCGATCGATGCAAAACCATTTTCAGTGACGTCACAATGTCAGCCGATGCCTCACAGCTTTTCCCCCGGACGACAATACTCGAAACCCTGCAGCTAGCGTAGCTCTTCCCTCCGTCGGCCATACAGGTACCAAAGTAAAAAATTACCAACTAAGCTTAGTGCTCTGGATGTTGTGCTCTGAGTAGAGCTTTGCGTCTCTGGAGCCTTGGGTACCTTACGGGGTGCATCGTATATGCGTCGTTGAGGCTCCCAAAAGATCCCATGATCCCATTAACATGGAACCTTAGGGGATCCTGGATCCACCATTGGGATCCGGGCACATGTCCTGCTGGTATCGTTTGATTCTGATCATGTGGACTCAGTTCTCAACCTGAACTTTCATTTGTGGAGTTGATTCAGATTCTGACTGAATATCATGGCACAAGTTGATGTCAACTGTAGCTCTGACTGAAGTGCTATCCAATTCTGGGGCCAGTTTTTCAGAGACAAACATATATCATGGGCTTCATAAGAGCCTCACAAACAGGATTGCTCTTGCATGAATGTGTTACATCACATACACCCACCAACCATCAGACCACAAATACACTTTGCAGCAATTGTGCTGGTGTCAATTTTTATGCTTGTGTGTTGCTTAATTGGTTTAATTCATAGCTCCACCTGAAGAGCTATGGATAACCACCACCGGAGTTCGTGAGGTCTGAAGCACCCAAAGGAATATTCAGGGATATTGGACTAGGTATATCTTTTCTACATGGGATTACATCATATCAGAATTGGACCACAGCAACTTTTTAGGTAACCTTTGCCCATAGAGCTATGTATGGCATACCAAATTTGGTACACATAAGCTATGAGGGTATGTATATATTCTGTTGGTTTGAGTTAGTTTGCTCATTGTTTGGTGGTCCCTGCTCTGACTAGCTGAAAACCTGAAATTTTAAAGGAATTTTGTCCTGACCTAATGCAATTTTAGTGATTTCTGAATTGATTCAGACTCTCCCAGGAGATGGGTACAGGTCTGCAAGTATGTGGATGCTACATGCATGAAACTGCTGCTGTGTATCATACCAATATCTCCATGTTTATAGTGAGGTATGATTTTGCAGGGGCAGTGGAAATCCTTAGAGGGGTGGGATGGTCATGTTTCCTAGATTTCTTTTCAGTTAATACCAGTGCATTTTGTTGTTGTAGAAAGCTGAGAGAGATGTGCCCCCATGGCAGAAGATATAAGTATTAAGCAGCTATATTGTCATGCTTTCCAATTTCCTGCAGGGGCATCTAGAAGCATGAATGCAGGTTATCAGAAATTGATGCAATGATGCTTTTTATTAAAAGGCATTTTCTTGCTATGAAATTCTCTACTTCCATGCATGCTACTTGCCCATGAAAATGCAACATGCAAAGCAGTGCTTGACTTCTTTGAAAATATATTTTGGAATGACTCCGCCATGCTTCTTATTGTCAATGCCCGAGTAATTACATGCTGTGTGCAAAGGAGGACAATTCATAGACCTAACTTGCTAAAACAATTTTTTTTCTGACACTTGAGGCAAATAAAGCTGTCTGCACGCAACATAAATAGTAAGCTGCGGTAATATCACCTTATTCTCAGCAACTATCACTTGCATATGCTTTAACCTTCTAGACTCCCCATCATGAATTTGTGTGGTACACTTCCTGTTTCTGCAGTTATCACCCATAGACAGGTGACTGTGAACCAAACTGGGAACACCTATACAGGATCTAGGAACAGAAACTGTACTAGGAACACCTTTAACATTGGTGTTCACCATGACATATAAGTGGGGCCGTAGTCAGGACTTCATATTTTTTTTTTACACAAAGTGGAATCAGAAGTCAGCAGCTACATGGTTTGCACTTGTGAAGCTGAAGCCAGGGGCTCCTACTTAAGAAACCTGAACCCAAAGTCAAATGATAATCAGTTCAAAACCGCGAGGCTGAGATTGAATCTAGTGCCCAATGTTGTTTCCCATATTCAAGTCTATAAGGCTTACATTAATTACAATCGTCATTCTTGATTAATTACAAGGCTGTCGCAGATTGATGAGCAGGTGATTGGACTACAAATAATTTTTTGGTGGCTAGCATCCTCGTCATTGGGTTTTACGACGCACTCAACGGCTGTGGCCATACGGTGTCACCTGTCCGAGCACCGAGGGAATCGAACCCCGTACCCCTGGCGTCCTAAATGCGCAGCTTATCCACTACGCTACCGGTAACCCAAGCTATCGACCTCGTTTTCCGTTCCGTGTTAGTATGCGCACAACTTTTCGGGCAGCTCTCCGGCCCTCGCTGGTAGTTTATTGGTATCAAGAATGACCGACTCAGTGACTGGTTTTGGTTTTCAGTCACAGATACGTTGCCATCTTGAAAAGTTGTGTCGTATATTGAGGTAACGGGAGAGGCAGTGCTGTTGCGTACTTAAACGGCAACTGCGGTGAAAAATAATGACAAACCTAATGCAGTTTAAGTTGGCTCGGTACCGAAGATAGAGCCATAGCGGAAAACTTGATGCCGAAGCCGAAGCCGAAAACAGCTGCTAAAAATGTGAAGTTGAAGCCGAATCCTACCTTTGAGAATGCTACGATGCTGAAGTCGAAGTCAGAGTCGGTCGTGGAAAAAGGGGTCACAGCCGAATCCGAACCCGAAGTCATTGGGGAAGATTACAGCTTCGCGAAGCCGAAGCCGGTTTCAGAACTGAACAGAACTTCAGAACAGAACAAACAGAAGACTGTTCCAAATGCTTAAGATAATATGGTGACAACCCGCAACTAGTGATCGCTTGAAGAGCCTGCTACACCGGGAAATGCATTGAAGCCGTGAACACCGGCCGTGTTTTCAGCACCGAGGATTACGCGGTCCGTAGGGGTACCGCTAAGCACCTCAGCCACCGGGGGGGGGGGGGGGGGGGGGGGGGCGGCGGCGGGGCTCCTGGTGACATGCCGCCCAGCCGAGTATCTGGCGCTGAGGTGACCGGAGAGTGTGCTCTCAGATACCGCGGAATGCGTTTGTCTTGGCACGGCGACAGCGCGACGGTGGGTGGGGGAGGGAGGGGGCGGGGTCGGACGACACCGCCTCCGCTCCGGAAGCTCAGCTCACATGGCGACGCGCTGGGGCCGGTTGGTCGTCACGGGCCGACGGCGGGCCTGCTGCGGACGCCGGCTGGCGGAGCCGACAGCGCCCATTGGATGACTCGGTTAAAGTTTGTGACGTCGATGTTCCGAGACCATCGACAGGCGACGAAGATGTGTTTGGTTCACGACGCTGCGGTGACAGCAGAAGGACGTGTCAGTCATGTGTCGGTGTGCTGTGTGTGGCGTCCCTGGGATCTGTTTTGGACGATGCTCCAGTTTCAGCCACTACTCACCTCAGCCGGCCTGCAGCGTGGTCCTTAAAATTAACTCAAGATAAACGACATAGCCCATGAGGCATTTGCTACATAGGAACATTACTGACGACATAACCTGTATTCTGCCCCTAATGGTTTCTTCAAAACGCCTGAAACAACGTACTTTTTTGTTCGTAACCGTTTCTCAAGGACACGATGGAAGCTCATTGACCTGCCAAAGAAAACTTTTAGTTAAGTGCGTGGAAAGCTGCGACACGCTCTTGTGATCCATTTGTTATCCGCCTGTGGCCATTTTACTCATAACGTTTTATAATCCTGCGAAGTTTCTGCCTTGGCTCAGACCCTACGGGCGCAGCGCAGGCGGGAATGGTGCTCATATTATGTCGGTGTCAGTCCATAGCGCTACAGTCGACGGCAAGACCTACGAGTGACGATATATCTACACGTCGGACTTTGCTAGGGTTGAAATATATTGTGTCTAGGAGAATGTATTGTTCGTTCCCCGGACAATGTAAGACTTGTATAACAGACTCAGTCCCAGTAGCCAGCGGGGTTACTGATTTAATGGAAGAACACCAACAGCGTGACCCAGGTCATGGTGCCCGCCGCCTGTGACGGCGATGCCTGCGATAGCACCGGCCGCCTGACTGACTCTGGCCCATTCGCAGGACTGTTTGACGCGTGACCAGCGCTAGCTAGCGACATTGCCGGTGCCGGTCGGGAGGGCCGCGCCGCCGCCACTGCCAGCCATGGCCGCGCTGCGCCTGGCGGCCGCGCGCCTGCTGCTCTGCTGCTGCTGCCTGTGGCAGCCGGCGCCGCTGTGGGCGCGCGCCGCGCAGCACCTCTACGCGCCGGCCGACGCGCTGGCCGGACACGTGGTGGCGGAGCTGGGCGACAACGCCCGCCTGCTGCCGTCCGAGCTGAGTGACCGGTTCGCGCTGACAAGCAGCGGCCAGCTGATGGCGCTGGCGCCGCTGCGCCCGCTGGCCGGCCGCGCGCTCCAGCTGGATGTGGAGCTGGGCGGCGAGCGGCAGACGCTGCAGCTGCACGTGGGCAGGCCGGACGGGCCGCTCCGCTGCGAGCGCGAGCGCTACGAGGGCCGCGTGGTGGAGAACGCGCCGGCCGGCACGGCCGTGGGCGGCGCCGACGCCATCCTGGCGGCCGGCGCTGGGGCGTACGGACTGGTAGCCGGGAACGAGGCGGGCGCCTTCCGGCTGGAGCCGCGGCCGGGCGGCGCGCCCGGCGTGCGACTTGTCACGACGACGCCGCTCGACCGCGAGCGCCGCGCGCGCCACCACCTCGTGCTCGAGGCCGTGGCGCCGGCCGGCCACGAGCGCGCCCTGTGCCACGTGCACGTGCTCGTGCGCGACGAGAACGACAACGCGCCGGCGTTCGCGCGGCCGCTGTTCACGTTCGCGGCGCCGCTCGCTCTGCCGCACATGGCGGCCGTCGGCCAGCTGGAGGCGGCGGACGCGGACGGCGACCGGCTCAGCTTCCAGCTGGCCTCGCCCAGTGACGTGTTCGTCGTGGAGCCGCTGACGGGCCGCGTGCTGCTGGCCGGCGCGCCGCAGGCCAAGGCCTACGAGATCCTGGTGTCGGTCAGCGACGTGCGGGACGGCAAGCGGCGGCGCGCAGCGGCCGCGCCTGCGCGCGTCCACGTCGAGTTCGGCGGCCCGGCGGTGGTGTTCCCGCCGCGGCGGCCGGTCGGCGGCGGCGGCGAGGTGGATGACCACCACATCGCCAAGCGTCGCGTGCGCCGCGCCGTGCGCCCCACCAAGCGGCTCGAGTTCCGCGAGCGCGAGGGCAACCAGGAGGGCAAGGCCATGTTTCTGCTGGAGAAGGAGCTGGAGACGGAGACGTTCAAGATCCGCGACGAGAACCCTTGGGTGACGGTCGAGCCGAACGGCCAGGTCAGCGTTAAGAAGCCCTGGGACTATGAGGAGCTGGGCCACGAGAGGAGCATCGACTTCTGGGTGACGGTCAAGAACGTGCACGGACTGTCGGGCGGACAGGGAGGTGAGTTCAACCTCGGCACCGGCTCGGCCGGCCTCCGGTCTCTGTAGGCACGCTGTGACTGTACTGAACACGTGATTGAGCGGCGCGTTGTTGATTGTGGTGCTGTCTGAGCTGCACACCGTGACTGGACGGTGCGTTGTGGGTTGTGGTGGTGTCTGAGCGGGTCTCAGTTGCGGATGTCGGGCTGTGTCGTCGTGATTGGACAGCGCGCTGTCGATTGTGGTGCTGTCTGAGCTGCACACCGTGATTGGACGGTGCGTTGTCGGTTGTGGCGGTGTCTTAGCGGGTTTCAGTTGCGGATGTCGGGCTGTGCCGCCGTGACCGGGCGGCGCATGATGATTGTGGTGCTGTCTGGGCGGGTCTCAGATGCGGCTATCGGGCTGTGTCGCCGTGGTCGGGCGGCGCGTGATGATTGTGCTGCTGTCTGAGCTGCACACCGTGATTGGACGGTGCGTTGATGATTGTGGTGCTGTCTGAGCGGGTCTCAGTTGCGGATGTCTGGCTGTGTCGCGTGGCCCACGACCTGCCTAGCGGGACCGGCGGTACTGCACTTAACCCGACACATATCGGTGACAAACACGTCCGTCGTGAGGTTCGGTCACTTGTGTTGTCGCGCTGCTCTGTGTGCAAGCTGCTTAGGCTGCCAGCTTCTTCAGTATTACCCAGTGCAATGTTGGTGGACATTGCGCACGTCATGCTGTTGCAAACCTTGCCATGTTGAGACACCGAAATCGGTTCGGATATTTAATTTTTCACGATTGGAACTTTTTCCTGTTGTTGGTTTTGGTTTTGGTTTTGGTTTTGGTTTTGGTTTTGGTTTTGTTTTTGTTTGTTGGTTTTCCGATCTCTGTACCTCTCGAGACGGTGCGAAAGTGGTGGAGTCACCTTTGGCTGTAGCGGCGTTTGGCGTCTTTGGAACAGCACGTTGCGTCGCTGTTCGCCCTGGAATGGCGCAGGGCCTGCCGATTGTGCCGGGGTGCGGTGCGAGCGCACCGACCGGCGCCGCTCGACTCCGACCTGCACACTCTTTGACCGCCGGGAGGCCGGGCGGAACGGCTGCTGACGCAGCGACCGGACAGTGTCCCCTTCCCCCAGACCGTGTCCCCTCTCCACGGGCCGTGTTCCCTCTCCCCAGACGGTGTGCCTTCCCCGGACCGTGTCCCCTCCCCGAACCGTGGCCCTATTCCTGGACCATGTTCCTTCCCCCCGGATCGTGTCCCTACCCGCGGAACGCGTTCCTCCCCCCCGGAACACGTTCCTCCCCCCGGAACGCGTTCCCTCCTCCGGACCGTGTTCCTTCCCCGGACCGCGTTCCTCCCCCGGAACGGGTTCTTTCCCCCAGAACGCGTTCCCTCCCCCCAGGACGCGTTCCCTACCCAGGACCGTGTCTCCTCCCCGGACCGTGTTTCCTCCCCCGACCGTGTCCTCTCCCCTGGAACGTGTTCCCTCCCCCGACCGTGTTCCCCCCTACTGTGTTCCCTCCCCACCCCATCCCCTAACCCTGAGCGCGCCGCCCCTCCCTCCCTGGTCGCATCAGCTGGCTCAGTTTTTGCATGAGGCACATGGGGACTCATGGGCGGTATCGATCTTTTTTTTTTGTCTGCGATAGTACGCAAGTGTTGGATACATACGTTACCAGCTGGTGGTCCCATCTGCCACGGCCAATCGAAATGGAGGAGACGGGCGTGGCTGGATGCGGGCTGGAGCGGCGCGGAGAGCGATTCGAACCCGCTCTCACGGCAACAGGGTCATGCGGGCGGTATCCAGACTAGGAATCTCTCTGCCTCGGGTTGCGGCAGGCGACTCGCAACGGTCAGCCCCGTGCTGTGGCTTTCCTCGAAGCGCGACTCATTCCTCGTCAGTTCGTCGTTTGTCGTTTGTCCGTCGCTCCTCCGCCCCGTGTCCGGGTCCCGCTGCGGGTCGTCATTGACTCCGCCCTCCGTTGGTTGGCCGTCGTCTGTCCGCTTTTGTCCGTCACTTCCCTCTCCATTTCCAAATGGACGCGGCCATTGTTCCGTGCCGGCCGTCGGCCTGTCGCCCGTCTCGTGGGTCGTGTCTGTCTGTCGGCGGGCCGGCCGCGCCCCGTCCTCAGTCCTGGCCGCCGCCGTTGCCGGCCGGCGGCACGGCGGGCGCGTCTCATCCGCGGCCGGTCCGCGACTGCGGCGGTTGGCGGTTGGCGGTTAGCGGGCGGGGCGCCGATGTCCGCACGATAGCCGCCGATCAGACCCGGCTCGTCGCTCACGGCGCGTGGCCAGCGCGGGTGCCGCGCCACCGGAGTGCGACCGCGGCGCGACACGGGACTGGAGGCGGCCTGTGGGGAGGTCTTTTCGACGGGAATGGCGACGCTGGCGGCTGTTTGGAGCGCGCAGCGCCGTGGAGGGAAGCCGAACGGCTGCAGGAGTCGGCGGGATCTGTGCTGCTGGCCGACTGGGCTCGGCCGGCTGGCCGGCGGCGGTGCGGCCCGCACCCGCACCCGCACCCGCATCGGTGGCCGGGGCGCAGCCGGCGCACCCACGCCAGGCCGCCATCAGCGCTCGCCGTCGCCGGGCCGGACTGCGACCGTGACGGGCCCGCGAGCTGTCGCCGAGCACCTGTCCGGCGCCTGGCCGCGCTGGCAGCACCTGCCCGCGCACGCGGCAGGCGGCGCGCCGCGTCTGAAACGGCTCGTCGCCGCCGCCGGCGCCGACCGGTTAAATCATGAGCGGGCGGCGGTGTGGCGCGCCGCGGTGCCGCCCGATCCGCCGCCGCGCGCCGGAGAGGTATCGATCGGGCCGAGATGACGAATGCAGCGCGGCCCGGGTCACGTGCGCCGGCCGGCCGGACGATGACCTCCGGCCGGCGGCGGGCCGGGGCGGACGCCGCGCTCACCTCGGCGCCGCGGCCGCGAGCTGCGGGCCGAGTGCGGGTGATTTGTGGACGGTCGCGCCCGCGGTCGTGTCGCGTTCGCCTCACGTTGCCTCGCGCGCGATGGGCGCCGTAACTCACGCGGTGAGATGTCCCCCGGGTGGCAGCGGTGGACGCCGTCCTCGAGTCGGCGCGCGCGCGCGGCGCGAGAGCCGTGTGTCATCTCCGTCGAGCGGCCCGTCGACCGTTCAGTCGGGCCCATCTGTCATGGCCGGCATACCGCCGTTTGCGCGTCCCACCCAGTCCGTCTGTCGCCGCCTGGCGACGGTGCGGCGCCGCCGGGGTCGCTCCGCCGTGTCCGGGCCGGTGGGCGGGCGCGGGGTGCCGCTCGGACGGTGGCCGGTGCAGCCGGCCGGGCCGGGCCGGGCCGTGACCTCGCCCGGCTGGCGGCCCGGCGCCCGGCGTCAGCTGTCAGGCGCCGGCCGCGCGCTGTGGCCTCGTCCGGTGCAGGTCGCACGGCCCGGCCGACCCCAGCGACGCCGCCGACGTCGGCGACGGACCGCGGGGGGCCGGCCGACCGTGAGAGGTGCGCAGCAGCCCGGCGGCCGGCGGCGCGAAGGATCGAAGGATCGGTGACCTGCCCGGTGCTCGTGCCGCTCGAGCGTTCCGGATGGCGGCTCCTTTGTGACGGCCGGCCGGCCCGGTACGGCGCCGAACCGTTCGTCGGGAATGTGACGGCCGTCGCCGCCGGCTGCGCCGCTGAGGGCCGGGCTGACGGCGGAGATGGACCGCTCCCCACTGTGGGCAGGTCGGCTGGCTGTTGGCCGCTGGCCGCTGGCCGCTGGCTGCAGGCTGCTGGCCGGACGCAGTCGGGCCCAGCGACGGCTGCGAGAGCTTAGCCCGTGTGGGGACCGCGCGGCCTGGACCGAGGAGCGCAGACCGTGTGTCGGGATACGGCCGGAGTCTGGCGGCCCGGGACGACAGACAAACCACGGACCAGCCAGTCGTCCGGGACGCCCTCCTTTCATCACAACCCCATGGCGGCGCCGTCGGTCGCTGTCCCGTCTCCGCCGCTAAATGACCGCCGCAACCGGTCATCATCTGAGGCCTTTGTCCCGGGAGTTCCCGCGCAGCGATTAAACCTGTCTGTGGCCGGTTTAACGTCGCGTCCTTGGAAAGCCGCGGCGGGAATGAGCAAGCTTTTTGTCTCTGAGCGCTTCATTTGGCATGAGCCTGTGGATTCGGATTAACCTAAGTGGACAGGCCTGCCAGCGTTCACACGGCGCCCTTGATGAAATAACAGCCGCAGTGTGGGGCGGCAGGCTGCCGCCACTGTCACGGAAACATCGCCACCGCGACCACCGGCGTGTAAACGCTGTGGTTGCGAGCGGCGGCGTGTAAACGGCGTAACGACAGCGAGCGGCTGCCCTGCGCTCTCCTGCAAGCGGACCGGAGCGGCATGCGGCCGCCGCTAATGGCACGCCGCAGTCGACCGCGGCAGACAGCGGCCGACGGCTGTGGGAGCCGACGCGACCGGCGACCGCGCCCCGCCCTGGCATGACCCGCGGCCGCGGGCGCTGGGACGGGCGCGGTGGCGGCGTGACGGCGGCGCGGCCGCCGCGGCGCGATCGTCGACCGCCGATCGGCGGCGCCGGCCGCCGGGCCGTGGCCTGCTCCGCCTGTGGAGCGATGGAGTCGGTGGCGGCCCGGCGGCGAGGCAGGCGGGCTCTCTCCCCCGCCGGCCGGCGGGCGCGCCGAGGCCGTCGGCCGGCGGATTTGCATGCAGAATCGGCTGTTATGGCGCCTTGTGCGAGCGTAAACGGCGTGTTTACGGGAGGGTCCTGAAAAGATGTAACGGACCGTTCGCCAACCGCAGACGATGTGGGAATTGTGCGGAGGATCTGTTCGTGCACGCAAGCTGCTTACGCGATGTCGCGGCGGGGAGGCTGGGCGGAGGGCTGCGTCGGCTCTGTAGACAGATGGGCGGTAACTTGGGGCCGGTGATTTCCCAAGGGATTTAGTGGAGCTCTCCCGAAGCCTCGCTGCCGAGTTGGTAAATTAACGTACTCGTCCTGGGCGCCGGCCAAACTGTTCGGCAATCGGGCTCTGAGAGGCCCAGCTGCTCGGTGAGTGAGTGCCGGGAATGGTCAGGGCCTACACACTAAAAGCATCCAATGGGGATTGCGTTGTTGAAACGCCTCGCTCTCCGGTCTCAGTTCACTGGCAGCCATCCCGCTCTTATTTTCGCCCTATCTCTCACGACGCCCGGCCCGTCTCCCCTCCCCACGCGCGCTCCGCCACATCGCCTGGGCTCTCCTCGCGCGGATTAGCGGGCCGACGGGCCCGCCCTCCTCTGGCGGCCGCCTTCAGAGCCAGCGTGGAATGCGGCGGTGCGGCGGCGCGGCGGCGCGGCGGCGGCCGGAAGGTGCCCGCACGAGCCCGCACCGACCGCAGTAACGGCCGCCCGCGACTGGGCGAGTGCCGGCCCGGTGGCGGCGCCGGCTCTGGAGCGGCGCGGCCGGGCTCGTCGACTTGTTAATGCTCGTCGTGCATGCAGCAGCGCGGCGCGGATGTGTGTTTGGTGCCGGAAGTTGTGCGATTTTGAGGCCAGGCACCTCCGCGGCCCGAATTGAATGAGTGCTGCTTGTTTTAAGGGTTGTCGCGTCACGCCTTATGAAGTCCCAGCGTGCGGCTTTAGTACGGCTTCGGTGTGGCAGAACACGGCCGTCAGCTGCCCCTCGGCCCTGCCCTAAGGTGTCTGGCCGGCCACTGTAGGGTCAGGCGATGCTCGCGTCCAGAAGGGGTCGCGCTCCCCTCTCCGGAACGCCGGCGGAGGGGACTGGCAGCGGTGCTCCTCCCTCCCGGCGGCGGTCCCCGCTCTCTCACGGGCGGCGAACAAAGGGGTGCATCTGGCGACCGCGCACGGCGCCGCGGCCGGGCGGGCTCGCCGCACCAGGGGTCCTCCCGAACCGACAGCGCGCCGGCCTGGCCGGTGCGGGCCGCCGCCGCCGCGGACGCCGACTCCTCGCTTCCACCCGCTCGTCATCGGTCGGCAGCAGGTGAAGCCGTAGCCGACGGGTCGAGGTCAGCTCGGCTGCATGGCCGCCGCGTCCGGCGCCGGCGCCGGCGGCGCTGGTGTCGGCCTGTCAGCAGGCGAATCTGTTTATAAACGCCGTCTTGTTTGCGTCCGGGCCGGCTCGATCAGCGTTTGTCGCGACCGGTGACGGGCGCTCCGCGGACCGAACGGACCCGGTGGCGCGGCGGCGTCACCCGCGCCACACCCCGCCCCGCCGCGCTGCGTGCTGACGCGGCTGTCCGGGCGGTCGGCAGCCTCGCTGCAGGCAGCAGCGTTTCGTCATGTCAGCGCCTTCGTCTGCAGCCGGTCGGCAGCCGGCCCTTGTTGGGAGGCCACCGCGGTGTCTCCGTCCGCCCGCAGCGGCGCCGGCCCGGGCCCCGGGCCCGGCCCCCTTCCCGCCCGTGTGTGGATGTGGACCCGCTTACGGCGGCCAGCCGTGCCGGCTAGGATGGCGGCGCGGCTGTGACCGCAGCGGCGCCGTGGGGTTGTCCCGAGCGGCGCGGCTCGCCGCTGCAGTCCCTCTGCAGCCCCGCTGCGGATGATAAACAGCCGGAGCGGGAGCTTGCCGGCGGCGGGCGCGGTCTGTGGCCTCGCCGCCAGCTCGCGCGGCCGTATCCCCGTGAGCGCCGCCCCGACTGCCGGCGCGCTGCACGCATCGCAGCGAATGGATGGATGTGGGGATGTGTACTCAACCCATGGGAGTCGAATTTATGTACGTTGCATGCACAGCTGAAGTTTAGGGATGCTGGTGATGTCTGTCGGCGCTGGAATGCTTATTAGTGCAATCTTCATTGTTCTCATTATTCCCATTACCCTTGTGGCCTGCGAGCTTTCTCTGAGATGACGGCTTCATGAACAGTCACTGTGCCTTGCTGTACAACCTCTTCCCCAATTCCTCCAACCCAGAGCTGCGAGCAGCCGATAAGGAACTGCCCGCCGACTCTTCCCTGCGTTGTGACGTGCTATCGCCTTGCGGGGCTGAGCATCGGCCTCTGTGCACAGCCCGGCTCCAGCCGTCGCCGGAGCGGCGCCGGTGCTGACAGGCGCGCGCCGTTGTCTGAACGAGGCCGTGTCGGGGCACAGCGGGCCCGGCCAGGCCCGGCCCGGCTCATCTCTCAATCGATAGCCGGCGACGGCTGCGCGCGCGCGCGTCCCGCCGCCGCCGCCGCCGCCGCCCGCACGGTCACGTGACCCGCGCCGCCGGCCGGCCGCCGCATCACGTGACCACGCCGGCGGCCGGCTGAGGAGTGGTGGATGGCGGCACAGCCGCGGCGGGCCCGGCCGAGAGCTCGTGGTGCAAACAGCCTGCGCCGGCTGTCTACTCTCGCCAACAACGCGCCAGCTCTCTCGAAGTCGGGCGGCGGCATTGTTTCGACTTGGTAACAATTTGAAACCAATTCGCGACCGTGCAAAGCGACGGGTAAATGCCGTCTTGTTTTAACTGGGGAGTTAGCCGCCCATGCCCTCTCGCTCTGCCCTCTCCCCCTCTCCCCGGTTCGTGGCCCCTGGATATCGCAGTCCTCGACCGTGTGCCGCCGTTCCTTCCTCGTACGCGCTGGGACACTGATCGCTGCGTTTCTCGCGAGTCTTCCCGCCCGCCGTTTGCGCCAGGCGTGCTGTGTCGTCGCATCGCTGGTGACGTGTCTGACGAGACGACCGGGCTTTCTCAGCACCCCCAGCGGCGCCGCTGGCAGCCGCGAGCCTTCCTCACGCCGCGACCCTTCCTCACGCCCCAGCAGCTTTACAGAGACGAGCAGCTCCGCCTCGGCGTCCCAGCGGGGGCTATCGGGACCGGCGACCCTTCCTCGCACCCGCTGCTGTCGTGGGACCCACGGCCCTTCCTCGCATCCCAGCCGCGGCGCAAAGACGAGCATCTCCACCTCGGCGTCCTTGCGGCTCTCGGGGGCCGGCGACCCTTCCTCGCACCCCGCTGCTCTCGAGGGACCCACGGCCCTTCCTCACACCCGCTGCTCTCGTGGGACCCACGGCCCCTCCTCACGTCCCAGCCGCGGTGCGCGCCCGTCCGCCCGTCGTCGCTAACGTCGTTAGCGCGGCCGCCTCTCGTCTCGGTGGGGCGCGCGCGTCCCGTGAGTCACCGGCCGGCCGGCGAGACGCGCCCCCTGGCCGCTTAATTGGCGGCCGGCTGGCCATTGTTCGCGAGCGTCGAGCCGGCCGGGTCGCGTGACGCCGCGCCGCCAAAACGGCCCGAGCGGCGCGGCGCCGCGGGGCGCGCCGGCGGCGCCGCGCCGCTCGCCTGCCGGCCGGCCGCGGCGCGGCAGGCGAGACCGCGAGGCGCAGCGAGACGGGAGGCGGGCGTGCCGGCGGGCGGGACGCGCCGAGACGCCGCCAGCGACGCCGCCAGCGACGCCGGCTGACCTGACGATGGGGATGCTGGACGTGCGCGGGTCGGTATTGGAGTGACCGGTGCCGGTCTGCGGGGGCGTGACGGCTGCGATCGACACCGCCGCGTGCCCGTGCAGCGGCGAGCGCTCTCAAAGGGGCGACGGTCTGGTCCGCGCAAACCCGGCGGTCGGCTGGGTTGCCGCTGTGTTCTGCGAGGCACGGAGGCTCCGTTCATGCGAACTTCCTGACTCCCGTCCGTCCGAACGACGTAGCTTTTGGCTCATGGCTGAGTTGTGGGCCGATGTGGGCAGGGTTAAGACACGTGCGGGCAGTGTGACCTAGGGACACGCGCTACCACCTCGGGGAGGCAGCGGCAAACGAATGAGAGGCTGCTTTGATGGAACGCCGACGTGTCGAAGATGTCCAGAGGCTCGGCTGGGAACGAAATATCTTATCATATCTACTGAATGGTGCTTCGTGACCTTCTGTGACGAATCGGGTCTGGTTTAGTTATGCACGCTTTTTTTGCTTTTGGTTTTGCTTTTGGTTATATCGCGCAAAGTCTGTAGTCTTTTGAAGCCCTTTGTCCTCCGGCCATCCTATACATATCAACCACCCTTTCCGTTGAAAATATGTGGAGTGCATTCGACCGTTCCTTAGGAGCTGAGTCCGCGCTGTTCAAACCATCGTCCAATTTGCCGACACGACTACCTAGTGCTCCATTGAAATAACAATGAGGTAGACACAGGTACCTGCAATCTGTCTGACTCGGGAAATAGGAGATTATTTATTCGCTGGTGAAGCTTGCAAGGATGGCTTGGTCGGTCGCTGGCTGACAGCAAGCATTCGCGCTCCACGAATATGCATGAGGCCAAAACACTTAAGCCGATTACCAGGCGGATGTTTCCTCTTCTGCAGTGTGCCGTTTTCATGAAACCTTGCGGTGCTGCCAGGGATACAATGCAATTTATGCCGCATTGCTTGCACCACTGTGCATTACGCTTGCTAGTGGGTAGTTGGTCGCATTATTTCATTGGCCATTTAACAAGCCCGTTCATTGGCACTCGGGCTTTGCTGGTCTGCGTACCGAACCGCGGTAATCGCGTTACGGCCGCTGTGCAGATCAGTGCGGGAAGCGTGCACCGATCGGAGGTCCGTTGAGACTGACCGATGCCCTGGCGGCTGTCCGGGGGTGGGGGAGGGGGACGGGGCACAGCTCTCGCTGTCATTTAGCGCTTGGTGAACCTTCTTATCAACACGCGCGTGCCCGAACGGCAGTGACCGTGCCTTTTGCGCCGTGTGCGGAGCTTCAGCTTGAAACGCAGCAACGACTCGATCAGAGCGGGACCTCGCTGCCGCTGCCCAACACTCGCTGTCCGGCCAGCCCTCCCCTCATCCCTTAGTGCCGCGCCCTCGGCCGTGCCGCCGCTCCCCTGGCCGGCGCCGCCCGCCGCGCCGGCCCTCCGTCTCGCCGGCTGGCTCACCGCAGCGGCTTGGCCCGTCGCGCCCGGCGGCATCGATCGGACCGAGAGGGCCCGCCTGCCGATCGATCCGACCCGGCCGGGTCACACCTGGGCCCGCGGAGGAACGGGGGGCGGGGAAGGGCACGTACGCACACCTCGCGGCGAACTCGGCGGCGCCCGGCCCGGGTCGGCAGCGGTCAGGGGCGCGACGGCGCGGCGGACGATGAGGGTGCGGGGCGGGTGTTCCGTCGGGGCTGCCACCGGGGTCGACTGGTGGAACGGATAACGCGCTGGCGCGGCTGGCGCGGCTCGCTCTCAGCCTGTACCCTCTCCTCCCTTTCGTTTCAAGTGGCGGAAAACCAACGGCAGCGGTTCTCGTGGTCAGGGCCGTCACACGCCTCGTTAATTTAACAGAGTGACATGACATTCAGTGTGCTATTTCACGGAAGGCTTGAGGAGCGCCCGCCCTTTTGTTCGTGTGGCTGAGTAGGTCTCACGGGCGCCACCGTCTGCCACTTTGGGAAGGTGTTCCCACCGGCTGAACCCGAGGCCAAGGCCAACCGGGACACGAGCGCCGACGCGGCGAAACCCAACCGGCGTCTGGAAAATGTTCACCTCCGCAGCCGAAAGGACCTGCAGGGGGCGCTTTCCCACGTCAGAGGGGCGCGCAAGAAACCGCAACGCGCGATGGACGAGCCGCTCTGAAAAATCAAATGCCCGATGTTGGTGGCGGCGGGCACTACAACACGCACAGCGCTGGTCGCCTGCGTGCGCTTCTGGCGGGCGGACTGCAAGGTCGCCTGTCGCCCACAGCACTGCACGCAAGATGTGCGCGCCGGCGGCAGTCAGAGCCCTGGCACCACAACATGGAAAAATGGCCTGCTGTTGAACCCTCCGTCCAGAAGAATATGCTCGCCATTCGTTCACACCAAGACCTTACGCTCCACTTGCCGTGGCAGTATACGAAATGTTAATCCGAACGCTGAACGGTGGGGCGAGATGAGAGATGATAGGTGCGGTCTAAAGAAAATTTGAATTGTATGTAGCCGCTGCTGATACAGATGAGACGTTCTCACAATTTTGATTTCTCCATTTCTACACTCCAACTCTGGCACATTTCCGCCCTGCCGTCAAGCAGCCCAATCCAACTGTCCAACGCTCGCCGGTGTCCCGATCCAGCGGAGAGCACCTGCCGCCGTTAACAGGTGCTGAGCTGGGCGTGATGCCTGACCGCGCAGGCCACGCGCCGCCGGCGGCTGTGCTCCTCCCCTCCCCCCTCGCGCTTCCCGTACAGCGACCCTCGCGCCTCGCCGGCCGAAAAAGGCCACGTTCTATCCGATCATGTGCATGGCCGCCCGCTTTCTGGAGCCGCGTGCCACCGGCGGGCCGGTGGCAACTGGCCGGCGCCGGCAGCGAGAGGCGGCGGCGGCGCGCTCCGCCGCCCGGCCGGAGCTCAGCGTCGCCCGCCGGCCGGCGACGGCCGCCCCTCCGCGGCAGGGGCGGCTCCAGGAGTGCGCCAGGGAGGGCGCCGCCGACCGGACGACCGGCCGGCCCGGGGCGTCCCGGGGCTGTCCCGGCGGCGGCGAGGCACTGTCAAGGCCTGGCGCTGCACGTTGACGCTGTGACGTGGCGTGTGGACATCTGACGGGGACAGGTGTAGGCCTGCTGACGCGCCTGCCAGCGTGGCCACGCTCATTGACGCTGAGTAATGGCTCTGAGCGTGATGAAGTTCCGATCGGAGGGAGTCGGGCTGGCGGCGCGCGTGTGTGGAGGCTCGGCCGCGGCCCGGCGGGGGTCGGCGCCGCGGCTGGCCGTGCCGGGCCGACCCTGTCCGGGTGACAATGGGGCCGGCCCGGACGCCGCCCACAGGGTGATGGAATGCCGCCCCGCGGCCCAGCCGACGTCAGCCGGCCGTGATGTCCGACCGTCGGATGAGTGACCCTGTGATGTCGGGACGCCCGATGTCGGATCCTCTGATGTCGGGGCGCCTGATGCAGTAGCCTTCGGGCCAGTGACGCCGGCTCGGGGCGATGTGGCCCCGCTGACGTCGGCTCCGTCCGATATCGCTCCGCTGCCGCCGCCCTGCCGCGACTTCGGCTGGCTGACTGGCCAGCTCACCGTGACGTCGGCCGCCATCCGCAGCCGGCCGGAGCAGAGGCGCAGTCGCCGCTCGGGCCGCGGTGACGGCGTCCGCGGGCCTCCGCGGGTGTCCGCGGGCCTCGGCGGGCGTCCGCGGGCGTCCGCGGGCCTCCGCGGGCGTGGCCTCGAGCGCCGCTGACGTGACCCGCAGCCGAACGCGGGCGGATGGGACGCGAATCGCGGACCAAGGGATGTGCCGGACACAGCCCGGCACCGGCCAGATGGGCACAACAGCCCGGTCGTCTGGCCGACTGGAGGCGCGGGGGCGAGACCGGCAGGCGTTAGGGCGGCGATATTTGTGGATATTATTACCATCTAGCCTGCTCAGTGCACTCTGAACCCACTAACTAGCAAAGATGTACCACCCAGTTAAACGGACAATCATCCACCCTTTCATCAGACAGAACTGCGGAGGGCTTTACGCCACACCTTGTGGCGGCACGGCCGGTCCGGGCTTGGGCTGACCACCGGCCCGTCGCCAGCTGGACTTCCCACGTCAGTCAGGCCAAACAATGCACCCGCCCCGGCGCTCGTACCCAGCGCCGCTGGATGGCGAGTCGAGCATCTTTCTTCCAGACAACGGAGGCGACAAAGACACGTACGTGATTCCGGGAAATGCTTTTGCGCTCCACACCCTTCACTTTGAGGTGACACAAAAAAGGGCACAATTTCCAACTCATGCACCCGGAACCTGTCCAAGTACCATGTTTGACATGCACCCTGATAAGGCGCAAAGACAGTTGTGGGTCGGAATGCCCACTTCAGCACGTCTATGCTCAGAAAGCTTACGTAGATTTATGCTGGTATCAAGGTTTTAAGACCTTGGATGATCTGTTTTTTGTAATGAAAATTTGGAAGTGATGGGGTTGACAACATGGGCTCTTACTGTTCTCAAAGTTTAATCAAATCAAGCTTCTGCCATAGCTGCAAGACAATCCGATTCGACTCTAGTCGGATATCCGTTGCGGTTGACCGCCAGCGGACGCTCAGCGGACGGTCAATGGTCAACAGCGGAGTACGTGTGCTCATTGATTTCGCGATGTTTCGAAAAGACGTGCCAAAATCGGAAGATTTGGATGTTTTCACACTGAAAGTGTTCCACATGTGTGTGAGATTTTAAACTGAAGTGGCCAATTTGAATATCAATTCACATATCACATATGGGTTCACTTCAACAATAATTCACAGCCCTGTCCTTATTTAGACCTAAGACCCGCCAGTTTCTTAGCTGCACTCCACGACAACGTCGTTCAAATATCCTGCCAGCCCATAGGCCATGCGGCGTTCAAGGCCAGTAATTATAGTATCGTGGAGCCGCTTAGGTCAGGCCTCCGTGTGCGCGATTTCCTAATGTTGCGGACGTCCATTGGCTCTCCATGAATGTTGAACCAGTTGCACAGGGCTCAGTCACGATTGGTTGTTTGGATTAGCCCGTCTTGCACCGGGAATGACCATTTCAAGGTTGTGGGAGGAGAGGAAATGGCGGTAGGGCAGGACTAGACACGCCTGGGTCTAACCTCGAGCCCCGGGTCGCGCATGAACCCACCGGAGTGTGCGCTGGGGCCTCGTTTGGGGCCCCCCGAGGCGCGTCTCGGCCCGGATCGCGTGTTGCGCTACATTTTGTAAGAAGTTGGAGATTATGACTTGTTATTACGGAAGTAAGACTTGTAATCGAATAACTTCGAAAAATGCCATAAGCAAGTATGTCAATGCAAGTAAACTCTGTAGACTCACGGGATAATATACAAGAACACCACGGGGGTGCCAAACACGAGCACTTAACGATATGTGGCTCAGTGAACACTTGCAGCACCGTACTATCATCTCTCGGCAAATTCGAAGTACTTCAAGTGATAGCGTAGGGTGGCAATTTCGCATGTCTAGTTTGGCAGCGACTCTATGTCATACAAAGGTTCCATGACGCGCCCAAACAATGACAGGCAGCAGAAGAGCATATTGAGGAGCAGAAAAAGCTCTTGTCTGGAGTAGCCCTTTTCACTTTAAAGTATGCCAATAGCTATAAGCGAGCTTATTTCATCATATCTGATGCTTGGTTCAACATCGATAAATTTGTGTTTAGAACTGTCCTTTCCATGTGTTGAAACGCTCGGTCTAAGACTGGTGTCCGATTGCAATAACCTGTCCATACAGTTACAGTTGCAGGGTGCAGTTGAGTAAATTCCATTTCATTGAAATGTATGCACTTTTGCTTGTGCTATGGACATTAATGTAGATGTTTTCAGTTTTATTGCGATTATTCTGCATGTTTTATTGGGTACAAATATGATTTTTTCGTAATATTTTTTTGTCAACGTCGGGTCCCGAAACCTTAACTCAAATCATGTTTAGGCCTTCATGTTTCTGACCGTAGGCCTTCCGACTGATGTGCTCTTCATGCAGGCGTCATGTGCGCACGCCTTATGAAAGGGGACGTTCTGATAAAGGACACCAAAAATAGACCTCCTAAAAATAGACATCCTGGGCTAGTCCGGCGTCCACTCGGCCGTCTGCGGGCTGGCGTGTCCGGTCTCGGGTGGTCACAGCACGCCGCGCCACCGCCACTGGGCGACGGGTCGCTCGGACGTGACCAGCGAAGCGGACTACCGTCGTAGCCGGCACTGTCGGGGACAGACTCCCAGCGTCGCAGCCGGCACTGTCGGGGACAGACTCCCAGCGGGGCCGGCGCTGGGCGGGGATGACCCGCCGACGGCCCGCCCCGGACGTGCCCGGCTGGAGCCCAGCGGGCGCCGCGGCCGGCCGGCCCCCCCGTCCTTCCCCGCGTGCCGCAGCGGCAAAAACATGGCCGCACCGCGCCGGACGGCCACCGCCGCCGACATATTGCGCGTTCTCGTTGGGACGTGAGGCGCGCCCGGTCGGCTGGTGTTAATTACTCGGGCCAGGAATGTGCTGCCGCCTGGGGTCAGGGCTCAATTAGCGGCGGCCGGTCACTGGGCTCGCTCCGGTCACTGGGCTCACTCAATGACCGGAGGTCACGGGATTTGGCGGTTTGACGTTGGCGTGCTCGGCGGCCGGCGGTGCTGGCAGTTTTAATTATTTCCCTGGCCCGTGTGTTGCCGTGCTGAATGAAGTTTGTACTGGATCGAGTGGGCATGCGTTGTGGCGGGGTTCGCAGGACGTCGAGCTGTTAGCGGGACATCGTGTTCGTGAGATGTTATGTGCCGTCCGTGCATCTACGCACCGTGTCACTGGACTTACCACTTAAACGACTGACCTCTGACCTCACCTCATAACTGACCTCACCCCGTTCGTGTTCACGCCCCCGACGTCAATGTTCTGTTGTTTCAAGTACTGTCGTACAAAGGAGGCACCTGTGAGTACCGTACGGGAAGCCGGACTCCTCTTGCTGTGGCCGGCCCGGGGTCCGGTCCCGACTGTAGCATGTTGCATGCGCTGCCGTTTGTCGCACCCCTTCCCGCGGCCGCGGCTCGATGGCGGCCGCGCGCCGGGGGCGGCCACACCGTCATTAGGGTCACGCGCTGTCCCGCCGCCCCGCCGGCCCGCCGGCCACCGGCCTCGGCTTAGGGCCCGCCAGGCCCGGCTTGGCGGCGATGGTGCTGTCGGCAGCCACCGGCCGACACTGGGATGCAGGCCATCGGCGTGACGTGCTCCAGCCGCACTGCTACGCGGAGAGCATGGGCAGATCACGACACATGCTCAACTGCTTTTGTAAACTGCGCACGACGCCAGCATGTGCCGTTATGTGTTGTAGTGGCTTTGTGGCGTCCGGGCAGAGTGCTTGCGCTGCTGCAGTTGCTAGATCATCAACGCGCAGGTGCTGACCACTAGCACCGTAAAAAATGTTTGCTGGTCAGAGAGCCGCATGCGTAACTTCACATGCCATTTATGTGTCCCGGCGTGCCGTCTTTAAAGCAGCGAATGTGCTAATGTTTCATCAGCGCGCGGACACGAGCTCTGCACACCCTCCCCGTGAGCGCCGTCGTCCCCGGTGTCAGCGGGCGTCTGGCTGGCCCGGGCCGGTGCCGGAGACCGCCGGAGCAGGCTCCCGTGCCGCCGTCTCGCCGCTCTGTGGTGCCGGTGTCGGCCGGCGTGCCGTCGTCCGCGCGGCCCCCGCTGACCGGCGCCCCCGCCGTGTTCCAGACCAGGACAACCAGCGCATCATCATCCGCGTGGAGGACGACAACGACGAGAACCCGTACTTCATCAACCGGCCGCTGCCCATGCAGGCGGTGGTGAAGCTAAACGCGCCGCCCAACACGCCCGTGTTCACGCTGCAGGCGCGCGACCCGGACACCCACCACAACATCCACTACTTCCTCGTCAAGGACCGGAGTGAGTGGGTTGCCGCCGCGGCCGAGGCGCGGGAGATGGCGCGGCGCCGGGTCGAGCCCGAGCCGGCGGCGACCCTCCTTCCCGCCCGGCCAGTCACTCGCAGGGGTGTCGATTGGCTCGGGAGCCGTCGGGCGCCGGCCGGTGTGCGTCGCAATCGCCTCGGGACGCGCTGTCTCCGGCCGGGAGTCGGGAGGAGCTCGGCTGGTCCGGCTCCTCCGTCGTCCGGCCTCGGCCGTGACGTGTGGCCGCCTCTGAACGCCAGCGGACACCGCGGACTCCGTGGGACTCCGCCGAGTCCGGGCCGGATCGTTATCCGCATTCCTTGTGGATTGCACGGCGTGGACGCTGGGCCATTTTCATCCGGGCCATTTCCGCCGTGCAGAGCGTGGGGCCGGCCGCCGTCGCCGGCGTCAGCTGAGTAAATCGGCGTCATTTCGGCTCATCATGCCAGTCTTCAATTAGCCGATTCGGGCCTCCTCATTTGGGGCGCGACGCGGCGCGACGGTGACGCATGGGCTCGTTAGTCGGCAGCCGGACGCCGGCGGCGGACGCGGCCGCTCGCACCGGTGGATTGTTGCCGCCGCCGGGCCGCGTTGTCATTGTTCGGGCTGGGGTGGGTCCGCGGGCCCGCGGGCGGGCGGAGCGTTTGCTCGTTGCGCGCCGGGCCGGCGACTGCGCGCGCCGGGCCGGGCCGGGTCGGCCCCGCCCGTCCGGCGGCGCCGCGCTGGCCCCAAGCGGCGCGACCGGCTGGCCGGCGCCGGCTCGCGACCCCCGTCGCCCCGGCCGTGCCCTGCGGGCGCCGGCGGAGGTCGCAGACACGCTGCCGTCGAGCACTGCGGCCGGTTTTCACTGTCGGTTCCCCGGGCGCTGCCGGCCCGTTCGCCGGTGTATTGATCGGGGCCGGCGAGCGGCCGGCGACACTCAGACAGAGCGGTTTGTGTTCGGCCGCCGCCGGAGTGCCCCCGGCGGACGGCGCTGCGGCGCCCAGCCCGGCTCAGCCGCCGCGCCGGTGTGATCGCCGACGAGAATCGCTCGGCTGCGGGATTGCGGTTCATCATGCTGAGATGGACACGGAATTGTTTCGGTTGTGGCGGCGCTCGGAAACTCCCGACCTTTGTTAGCCGGGAGCACCCCGTTGGGTTTGAATTGCTCGTATGTTTGATTTGGCCGGATGGAGTCTGCTCTTCGTTTTTTTTGAAGCCTTATACGTTTCCTTATAAGGATTCGTTTTTATTCATAGACGACATGCTTGCTTGAAGGAAATTGATGCTGGTATCTTACCCAGGCGTTATATTGCATATTGAGATGGAAACGCCGGTATTTGTCGAGGCTGCTAGAGCCTACGACCACCGGACTTCTGTTGTATGGCCACTTCAATCAGCCAGCATTCCACTCACGTACAGAGAAGATTAGACCTAACCGTACCTGGCGACTGCCCGAACGGCACGTTTGATGGCCGCAGCAGCCGATAAGCTAATTAATTAACTTGGTAATCCGCAGGCCGAGGAGAATGATCAAGTGCGGCGGAGGGCGATCAGCTCGGCTCTCGCTGTTGTAGTCTGCAGTCGTAGCGACTCGTGAGCGATGGTTCCGTCAGCAGGACGCATCTGCAGCTCCGACCCGATCTGATCGAGCAATGCTGCAGCTCTGCAGCGCGGCGGGCGTCCACGTGCGGCCTCGCCGGTCCGGGGCTCGCCGCGGCGGCCGGACCGACACCGGTGACGGAGCCGGCGACAGTGCACTGGCGCTAGCCTGGTCCGATGGGAATTGTTGTCTGGTTGGGTCTGGTCAGGACTATCGCATGGCGTGATCCGCTCCATCGTGAAGTGGTTAGGTTCATTTTGAGCCGGTGTGGTTTCGATCTGGTCTGGTCTAGTCTCTCCCGGTCCAGCCCTGGACCGGCTGCGGTCCGGTGCACCGACGCGGCGTCCGCAACGCGACAGCATGGACCGGCGGCCGCCGTCGTCCGCGGCCGGCTCTGCCAACGGCGGCGCTGGAGAGGTGGTCCGAACTCGACCTCCCCCGTGATCACTGAGAGACGGAGAGGGCAGGCGGGCGCTGAGAGACTGGCGTGGCTGGGCTCGGCTCGCTCGGATGGTGGGGCTCGGCGCTGGCGAATCGGCAGGCCTCTGGCGACGGTGGCCGTGCCACTGCTGGAGTATATCGGCAGGCCTCTGGCGACGGTGCCGTGTCCACTGCTGGAGTATATCGGCAGGCCTCTGGCGACGGTGCCGTGCCACTGCTGGAGTATATCGGCAGGCCTCTGGCGACGGTGCCGTGCCACTGCTGGAGTATATCGGCAGGGCCTCTGGCGACGGTGCCGTGCCACTGCTGGAGTATATCGGCAGGCCTCTGGCAACGGTGCCGTGCCACTGCTGGAGTATATCGGCAGGCCTCTGGCGACGGTGCCGTGCCACTGCTGGAGTATATCGGCAGGCCTCTGGCGACGGTGCCGTGTCACTGCTGGAGTATATCGGCAGGCCTCTGGCGACGGTGCCGTGCCACTGCTGGAGTATATCGGCAGGCCTCTGGCAACGGTGCCGTGCCACTGCTGGAGTATATCGGCAGGCCTCTGGCGACGGTGCCGTGCCACTGCTGGAGTATAATCGGCAGGCCTCTGGCGACGGTGCCGTGCCACGCTGGAGTATATCGGCAGGCCTCTGGCGACGGTGCCGTGCCACTGCTGGAGTATATCGGCAGGCCTCTGGCGACGGTGCCGTGCCACTGCTGGAGTATATCGGCAGGCCTCTGGCGACGGTGCCGTGCCACTGCTGGAGTATATCGGCAGGCCTCTGGCGACGGTGCCGTGCCACTGCTGGAGTATAGCGGCAAGGGCCTCTGGCGACGGTGCCGTGCCACTGCTGGAGTAATGTCGGCAGGCCTCTGGCGACGGTGCCGGGCCACTGCTGGGAGTATGTCGGCAAGTGCCTGCCCCTAGTCGACGGTGCCGTGCCCACTGCTGGAGTAAGAGGTATTCGGCAGGCCTTCTGGCAAACGGGCCGTGCCACTGCTGGAGTATATCGGCAGGGCCTCTCTGGCAACGGGTGCCGTGGCCACTGCTGGAGTATATCGGCAGGGCCCTCTTGGCAAGGGCGGTGGCCGTGCCCACTGACTGGAGTAATATCGGCCAGGCCTCTGGGCGGACGGTGCCGTGCCACATTAGCCTGGAGTATATCGGCAGGCCTCTGGCGACGGTGCCGTGCCACTGCTGGAGTATATCGGCAGGCCTCTGGCGACGGTGCCGTGCCACTGCTGGAGTATATCGGCGAGGCCTCTGGCAACGGTGCCGTGCCAACTGCTGAGTATATCGCAGGCCTCTGGCGACGGTGCCGTGCCACTGCTGGAGTATATCGGCAGGCCTCTGGCAACGGTGCCGTGCCACTGCTGGAGTATATCGGCAGGCCTCTGGCGACGGTGCCGTGCCACTGCTGGAGTATATCGGCAGGCCTCTGGCGACGGTGCCGTGCCACTGCTGGAGTATATCGGCAGGCCTCTGGCAACGGTGCCGTGCCACTGCTGGAGTATATCGGCAGGCCTCTGGCGACGGTGCCGTGCCACTGCTGGAATGTATCGGCGTGCCATCACTGGATACCCGATTATCAAGTGGTACAGGATAATGGTTAATCGTGTGAATGAATGACCCGATCTGTCAGCCGATAAATCAATCAAGGCGATGTAATCGAGACCGGTTAACGTGTATCAGTCAATCTTAACAACGCGTCATTTCACCTATGCTCGGCCTTTTACGTCGCCTGAATGTGGCGGCGCGGGCCAATTCTCGGCGCGCGTGACCCGCGTCTACTGCCCCCAGATGAGACGGATGAACCCGTGACGATCAGCGTGCGTGTGCCCGTGTGCCTCGTGCCGTACCTCGAGCGGCCGTCTCGAACGCTGACCGGCGCTCGTCCGTCGCGTCCCCAGCCGTGTGTGTGCCTGCCTCGTGCCGTACCTCGAGCGGCCGTCTCGGACGCTGACCAGCGCTCGTCCGTCGCGTCCCCAGCCGTGTGTGTGCCTGCCTCGTGCCGTACCTCGATCGGCCGTCTCGGACGCTGACCAGCGCTCGTCTGTCGCGTCCCCAGCCGGCGGCCGTTTCCAGGTGGACGAGCGTTCGGGTGTGGTGCGCACGCGCGGCGCCGAGCCCTTCCAGCTGGACATGGAGTACGTGCTGTACGTGAAGGCCGAGGACCAGAACGGCCGCGACGCGCTCGGCAAGTTCCAGGCAACCGAGGAGGAACGGCTCAGCATCGTGGGTGGCAAGCGGCAGCCGCAGTTCTACATGCCCGGCTACGAGGCCAAGATCTTCGAAAACCACCAGAAGGACACCAAGTTAGTGCCGCTGGCCGGAGCGCCGCGCGGGGTGTTCTGGGAGGAAATGTTTGTTTGTGTCCGCCGCTGGCGGGAGCATTCGGTGCTGAGGCTGCAAGATGGACACGATCTGCATGTTGGACACGATCTGACGCCAAGGTCACATGTCTGCACCGTAGGTCATGTCGAGATGGTGGGACGCAAACCGCTGTATCCGATGGGCGAAGGTCTTATTCATATGCATACCCCCAGACGGCCAGTGATTGCTCTTCCGGTAGCTGTAATGACCGGTGCAATTGCGCTATCATCGTTTTGCGTACAAGCCCGGCCGTGGCGCTTTGATTATTGTTCCTGTCGGAACGGTCGCGCCCGGTGTTTGCTGTTACAACACGCCGGGCGGCGGTTCATCATACTGGCGGCGTGTGGCCGACGCCGGGAGCGGCTGCAGGTCGCTCGCCGGGGCGTGGCCCAGATCACCGCGGCCGGCCGCGCCGCCTCATGATGTAAATCAGACCTGGCAGTTTTTGCCGGCTGCGGGTGGCGCGGGCGTCGCAGGAATCGGCGCCGGGGGCCGAAAAACGGCCCACCTATGCCTCGTGATTCTCCCCGCCGCTTTTTACGGCAGGCGCCGGCGATCCGGTGCGCTCCGGCGGCTTTTGATGGCGGTGGCGTCTGTTCCAGGCGGTCGGGGACTGAATAACGCCTCATTTGACCGGGTTGATTGCAGCCGGTGGGGTTTTTGCCGGGCGTGCGCGGCGAAGCTTGGGGCGCAGGCAGCCGGCGCTGCCCGGGCGCCGGCTGACCCAGTCTGGAGTGTATTCATCAGCGCGGCCGCCGTCACCGGTCGTGGCGCCGTGATCTACGGCGCCCGGCCGGGGTGGCCGAAGGTCGGCGGTGACGTGGCGCCGGTCGCCCCGCGGCGGTCACGTGACGCGACGCTCACCCCTCCGGCGCTGCCTGTCGCAGTGTCATCGCCGTCAAGGCCAAGTCGTTCGCCGACCGCGAGATTCGCTACACGCTGAAGGCGCAAGGCCTGGGCGCCGGCACGTTCAACATCGGCCCCACTTCCGGCATCGTCAAGCTGGCCAAGGAGCTGGACTTCGAGGACGTGCGGCAGCCGCACATCTACTCGCTGGTGGTGACGGCCACCGAGGACTCGGGCGGCTTCTCCACGAGCGTCGAGGTGAGAGAGGCCGCTGACGCTGTCGGCGCCGCTGCCGCTGCTGCTGCCTGCGCCGGGGCGACCGGGAAAAGCGGCGTGAAATGCCGGTCATTTTGATGCTGGGCGGATGGTGAATGGAAACTGACTTGCGCATATTGCGTGACGCACGTTATCCTGATGAACTTTCGAGGCTTTCGCAACTGTTCGCCGAAGTCAGCAGATAATGGACCAGGGTGACACTAACAGCATATTATTACGTCTGATGTTTTCATGCACGCCACAGGCAGGCTGTCGGAACGGAAGCAGCGCCGTCAACGTACACTGTCGGCGTTAGTGACACATACACCAGATCTCTCAGGTCAACGCTGCTCTTCGGCTGGCTGGGCTGTACCCACCCGCCGCCGCTGCTCTGGCGCCCACCTCCCCCGCTCCGGCCGGCCTGCCGCGGTCCCCATCCGCCGCTGCTCCTCTGGCGCCCACCTCCCTCGCTCCGACCGGCGTGCCGCGGTACCCATCCGCCGCTGCTCCTCTGGTGCCCACCTCTCCCGCTCCGTCCCGGCCTGCCGCGGTACCCATCCGCCGCTGCTCCTCTGGCGCCCACCTCCCTCGCTCCGGCCGGCGTGCCGCGGTACCCATCCGCCGCTGCTCCTCTGGTGCCCACCTCCCCCGCTCCGGCCCGGCCTGTCGCAGCATGCTCACCCCCTGACCTCCGCCTCCTCTCGCAGCTGACCATCAAGGTCATGGACGTCAACGACAACGCGCCGAAGTTCGAGCTGCCCGACTACCAGACGCACAACGTGCCGGAGGACATCCCGGTGGGCTCGGAGCTGCTGCGTGTCAAAGGCACGGACAGCGACAGCGGCACCAACGCCGACCTCTTCTACTCGGTCAGCGACGACCACTTCCGCGTCGACGACCAGGGCGCCATCTACAACAACCGCGTCCTGGACGCCGACAACAACAACGGCCTGTACCAGTTCCTGGTGACGGCCACCGACCGAGGTGTGTGCGGCGCCGCCGGCGACGGCAGCGTCGCTGGCGGACGCGTCGGCCGGCTGTAAACGGCTGGGACGCTGATGAGCAATGGTAGATGCCGCTGGCCAATGTCTGCCGTTGTTCAGGCGATGCTCGGTCGGTTTGTTTTTACCGGCAGCTCACTCGACGCTGCTGACCACGTTTTTACGCTCACGCGACACTTGTCATGTTCTAGCATCATAAGCTGGCTTTGTGTAGTAAGTTCGAAACTGGTTTGACCGTCGCCTGATCCGGTCTGAAATGAGTGTTCTGTGACGTATGGCAGAAAACGTGTTTGACATTTTTATCGTCATACCAGCCTCAGCCCACTTCCGCCGGCTCCCCATGCCAGGCGAGCCTCGCGTCCGAACCGTGCCCGCGGAGACGGCGCGGTCGCCGGACCCCACCTGCGCGCCTCGACCGGCCTGGTCCGGCCGACCGGCCGCCTGGCCGGCCGTCCCCACACTGTCCATTATTCACCGTTCGTCGGCCCGGCCGGCGGAACCGATCGGTGCCGCCGGAGCACGCGCGCCGCGACTCGTCCGGTCCAGCCCGGCCGCCGCCGCCGCCGCCGCCGCTGCCGTCGGCGGCGGCGATGACCGAGGTGTCGTCGATTGATCGGCGGGCGCGCGCGCCGCCGGCCGCGGGAGCGGTCCGCCCGGCGGCGGCGGCGGCGCGCACCGGGCGGACGCTGCCCGCCGCCACGCCGCAGGCCGGCCGGCTGCCGCCCGGGCCGGTTTAATTAGCGGCGGTCGGCGGGCCGATCGCGGGCGCCGATACTGCGCACGTGGCGCGGCGCTCGTTGGTGTTTAAACGCGAGATGTGATGTGGGAGTCAATGCGCCGGGGTGGGTCGAAATGAGCGGGTGGCGCTTGTTATGACGCAGAGGACGTTGTTATGCCCGTGACGTCCTTGTGGGTAAATTATTGAGGGTCATTGATCGAAGTCAGATCATTACCAGGGCAGTGAAACCATAATCGGCGACCGGCGGCGGTCTTTGACGTATTTGGATTTTGCAGCGCAAGGGGGTGGGGACGGCGCGCGGCACCAGTCAGGGCGGCGGGGATCGATGCAGTGTGGCGGGTGCGTGGGTGGCACGCAGTGCAAGGTAGCTCCCGACCTTCGCCGTAGAACATGGCCGTTTCGGACCGAAACACGGTTCTATTGATCTTTTCGTAAGCGAGCATTCCTGGGAGGCCCAGGCCCACCCGAGCTGTCTGTTCGGTAATGGCTGAGCTGGGACCGCGCCGCGCTGAGCATGTTTGCACTTGGTGTGGTCCAGACGGCCCGAGAACCCAGCGCTCCGCCGGGTACGGGTCCCGCACCCTCGTGGGAGCACTTGGCGCGGGAACCCAGCGGCCCCGCTTGGACCCAACGAGCCCGCCGGTCAGGCCAGCCCAGCCGCTGCCCTCTGACCGTCCGACCCGCTGTTGGCCCCCACCGCTGGTGACGTTCTCAACCGCTTACTAAACCGAGCTCCGCCCGCGTGCTTCGAGCCCAGCCCTCCGCCGGACTTGACGATCCCATTCCCCCCGCCAGATGCGAGCACTTGTCCTCTCCGCCGAACGTAACTCGCTGGCCCACCGTACCTTGCATCCCCCTCCAGCCGGGAGCGTCTCCGCTCTGCAGCGGGCGGCGCCCTCTCGCTACCCTGACGCCCGCCATGACACCCGCTCTGTCCGGCCGCGGCAGGTGAGCCGGCCAAGACGGGCACGGCCACGGTGCGCGTCTACACCAAGAACAAGAACGACGAGGAGCCGCGCTTCACACAGCAGGTGTACACGCCGAACGTGGACGAGAACGCCGGCCCAAACGCGCTGGTCACCACCGTGGTGGCGTCGGACAAGGACGGCGACCGCGTCAAGTACGGCTTCGCCAACGGCGCCAACACTTACGGCCAGTTCATGATCGAGGAGAACACGGGAGTCATCCGGCTGCGCAACGGCGCTATCGAGCTCGACCGCGACAAGTACGAGGTGAGCAACGGCGCTATCGAGCTCGACCGCGACAAGTACGAGGTGAGCAACGACGTTCGACCGCGACAGGCGTCAGATGGAGGGCGATGTTGTGATGTGAGGTGAGTAGCGAGACTGGAGGGGGAGGGGGAGGGGAGAGATTGCGGAGAGGAGCGAGTCTGGTGTGGAGAGCCGTCTGGCGTGAGAAGCGCAGGGCTGGCCCTGTGGTGAGGCTGGACCGCGCCGAGCACGCCCGTTGGCACCGGATGCGTGCCCTGGCCTGCCGGGGGGGGGGGGGGGGGGGGGGATGAGACGGCCGTGTTTGAGTCCAGCCCCTTCCCCCGCCCTCGGAAGCGTCCCACGGCAGCCGCGGCAGCCGCACGCTGCGACGGCCCGGCCATCGACCGAGCCTCGCCAGCCATAATACCTGCCGTGAGGCCGGCTCCGTCGGCCCCCTCCCCCCCCCTTCCCCCGCTTTAGTGTGCTCCGAGCCGCGTCCCGCCGGCCTCGTCTGGACCGACCCCGTCCCGCCGGCGGCGGCCGGCCGGCCCTCGTTTCGGGTCGCTGCCAGCGGTGCCCGGTTATGAACTGCCGCCGCCGTCGCGGACTCTTGCCGCTGCTCTGCGGGCGCGGCCGGGGACGCTGCACGACGGCGTCGCCGGTCGATGCGGCTGGGACACACGGGGAGTGGCGTTACGTGATCGCCGCAGCGGGCGCGCTGAAGCCCCGCGGCGCGGCGCCAGGCGGACCTGGCGGCGACGTGCAACACTGGATATGCTCACTGGATGAGGTGGGGGAGGGGAGGGGAGGGAGTGCAGCTGGAAGCCGGCACCTGACTAACTCAATTAAGGTTGAGCAACTTCGCAGATGGCACTGGGCGCAGCATTGGTGTGGGCCGGAAGGCGAGTGGACTGAGAACTGCGGCTTCCAAGGGCGCTCCTGCTGCCAGCACCGGCTTGTCGCAAACTAGCTTAACTGCAACACTGATTTACGCCAAAGTACATTTGTGTTACGGCTAAGCCAGTGTCACTCACCTGACCTGACGGAACCATACGTGCCCTGCCATACCCTGATCTGCCCTTATATGACATTATGTGACCTGCTATGACCTTATCTGACCTGATCTGACTTGAAGTGGTCTGACCTGACCTGACCTGACCTGTGGTATCCGTCAGGTGAACGTGACGGCCACGGACGACGGCTCGTGCTGCGAAGGTGGCGGACGCACCATCCACACCAGCACCGCCGTGGTGGTTGTCTTCATCACCGACGTCAACGACAACAAGCCCGTGTTCAAGGAGTGCAAGACGTACCGGCCGCGCGTCGAGGAGTCGGCCTCCAACGGACGGTGAGTGACGTTCGCGCCGCCGCCGCCGCCGCCGCCGCCACCCCCGCAGCGGCGAGAGCGCCGGCGACGTCACAGATCAGACATGGCCCTGCTGACCTTTGGAAACTCGGGCGGCGTGGGCTGCCTTGTCACTGCACGTCGTCATCTTGTCGGAGTCCAATGTCGGGACGGCCTCGCGTCTGTGACGTCGGCGTGGATTCTGCGACCTGCCGTCGGCGGCGTTGGCGGAATGGCGTCTCCCGCCGGGTCCCTGCTGCCGGCGGCCGCGGCGGGGAGGCGGCTGTAGATGGCGTCCTCCGACGGCTAACTGCCGTCGGCGGCGGGTGAGGGGGCGGTACGCCGCGGCGGCAGACACCACGTCGCCTTCTCCGTCCTCGGTCATCAGCAGTGTGCCGTGGAGCGCGCGCGCTGCCCGCGCAGTGTCTGCTCTTCAAGGATGTGCGATGTGTGTCGTTTTTTTTCGTGCGTGTCTGTAAAGGGTTTGAATTGTCCACACGTGTCGGCTGGGGGCTATTTGCCTGGGTCGGCTGCGCGCCCCGGAGAGGGCTTCCGCGACCGCTGCCTCGCACGCAAACTGTCGGTTCGAACCCGCGAGACTTGGCCCTTATGCGAGACCCTCCGTGCCAGGTTCGTGCTGGAAGTGAAAGCCACCGACGCCGACAAGGGTATCAACGGCCAGGTCAAGTACAGCATCGTGCAGCAGCCCAACCAGAAGGGCACCAAGTTCACCGTCGACGACGACACCGGCAAGATCTACACCAACAAGGTGGGACGGCTGACGTGCTGCGGGCGGGGGCTGGCAATGGACGTATGGGAAGGCGGCAGACGAAGGGTGTTGGTGTTGTGTTAGTATTCGGATTTGTTCAATGGACTAGGCTAAGCCACACGGTGAAAAAAATCGTTTTTGAGGAACATTTTATCGCTCCCGAAAGCGGAGTGGATGGCTGGGACGTATGGTGAGAACTGCTGACTCCGGGCGTCTGGAACCGATAAATCGCCTGGATTTGAACGCGCCGCTCGATGCGCGGCCGGCAGCCGGCCGCTGTCGGCGGCAGCCGTCGACCAATCAGCGCGACGACAGCCGGCCGACGCGGCCCCAACTCGCCGTCAGTCGCGCCGTCGTCGCCGACGGCCGGCGTCGGTCAGACTGACTGGCCGCATCGTCGGTGCCGGCGGCGGACCTTGCCCGGGGATCTTGCCGCAGCCCGGCAGCACTCCAAAATTCGTCCCGCTGGGTGTCGGGGATGTCAATGTGCACTTATGCTACCGGATGTATGGCTCCTCGGCGGCCTCCGCACTGACAGCATTTCGTCGGCTCCCCATCCGTTGCCCCTTGACCTCGAAGCGGCGTTTCGACCTGCCCACCCGATTTGCCGAGCCCGAGGCGGCCAGGCGCTGCTTTCTCGACCGTCCGGCTCCATCCGGATTGGTCGATCCTGAGCGAGGGGAGGAGCGACAGACTGCGAACGCTGAGCGTTGGGTGCCGGTCACCGGCCAGCTACCGGCTGCCGGTCAGCAATGGCGCGTCGGTGGAGGCGGCGTCGGTCCGCACTGCGCGCGGTCCGTGGCCCCGTGCCGCGCCTCGCGGCCGGGATTGATGCCTGTATTTAAGGGACGCGTTTCTGTGCAAGCGCTCCTTGACACCAGTATTCATGACTGTAGCATCCGACGCGCGCCAAATTGTTACCATGGGAGAAGATACGGGCCTGAGGCTCATTTGGTTTGAAACATGGCGCCGTTTGTCGGAATAACATCGCCTCTCCACGGACCCGCGCTAACTGCTGCCCCGTCCTGCCCCGTCCTGCCCCGTCCTGCCCCGCCCTGCCCCGCCCTGCCTCGCCCTGCCCTGCCGTGGCCTGAGCTGACCTGACCTGCTTACCTTACCTGACCCGAAGTGACGCGGCGTCCACACCCGCAGGTGTTTGACCGCGAGGGCGACGACGGCAAGTTCGTCTCCGTGACGGTGAAGGCGATGGACAAGGGCAAGCCATCGCTGGAGGGCGTCTGCAGCTTCACGGTCGAGATCCTAGACGTCAACGACAACCCGCCACTGTTCGATCGACAGGTGCGACGCCGGAGGGCATGGGTGCCGCTTAAGCGGAATAACTCCACTGAAAATGGTCACGGGTGATTAGGGAGACGCCATCACGGCACCCATCATTTGCCGTCTACATGGCAGATACTGGGTTCGTGGGTTAAACAAAAGTCGTGCAGTAAAGATGTATATTGCCGTCGTTGGATGCTGTTTTTCTTGGGGGGGGGGGGTCTGAGTGATGGGCAAGGGGGGAGTAGGTCTGAGTGATGAACAAAAGGGGGGGGGGGGCTGGGCGATGAACACCGCCGACGTGACCTCCAGGTGACGCACCTCACCGGCGGCCTGTCGCCTCGAGCCGTGTCGAGTGCCGCTGGTCGCTGGCCGAGTCGGGTCAGGCTGACGCACGCCGCTGTGTCACGCGACAGAAATACGTGGAGAACGTCAAGCAGGACACGCACATCGGCTTCAACATCCTACGCGTGTCGGCGTCGGACGAGGACGCCGACAACAACGGCGTCATCGTGTACAACCTGACGGCGCCCTACAACCCCAGCGACCTCGAGTACTTCTCCATCCAGCCCGACAGCGGCTGGATCACCCTGCAGAAACCGCTGGACGTAAGTGAAGCGGACGGCGGCGGGATGGGCCTCGGACGCTGGTGCGCCCAGGCGTCACCACGGCCCGGATGGGCCCCGCTTCCCCTTCCACGCTCCTTCCCAGCTCGCTGCTGACCTGTCCGTGCTCTTGTTTGACTATGCCCGAGTCCCTCCCTCTTTCCGCTCTCTTCGTTCTTGTCAGTGTCCAGAAACGGAAGCCTTGTAAGTTGAGGCAGCTTTCACACCTCACCGTTGTCGGTGTAGTTTCCAAGTTCCACCTCCGCGGTCCCCGTTGATCAAGTCTGGGACTCCTTTCCTGCTCTTATCCGTTGGCTTTTCTGGGGCAGAGCCATTGTCCCTCCCATCTCCAGTGGCATGTGTGCTATGTCATGTTTGAGGCGTACTGTTAACACAATGTCTGGTTGGTGTATTTGGTCCGATGCATAATGCGTAGTACACGCTAAGGCTTTGATAATCGGGTCGCCGGACCAGCCGTGGGTTTAACGACACAATTTCTGGTCCGTGCGCGTCTGGTGTTGTGAACGGTAACAGCCATTAATACGCGGTTCTGGGACAGTAACAGCCAGTAATGCACGGCTCTGGGGCGGTCCATCCCTCCGCGGCCGCTGAAGCCCGACACTCGCTAGCGTTCAGACGGCGGCCGCGGCCTTGTCTAGCCGGCACCACTCGGGTGACCTGAGCCGTCGGTGGCGGCGGGGGGTGGGCCGCCCCCGAGCGTGGCCGCCCGTCTGGACGCCGTAACCGTCGTTGTCGCCGCCGCCCGCCCCGGAGCGGCGCGTCGCCGCCGCCGGCGCGGCGGGACCCGTGGCGCCGCCCTGGCGGCCGGCATGGCATGGCATGCTTCGCCCATTTCGGCGCCGCTCGATCGTCGCGCGGCGCGCGCTCTTGCCTGCGCCTGGCTCGGTCGCTCGGCATCGGCCGACCGGGCGCCGGTCAGCTGGACTGGCTGGTTGATTGGTTGGCTGCCTGTCGGTGGTTGGCTGGTTGGTTGACGCGAGGCGCTGCTCCCCCCGGCCGGCGGCAGGGCTGCGTGAGTGCCGCGGCTCTGAGGCGCCCCCTGTAGGTACCGCACACGGATCCCGGCCGCACGTCCACCTCTGCTCCGCATGACGTCAGGAGCAGCGCCACAGCCGTCACAGAAGCGGCCGCGTGTATAGGAACCGCCGCTTGGTCGCTTTGGCTTGATGCATGGAGTGCTTGGCATGGGCTCGTGGTTTCGTTACTAACGCCGGGTATCACTTCTTTGATGGATACATGTACACTGTCGATGCGTATGGAGATGTTGGCTTGTAGTACTCATTAGGCTTTTCCGCTATGTCTCGATGTAGAAATGTGAACTGGTAGACGGCTATTTCACTTCTTTTTGCTAGCATAGATGATTTCCTCACTGTATGTGCACACCCTTCGGCACGTTTGCGATACCTATCCCATCTCCCATGTAGTGACGCTCCCTGGGTTGCGATCGTCGGAGAATTTCTGAAACCTGGTTTATTGGTCGCCATGCAACTTCAGAATGGGTTAGCGTAGATGATGCTCTTCAAAGAACTTTAAACACATTGAAGCTCCTTTCACGTGGCTTACAACTTAGATAAAGAAAGCCCCGCCTTCATTCCGATTGCGCCTTGAGGCTCCTGTATAGTTTTCGCTGTACTCGGCCTGCGATGAGCTGGTGCCCCTACGGGCGGAGATTCCAGCGTTGCATACCGCCCCCCCCCCGCGCTGAACATTGCTTGTTTCAACGTAAGCACCCTCCTGAGAATGTTACCAGCCCGACCGATCCTAGGTGGCTCGCTGGCGGTCCGAGTGCGGGGCGAGTGGGCCAGAGCACCGTAACGACTTTCAGCTTGTTTTCCAAATGGGCCATCAGAGAAGCCGGAATTACTGGGACCTTTTACGATTGCTCGCTGGCCAACTTTTGTCATTGGAACATGCCTCCAGCTGTCCGTCACTTTATGACCGGTTTATCAAAGCAGCTGGGTGTTTTCCTAAACGAGCAGAAACCTCAAATTCAGAAGAACCTCACCAACTGCTTCCACCTACTTGACTCGGAAAGAGCCCGTGCTGAGGCCAAAATTGCGCTCAAAACGGAAACTCCTGGCGAAAAGACGGATGTAAAGTGATTTGGATGAGTATGCCACCGCTTTCTGCTAGGTGCACAAAAGATCGTTCTACGGCACGCCCAATCCGTGTAAAGCCCAACCGTCGTCACGACAGTCGTTACGTCACAAATGGAATCTACCTGCTCGGCCTGAAAAGGGGCGTGGCCGGTCAACCCCGCCTCGGTCCGACAGCCGCCCCCTCCCCCCCGCCCCGCCTGTGTCTGCCGCATGTCCGTCAGCCGGTGTCTGTGTGCGCGAGAGCCGGCCGGTGTGCGCATGCGCGGCGGACTGACGCCGGGCCGCCTGCAGCGGAGTCAGCACAGGCTGCGCGTGACGGCCACCGACCGCGGCTTCCCGCCGCTCGCGTCCGAGGCCGAGGTGCAGCTGGACGTGGTCGACCGCACCAACAACGCGCCCGTCTGGCCCGAGGACGTGTTTGGACCGATCCACGTGCCCGAGAACGTGACGGCCGGCCAGCGGGTGTACACCGTGAGCGCCAGGTGGGTGGTGAGGGTGCCGGCGGCGGCGGGCTGCGGCGCGCCCGTCCACTAACGCGCCGCCGCCGCCCTGTGCGTGTCGTCCGGGCAGCGCGAGACGTACCGGCTGACGGCGACGGCCGAGGACCGCGGCTACCCGCCGCTCTCGCGCACCGTCGACGTCCAGATCGACGTGGTGGACCGGGCCAACAACCCGCCCAAGTGGGACCAGATCGTCTACGGGCCCATCTTCATCCCCGAGGACAAGCCGGTCGGCTCGAGGGTCGCGCTGGTCAAGGCCAGGTCGGGCTGAGCGAGTGACGCCGGCACGTGCATGCCCCGCAGCGGCGCACTAACGCACGCGCCGCCGCGCCGCATGTCACCGTGTGCACCCCGGCCACTGCGGCTGCTCGCTGGGATGGAGGAGCGAGGACACCGCGGCTCGGTCGGTGCCCGCGCCCTCGGTGTTGTCGGTGCTCAAAATTGGCCTGGCGGTAGTTTCGGTTTCGTGTGTTTGGGTCCCGGTCTGAAGGTACGCTGCTGCGAGTTGGCGGGCTTTGTTCGGTGTTTTTTCATGTCGGCGATATTTTTGTTTGTGCAATTTGGCGCATATCTTGTTTGAGTACAATGTCGCAGTGAACGTTTTGGGAATGCTCCCGGTCCCGCCAGTCCCGGAGACCGTCCCGTGACTGCCCCCGTTATTCGTCCTCTCGTGTTGTCGGAGCTAGACTCGGTCGGCTTTTCCCTGCGTTTTTCTCGGTGTGGCCTGCCCGCTGCAGTGCGTCGTGCCGCTCGGTCGGCCGGTGGGGCGGCAGCCTAGTGTCGACTCCGCCGGTGGTCGAGCCGCCCGTCTGTCCCGCGCCGACGCGATCGACAGTCGTCGCTCGTGTCGGCATCCGGACGGGGCGGTCGGTCGAGTCCGGCGATCGAGGGACCCGGTCTCACGACCCGTCTCAGACGCTCTCGCGGGACCGAGCGGCCGAGACGAGGCCGCCCGGTCCGCGGTACACGCTCTGACGCGGCGCCGGCCCTCACGACACGGCAGCACGCCGCCCCAGGCACGGCATGGGCCCGCCCGCCTCTGATATGACGCGCCCCGCGAGCGCACGCCTCCGATTCACAGGTGCACCTGTTGACGGCGCGTCTGCATGGTGTAGCTCGGCATCAGTGCATGAACAGAGGGCGACCCGACCGGCACCGCGCCTGCGTGCCGGACTCTTGCTCGTCCCACCTGCCCGCCTGGTGTTCTGTTGCCTGCCGGTGGTGTGACGTGCATTTTGCCAAGTGTTGGTGTTGCTGTTCGTTGTTGTAGAGTGGCAGATTTGAGTGCGATGCGCCCGCACGGGCTGCGCAGCTAAGAACGTACGTGCTGTCTGTATTCTCTCCTCCGCGTGGTGTGTTTCGACCAGTCATTTCGGCAGAACGCGGCCGTGTTCGCAAGGCGGCGCGTTCATGACCATGCTGCGCTGTCGCTTACGGTGCGTGCTGCGCGCGGGACCGCGCCGTCCGCTCCTCCCCGCTGACTCTGCCGCCGGCGCCGCCCTCAGCTCCGGCATCGCCAACAACCCGACCGTCTTCTACCAGCTGATCCGCGGCAGCACGGCCCAGACGAACAAGTACGACACGTTCTACCTGCAGGAGCGCTCGATGAACGGCGAGACGTTCGCTGACATTCAGGTCAACCAGCCGCTCGACTACGAGACCATCAAGGAGTACAACCTCACCATCCGCGTGGAGGTGAGCGGCCAGGGCGGCTGCGCCGCCGCACGGGGCGCCGCAATGCTGGGTCGGGATGGCAGCCGGATGACGTGGGTGGGGGATAAGGTCGCGGGCGTGACCCGGGTTTGCGGCTGGCGCTACGGCCAGGGTTGGTCGGATAGGCCGGCAGGGATCAGGCGTTCAAGGCATGGCATTGGCGCTCTGTTGGAGCTGGGGTTGACGAGCACGTGTCCGTTTCTTGTGTCCATTTGAGGAAGGCAACCCATTGCTTTGGACCGACCAGTTTGCCGTGAGCGACCGTCGTCTCCCGGGGATCAGTCGCCACGTCGTCGTCGTTGGCGGCGGCGGCTGCCCGCGGTGACTCGTCATCGGCGACGGTCGCCGTGATGGTCTCAGCGGCCGCCAGCCAGCTGTGGCCGCGGCGCGGCTGGTGCGGCCGGCCATAGCCGCTGCCGTGACCTGACCGTGCTGCTGTCGCCGCTGCCGTGACCTGACCGTGCCGGCTGTCGCCGCTGCCGTGACCTGACCGTGCCGCTGTCGCCGCTGCCGTGACCTGACCGTGCCGGCTGTCGCCGCTGCCGTGACCTGACCGTGCCCGTGCGTCGGCAGAACAACGGAGCGCAGCAGCTGGCATCTGAGGCCACCATCTACATCGTGCTGGACGACGTGAACGACGAGATCCCGCTGTTCACGGAGCGCGAGCAGGAGACGGTGCTGGAGGGCGAGCCGGCCGGCACCAAGGTCACCCAGGTCAACGCCATCGACAAGGACGGAACGTTCCCCAACAAACAGGTGGGAAGAAGGCGTGCCCACGACAGCTATTGCTGGGAGAGGGTGGTGACCATCTCTTTACCAACTGGCCTTTGACGTACCTAATCATTTTGATAATCTGACGCCTGTGGGGGCTCTGCTACTGTAATCTCAGCTAGGAGAGGGTCCCTACCATTACCATGCGACGGTTTCATCGTCGGCCACGCATTGCCAAACTCGATGGCGCGAAGTGCCAGCAGGGCCACGTCAGTGCCAGCAGGGCCACGTCAGTGCCAGCAGGGCCACGTCAGGGTCACGTCGGGAAGGCTCACGGCGAGCCGATCCTTGTCGCTTCATGTTCTCGACGCTGCGGTGATGTTCTCCGGCGACGGCTCCTGGTGAGGTGCCGCGGCGAGCGAGCGGTGTCGATGGCTCGGCGCGAGGCGAGCCGCCCGCCCGCCGAGCCCCGCTGACCTCCGCCGGTGATGTCCGGCGCGCAGGTCTACTACGCCATCATTGACTCGCCGCGCAACGAGGGCAAGGACTTCTTCGAGATCAACGAGCACACGGGCGAGGTGTTCACCAAGGTGACGTTCGACCGCGAGGAGAAGCAGGCGTACGCGCTGGAGGTGGCGGCCCGCGACGGCGCGCCCTCTTCGCGCCGCCACTCGGACGGCAAGCCTAACACAGGTTAGTCGGTCACTCGGCGCAGGTCAGAACACAGGTCAGTCGGTCAGTCGGCGCAGGTCAGAACACAGGTCAGTCGGTCAGTCGGCGCAGGTCAGAACACAGGTCAGTCGGTCAGCCGGCGCAGGCCAGAACACAGGTCAGTCGGTGGGGCGCGGCGGCCGTGCGCAGCGGGTCGGGACTGGGCTCCGTACTGGCACGCTAGCACACTGTGTGTGCGGCTGCCTACGGCGGGGCTGGCTGTCCCCACGTGTCGTGGCAGCTGACGAGTGGTAGCTGACAGGGTGGTTGTGTTTGAGGTCGGTGTTAGTCCGGTTGCCCGGCGGGAGCTGGGGGCGCGAGAGGTCGTCTCCACAGTGAGGTCAGGTGGCGGCTGTGTGGCAGGATGTGTTCACGATTAGCGGGATGTGTCAGTGGCCTGTGCCTGTGGGCGTAACGTGTCCGTGCCCATCTCCCGAAGCACCACTTGTGACGTGTCCGGACTGTGGAGCTGTTCCAGTGTGCCACAGAACAGACCCGGCCAACGCGGCGCGAGCCCCGCTGTGCTGACCCGGCTGAACCCTGCTGAGCTAACTGTGCTGACTGTACTGACCCGGCAGCGTTCTACCGAGCTGACTAGGCTGAGCCCACTGTGCTGACCCGTCTGAACCCTGCTGTGCTGACTTTGCTGACCGGGCAGCGTTCTACCGAGCTGACTAGGTTGAGCCCACTGCGCTGACCCGTCTGAGCCCTGCTGAGCTGACTGTGCCGACTGCGCTTACTTTGCTGACCGGCAGCATTCTACCGAGCTGACTCAGCCGAGCCCACTATGCTGACCCGTCTGAGCCCTGCCGAGCTGACTGTGCCGACTGTGCTGACCCGGCGGCGTCCTACCGAGCTGACTAGGCTGATCCCACTGTGCTGACCTGGCTGAACCCTGCTGAGCTGACTGTGCTGACCCGTCGCCCCGCAGTGACCAAGTTCATTCGGATCGGCATCTCGGACAAGAACGACAACCCGCCGTACTTCGACAAGCGGCTGTACGAGGCCGAGGTGGACGAGAACGAGGACATCCAGCACATCGTGCTCACCGTCGTCGCCAAGGACATAGACGAGTGTGAGTGGGGCGCGCTGCTCTGGCACGCGGCAGGCGAGCCGGCCGCGGCGCGCCCTCCCAGCGTCGGCAGATCCCGGCTGTCGGCTTCGTCTTGCTCCAGCTAGGAGATACAGTCCTCCACTCGCCGCTCTGTGCTGGCAGGATGGAGGAAAAATGTCAGCTCAGATGTGGCTCGTGACGTCAATGAATGAAATGAAGTCGGCAGTGAGGTAGCGCTCCCGTCCCCCGCCCCCCCCCCCCCCCCCCCCCGCCCGCTCCCACTGAGTTTCACCACAATAGCAAGTGCTACAACTGGAGCATCTTTTGCAGTGATTAAGCCTCAAATGTTTGCTTTTCTGACGACTTGCGAGTCGTCGACACCAACTGTTGACCCAAACAAGCCATCCCTCGCCCGCCCAGCACACCCCCTGGACGCCGCGCGACCGGCCGCTGTCGGCTCGAGCCTGGTGTGTGCTGCACCCGTGCGGCAGCGTTAACTCGCGCGCCCGTGCCGCAGCCTCGCGGATCCGGTACGAGCTGACGCGGGGCAACGTGGGCGGGGCGTTCGGCGTCAAGAACAGCACCGGCGCCATCTTCGTGGCCGGCCCGCTCGACTACGAGACCAGGAACCGGGTGAGGCGCGCGGAACGGCGCCTCGGGTCGCTCACGGCCCCGCCCGGCCCCGCCCGGGCAGGGGCGGGGAGGCTCCGCGCGGCGCCGGCGGCTGGAGAGTGCGGCATGCAGTCGCTTGGAGAGCCAGGCGTTGTGCCGGTGACTTCTCACGGTTACGTTGCGATCCGACTGTTCTCTTGTGGGATCTACGCACGGCGTCGGCAGTCAGCCTGCTTCATGCGAGCGTATGGCGCTATGCTTTCTTGGCTAATACGTAAGCGAACTCCAGCAAACTGCGACTTATTGTCTCGTTGTTTGTCAAACAGCCGGCTGCCGCAGAGCATTCTCACCCACCTGTCTTGTTTCCTTGCTGGTGGCGGATGAGAACCACTACGTGCTCGACCCGCGTGGACGACTCCCCCTACATAGTTCGCCTGCCAAGGCGCGCCTGCCAGCGCCGCATCGGCAGTGAACAGAGCGTCTGACGCGCCTTCCGCCCCGCCCGCAGTACGAGCTACGGCTGGTGGCGTCCGACAACCTGAACGAGAACTTCACGGACGTGGTGATCCACGTGCGGGACGTGAACGACAACCCGCCGCAGTTCGACAAGCCCGTGTATCAGGCGCAGATCACCGAGGAGGACGACCGCGGCCTGCCCAAGCTCATCCTGCAGGTGAGGCGGCGCCACCGGCGTCAGACGCGCGGGGACGGGGCGGTCAGTCGCCGTGGCGGTCAGACGCGGTGGAGGACGGGGCGGTTAGTCGCCGTGGGGATCAGACGCGGTGGAGGACGGGGCGGTCAGTCGCCGCGGGGGTCAGACGCTCGGAGGACGGGGCGGTCAGTCGCCGTGGGGGTCAGACGCTCGGAGGACAGGGCGGTCAGTCGCCGCGGGGGTCAGACGCTCGGAGGACCGGGCGGTCAGTCGCCGCGGGGATCAGACGCTCGGAGGACGGGGCGGTCAGTCGCCGCGGGGGTCAGACGCTCGGAGGACCGGGCGGTCAGTCGCCGCGGGGGTCAGACGCTCGGAGGACCGGGCGGTCAATCGCCGTGGGGATCAGACGCGGTGGAGGACGGGGCGGTCAGTCGCCGCGGGGGTCAGACGCTCGTAGGACGGGGCGGTCAGTCGCCGTGGGGATCAGACGCGGTGGAGGACGAGGCGGTCAGTCGCCGCGGGGGTCAGACGCTCGGAGGACCGGGCGGTCAGTCGCCGTGGGGATCATACGCGGTGGAGGACGGGGCGGTCAGTCGCCGTGGGGATCAGACGCGGTGGAGGACGGGGCGGTCAGTCGCCGTGGCGGTCAGACGCTCGTAGGACGGGGCGGTCAGTCGCCGTGGGGATCAGACGCGGTGGAGGACGGGGCGGTCAGTCGCCGTGGCGGTCAGACGCTCGTAGGACGGGGCGGTCAGTCGCCGTGGGGATCAGACGCGGTGGAGGACGGGGCGGTCAGTCGCCGTGGGGATCAGACGCGGTGGAGGACGGGGCGGTCAGTCGCCGTGGGGATCAGACGCGGTGGAGGACGGGGCGGTCAGTCGCCGTGGGGATCAGACGCGGTGGAGGACGGGGCGGTCAGTCGCCGTTAGGATCAGACGCGGCGGACGGAGGCTCGAGAGGGGTCGCCGCGACCTCGCGCGGGGCGTGTGCTGCGCGCGGCGCGGTCCCGCGCTGAGGGTCAGGGCAAATGGGAGCTTCACCGTTGAAGGTCCGGTGATCAGACCCGCTGACGCACGTAACGGTGACGGTCGGACCGGGCGCTTGTTTGTGTGCGATCTCAGCCGGCCGGCAGCGGCAATGTGTGTGCGTGTGCGTGTGCGTGTGTTTGCGTGTGCGTGTGCGTGTGCGTGTGTGTGTGTGTACGTGTGCGTGTGCCCGCCCCTCCCTGCGCGGTTCGGCTGACGGTACCCTCCCCCCCCCGCTCGTGCAGGTGACGGCGAAGGACAAGGACGTGGAGCGGCCTGCCGACATCGTCTACTTCCTGACGGGCCAGGGCATTGACCAGCACCACCCGCGCAACTCCATGTTCACCGTCAACAAGACGTCCGGCGAGATATTCGTCACGAAGGTGAGCGGGCGGGGCTGGGGACCGCGCCGAGGTGCTGACCTCGAGCGCGATGGTCGGCCGAGGGCGCGCCTGGATAGGCCCGGTCACGTGACCGAGACGGGGATGGTGTCCCCTGGCGCTCGCTGTTGTTCGTATGGTTCCATCGTTCCGTCGCAGTTATCTAGGCTGCCGCGACCTCACGCGGTGCTGTTGTGTTTGGTCACCGGGTTATTTGCTGTTTTCACCAAGCACTGGTCTTGCGTCACCGGTGCGCCAAATAGCCAAAGTATTCCGCTCGTTCCAAAGCTCCGAAAGTTTTCAAGCCCCCCTTCCCCCCTCCCGTTTTACGTTGTTCGCGCGGTTAGCTTTTGACCGTTCCCGCCTTCGCTGCGTCTCTGTGACCTGACCTGACCTGACCTGATCTGCGTCCGCAGCCGCTGGACCGGGACATGCCCAACGGCCGGCCCAAGTGGCGCTTCACCGTGTTCGCCCAGGACGAGGGCGGTGACGGGCTGGTGGGGTACGCCGAGGTCCAGGTCAACCTCAAGGACATCAACGACAACGCGCCCATCTTCCCCAAGGGCATCTACCGCGGCAACGTGACCGAGAACGGCACCAAAGGTCGGCACGTGCGACGGGCGCCGGGAGGGAGGAACGGGAGGGGCGGCGGGACTGGCGGGAGGCAGGAGCGGGAGGACGCGGGAGCGGCGAGACTGGGTGCGGTGCAGGATTTGCGTTGATAGTGGCTTCATGTCGGGGAGCGGATTCAGTGGAGTGGTTCAGCTCGTGGTGGAAAAGAGCGACGGACACTGCGATGATTCGTGGGCCGGCAATAGTCGGGGACTGTATGTGAGGAAACAGGTGCCGGAGGAGGCTCGTCTGCCTGCGAGGAGTCGGGGTCATGACGTGACCATGGGAGGGGGGGGGGGGGGTTCGAACCCTCCCCGCCCACCGTCCGGGTGTCGGAGAGCGTCTCCAAACCGCACCGCCTCCGTGTCACCGACAGAGATGATGGTGATGACCATGACGGCCGAGGACTACGACGATCCGGAGGAGGGCAGCAACGCCAAGCTAGCCTACAGCATCGAGAAGAACGTGGTGGACGAGTCGTTCGGCAAGCCGATCTTCGCCATCGAGCCGGACACGGGCGTGATTCGGACCAACGTGTGCTGTCTGGACCGCGAGAAGACGCCAGAGTACAGCATCCAGGTGGTGGCCATGGACGGAGGCGGCCTCAAGGGTGAGTGCGCCCGCTGGCCTGCGGAGCGCGGCGGCCGCGGCGCGAGCAGGTCCGGGGGCCGCGGAGTGGAGGGATAAGTGCGTGGGGAAGGCGAAGGAGGCCGCGGGGAGCGGCGCGCGCCGGAAGTTGATCTGTTTACAGGAATGTTTGGCGCGGGGGATTTAAGAGGTTATGCGCTCACCAATCGACCGTGTGGTCGATTGGTCGCGGACCGTGTGGACCTTGGGTCGCGGGTCGCTGCTGTGTCATTCTGCACGGATGGCCGTCTGCGGAGTGGGCCAGCGCGAGCCCAAGCCCCTGCGACTCTGCGCAGCCGACGGTCGCTGCTACGCAAGCGGCCGACCGTCGGCGGAGAGGACCGGCGTGAGCCCGAGCCCCTGCGGCTCGGCGCTGCCGACGGTCGCTGCTACGCAAGCGGCCGGCCGTCGGCGGAGAGGCCCAGCGCGAGCCCGAGCCCACCGCAGCTCGGCACTGCCAACAGCCGCTTGCGTGGGCGGCCGGCCGTCGCGAATCGTCGGCTGACCTTGACCTGCTCCCGTAGGCACGGGCACGGCGGTGATCCACGTGCGTGACATCAACGACATGCCGCCGCGGTTCAGCAAGTCGGTCTGGAACACGACCGTCGACGAGACGGACGGCGACGACCTGCCGGACAAGGCCATCCTCACCGTGACCGTGCTGGACGAGGACGAGACCAACAAGTTCCACTACCGGGTGAGCGCCAACGCCGTGCCGGTGCACCGCGCGTGGTGGGGGTCTGGGCTGTGGGGGATACGCTACGTTAACGCTAGGCCGTACTTCGTGGCTGCGGGCAGCGTAGAGAATACACCACTGGATGGGGCTGAGCCGTAGTGGATAGCGGGTGAGCACTACTGGTTTGTGGGATACTTTACGTTGGCGGGTGAATACACTACGGGTAGTGCACCGGGCGAGCCGTCGTGCGTGTGAACAACCGCGACATTACCAGCCTGCAGCCCGCTGCAACGATTACAATGTTCAGCCATCTCTGAATACATCTGGGTGTCGGAGAGGGCGCCCAGTCTCGTCGGGGGCCCTCTCTGGTGCCATACCGGCGCCAGTGGCGGGCTTGGGAGAGCCCGTGAACCCTGACGTCGGCGTAGGGCCGGCCGGGCCCTGACCTGTCGGCATCCGCCCGCCAGGTTCTGGAGAAGACCGGCTACGGTGCCGACAAGTTCACCATGGTCCGCAACAGCGACGACACGGGCTCCCTCAAGATCGTGCAGCCGCTCGACTACGAGAATGACAACGACCGCAGGGGCTTTACCTTCGAGATCCAGGTGCGATGGGGCTCCGGCCCGGCCGTCGGGCGCTGCTCCTTGCAGTGCCCTGTGACCGGTGGCGGGACGCCGGTTGAGTTTTGGGTGGTGGCGTGGCGACGGGGCTGGTCACCTGTGGTCGACGGGGCTGGTCACCTGCGGTCGGTTTCGTGCCGCGTTTTCCGCTCAAGGCTGTGTGTGTGAACCTGATTTGGTCGGTCGTCAGAGAACCGCCCAGCATCTGTGCCGGGAGGTGGGATCAGGTAAGCAATAAGAGGGTGTCAGAAGGGCTGGAGCAGCAGTCGTCTTCTCAGCACCAAGTGCCGAATGGCATGGGCAGTCCCCTAAAAACACTCAGCCGGCCGATGAGAAGCGGGGTGGGTCTGACACAGCGCCCGATGCGCCAGGTGAACGACAAGGGCGAGGACCAGGGCGACGCCAACCACGTGGCGCGCGCGACCGTGCACGTCAAACTGCGCGACATCAATGACAACCGGCCCATCTTCGACCGGCCCAACATTGAGGTAGGCGGAAGGCGGCCTTCTTCAGGGCGTGACGACTTCTGGCAGGTTGAGGCCCGGCGGCAGTCGTGGCCGAGTGGTTAAGGCGTTGGACTCGAAATCCAATGGGGTCTCCCCGCACAGGTTCGAATCCTGTCGGCTGCGAAACTTTATGTCCTCCGTCACTTCGGAGCTTTTTCCAGTTGTTCAGACGAGTTTGTTAGCGCACATCCACAGAACACAGTGGGCTTCTCAACGCATCCCACTCTGTTTAATGCTTACGCGTTCCTTTCTTTTTAATACTCACGCGTCCCTTGAGCCCTCTTCGTGAATCTGCTGATCACCCCACTGACTTGGTGTCCCCCCCCCCCCCGCTGTTCCATTTGCGTTCTGTCGGCTTGTTCGGTACTCTCGCTGCCGTCCGTGCATTATCGACTGACGTTCCCCCCACCCCCACCCCCACGCAGGTGCACGTCAAGGAGGACACCACCGTTGGCACGAGCTTGGAGACGTTCCACGCCACGGACCCCGACCAGGGCGGCCGCAGCAAGGTGTCGTACGCCATCGACCGCGAGTCGGACCGCAAGCGCCAGTTCACCATCAACGGCGCCGGCACCGTCTCCATCCAGGTGAGCCGCCTCGGCGGCCGCGGACTGGTGGTGTGGCGTGACCGGCGGTCGCGCCGCCGCCGGTTTGTTTGTGTCCCGGATGCTGCTGAGGCGGACAAATAGCCTGGCTCGTGGAGTCGCCATCTGAAAGGTCCTTTGTGCACCAATCGCTGCGAATCATCTCATAGGGCGTATTAGTAGCCACTGTGCCGTCGCTTTGCGTCTGAGAACCTTTGCACTACGGACTGTCCTCTGAGAACCTTTGCACAACGGACTGTCCTCTGAGAACCTTTGCACAACGGACTGTCATCTGAGAACCTTTGCACTACGGACTGTCCTCTGAGAACCTTTGCACTACGGACTGTCCTCTGAGAACCTTTGCACTACGGACTGTCCTCTGAGAACCTTCGCACTACGGACTATCCTTTGAGAACCTTTGCACTACGGACTGTCCTCTGAGAACCTTTGCATTACGGACTGTCCTCTGAGAACCTTTGCACTGCGCATTGTCCCATAACTGCCCACCAGCGCGCGTCCGCGCGCCCTGAGTTCCCCGCCACGGCGCCAGCCGCGCGGCGTCGCTGACCGCCGCGCCGCCGTTGCAGCGTGGCCTGGACCGCGAGGAGGTGCCGCGGCACCATGTCAAGATCCTGGCCATCGACGACGGCGCGCCGCCCAAGACAGCCACCGCCACACTCACCGTCATAGTGGACGACGTCAATGATAACGCGCCCACCTTCCTGGACGTAAGCCCGCCGGCGGAAGCCACGCGACGGTCGGGGGTGGGGTGGAGCGGCACGCGGGCAGAAGTCCCCGAGGCATTGTTCCTGTTCGGTTGGCTTGCCGATGGTGGAGCCCCGGGAGAGGAGGATTCGTTCTGTTATCCTTGATTGGTACTTACCTGGGTGTGTTGTTCATGCTGAATGTTCTGCGGTTTCGGAAGCGCTGGTAGGCATGCACCGCCCAAAGGGCTCCTGTCGGCGTCTTGGTTTGAGTGGGCAACGGCATAGCCAAAACCAGAATGTGTTGTTTACTGATTGCTTTAATAGTATTCTACTGTCATCACAATTTCCCTGGAATGTGGCCTTTTCCCTCCGTGGCAGAGGCATGGTTCTGTGTGAACACTAAGGCAGTATTGTGACCTGACGGCCAGCGCAGCTCATCCGAGCCGGCCGGCGGCGGCGGCGTGACCCGACGCTGACCCGTGTGACCGTGTGTGACCCCGTGTGACCGCGTGGGACCCCGTGGGACCGCGTGGGACCCCGTGGGACCCCGTGGGACCGCGTGGGACCCCGTGTGACCGCGTGTGACCGGCAGGACTACCGGCCCGTGCTGATGGAGAACGTGGCGCCGCGGGAGGTGGCCGAAATCATGGCGGCCGACGCCGACGACCGCAGCAGTCGCAACGGGCCGCCGTTTACGTTCAAGATGGACCCGCGCGCCGACGACATCATTCGCTCCGGCTTCCGCGTCGAGCACGACCCCAGTGAGTCGGCCCCCGGACTCGAGTCAGCCCCTCGACTCGAGTCAGTCCTCCAGGTCCGGCTTGAAACGCGGCTCCAGTGAGTCCGCGGCCTTAGCTTTGAAACGCGGTCCAGTGTACCAGCGTGAGACGCATGGCGCCGTGTTTCGGGACGCTGGTTTTCCTCGAAGGAGGTAAGTGGGCCTGGTATTCATTAAGCGCATCACCCGCCGGCGCCCGCCGTATTCTCTGCAGGTTGAGCGGCATGTTTCAGTCCCGGCTCCAACCGCGCTCCTGTGCGGTTCGCTGCCGCCCGGGCGCGGCCGGACGCGGCGAGACGGACCGGGTCCGTGTGCAGCGGGACTGGGCAAGACGGGCCGTGCCCGTGTGCAGCGGGGCTCGGCGAGACGGACCGGACCCGTGTGCAGCGGGGCTCGGCGAGACGGACCGGACCCGTGTGCAGCGGGGCTCGGCAAGACGGCCGGAGCTCGACCGACTGACAGTCGCCGCCTCTCTCCCGCAGCGGGCAACAACGGCGACGGCATGGCCGTAGTGCGCTCGCTCAAGTCCTTCGACCGCGAGGAGCGCGAGGAGTACCACGTGCCGATCGTGATCAGAGACGCCGGCGCGCCGCCGCTGTCCGGCACCTCAACCCTCACCGTCATCATCGGGGACGTCAACGACAACAAGATGTACCCCGGCAGCAAGGAGGTGTTCGTCTATAACTATAAGGTGAGTTGGTAGCCGGTGGGCTCGCGCTGCACGCCGGTGTCGCCGCTGACGCGTCGCTAGACGCGGTTGTAGTGCAGCGAGAGGCCATGTCTGGCACACTGGGAGTCATGACCGCATCACGATTGCTAACGGCCAAGCAGTGTCGGTGGCAGGGCAAACTTGTTACAACGTGTTACAACGTGCTACAACGTGTTGTTGCAACGTGAGCCCGGCAGCTTCGTGGGTGTCAGGGTGTGTCGATGCCCTCGCCGCTCCCCTGACGAAGGAGAGACGGGCCGTCCCTCTCCGCGCCGCCCTCGGACGCCCGCGGCGCGTCGCGTCTCGCCCGTCCCCGACCTCCGTCCGCCCTCTGACCCGGCGGCCGCCGCAGGGCATGAACCCGGACGTGGCCGTCGGCCGGGTGCACGTGACCGACAAGGACGACTGGGACCTGCCCGACAAGACGTTCTTCTGGGCCGGTGAAGAGCACCGCTCGTTCCGGCTGGACGAGGAGACGGGCATGATCACCATGCTGCGCGGCACACTCGAGGGACGCTACTTCCTGCGCTTCCACGTGTTCGACCGCAAGCACACGCAGCGTGACATTGACGTGAGTCGGCCGCCCGGCGAGGGCCGGCGTGTGGGCGTGTGTGGTGTGTGCGTGCGCCTTATTGGCTGAGATGCGAACGAGGGAGGGGCTTATCATCCGCATGGCCCACTATGCCTGTCAGTGTGTAAGAGACACAAATTGTGCTGATCAGACCAGACCACGAAAATCGTAGATTGTTAAGGGAGTACAGTGGCTGACAGCACTGCCCAATGGGATGACCTGGGTCGGTACGTGGAGCTCATCGCGAATTTGGTTAAGTTGCCGAACCCGGCGCCGCCTTCGAAGCGCGACCTTACCCGAGCGCTGACGCGGAGCGTGCCGAGTCTGCTCGGGCCTGTGGCCTGGCGCCAATCGGCGGTGGCGGCCGTCAGTGGGCCTGGCCGGCTGAGGGAGCCAGCTGCGGCGCCGGGCCTCAGCCCGTTCCAGCGCGCTGACAGCCGGTGCTGCCGCTCTGGCCTCTAAAGGGAGAGGGGGCGGCCGGCAGCGGCGGCAGGCGGCCGCCGCGCGCTGACAGCCGCTCGGCGCGCGCTGCTGTCCGCAGGCGAACGTGACGGTGGTGGTGCAGAACCTGCCGGAGGAGGCCGTGCTGAACTCGGGCTCGGTGCGCATCGCCGGCCTCTCCGACGAGGACTTCATCCGCATATTGGACGAACAGACGGGCACCGTCAAGAAGAGCCGCCTGGAGATGTTCAGAGAGGTGGGACAGGCGCGGCGCCGCGCGGGTCGGGCGCTGGATGGGCACCGACCGGCTTTGTCGTGGCGGGAGTTGCGCTAGTATGACGTCATCCTGAGCTCGCCAGCTCCTTTGGCGCCATTCAGCGCTCTGTCTGCCTATCACCCGCGCGCGGGCTTGCTGCCAGTGGTACGTCGACGGTTTCGGTGTTTTGAGCTGTATCTCATACTCGCGAGCATCCTTTGACCGGGTTGTACGAAGCCTGAACTGAACTGAAACGGTATATGAGCTGGTGACGCGGCCTGACGACCGCCGGCGTCACCTGGGGTGGCCGGTGTGCTGTCCGACTGCCCGACCTGACCTGACCTGGCCTGACCTGGCCCCGCCTCCCCGTCAGGTGGTGGCCGGTCTGGTGGGCACGGCGGTGGAGAACGTGGACGTGTTCTCGGTGCAGCTGAAGCGGGAGCGCCCGCCCATCATCGACGTCCGCTACTCGGCGCACGGCTCGCCCTACTACAAGGCGGTCATGCTCGACGGCATACTGTTCACCAACCGGCAGAAGGTGGGCTCCGGGGGACGCGCCGACCGGCCACGGGCAGAAGGTGGGCTACGGGGGACGCGCCGATCGGCCACGGGCAGAAGATGGGCTCCGGGGGACTCGCCGACCGGCCAAGGGCAGAAGGTGGGGCCGGCGCCGTCCGGCAGAAGGTGGGCTCCGGGGGACGCGCCGATCGGCCATGGGCAGAAGGTGGGCTCCGGGGAACGCGCCGGTCGGCCACGGGCAGGAGGTGGGGCCGGCGCCGTCGCCCAGGTCGTCACCGGTGGTGTGGGTGCTGCCTCGGACGGCGATCTGTGGCGAGGATCAGCTGGCGGAGCGTCGCGCCGACCAGGGGTGACGGCGTGAGCGCCGCGCCGATCAGGGGTGACGGCGTGAGCGCCGCGTCGACCAGGGGGACGGCGTGAGCGCCGCGCCAACCGGGGGTGACGGCGTGAGCGCCGCGCCGATCAGGGGTGACGGCGTGAGCGCCACGCCGACCAGGGGTGACGGCGTGAGCGCCGCGCCGACCAGGGGTGACGGCGTGAGCGCCGCGCCGATCAGGGGTGACGGCGTGAGCGCCGCACCGACCAGGGGTGACGGCGTGAGCGCCGCGCCGATCAGGGGTGACGGCGTGAGCGCCGCGCCGACCAGGGGGGACGGCGTGGGCGCCGCGTGACGACCCCGGCCGTCCTGTCGCGGCTCAGCCGTGGTGCGGCCGCTCCGCTGGTCGGCGTTCTCTGAGTGGCCGCTCCTGCCTCAGGTGGAGGAGGAGGTGGGCATCAACATCACCATGATTGGGATCGATGAGTGCCTCTACGAGAACGTCAACTGTGAGGGAAGCTGCACCAACAACCTCGTCATCTCCAGCGTACCGTACCTGATCAACGCCAACAAGACGTCGATGGTCGGCGTGCGCACGGAGGTCAGTCCGCGGAGCGAGGAGCTGCGTGGGCTGAACTAACTCCTTCAACTCGGATTTCCAAGCTGTTCCTCCACTCCTGAAAAACCCACGTGTTTACTCCGTTGTAGCTGTTTAGGTCGACGATGTGACGCATTCTTTTACATCCTAACCCTTGCACCTTCGCCAAATCCTCGATTCACCTCAGCGTGCTGTTGGGATGCGTGGTGTGATTCTAGCTTGTGCGAATGCGATGCCTCGAATGCGGTTATTTGCGGGCGGTATGTTCCGCGGCTGCGGTGGTCCGCTGAGCAGACGTTGGTGCCCCTCCAGACCACGTGCAGCTGCAGTCAGACGCCGTGCGATGTGCGACGGTGCGCCGTCGTGCCAGCGTTCTTGTGACTGGCCCTGTGCCTGCTGCCACGGCCCCCGGCCGGCCGTGCTGACCGGAGCCGGCGTGTCGCGCAGGTGGTGCCCGAGTGTACGTGCCAGGCGCGTACCCTCTGCAAAATACATGCTGTGCACAGAATGGGCCGTTTTATTTGGTGATTTAGGACGCAGAATTCGAATATTGAACTGAAAACATGTCATGTCATTCTTATGCAAGATGAGGCCACAATAGGTCACGAAAAGACATGCAAGGTAATATGAGGTCGTCCCAGGTCAATGACTTCTCTTTCCAGTGGCAGAGAGACTAAATGAACGAGTTCAATACGTGCAACCGCCTCCTTATCGCGCTTGTGAAGCCGATGACGCATAATTTCAGGTACCAACGTACCTGTTCTCCGCCTGCTACAAATACCTTGCAAAGCATCGAAGAAACTATGTACACTGAAGATAACAGCTATGCGATGTTGAGTACATGTAGATGTGCAATACACTATTTCTGATCACAGAAAAAACATTGTACTGGTCACATAGACCCGGTTAGTACTTTAATCTTTTATTCGGTTGGATAGTTATGAATCTGAACTAAGCTGAACCCAGATGACCTTAAGGTGAACCTAATATGGCACTTTTGTGTCTGGAATGCTTTTGCTCCACAGCTGCACCTGATAAAATAAACTTGGCCAGGAGCGCCTCGTGAAAAAGCATCTTACTTGTAGGCTACTGGAAGACCAATTTTGAGCGGTGACTTGATCTGACCTGACCCATGAGGGGGAACAGAAATGGCTGAAATTAACTTTCCACGGTTTCAATGGTTATTTACGTGTCTTCAACACTCGTCTTGACATGCTAACATGACTCTAAGGGCATCTATCGGAACGGCAGTTTTTAACTTTCGTGAGCTCTGGTGACATTACATCTACCCTAAGGTACAAATGTGGTATGTATTCTTCACGACCTGACGAGGCCTTCGAGACAGTATCTTTTCATACGACGTCTGGAAGTTTGAGATCTCAGGGTGAAGTCAACTTCCTCCGGGCCCAGCGCGATGTCTTAAACTCCCAGCCCTGCGCGGGTTGACTAATGCATCTCATGTGAGCTCGCGTCGCGTTTCACAGCAAACAACGGCTTCATCGTCAGGCGAAAAACACACACGTATAATGCAGACCATGATGGTTTAACACAAGAAAACATGAAAATATCACACGAGCACATGCATGGATGCACGACACATCACTTAATTATACAGATGCATTTCAGTTTATCATAATTTTTGATGAATGCGATGAGGTCATGTTATTTTGGCGCTGGACATTTATCAAAAATGCATTAAGGCTCTAAGATTGTCAAATCACGCGAAGAAAATTTCCTGTCCGGCATACTAAAATTTGACGTCGGAACTGGGGCGTCATATGTAAATGAAGGTTCTCATAGGGGAGAGCGGTCAGGTTTTGCAAGAAATGTTCTCATCCGGATAGATCTACCTAAATTTTGCTGAGAGTGGCTGTGCAAGTTCCAGAGTGTGGGATGCTGTACAGGAAGCCTCGCATGAGGCACAACAAAACCGCTATTCAGCAGTCAGTTGGCAGCATTTAGATACACTATCCTTATGTTTGAAGAAGTAGCCTTCTTAAACAGACTTGATCAGGATAACCTTAGTATATATCACCTCATAGAATTTCTATAAGAGGCTCATGAGCTCACGTTTGAGGCTTTCGGAATATGAGCCAAAGTACGGAAGAACAAAATATGTCTTGACCTTCGCAACATCGAAGCGCCGGGAAGAGGAAAAACGCCTAGAATCGAGGAACCTGAAAATAAATAAATGGGTGACGCTCAACAGGAAACTGCTCCCTGTAAATTACTGTTTGCTCATTTGTAGGTCCTCTGACTATTTTGGTGAATTCCCTCTTAGAAGTTTGCTCTTCAAATACTACCAATCGACTGTAGTATACGAGTTAAGCTGTGCTTCGTGCGGGGTATCCCACATAGCATCCTGCACTCCGGAACTTGCGCAGCTGCACTCAGCAACATTACGGCAAATCTATCCGAACGGGAACATTTATTGCAAAACCTAACACCTCACCAAACGAGAACATTTATTTACGCGTGATACTCCAGCTGTAGCTTCCAATTTTTGCATCTTGGGTAGAACAGATTCCTCGCTTGACTTGAGAATCTTGGAGTCCGTACATATTTTTAAGAAACGCCCGGCACTAAATAACGTGGCATTATCATGTACATTATATAGTGTGATAAAATGAAATACACCTGATGATTGAAATACACCTGAGTGGGTCGTGTGCCAACGCCTGTGCTTGTGTGGTATCCTCAGTTCGTTTGTGCCGTGTGCGTGTGTTAAACAACCATGGCGTATGCTTTACGTGTGTGTGTGTGTGTGTGTGTGTGTGTGTGTGTGTGTGTGTGTGTGTGTGTGTGTGTGTGTGTGTGTGTGTGTGTGTGTGTGTGTGTGTGTGTGTGTGTGTGTGTGTGTGTGTGTGTGTGTGTGTGTGTGTGTGTGTGTGTGTGTGTGTGTGTGTGTGTGTGTGTGTGTGTGTGTGTGTGTGTGTGTGTGTGTGTGTGTGTGTTTGTGTGTGTGTTTCTGCCTGACGGTGCAGCCGTTGCTAGCGTTGAAACGCCTTGCAAGCTGATAATACATATAGTCCCATTACAGGTTATATCAACTCGTCTTTTCGGATTATGTCGATGGATGTCGTGCAATGATGGTAGCTGCAAACGCGATATGGAAGAACGCAAGTCACGCGTCTGCTGAATAATCATTGCATTATTGTGTTCCTAACAATTGTCTGCGTGCGAGCGTGCGTTGCGCGTGTATGTGTGCGTGCGGGCGAGCGTGCATGCGCGCACGCAAGCGTCGTGCGTGCGTTTCTGCAGTCTGTTGTCACCCTTAGGTGGTATATTTCCCATTGCCAGGAACTCATCGATTACACAGGCATAGCAGCAAAGACAGGTACACACAAAAGGACACCGCGACATGGCGAAACCTTACGGTTAGAATTGCAGCTGGCCTTAAGAGCGATGAATGACACTAGAGAGTACCAGTCACGGTTAATACACATAGATGAAGCTCCCAGCTGTGAACACCGTGCCACGATAACACAATGATCCACCAAAGCGACGGTCTTTGGCCATTTGCCGTGCAGCCGGTCCAATGCGGTCGCTTCTAGTCATCGTTGCATCCGGCTGTCGTCCGATCAGGCAGCTAGCGTCTCCCGGGGCCAACAAAGATGCAGTAGGACTTCCACGGTTTGGCCTGAGTCATGAGCGCGCACACGCTGAACCACGGGCAGACGGGGCTGCACGGCGGCAGGCAGGTGTTGCCCAGGTAACTCGGACAACACCTCCAGGTGCCGTTGTGATGGCCGAGGTTGCAGTCGCAGTCGGTGCAGCACTGGATTTTCGTGGGAGAAAATGAGAATTTGTGGGTGGGACACTCGCCTGGCCTGCGAAGGCCTGAAACAGGCAGCCATCAGAGATCGGTATTAACGAGAGCAATAACGTGAACCAGATTCAGAGGACGCGAACATCGACGAATACATCGCGTGCTGCGTGACCTTGTCTTGGATGCGTCGGAGCAGCGCACCTGGCTAAAATTAAGAATGCTGTGCTTCAAATGATCCACAAGCGACAGCTGCATGCTCTTGGCAGGATGATGTATGGAAACTTCGTTGTGAGATATCCTGAAGGCATGGTTTACGAAAGGTATGATACAGAAAAACGTTGGACGAGATGGAGTGCTATTTCGACCTGCGTTAATTGTGAGAAAGTTGACCTCCATACCTTTGGTCACGAATAAGTTAGTCACAGAACTACACTTTGTCGATACTATGGAGGTTAACGGATCCAAAATATCCGATCTGGTCTCCTGAGGCCAGTCTGTGGTCCATCTGGGGTCTGGAAGACCGCATGCTAGGTCGGTTTCCAGAGGTCGGCATCCAGTCTAGCTTATCCTTAGTGCTTGGAAAAAAGACGCATATAAATGGCATAAGAAGCCAAAACAGACTTTTCCAAAGCAGCTGGCTTACAAGACCATCACAGGTCATTGACAAGCTTACTTCTGAAAGGTTTCTAACCAATCAAAAATTATCTTTGTGCACCTAAACTATCATTATATACGTAGATCGTGCCGGACGCCGGACGCTGATGATGGACAGATCACGTGCAGTTAACGCATTGACATCCGCACAAGACTTCGCAACGTTTTTTTTTCCACGCCGGCGTGACCAGAGCCGTCATTTAATATTAATTCGGCGCTGACCCCTCCCGAAATGCCGACTTGCGTACTTTCCCTATTCCAGTGTTTCTCCGAACCCTGAGAATCTACGAAATAGTTGCAAAAATCAATTATAACATCAAAGATACAAATTAAAGTGGTCGAAGTCCGGGAAGAAATCAAGTTTAGAGGAAGGCAAGGCCAACTTTTTCGGCTGAGCCCCCAACAGATTTTGGAAGCGACACCCCTGGTCGTGATGTTAAGAACGTTACATTAGGCTGGCAGCCACCTCACATGACTACAATTTCAACGCAACTGCAATTTTGGGAGAAAAGTGTAGCTATGACCTAAATGAATGTATGAAGACAAAGTATAAATGTGAATGCCAACCAAATAGGTGGGATTTCCAGCAAATCTTGACATTGAAGAGAAAGTGATTTGGACATACAGAACACGAAATTGGAGCGTGACCAGCGATGAATGGACTTATATTTCTGACTTACAAATTTTTCCAAACACGGCAAGGCTGATGACCACAACTCCCAGGAGCACGGCCATGGACTTCATATTGAATGATGTGCCTCACCACCGTGCCCACCCCGTTTTATAGCCTGCCTGTGCGGACAGACCACACCGATGATTCAGGCCAGCTGTCGTGTTCCTTTGACTCAGGCGTGACCGTGTTGTGATATGCAAAGGTCAGGGTGATGTCATGCCGGAACAAAGCGCCTGTCGGTGCACTCGTTTCACAGGACAGTTTAAATGTCAGGGCCGATCAATGGCTTCCTATTATTATCATTATATATATATATATATATATATATATATATATATATATATATATATATATATGCATACTTTGTGTTTACAAGTATATATACGTATATATGTGTGTGTTTTTCTTTCTCTCGCTCTCTTTATCAGCAGCATTATGAGTATAAAAAATTGCTTTTCATGATGGCACGTGCGACAGAAAACTGTTATGTAGTTAACACACTGAAACATTCAGCAGTGAGAGGTCTATCGCATGATCATCTATGACAGCTGAAACGCTAGGTCCATGGAACGTATTGGACGCATGGACGGCGAAAACATGGCCATGTAAGTGATGCCCTTCGCATGCTCAAGTGACAGCCTGCCGTCCACTTCTGACGCACCATACGCTCCGCTTGCTGAAAGAATTATGACAGCCGGAGAGCTAAAGCCCTAGCTTAACAGTTAACAACACGGGGCCAGGAGAGAACGTGGCGCAAGGCGGGACACAAACCCGTCTACCTCGAAATGACACGGAGCCGGGTGGACGGCGATTCAGGTATCGTTCTGTAGCTGCATTTAATCATTAACATCGATTGCCTCCTGAAATTAGAGGTTGTCCAATGCGGTCTTGCATGAACGGTTCAGGCGTGAATGGCATTTCAAAGGCCTACAGCAATGTGTCAGCAACACCTATGTAGTGAAAACACCGACTCTTATCCGCCAGTGCAAGGTGCATATTTGTTTCACCACGCTGAGTGTACTGAGCGTTTTAAAGGCGTGTTTTTCCTATGAGCCCCTCCATGATGCCAGCTCGAGCTCAGAATAGACACGACATGGGTGTTGTGAGTGCACAATGCAATACTACAGCATCAGATATCATGCAATACAATTGTAAGATAATGCTTTTTTACCACGATTTCGCGTCTTCCATCTGATGGTTACGAACAATATATACAATGCAAGCCCTCTGAAGTAAAGCATGGGAGGGGGGAGGGGTGGCATTAGCCGATTTGGGCTATTTCCTTCCAATCAACATCCGTGGAGCCAATATTGAGTGTTCAAAAAGCTGGGTGTGACCAGCGGTGTAGCTTCCTTTTCAGTTGGGGAGGGGGGCTCAGCCCGCTTCCCAAATTTGGGAAGAAAGTGGGCCAAATCCGCGGGGACTTCGCTGTTTTTTGGCATAAATTGGGTAGGTTGGGCCATTTTTCACTGTTCAGACCCCTCTCAACTCATTTTGTGGAACTATGTCACTGGGTATGTTGCCTTCACAGGCCCCCTGGTTCTTGCGCCCGTGGCGGAGAAGATAACGTTTTAAAATTGAAGGACACGGGTTGAAAACGGGCCCCGGTCTCGATCGCCGTGTGTCGCAGCGGCACGGAATAGATTCTGACCGAGGAAGAACGGAGAAGTGTATCGACAATAGTTTGTGCCGATTGTCTTTGAGGGCTGTAGCCCCGGTGTGGATGACGCCCGGTAATGCGGGCGGTCGGCCTACCCGGATCCCTGCGGGTCGCTGCTGACCCCTGCCGGTCACGTGGGCACCGCCGCCGGCTGTCAGGTCGATGGTTGGGGTCGCCGGCCGCCTGACCGACCGGGACTGGTGCCCGGTGCGCGGCTGGACGTGGAAGTCCTCGCCCGCCCGCCCGTGCTTATTCTATCTTTTCAAAGCGCATGGTCTATGTCAAAATCGAGCTGTCAGAGATCCGCAACTGGCGCCATCGGTAGTTGCTGTACCTGTTTAAATTAATGCAGCGCAGCGGCATGAGGACGTCGAGTGATGCGGAGTATACACAGACGGCCGTGGCACTGGCGCAAGTGCGGCCGGCGGCCGGCAGCCTCCCGGCTCGGAAAGACGACCAAGAATGTCCTTCCTGAGCCGCCGTCGAGTATTGGCACATTCGCCAGAGACTGCCGGTGGACAATGGGCTGGTAGCGTGCGGCTTCCGACCCGTTATCCCGCAGACCCTTCGTCGAGCTGTGCTCGCCGCTCTGGACGACGGCCAACTGGAGAAGGAAAGGATTACGAGCAGAGCACGCCAGATGGCATGCTGGCGAGGGCTGGCCGTGGGCACGGAGAGCGTGACTAGAAGCTGTTAACTCTACCAGCTGGAATTCCCCTCCCAGCAGAGAAAACTATCAGCCAGCTGAGAGACCATTCCCGTAACCCGACCTAGGCGTTGCAGATCACGCTGGGCGGATGTGCCTGATCGACGTGCATGGTTCCCTCTGATGATGTTTTGCCAAGTCGCTGGGAAACATCGCGCGTGCACTTATCTGATCTAGGTGATGAAGTATGTTGTCAAGTTGGTGTACCTGAAGCGATCTTGTCTGACGGAGGTCCCCAGCTCAAGCCCGACACGTTCTGCCGTTCCGTCGTCCTTGGGGTGTCGTGCATTGTGTGCTGTCGTCACCTTACCACCAGTCCAACGGAAGGGCCGAGTCAGCCGTCGTCAAGGCCAACAAGAAGTTGATTCAGTGTTGTTGGGATTCCCAAAGGAATCTGCTAGACGAGGAGCGGTGGATCAGGGGCACCTTACAACACCGATACACCCCTCAAGGCGGCCGCTCACCGGCGCAGATCGTGTTCGGCCGGCCGGTGCGAGACCTGATTCGGACCCACCGGAGGAGTGTTACCCCCCCCCCCCCCCCCCCCTCCCAGGTGGCAGCTCGCTGCGGACGTCGCAGAGGCACGGCTGACCCAGCGGGTAGGAGAAGGCGGACGACACGTGCAACTGCCGAGCACGGCACCTGGCGCCGCCAATTGTCGGAAATCTGGCGGCCATTCAAAACGATCGAGCTGGCGGCTGGAACCGACATGGTGTCGTGTGTGAAGGCGGCCCACACCGCCGGTACTACATCCGTCTGTCCAACGGACACGTGTAGACGGGTCACCGCCAACACCGGCGGCGTCGATATGGGGATGTTGCGTCAGTGTGGTGCTGCCGCGGGGCCGGCTTCTGTCCGCGAGGACCCCCAGTGTGGTAGCGGTTCCTGTTGGCGTGCCGCTGCGCCGATCACCATGGATTTGCCGGCGGCCCCGGAGGCTGATCAAAGAAATGGATTAACTGGGAAAAGCTGGTTTGTGGGGCAGAGGTGTGGATGACATCCAGCAAGGCGGCCGGCCGGCTTGCCCGAGTCGCTGCGGGCCGCTGCTGACCTCGACCGGTCACTTGGGCACCGACGCGCTGTTAGGCCGACGACTGGGGTCGCTGGCCCGCCAGCGCGGACTGGTGCTTGACGCGCGGCTGGACGCCGACCTTCGTCGGCCTGTCAGTATGAAATATACATTTTTTAGAGAGCATGGCTTATGCGTCGTCAGAGATCGCAGTGGCATATCGAAAACAATTTGTGTGGATTGCCTTTGGCTGTGGCCCCGGCTTCGGAAATTTTGCAAAAGCGAACATCATCGCCCATTGCCCAGGCTGCAAAGATGAAAAAAGTTCGAACAAAAATTAGGATAAGGCGAAATTTATTTGTTTGCCCATCTTGTATTCAGATCTATCGGGTAAATGCATAAACTTTCTCACAATATGTACTGTACTAATATTGCGCGTCACACTTAGATTTCGTATCGGAATGACATATTTCGGCAGCTTTGTTGATAGTGTCATTTGGGGCTTTACGACGCACCCAGCTGCTGATGCTATATGGCGTCGCCTGCCTCTCACCTGGGCAGGAAGAGCGGGCACCGCGATATGCGTTGATGGTGTTATTAGGGCTTTACGACGCACCCAGCTGCTGATGCTATATGGCACCGCTTGCCTCTCGCCCTGGCAGGAAGGGCGAGCACCGCAGGAAATCGGACCCCGTACCTCTGGTTCCCCAGACGCAGAGCTGTGCTGATCAATCAACGATGCGCGTCATATTTTGCCGCTGTCTCACCTTGCTGCGTCAGCACTGTCTCGTCAAGATATAAACAAGAAACGCCGTCGCACGGTGCAGCCGGTGTAAGGTTATAGTCATTCCATTTCAGGTGTCGGCAGGTGCAATTCAACTGTCTTGGGATTTTGATCAGTTTTGTGGGGTCTAGAGAAGCTGTTTAATATAGCCAGTTGTACTCTGCTTAAGGGGTATTGATTTCAAGCATACCCCATTAATTGATGCTTGCTGATCCAATTTGTTTGGCAAACTTACAACCCTGAGGTGTAGGTGTACTTTCCTACCTAACGTTAGAAAAAATCATTGCACACCATTCGTCGTGTTTAAGGCGGCACAAATCTTAAATAATCTCAGAACAGGTAGAATCATGCTCCTACCTTCGAATTTCAATAACTTCGATGGCGGTCTCCCGAGCGCCGCGCGCACCGCACCGTCTGGACTCCCCAGCGCCGTTTCTGCGTTGCCGTTGCGTAAATACAATATTTCTGCTTACCAAGAACTCTACAAAATGTACGGGACCAAGGTAAACCATTCGTCGTGCTTAAGGCGGAACATATCGTAAATAATTTCAAAGCAGATAGAATTATGCTCCTACCCCCGAATTTTAATAAATACGATAGCGAGTTCCCGAGCGCCGCACGCACCGCACCGCACCGCCTCGACTCCCATGCGCCGTTTCTGCGTTGTTGCGAGAGCACAATATTTCTGCTTATCAAGGAACATAAACATGTACGAGAGCAAGGTAACAATAATAAAGGAACCAAAAGCGTTTCTACACGACGAATGGTTTACTTAGGTCCCGTACATTTTGTAGAGCTCTTGGTAAGCAGAAATATTGTATTTACGCAACGGCAACGCAGAAACGGCGCTGGGGAGTCCAGGCGGTGCGGTGCGCGCGGCGTTCGGGGGCTCGCCATCCAAGTTATTGAAATTCGAAGGTAGGAGCATGATTCTACCTGTTTTGAGATGATTTACGATATGTGGCTTTTTTTTACTTGGGTACCTGTATTGCCGACGGTGGGGAGAGAGCTACGCTGGCTGCAGGGTTCCTGTACTGCCATGATGGAGAAATGCTGTTAGGTATCAGCCGACGTAGTGGCGTCACTGAAAATGGGTTTGCATCGATCTGGGTTCTTTTGGGCCGACTGAAGGCTACAAGGCTTTTGCTAGCGATATGATGTCACTGGTATTCGACTGGATATGTGACGTCACTGGTTGTGAGGCTTTAGGGCTCTTTTGGGTGCAATGAATGCCGTAAAGCATCACCTGACGATATGTCGTCGCTGGTATTCAATGAAACATCAGGCGCAACGGGCCTTATTCCATCTTTACCTTTCGTACCTGTCTGCTGCAAGCATTTGCGTGCCGAATAAAAGCTTGACCGAATCACCTGAATGTGTGACGTCACCAATCTTGACGTCACTTGATACGAGTGCACTTAGGCCCCACGGCCGCGGTGTATCATGTTCCGTGAAATATCACTGGGTATCGTGACGTCAGTGATTTTCGACTAAATATTGGTCGCAACAGGTCAAGGTTCATTTTTAGCTTCATACCTGTCTACTGCAAGCACTGGCGTGATGAATAAAAGCTACCAAATCACGTGAGTGTGTGACGTCACTGGTCATGCATTTTTATGGATCTTTGGGGGCCAACTGAGGGCCGTAAAGCATAGCCTAATGATGTGACGTCACTGGCATTCGACTGCGTGTGATGTCACTTGTGATCAGATTTTACGGCCTCTTTTGGGCCGACGAAAGGTCATACTACATTAACTGAAGATGCGCCGTCACTGGTATCCGAATACAATTCAGGCGGCCATGGCCATGCTCCATCTTTACCTTTGGTACCTGTCCATTGCAAGTATTTGAATGCTGAAGGAAGGGTCTGCCGAATTACCTGAGTGTGTAACGTCACTAACCATTAATTTGTATAGACTGTTTTGAACCCACTGTAAGCCATACCACATCAGCTGACCATATGACGTCACCGGTTTTCGTCTAGGTGTCATGCGCAACAGGCCATGCTCTATCTTTGCCTTTCGTACCTGTTTACTGCAAGCATTCGCGTGCTATATCAAGGTGATGCTGAACCATCTGAGTGCGTGACGTCACTGGTCATGAGTTTATACAGGTTCATTTGGGCAGCCCAATGCAACAAAGCATCATATCCTGTAAAGCATCGCGGGATGATATGACGTCACTGGTATTCGACACAACATCAGGCGCAACAGGCCATGTTCCATCTTTACCTTTCGTACCTGTCTACTGCAAGCATTCGCGTGTTATATCACGTCATTGGTTAAGAGTTCTTACGGGCTCTTTTCAACCCCCTATATGGTATAATGCTTCAGTTGACGATATGATGTCACTGGTGTTCGACTTAGCATCAGGCACAACATGTCATGTTCCATCTTTGCCTTTCGCACCTGTTAAAGTATTGGCGAGCCTAATGATGGCTCTGCCGAATCATCTGAGTCCGTCATCATGAGTTTTTACAGGCTATTGTTGGCCGGGAAAGCCATTAGGCATCATCTAACGATATGTCGTCACTGGTAATCCACTAAGTGTGTGACGCCATTGGTCATGAGTTTTCCCGCGCCTTTTTGGGCCGACTTAAGGCCATTAGGCATCAGGTAACGATATGACGTCACTGGTATTCAATTAAGCATCAGATACAATATGTCATGTTTCATCTTTACCTTCCGCACCTATCTACTGCAAGTATTCGCGCGCCACATAAAGGCTCTGCCCAATCACCTGAGCGTGTGGTGTGACTGGTTATGAGTTTACGCGGGTTTACTCGGGCTGACTGAAGGACATCAAGCATCATCTGGCGATGTGACGTCACTGGTATTCAACTTAACACCAGGCGCGACAGGCCATGTTCGTCTTTACCTTTCGTACCTGTCTATTGTAAGCATTGACATGCTTAAGGAAAGCTCTGTGAAATCTCCTGAGTGTGTAATGTCACTGGTCATGAGTTCTTTACGGGCTGCTTTTTTGTACCTATAGGGTACAAGACATCAGTTGACGATATGACATCACTGGTATTTGACTTAATCTCAGGCGCAACAGGTCATGTTCCATCTTTGCCTTTCGCACCTCTATACTGCAAGTATTCGCGCGCTACATAAAGGCTCTGCCGAATCACCTGAGCATGTGGTGTAACTGGTCATGAGTTTACGCGGGCTTACTCGGGCTGACTGAAGGACATCAAGCATCACCTGACCATATGACGTCACTGATATTCGGGCTGTGGCCCAGACTTATGGCCGCTAGGCGGCGCCCTTGATTATTATTTAGCCATCAGGGCATTCCGGACCGTAGCTGCTCAGGGGCGCATCCTGTGATGTCGGGCGGAATAGCTTTGCATATACGTCGGTTTGTGGGCTGGGATCACCTTTGTTTTGTTTTTACGTTTGTTCAAAATTTTAGGTCGTTGAAACAGCCCGTTGCGTTTGAAGTTGTTACTTAATGGTGCGCACAATAAAATTAGTGTGCTTAACTATGGTGCATCTCCCACCTCTGCTGCGGAACTCCGTAGCCGTAGGTGGCCAAGTGACCTCCTACCAACTGATGATCAGTGACGTCACATACTCAGGTGATTCGGCGGAGCCTTCATATAGCACGCGAATATTTGCAGCAGCCAGGTACGAAAGGCAAATATGGAGCATGACCTGTTGCGCCTGATGTTTAGTCGAGCACCAGTAACGTCATGTCGTCAGCTGATGCATTATAACCTAAAATGGGTTCAAAGGAGCCCGTAAAAAACTCGTGACCAGTGACGTCACACACTCAGGAGATTCGACGGAGCCTTCATTCAGCACGTCAATACCTTTAATAAACAAGTACAAAAGGTAAAGAAAGTACGTGGCATGTTGGACCTGATGTTAAGTCGAATAACAGTGACGACATATCATCCTGTGATGCTTCACGGGAGGTGTTGCTTTGTGGCCTTGGGCGGCCCAAGTGAATCCGTATGAACTCATGACCAGCGACGTCACCCACTCAGATGATTCGTCTGGAGTTTAGTCGATTACCAGTGACGTCATATCGTCAGCTGATGCTTGATGTCCGTCAGTCACCCCGAGTAAACCTGCACAAACTCATGGCCAGTTACACCACACGCTCAGGCGAATCGACAGAGCCTTTTTGTAGCGCACGAATACTTGCAGTAGGCAGGTGCGAAAGGTAAAGATGAAACATGGCTTATTGCAACTGATGTTAATTCGAATACAAGTGACGCCATAACGTTATCTGATGCCTAATGACCTGAACTCGGCCAAAAAAGGCCCGTAAAAGCTCATGACCAGTGACGTCACACACTCAGTGGATTACCAGTGACGTCATTTCGTTAGCTGATGCCTTATGGCTTTCGCTCAGCCAAAAATAGTTGGTAAAAATTCATGACCAGTGACGTCGCACACTCAGGTGACTCGGCAGAGCCATCACTTAACGCACCAATACTTTACAGGTACGAAAGGCAAAGATGGAACAGGTCCTGTTACGCCTCATGTTAAGTCGAACACCATTGACATCATGTCGTCAACTGATGCATTTTTCCCTATAGAGGGTTCCAAGGAGCCAGAAAAAACTCATGACCAGTAACGTTACACACCCAGGAGACTCGACAGAGCCTTCATTCAGCACGTCAATACTTGTAATAGACGGGTACGAAAGGTAAAGATAGAACATGGCCTGTCGCGCCTGATGTTAAGTCGGACACCAGTGACGTCATATCATCAGCTGATGCATTATACCGTTTGGGGGTGCAAAAGGTCCCGTAAAAAGCTCTTGACCAGTGACGTTACTTACTCAGGAGACTCGACAGAGCCTTCATTCAGCACGCCCATACTTCCAAGAGACAGGTACGAAAGGTAAAGATGGAACATGGCCTGTCGCGCCGGAAGTTTAGTCGAATACCAGTGACGTCATATCGTCAGCTGATGCTTGATGTCCTTCAGTCAGCCAGAGTAAACCCGCGTTAACTCATAACTAGTTATACCACACGCTCAGGTAATTCGGCAGAGCCCCTGTGTCGCGCGAATACTTGCAGTAGATAGGTGCGAAAGGTACAGACGAAACATGGCTTAGATGGAGCATGGCCTGTTGCGCATGATGTCTAGTCGAAACCCAGTGACATCATATCGTCAGCTGATGCCTTGTGGCCTATAGTAGGCTCAAAAGAGTGTGCAAATTAATGGTCAGTGACGTACACACTCAGGTAATTTGGCAGAGCCTTCCACGGCAATGCTTGCAATGGACAGGTACCAAAGATAAAGGTGGAACATGGTCTGTCGCGCCCGAAGTTCATTCGAATACCAGTGACGTCACATCTTCAGTCATTGCCGTATGACCTTTCGTCGCCCCAAAAGAGGCCGTAAAACCTCATGACCAGCGACACGCACAGTCGAGTGCCAGCGACGTCACATCGTTAGCTGATGCTTTATGGTCTTCAGTTGGCCGCACAAAAAATCCGCCAATACTTGCAGCAGACATGTACGAAAGGTATAAATGGAGCATGACCTGTTGCCTGATGTTCAGCCAAATACCAGTGACGTCATATCGCCAGCTGATGCCTAACAGCATTTCGTCGGTCCTATAGGGCCCGTGGAAACCCACGGCCATTGACGTCGTACAGTCGTATAGCAGTGACGTCGTTAGCTGACACCTTGTGGTCTTCAGTTGGCCGAAAAGCACCGTTGGAACTCATGGCCAGTGATGTCACACACTCAGGTGGTTCGGCAGCTTTCATCCAGCACGCCAATGCTTGCAGTAGACAAGTACAAAGGTAAAAATGAAGCACGGCCTCTTGCGCCCAGTTTTTATTCGAATACCAGTGACGTCACGCTATCCGGTGATACTTCGCGGACCACGACACACCGTGGTCGTGAGGCCTAAGTGCACTCGTATGAAGTGATGATTAGGGACGTCACACATTGGGGTAATTCGGTCAAACCTTTATGCGGCACGCAAATGCTTGCAGCAGACAGGTACGAAAAGTAAAGATGGAACGAGGCCGGCCGCGCCTGATGTTCAATCGAATACCAGTGACGACACATGGCCAGCTGATGCATTACGGCATTCAGTGGACCCAAAAGAGCCTTACACACTCACGACCAGTGACGTCACATACCCAGCCGAATACCAGTGACATCATATCACAAGCAAAAGCCTTATGGCCTTCAGTCGGCCCGAAAGAACCCCGATCCCGATCGATGCAAAACCATTTTCAGTGACGTCACAATGTTAGCTGATGCCTCACAGCTTTTGCTCCGCACGACAATACTCAAAACCCTGCAGCTAGCGTAGCTCTTCCCTCCGTCGGCCATACAGGTACCCAAGTAAAAAATTACCCGATATGTCCTGCCTTAAACACGACGAATGGTGTACAATGATTTTTTCTAACATGAGGTAGGAAAGTACACCCTGACCTCCCAATTTTCTCATTTTGGGTTTTATCTGGACTGCAGCCTGTAAAATGCATATTTTCTATGAACAAATACTGTTTTGACCCTCAAACTTGCATGGCAAATGTGCATCCCTGGGATAGTAGATTTTGGTATGATTACTATGGCAGTGTACTGGCTAGAGGGAGCATCTTCCTTGTGTGAGTGCAGATGCATTATCAGTGCAATCTTCCCATCTGTGACCAGTGGGTATGTAGCCAGAATTTTTCTGGTGAGGGGTCTGGGAGTTCAGCATTCATCTTGCTGGTTTTATAGGTTGTTTGCAGTAATCCACAATGGAAAATGAAAATACTGCCAACTTGAGGGGATCACAAGTCTCTGCCCCCTCTCCAGCATCTCTTGGGTCTCCCCTTACAGTTTGTGATGTGCCAACTGTTGATTATTGCATGGCTATGCCTGAGGCAAGGATTGACAAAATTATTGATAAATGACATGCAAGGGTGTAGTTTCCCATTTGGTTTGGGGTCCACCTCACCCCCTCGTCTTTGAGAAGGTGTGTCCAATGCGGGGAGAAGCATGCTTGTTGTGGATTTTGTCGCAGGCTCAGCCATTTTCCCTTGCTCAACCCCACTTATATTGCACCTCTGGCTCTGATCATGCTAACCTTTCATGACTGACATTACCACCCATTCTGCCATGTTTTCAGCATTTTGTTCTTAAGTTTTTGTGGCACTTAGCCTGGTGCAATACACAAATGACACGTCAGGGTTATTGTCAAACCATCAATGCACTTTAATTACTGACAATTGTGCCACGCTGTGTTTCCTTCGAAGAGACACTTGATTTGGATGTCATTGATATCATGTGTCATTGTATCTGAGGCTGAGGGCTTAGGGCATAAGAGGATAAGCTTTGTTAAACATGCCCAGTTGTTTGGTATGTATGGCACTTACACCTGTAGGAATGTTGTATTACGATCCACCACGTGCGATGCACATTTTGATGCACTTAACATGACTTATTGTATGACCTTTTGTGTGACATTGTGTAACTTATGTAATGAATGTGTCGGGTCAATGCCATTTGTACTATGTTGTGCAACTAATGTACTGATTTAAAAAATGTAATCCAAACTTTTTCAGTGGATGGGTTTCTGGGATCAGAGCTCACACCAAATATTGCTTGTTGTGTGAACCCAGACCACTCCCATTCAATCACACAACTTCAGACCACTGTAGAACTTGGTGGGAAAAGTTTAAACTGCTGCGATGCTCGGCACGGTCCGCCCTGCCCTCTGACGCCTCCTGACCTTTAGTGCGACCGCTGCCACCGGCCGCGGGCTATTCGTGTCAAAGGCACGTACGAGCACGAGCACGTATAATGTGAATCGAATCCATCCCGCAGCGGGTGGCTGGATTGGAAGGGAGGAGGCGCTCCTACCAACTGAGCCATTGGCACGGACGTGTTGGATTAAGGTCATGTGCTTTTCATGCATGTAAGGGAGTGACTGTTGGATCGAGGTCATTTGTGCCAGATCGTGCAATTGGGTCAAGGTCATTTGTGCGAGGTCGTGCGACTAATGTAGTAAATGAGGGTGCCGATAGCGTAGTGATGAACGCGCTTGCATTAACCACTGCGCATCTGGGAAACCAGAGATACGGGTTTCGATTCCCCGCGGTGCCCGCCCTTCCTGCCAGGGTGAGAAGCAGGCGACATCATAGAACCTGGGCAGCTGAGTTGTAAATCCCCAATGGTGCTGATGCCTAAAAATAACTGGTGCCCTGATGTGCCGTAATGTTGATGATACTTGCATGCGACGGACTTCCAAAGGTCAACTCTTCTTCAAAGGTCACCTCTTCCAAAGGTCAACCATGGACATGGTATTGAATTGCGAGTGTCCGCATGCAGCGTCTGAGCGGCCGTGCCAGTGCTTTTGGTTGCGGTCGCAACATGTTTAGTAGGTGTGAGTGAAGGATTTCACAATGGAGAAGCGGATGCAAATGGTGGAAATTTCTTGCGTTTGTCGCTCTTTTTGCCGTGGTCTTACCTCGTTAAGTAAAATATCTACCGATCGTGGGACTTGTTGGAATCACACTTCAGTGAAACTCCCACACCTCATGATAAGAAAGGCTTTCACTACCTGTTTTCTTTTTTTGCTGTTGTTAATTTCAGTGTCTGTATCATCACTACACTATCAGTCCCAAGCCTTCGGACATCGCTGGCTCATGATATATGAACTCTTTGGAAAGGTCACGCCGGTGATGTACTGTCACGCGTGACAAATGACGCTTAGTTTTGTAGGAAATGCACTTCGAAGATAATCCTTAAACCGGTCGCCTATTCAACAAGCCCTAAGCCTTCGGAAAGCCCTCCTATGGAAGGCTTTTCAAAGCTGTATGTTGTGTGCCATCGACATTTGAATAACATGACGTCCAAGGGTCAAATCTGGTTACAAAGGCAACTGTTTCACGCAGGTGGACCTTGGGATGACATGACCTTGCCAAAATTATAATAATGGCAGCAAAGGTCGTCAGATTGTTGCATGTGGGAAGTCCGTTGAAAGATTATCTTTGAAGTGCATTTCCTGCGAGACACAGGCGTGATTTGTAGCATGTGACAAAATGTCATCAGCATGACCTTGCAAAATAGTTCATATATCATGAGCCAGCAAGGTCAAAAACTTCACGTGTGTAAAATGACGCAAGCCCAGGTCCCAACATTTCAGCAGCGTGTTCAAAATCGTTCAAAATGTATTCCGGGAAGCCTTTGTGACATGCTTTTATGAAATACAACGTCGTCGCTGTCTTTAATGTGTTGAAACGACTCCAGTAATTCGTTACCTCATACTACTAGGAAAGATGCATACGTTGCTTGTCTGCACTGACTCCTAACGGGCTCTTGCCTATTGCATGTTTGGAGTGCTAGTTCTGCGTTGTGGAATTATTTCAGGTAGAAAGGAAATATGGCGATTCAGACAGTGCCGCCGCAGCCAGCGATGGTTTGGTTATGCAAGCATTCAGAGCTATGCGGTTGGCGGAGCTGTATCTCGACACGAAAGCAGAAAAAAATGTTTGCAAGATCACGACGATGAATGTGGCTAGAACTTGCCGGAGAAAGCTTGACAGCTTTTGTTCTCACATCAAATACATCGAGAGCTTTGCGAAACAGCGGTGATTTTACGATGGTAACTGGCGCATCGAAGTCAGCCGGGTGTGTGAGCTGTTGCGTAAATCGACACCTTCAACATTTACGAACTGACCGCTGGTGATGCGACCACACGGGGTCGTCAACTCTTGCGGGGAATGCGTGGCGGGTTGTGACCTGCCTGGACTAAGTAAATGAAAGTTATATCTAATATGTAATTGCTCATCTTGTCTCGTCGTACACACCTAATACGCATTGCATGGACCAGACCTGTCACATGGTTTGGGTCACTTCAATGTGTCTAGTCTCTGGATGCAAGACCGACTGTCTACAGAAGGTCTGCTGACGGCCGGCCGCCCGGGCTGAGCAATAGGAGAGCGGCCCCGTAGGAACAGAGGGACAAGATATCGTGCTCCCATTAGCATTTGCAGGATGATCATGCGACTTTGTAGCCAAGGTTTGGCTATTGCACAACGTGTTCGTCGTTTCGGCCACCGAACGTCCGCCTTTTTGTTGGGAAGCTACTGCAGCCAATGGAACTTTGGTGTGGCGACTGGGCGATGTTTGGTCGCGATGCCCGCAGTCTGTGCGCAAGTCGGTGCGACGAGGCGAACAGGGCTGCAGATATGTCAGGTGTTTTAACGTGCTTTTCTTTAGCGCTCAGCTTTCGTCATGGGAATGACGTGGTTGGGTTTCATAAGCTCTTGGCGTACGCACCGACACGATGGGATCAGATGTGTTTAAGCTCTCGGCGAAAGTTACTCCCACGCCGCGGAGCGGGGATGTTGTGAAAGGGAAGTGGGACAAAGCTGGGACTGTTGGTATTTTTGAATGTGAACTTGTTTAAAAGCATGAATTTCAATACAAGTTGCGTCATGGCCGCTGTCACATCTGCCATACGAGATTTTTACCCATGAGTGGGACGGCCAGAGGGAGAACTAACAGTAGCTCGGTTGTAGCGCATTGTAGCTCTACCAGAACCACACCACTTGCCATGTGTTATGGGCTGCACTGGAATAACACGCCCGCACAAGTGTAACACGTGCACGGCCTTAACACGGTGTACGCAAACATGGACGAGGGGCAGCGATAAACGCCATTCACTCAAGGGCGTACTCAGGATACCCATGATGGGAGTACAGACGGCTCACAAAACTCTACTGAGAAGCGTGTTTGGTTCGTCGGTGGCGCGCGCAATTCTTTGTGTGTTGTAAGCAGGGATGGCATGTTCTTGGCATTCTCACTTTTCACGTGTCTTGCGGGAATCTTGAGCTGCCAACATCTAGTCTCGCACACATAAATGCATGCAATGAATTTGGTTTAGGTGGGGGGGGGGGGGGGGGGAGAGGCACATCTTTCGGGGACTACTATGTACGCATGCCAGCGGTTTTTCCACCAGAGGCTTGAGAACAAAAGGCGCTGCGAATTTGGTGGGACCTCCGCAGTTCTTTGGACGAACATTGTCCGTTCTTACGCTGCACCCGAATTCAGAACGTGTCTATTGGGCGGGGTCTTCATAAATTTCCGCCATGTTCATGCTGGCATAGTCATTTGAGAGGGCTGCTCTGCTTTTGAACATGTGAGGAAAAAAAATCAGGTATGACAAACCTCATTGGTAGCTATTGGTATGCTTCAAAGTGTAATAGGCTGCTTTGAATAACAATATGTTGCTCTTTTAGTAGATATGCTCCTCAATACACCAACATTTCATCACGCCTTGCAACGATTTTATGACGTCAGTGTCGCTGCCAGAGCGCCATGTGAGAGTTGCCGATGTAGCGGGCGGCATGGTTGACTTGCGGTGCTTCTGCGCGTCGTAAGGCGGCGTTGCTATTCTACGTGTGAAAATTAACTTACGGGCGTTATGTGTGTGTGTGTTTTGGACTTTGTCGTATATTTTTTCAGGACTGCATGTTTTTTACTTGAAATTGCATTTTCCGTTACGCCGCTATTGTCAAGTTCTTCGGTTTTCAGCATCATGTCCGTCATAATTATTGCTGGTCCAAATGCCTGTGTTATCTCAAAATGCCGTTCGTGATCGAAATATGTATTTGACAGGCCAATTTGACTGTCAGCCGATTGTTTACAAGTTGACTGACTCTTGTCGCGGCTCCACTGCACATGCAAATACTCCATTGGACGTAATTTGTCCTGACAATGAGCATAATAGAGCCAATAACAAAGGGGTATTCGCGTGAGGCGTCCATGACGTCATACATGTGTGGGTGACTTCCCAATAGATGATGCAATATAGGCGGTCAGTTCGCGTGTATTTAGCGCGTGAACAAAGAGGTTGAAGGCTTAAAGAGAGCATGGGTATAAAAAGACCATGGTCTTAAGCTGCAGGGAATTACCTTTAAACTAGCTGTTTCAGTTAAAAACCCCATAGAAAACCACCCACAGGATGTTTGTGTGACAGTTTCACCATTCTGTTTACATTAATTCGTCTTGTTTGAGAATACGTCTGCTTTCAGGTGTGTTCTGATGTTACCAAAGACATCGACCTGAAGCAGCATTGGAGATGAAGATATCGCTGGAGCCAGATACAGGCCTGGTCGATGTTGAGGGGGACCTTCACTTATGTGGACATTGCCAAGTCCAGTTCTCTACGGTCTTCGCCTTTGCTGTGCACCGGACGCGCCACTGCATGTCCTCAGCGACGCAGGCACAGTTTAATAACGTGAGATGTTTTTGTTGTCACCGCCCTATGAAAAACTATGACCAAATGCTTCCGTATATCTGCTATGAGAGTCCATCGATGTGAACGTTGTTGTTTGTATGTCTTCTGCTTATTTGAAGGTGCTCAGTTGTCCGTGATACACATGCCAAAAATGTTTTATGCCCCGAGACTAAGTGTGTCGTTGACTTGCGTCCTGTGCTTTTCCTCCAGCTCGATTATTGAAATGCAATTTCAAACGTGCTGTGGTCCGTTGCCTGCTTGCTTGCGTATGCCCGGCTACGTGCCACTGAGCGACCTCCTTCGTAACACTATCCGTTGTTATCGCGCCCAGGCAATACCCGCGCTGTGCAATGGTGCAGTCAAGAGCCAGGTCAGCCAGGCAGCTGGTTATCACGCCACGAGTGCGCCGGCGTTGCTCGCACCCGTGGTGGACCCCGCCGGCTGTCCGGTCGCCGACGCCGTGAGCGAGTGCACGTACCTGCCGGCCATGGCGTTCCACGGAGCCGGCGTGCCGCTGGGCGCGCCGGGCGTCACACCGGGCTCGGAGCCGCTGCCCGAGGGCAGGCCGGCTCTGCAGCTGCCTGCGTCCGGCGCCACCAGGACCGTGCTGCTCCCCGCGACCGTGCCCGGCTCCGGCTCCGTCTCGGGCTCCGGCTCCGGCTCTGGCTCTGGCTCTGGCTCCGGCCCCGGCTGCTGCGAGGCGGACCCCTGCTTCGGTCGCAGCACCGACATCGCGGACGCGCGCGCCGCCGTCGCCGCCTCGGACTTCGCCCCCGCAGCTGACCGTAACCGTGACCCCGGCCATGACGCACGCGCCGGCTCGCCGGCTCCGACGGAGGCCGACGCGTGCCCGGGCACCGGCCTGCAGCTGCTGGTGCAGCTGGCGCCGCCGCTGCTTCTGAACGGCACGGCGCGGCCGGGCGCGCCGAGCCCCGGCCTGGCGGCGGCCGGCGACGAGCGGTCCGCGGCGCTGCCCGTCGCGCGCCAGCCGGTCACGCCTGCCGCCCCGCCCGACGAGAGACACGCACCGCCGGCGGCGTCCGGCCCGCCGCCCAAGAAGCGTACGCGCGCGAGGAAGTACGTGTGCGACACGTGCGGTCACCGCTGCGCTTTCCCCAAGGACCTCAGGCGCCACCAGTTCAAGCATTTAAGTGAGTGGCGAGTGTCATCCAGTGTGGTCTGGGTGTCGCCTGCGTGGTGGATGAAACAAACCTTCCGGTGCTTGGCGAAAATCGTGCCATAAGAGCGGCTTTAGTGCATAAACGGTGTCTCGGGTGATCGTTCCTTGGGGCGTTTTTGTGTGCCAGCATTCTTTCAGTCCTTTTGCTCCTCTCCGGCCTTGAAGTGTTTTCATGAATGAGGCCACCAGATATTGTGATCTAGCCGTCATGTTAGCGTGATGTTGCTTCCGTGCGTTTTTCCACGCCTCTTGAACCTCGCTGAGTGCTACCTCTGCCTGCGGGATCGAGGTCAGCCTGCCGCCTTCGAAAGCGAGACGGCCGCCTGCACGTTGAACTCACTCGCCTGATCAGAGGAGAGGTCGGTCTGCGCTCTGACCACCCAGCCTCCACCAGCGGATGCGCCTAGCTGTCCTGTGACCCCCGCCTCTGTCTAGCGGGGTGTCTCCATCTGCACCGCATCCTGCTTCGTCTCATTTCTCCCCGTCCCTCAGAGGAGACGTTCGCCTGTGGCGACTGCAGCGCCACCTACAACCGGCCGGACAAGCTAGCTGACCATGTGCGGTTGGCGCACCGGCAACCGAGCGACCGCCTCCGCGTGCCCTGCCCCACCGACGGCTGCTCGTACGCCGGCGTCAACCGCAGCCAGCTGCAGAAACACATGCGCGACCGTCACTCGGACGAGCGGCCCTTCAGGTGAGAGGACGCCACTGGAGTGTGGCGGCCAGCTAGTCTGAGCCAGCGAGGACTGGACACGAGCGACCCTTCAGGTGAGAGGGCGCCGCTGGAGTGTGGCGGCCAGCTAGTCTGAGCCAGCAAGGACTGGACACGAGCGACCCTTCAGGTGAGAGGGCGCCGCTGGAGTGTGGCGGCCCAGCTAGTCTGAGCCAGCGAGGACTGGACACGAGCGGCCCTTCAGGTGAGAGGGCGCCGCTGGAGTGTGGCGGCCAGCTAGTCTGAGCCAGCGAGGACGACACGAGCGGCCCTTCAGGTGAGAGGGCGGCGCTGGAGTGTGGCGGCCCAGCTAGTCTGAGCCAGCGAGGACTGGACACGAGCGGCCCTTCAGGTGAGAGGGCGCCTCTGGAGTATGGCGGCCCAGCTAGTCTGAGTCGGTGAGGACTGGGCACGGGTGCCTTCAAAACCGAAACGACTTGTTTATTTTGGAAATAGGGAGCATCGCTGCCTTTCTCATGTAGGAATACAACTTCTCATCATTTGTGAGAACTTTGCATAAACACATGGCCATATTTAGTGTTGCAGCGTAAAGACATATTTGGACGTGTCCATCTGCAAATGGTTCAGCTTTTTTCTTCCCCAACACACCTGTACGAAGATAACAGCCGAAATCGTTGCATATCCTGGCAGCGCTGTAACGGGTGGTAGCTGTAACCGCACTGTGTAGGGTAGGTGGTTCTTTAAACCTCATCATTTTGCAGCGACGTTTGACGAATACAGCGGTACAAACACATGTTTTCAGGATGTACTTATCAGTGGAGCTGGATATGCGTACATGCTTTATTTTGAATTTGATTCAGACCAGGCTATGAAGCGACCATGAGAACAGCACCACCACGAATGAGGTTCTGGAGGTTTGAAGTGCGTTGGAACTGAACGGCAGCCAATTACCAGCTAGTGATAAATCCTGGTCACTGCTGCTGCCTCTTTACGCGATGTAGCCAAAGAGCGGTTACAATATTCCGCACCAGGTCTATGGAGGTCCACGAAGGTACCGCACTTCCCGCGCGCTCAGCTGATGGCGAGCTGTAGAACGAGGGCTGGTGGGGGACGTGCCAGCCCATCGTCCGCACGGACCCTGTTTAGCCTCCTTCGGACGGCAAACGTGATACCGAGTGGCCGGTTTATATGGAGCGAATGGTGGCATTGTTTAGGACATTTGTGGCACAGTCCACATGCACCAAATGTACGCGTCTCAAAATAACCTCTTCTTAATGTAATTAGCGTTAGAATACACGAACGCTATCTAAATATTGGTGCTGTATGCCTAATCATGCGGGGTATTACATGTCCACGAGGCCCGTTTGTACCAGCACGACCGCTGAACGGGTGATGGGCGCCATGTGGCCTTTGTCGCAGGCGCGCACCAAAGCCCGAATCGTCAACGCGGAACGAGTGAACGACTATTGGATAACAGTCGGTGATCAAACAGATGAGAAAAAATGCTCCCGCCTGGCATGTTGGTCGATTTTTGCTTATTACCCCACGCTGAGACTTCAGAAGAGGCAAATTTTAGGCAAATGTAGCAGAGTTAGCTTTCAAAGTGCATTTTGTTCGCATGCATGGTAGGCACGAAACTCACTATGACGTTACACGAAAAGGCTACATCGTTTCTCAGATGTCTGACATATACGCAAACTAGCAAAGAGAACACATAGAGTTTTCCATGATCGGAGCAGGTGCACGGTCTGAGAGTCTTCCAGAGAGGGCCCGACGTCTTCGGCGGTCCCGTCCATGAGACTGAGCTCCTTGCGACCACCCATGTTTTACTGTCTATTTTTTATTGGTTCCAGCGGCCACCTATATTCCACTGCTACCCATGCTCGTGTTGATTCCAGAGCGGCCTCCAAGTGATTTTTTGTGCTCCAAACTTGAAGAGGCACAATGGTGTAGCCAGCAAGGAGTGGGGGTGGGGGGGGGGGGCATGTCTTTCTTCTTCCCCTTCCTGTGGGTTGCGGGGCCCCTCAGTTAAATTTTGGCCATTTCATACACCCGCCGGGCTTCTAAAATATGAAAACGGCTCCGAGCCATCAAAATAGGATCCTGAGGCAAAAGCGTTCTCCCGGATAGATAAATCATGGCCCTATTTTTATTAGATATTCATTCCACCCGAGGTTGTCTTAAGACTTCGGGGCCTTAGGAGAGCGTTGTTCGGATGTCAAGATCCTCGGAGAAAGACGCTTGCGAAAAACAGAGCGACGAAGTGGTAAGAAATATCTTGACTGGAGGACCCCTGGCCACCCGATTTGGCCCCCTTCTGGGCCAACCCCCATTCAAGGTCGAGACTGTGCAAGCGGCCCTGTTTTTAGGCCCAGAATTTCGCAAACAGGGCCTATTTGGACTCTAACAGAGGATTCTTTCTGAGATAATAATTTTTAGGGTAACCCCGGATTCCCCTCCCACTTTCTGCTCAAAGCTGGGGGGGGGGGGAGGGGGAGGGCTGAAGACCCCTTGAATAGGAAACTACACCCATGCTCCTAAGCCAATATCACAACAGCAAAGGTGATGCATGGGTGGTTGAAACGCTGTTGCACCCATACTTTTATGGAGAGACAACTCTGATTATAGCAGTCTAGAATGAATAAACTATCGGATCGTTTAGAATATCCAAAAATGAATAAATCTGAAAGAAGGTCTGGGTCTTGAGCGTACAGAGAGAACATATTTGAAAGAACATCTAAGCCCGAAATGTCCAAAAAGAATGTACGGACGCAGCATTCGCGGTTTTTCCTCATGCAACGCCAAACTTAGGTTTTCTGAATGCGCTGAAAGTGTGCGGTCAACAGGATGGCGCAATAGACTACGTAATGACATTGCAAGACACATGGAATAAATCGCCGTAATGGCGCTCATGTTGGACCTAACACGTGTCTGTAAATGCAAAACAGCCATTGCTGGCACATTTGGACAATCGAAGGGCGAATCCGCTTCATATTAACATGCTTTCAGTATCCTCTTTTTAATGCTGAAGTTTCGTGGGTGTCCGTGTGTTGTGTTAGGTGTACTTATTTGTGTTGTACTGTTGTGTTGTGTTGTACTTATTTGCTCTAACAAAATATCTTCGGATGGTTTCCACATACGGCGCCAAATGTAGCCCTCTGAATGCGCTATGAGTGGACAGTCAGCATAACGTTCGGGAATGTCAAAAACAGAGCTGTCTTTGACATTACAGTTCGGGCGGAAAATCTCTATGTTGTAATACAGTTGACTCCTCCCAAGCTCACCTGTGAACGTTCCCATTCATGCCTTCAGCGATGTTGCATTCCTTCGAACACACCGGACTCGTGTAGGAGCGCTTGCCAGTCTTGCTCTGGATGTTTGATGCCAACACTCATGTGCTGAATGAGCTGTTTTCATTTTCAGCTGCCAAGTATGCAGTTACTCGGCCAAACATATGTACCACTTGACTGTCCACCTGCGGTCACACACAGGTCAGTGATGGGTCACACCGACATCAGTGTTGGGTCACACACAGGTCAGTGATGGGTCAAACCGGCGTCGGTGCTGGGTCACACAGAGGTCAGTGATGGGTCAAACCGGCGTCGGTGCTGGGTCACACACAAGTCGGTGACGGGTCAAACCGGCGTTGGTGCCTGGTCATACACAGGTCAGTGATGAGTCAAACCGGTGTCGGTGCTGGGTCATACACAGGTCGATGATGGGTCACACCGGCGTCGGTGCTTGATCATACACAGGTCAGTGATGGGTCAAACCGGCGTCGGTGCTGGGTCATGCACAGGTCGGTGATGGGTCACACCGGCGTTGGTGCTCGGTCATACACAGGTCATTGAGGACAGCTGTCAGTCGGTGCTGGGTTATACACAGACTAACAGCGCACAGGCTATTAACACCGATTAACAGCGCGCGTAGCATCATTTCTTAAGCTCACCAGAGGCTCACAAACTCGCACGACTTGCAGCAGTGGGGACACCATCGCGTAACAGCAATTCGTTGTCGTAAACAAGGTGTGGTGTCGTTAGTTTCAATTAAGCAAACACAGGATGTACGTGAACAGGTGCGTAAGTCTGTGCGCAATGTGTTGTGCGTTCTGTTCGCTGGCCGGACGGCGGCCGAAGTGCCATTGGTCATAATCAAACACAAACTGACGATGCATGCGTTGTTTTCCTGGGAGCCGGGACTACCGCAGTGTTGTACGATGGTTGTCATGTTCTAACTGCACTTTCTGAATGTCACTTGTTTCTGCCGATAGAAAAGCGCTGGTCTCATGTGTGTCTTGTACGCATTTGCTTACATCTGGGACGCCCAAGCGGCCAACCAACCTGCTGAGCTGTGTTGTATGTTGCCATATTGCTATGTTGTAAACTTTTGAAGTGGATCATGGTGTTAGATCTGGACATCTCGGATCTTTCGAGAGCGGGGTTTCTGTTGAAGCATGTTATAAATTCTTCCTGAATGTTTTCAAAGGGCCCTTTGAGGTCCGGGCCTTTTCCATGACACTGCTAAAAGATCCTTGGAAAGCTGGTATGCTGTCCTAATTTTGTCGAAGGATCCTTTGGGATTCGGGATCCAGGCACCTGCCTGCTTACTTGAACAGCTGGGTGCACTCTTTAGGGGTGCGCGCAAATGCCGGTGGTCCATTTGACCGACCTGTTCCGTCGCACGCTGCTCGCATGCTCAGCGTCGCCACCAGTGCCCCGCTCCGGTGAGATGCGCCGCTCGTGACCGCGTCTGACACCCCTCTCTCGGCAGGCGACAGTCCGTACAGGTGTGAGGAGCCCCAGTGCCGCAAGTCGTTCTGCACGAGGAGCGACCTGAAGCGCCACCGGCGCTGCCACTCCGGCGAGCAGCCCTTCAAGTGCGACATCTGCGGCTTCGCCTCCTCGTTCAGAGGTGAGCTACGTCCTCCGGTCGTCCAATCGGTCGGCGCGGTGGCTGGGTACAACCGCCCAAAAACTGGCTGGTGCAGGGCGGCGCGTTAAGGTCGCACCGCGTAACGTCCCCGAACGAATCTGGGTAGATGTATGGTGTAGTTGAGAACGCATTGATGAAAAGCACCTCAACATGTCTGCACCTTGGATGCTGTAGTTTGATTGCAGTCCATGCAATCATTGGACATTGTTGCTCTAACTTCCTGACGCGATGGTCCTTGCAGCGAACGTCGTGAAGCATATCCGGGTTCGGCACGGTTCGACGCCAGGAACGGAGGCATTGCGCGACACCTGTCAGCCAGGTACGGCGCGAGCTAGGCCGTCTGTATCCTACTTTGTTATTCGCTCTACATCTACGTAGACGGAGTAACGGTGCGCTATATTGATGCACGTTTGTATTGGCGGTAAATTTGTGTGTCGGTCGGCACAGCTCTCACGACATATTCCGCGTTCATTTTGTGTAGGCGTCTCATTGATTTGACCAGTTGTGATCGATGCTGCACGTTACTGCCTTATCACATGGAGTCCCTGACGCTTTGACACAACGCTTAAAAGGCATTGCTGTTTTGATTGAGCACTTCGGAGACAGCTGCTGTCGCGGGTTGCTCTAGCGCATAGTTTGGTCCAGCTATTTAGGAGGCTGCGATACGTTTTGTCATTTTCGCGGGAAATTGGAGGGCACCGCGTCATGCCAGCATGCTGAAAAGTCGCCATCGCGGGCAAAGCGACGGAGATACGGTGGTGATAAAGCTTCCATGTGGGGAAATAGGCGAGACTGAGCAGTGGAGAACAGGCGACATTTGCTTGGCACGAGCACTGCGACGCGACGCCGCCATGCGAGGCCTGGCTGGCACGCGAGCTGAAGCGCTCTCGTCGGCAGGCAAGGAGGCGGCGCTCCCCGGCGGCGTCGGGCCACCGCCTCAGAAGCAGCGGCGCGGCCCGGCCGCTCCAGCCGGCCGCGGCCGAAACCGCAACACATACCGCGCCAATCACTGGTGCCAGCTGTGCAGCGCCAGCTTCGTGCGCGAGGAGGCGTACAACGCGCACCTGAGCACGCACGGGGCCTCGGCACCCGAGTCAGCCTCCTCATGAGGCCTCGGGGGCCGTCAGCCGCGGCGAGGCCCGGCGCCACGCGCCCTGATGGCCCCCGCTACAGGTCTGGGAAGGCGGTGCCAGTGCGGACGCGGGCCCAGGCACAGCGAGAATGCGTGCAAGGCTGTTATGTGAGGGCGGTGGACACCAAAGCGCAGGTCGTCGCTTTGTGTCACCGTTTGTGAATCCCCGCCGAGGTGTTGCGGCAAGCAGTAATCTTTTAGGATTGTTCAAACGATGCGTTTAAAATGTGGAACAGTGATGAGCGGTCCTTGCAGGAAGCAGCGTGAGACAAAAGCGGTCTGACCCACAGCTTTGAGTGGTTTTGATCTTCAGAGCATGGTTGTTTATTCTAGCAGTGCTTAGCCGGGACCGGAAAGACGAATGTGTCAGCAGCAGCGCTTGATCGGCGTTGTAACTATGCCACGGAGCTGGGATCGTTTGCGTACATGGCTAAGTGTTAGTCATAGCCCCGAGGACTTCGCTCTGAACGAACCCCTGACATGACCTGTGTGTTCATCACTGAACCTTCAAGCGGCCACAAGTATCAAGAATCACAAGTGTCGCTGCCGGCTGTGTCCTTGAGCTACGACGTTAGCCGTGGTTTGCCTGCCGAGCTTCCATATTGTGCTTTCTGTATTTGCCGGCGCGCGACAACGGCATGAACGCCGACAACAGGTGCCGTATGTGATATTCCAGGCATCTGACTCCGTGTGCTTTCATTTTCGTGGTGATGTGTGTGTGTCGGTGCCACTTAAGGGACCTGTATGAGTAGAATTTCTTTGACCAAATCCTCTCGCTACGCGTGAGGTCGTGGCCTTGCCTACCCACTACCCATTCGTATTGAGTCGTAACCGTCCGTCACCACTCATCGTTGTTTGATATGGCCTTTTGTGATTGCGTGCCATTGATGCAACGTTACGCCTGACTTTGCCATTTGTCTATTGTGCATGACTACCCGTAAATTGCGAACAATGCCAGTGCAATTTTACGCCTGGATTTACTCTTTCTGACTTTGTAATTGCAAATGTCGCGTGAAGGAAGAGAACAGTGCCTGAAAAGAGCGAAACCTGTGTCATTGTGTGGCACTCCGTGAGGCATCTAGCTGACGCTTGGTGTACTGCTTTCCGACCCACACCTCATTGGTACCCGCGAATTTCCAAAAGATGTACTCCACGCAGTCCTAGCTGCTCTGTGTGGTACTCACGGATTGGCTCACGCCGTGAAGGCCTGCAGCATCCCTCGAATGACTTCACGTGGTTGGTACGGTACTCGGTGGCCGCGGCAGGACACAATGCCTCCGTCTTTGTGCTGCCAAGGGCACATCGATTGTTCGGAGTAGGGACGGGGCACGGAATGTCGGAAGGCCTCTTGCTTTAGACTGGGTCCTCTGTCTTTGAAATGGAGTGTAAGAACTTACGATGAAAGAGTTTGCAGTAAAACAATGAAGGCCCTGCGCCAGCCGCCCCCCCCCCCCCCCCCCGCTCCATTTCAGTGAGGGTCCCAATAACCCAAAACTGGAGTTACTTTGCCGAGTATTGAATTCCTCGGGCCGTTGAGAAATCCTGTTGCGTCGATGAGAACCTCTATCTTGATCCGGGCCGAAGGACCCCGGTTAGCGGGCCTCTGGCGCCAGGACGGGGCCGATGTATCTTGTATCTCCCTGCAGGCCTCTGAAGCAACCTGGGTCCCGACCTCTGCGTCGTCAGAATGATAGCCGGCGGGTACGCCGAGCTGAGACAGAAGGGCCTCGCCGACCCTGACCGGGGAACGTGATGTACCCCTCAGTGTCCTACTCACGGCACCCCCTGACCGGCAAGGGGAATGGGTCTCATTTGTGTCAAATAAGGTAGATCGACACGGAGCCCAAAAAACTGATGTGGCCATCACATGCTTGTCTGAGGGCATGCATCCCTTTTCAAAATCGGATATAGCGTCGGACTTGCGCGGTCGCAGTCATTGCAAGCAAGAACACCATTGCCCGGCACTGCCGTTTCCGTCCCACCGGTGGTCGTTGGCCACCGCAGCCTACACCGCGCCTACAAACTCCGCCCCCGACTGACGTTGCCAGCTGGCCCTGAGCGCGGCCTGCGGTTACGACATGGCTGACTGGGAGGGGGGGGGGGGGGGTCATAAACCGTCACACAACCCGCCCTGACGGTGTCCCTCACCCGGACCGTGAACCGCCGCACGACCTGCTCTGGCGGTAAACCTCACCCGGACCGTAAACCGTCACACGGCCCGCCCCGACGGTGTCCCTCACCCGGACCGTAAGCCGTCACACGGTCTGCCATAGCGATGTTCTTCACCAGGACCGTAGGCCATCACACGGCCCGCCCTGACGGTGCCCCTCACCCGGACCGTAAACCGCCGCTCCGCCTTGGCGGTGTTCCTCACCCGGCTGTAAACCGCCGCACCGCCTTGGTGGTGTTCTTCACTCTTACCGTAAACTGTCACAGCCAGCCCCCGTGGCGCCCTTGGGCGATGCCCAGACCTCACTCCCGGCCCAGCTGCCGAGCTACAGCGCGCGCCCTGCCTGCCCGGCTGTGCTACCCGCCCTGATGAGCGGCGGTATCCTGGCCTCGGATGACACCCGGCAGGCCTTGACCCGGAGCAGGTCACGCTCGCATCAATATGAGCCGTCGCTATCACCAGTTTATGCAGATGTGGCGGGCCCCGCGGCCGCAGCGCACATTCACGGACATCAAAATATTACGCACGGCATCGGCGCTCGCTTCACGCGGGTCCAATAAGTTTGAAATACGGCCGCGGCGCGGCGCGCGCGTCAGGGCGCCCCCATTGACCGGGCGCGCGTGAAAGGGCCGCGCCCTGGCGCCGCCGCCGCCGGTAATCCCGAGCTACGGCCGCGTTTGTCATAGGGGCTGTCGCGCCGAGGGGGGTCCGTCTGGACCACCCGGGTGCTGGCCGAGCGGCCCACCTGATGCCGACTGAGGTCGGTACGGGTACATGCGCCGATGAGGTAACAATGACTGTCATCGTTTGCTGCAACGCCGTCCACAGAGTACGTGATATCCGGGCCGGACTGGCAGGTCGGGTGGCTTGCTTAGAGACGCGCCACTCGGATGTCCGTGGGTGCTGTAGAAAACAGCTCGCTTCGTAATATGTAATGGTAAAGGGTAAAAGGTGTACTGTGTGACTGTAGCAGCAGCTGAGAACTTGCGGCAGTTGCTGCACAAGTGTAAACACTAGCACCGGTTACCATCTTGCCTTTTTCGAGGCATAGCAACGTCGCGTTTGCGTAGGTGGATATATGTCGGAATAGAAGGACGCGCAGCCCTAAATCATGAAATGGCACTACCTTAGTTTGTTCTTCTTGACACAAAATGGACCAAGCGCCATGCATGCCACGTCATGGATACTCACATATCGGCAGTAAGGTGCCGTCCATGAACCACGTTACGCATGGAGGGGAGGAGGGGCCTGATGGAGGACAACCAGATTTTAACAACGATTACAGACGGTGTGAGCAAGCTGATGTTTGTGGAGAGCGCATCGTTGCGCTCCAATATGGTTGCAAATTATGCTAAAATAAGAAAAAACATTAATTGGAGGGCATAGATTCAGATACCGTTGGCTCCAGCTTCTTGGAACGTCACGTTTAACATAGCGTAACCAAGTACCCATGGGTGTTTTCAACGTTCACATGCGAACGTCGCGAAACGTCAAGAACAGATATAGCCAGTGATACACATCGGCCAAACGGCTGTGATTCGGCTGGCCGCTGACTGCCGGCCTCTGGGTTGGCATGGCCGGCCGTCCCGTGACCTGATATCACCGCCGCGACCGGTGTCCGTGGGCTCTGCTGAGCCCGTGCCCGGCCGTGGTACCACCTCGCCATCGTCGCCGACTCGCAGCCGGTGTCCGTGGGCTCTGCTGTACCCTGCCCGGCCGTGGTACCACCTCGCCATCGTCGCCTACAGTCTGACACGCCGCAGCCAGTGTCCGTGGGCTCTGCTGTACCCCTGCCCGGCCGTGGTACTACCTCACCATCGTCGCCTGCAGTCTGACACGCCGCGGCCGGTGTCCGTGGGGCTCGGCTGTGGCGTGTTCGGCGCCCGGCCAAATCTGCGTCACGCCAACAACAGGCTGCTTTGCATAATCTTCCGCTTTATTGCCCTTTATATCAAACAATTTCGGTGCTAATGCACGAGCATTACATACCAGGCGCGCCGGAGCTAACTCCGCAAATCTCGTAATGTTATTTAGAGGCCCGTGGCTCCGTTGGAGAAGAGATAGCACGGAATTTTCATGACAACGGATTGACGTGGAAAATGGGAAAACTTTTTCAGGTCTTTGGAATAAAGGTAATGTATAGGAACGTGAAAGAAGGGGTGCTGTAAGAAAGCTCTTTTGATGATGGTGGTATATCAGTCTAATAATGCCGATTAGCCCGAAAAAGACCGATGTGTTGCATCGTTGCGCAGAAACGTAGCTTTGTATTCGATTGGTGGACCCAACGCTCCACCTAAGCTCGAGCTTTAAGGGGAATGCCCCACATTTGTGTGGGTTTTTAGCTGAAGAATGTCTTTTGAAGATCATTCGGTGCAGTGTTGCTCTTCAGCCCTGCTCTTGTTCATCAGCCCTGGTCTTCTCAAGACCTAAAGCCCTCTAGTTTTTTTAGCTACGCATGGATGTTGATTTCTCAAAATGATTGGGGGTACAATGTCTTAGAAATTGTCATAACGGGACAGGTACGAATGCTTTACGGATATAGTCCACGTATGTTCCGGTTTCTGGCTTTCCATCACAAATATATATATATATATATATATATATATATATATATATATATATATATATGTGTGTGTGTGAAGCTTCTCGACATTTTTTTTTTAAATCGCTGATAAACCATATGCATTTCAGTTAAGGTATAACAAAACAAAGGCACTCCTTTACGCATCATTTCAGAAAATGTTTCTCAACCCAAAACGCTTAGGCACATGCCCTCCTCTTGATGATACCTTTTCTCGCTCACTTAACCAAACACACATTGCGAGCCAGCTTTAATTCAGGGAGACACTGTTCCAAGTTGCTGTGCCACTGAGGGGAAAGCAACTCTAACCCGCTTCAGCTCGATTGTCTGGCGAGGGAAACGACCATAGTCTTCATGTCATGCGCAACGCAGGTTGATTGTAGAAGCGTTGCTTGTTGAGCTGGCTCCTGAGTGAGCATGTTTATCTGGGAATCTGCAACTATTATTCAGAACCGAGTGGTAGAAAAGTTGCATAACATAGCTTTGACCGCGCAGGCTCTCAAGTCTTAAAACAAACCCCGATGCCCGGGGTTGCAGTCTCCGTAGGCCGCGCGGCGTCGGCTCCTTTGTTGATATTAGGCGATGGCTGGTGAGCGGACGAAAACGGCAACGTTTCTGAAAGAAGTACCTTTGAATGTTTCAAGACGCCAACTTGTACGTTTAGAAGGCAATCCGGGAGCATGTTTGACCAGTGCAATGTTTACATTTCTAGTAGGAGGGGATTGGTAAACACAGCACTGCGAAGTGGTGAAGGAATTTGGCGGTGACTAGACCAGTGAACATAAAACAAATTTCTTCTTCTTACTGGCGCTTTTAATCTGTCTAGAAGGCATCCTAAACATTTTACATGCAAAATTTACGCCCCAGTGCAATTATTGAACGGTGCGAATACTTTTTGAAGAATTTCGGAGGCATTATTTCACGACGGTCGTTCCCGCGCGTCGGGCGCCTGCTGTTCGGTGTTGGTTTGCCAACGCAGCTCGCTTTCATGGAAACTGCAACACGACCATTGGTTTTCTTGTTTCTAAGACTGCGGGTACGCGGGTTCAAAGTTTTGTTTGCAATTTGTTTCACATGGAGCTTTGGATCAGGGATGCGCTCACGCGTATAACTTTCTAGAATGGATTGTTGGGGGGGGGGGGGGGGGGGGGGGGGGGGCTGACCCAATGCATTTGACCTAACCTACCCTCAAATCCTGATTTATCTCCGGATTTTGGCTGCTTTAGTTTCCGTCCCTGATGTCAAAATTAAACCTAAAGATATTGGTTGGTTACAAAACATTTTTGATGTTAAAGAGTGACATCCCTTCTGAACCCAATCTGACAATGACAATGATGATATATTTATATGATGATAAGGATATGCTGCGTTTAGGACCTGTTATACCAGCAGTTCAGACACTAGCTGCATTTCATCAATCCAGTGTTTCCTTTTTTGTTCGAATGCGTTGGGGACCATGGGTTGAATACAGCACTGAATAGGCTTAAAGGTGGTGTTTCAAATTTGTGTGGTGTTTTGGATTGAAATAGTCCATTTGAAGTTCATTCGGTGCAGTTCACAGCCCTGCCCTTCTTAAAGGGAATTTCAAAATGTTATGTTAAAATGAATGCTTAGGGGTATGTCCTTAAGCGGAAAGGACTGTTCTAAACAACTCCATTTCCCTGATTAGTGGATATGTTCCTCAATGCGTCATTGTTTGGTCACGTCATATTACCTTGCACAACATTGTTTGAGAGCCTATCAACAGCAGTTGTGTCTGGAAATCGTGCTCACAAAGCCAGATAGAAATGACTCAACAATTATGTTTTAATTTGCTTTGATCGCCACAAAGCTGAAGGAGTGACATAATTCGAAAGACCATATTATCACGTCATGAATGCGAAAGTGACATTGAAATACTCCCGCCTCAATAGTCCCATGATCTGGGAGGCCATGTACCTTAAAAAACGGGATGGGCTCAGGTCTTAGGAAGGGCAGGGTTGTGAAATGCACCGAATGATCTTCACGATGACTATTTCAGTTCAAAACCCCTTAGAACTGTGAAACACTTCCATTAGAGGCAATGTTCCATGTTTAAAGATATTAAAGCAAACACCAGATAGGATGAAACAAGCGCACTTATAAGTATTGGTATACCTTTAAGTTGAGAAGACTGCTCAACTGCATAAGAAAGGACCCCACGTTTTTTTGTTAAGTAAATATGTTCCTCGGTATGACATCGTTGGATTACGTCATCGTACCTTGCACAAAGCTGATTAAGAGCCAATTAACGGTCGTTATACCTGGAAATCGTGCTCACGAACGTCAGACATGAATAATCTTCAATATGGCTATTTCAGTTAAAACCCCATGAAGGTACGCAGCACCATGCTATCTATCACAACATGCTACCAGTCCAGACAGCATATTGGTGTCGATCGTAACATTTTTATAACGTTTCCACCGAATATTCACGTCCAATTGGAGGTTGCCACATTTAAGGATTCTTTCGAACATTGCCGGCTACAATTTTGTTCACCTTTTTGGGTGCCATCATTTGGTCGGTTTGTTTTCAATTCCCGTTAAGACATTGTATTGTATCGTGGTATAATAACGTACCTTGCTGCATTCTGTAGAATTTTAAATATCACTGAACAATGCCAAAACATTCAGACAAAAGTAAAAAAACGTATCAGAGTCAACAAGACATCAATCGTGTAAGTGAAAGCATGCATCATGCAAAAAGAAGAAAGAAAGAAAATGGTCAAATAAACACGGTAGGGACGTGCGACGATATGACTGTCTTACGCCGTGATGAGCTCAATCAGTTGCTCTCATTATCATTGTTATTTTGCCACGATGCGATGCGACATTTTATCGGAATGAATACAAACAGGTTAAGTGTTGACACCCAAAGTCTGAATATATTTGTAGCCGGCAAGGCATGAAAGCATTGTTAAAATGCGTCAATCTCCCATTCCGGGTGAATGCTCGATAAAACAGTTGCAAAAACTTGACGATTGCCGGCAACTAACAAGACCGATAGCGGCAGTCGTCCGCCATTGACCACCTAAGCAACACTAGCCGTGTCCAACATACCTAACGCGACTGCCACGCTGCAGTCTGCAGCCCGGCGGGGACGCCTTAGGGCTACCAGCCAGCGGTTTCCGAGGCAGCCTTTTAAAGCCACGCACACCAACTTACTCTCTTCACTCCCAAATCCGTACATGTCCAACAACGTCTGAAGCCACATGACATCCACCCTGCAACGATAACCGAAACATGATTTCAACGATCGACGGCAAACAAAATGAAAATGATGCCCAACGAGAACATCTTCCGCCGAGATACAGAGAGCAAACGTTTTGGAGCAGTGTTTTAGGCTCCTGTTCAAAGTGGTAGAAATCCAACCCCATTGCGTTTAGGGGAAAATGGCCCAAATCCGGAAAGAAGGCGATTTTTGTGGTATCCAAGGCTAGGGTTTTCCCGCTCAGCCCCGGAACCTCTTTTGCGAACATATACCCCTGCCGTGGAATCTCAACGATCATGAGACAGGTTTGCTATCAGGTTACTCAGGGGTCACGCCTGAAATTCAGGGCGTATTTCCCAAGCAGGGACAAGGCCAGCGCCAGCGACTTTTACTGGCCGAGGCCCCTGAGACAACAAAGGAGCCACTGTGTCAAGCTGGAGACCATCGTGCTTTGTTCCTTATAGGTGGCAACCAGTTAGAAGAAATCTCCCTTAGAATTGAGATAATTTTATTTCTCCTTTTGTGATGCTCTGCTGTAATTTGGCTCCAGAAGGTGGTGGGGGGGGGGGGGGGGAGAACACAATGTTGAGCAAACCCAAATTGGACAAGGGGGGGGGGGGGCCAGCGACCCACCCAAAAGGATACAAATTGACACCCGTGGCTGCACGCCTGTGGAAATATGCAGACCATCTACTGCTAACTTTTTCAACGTCATTCAGGCATGTAGGACGCTATAGCAACGCCATTCCAATCCCGCTACCTCAGAGGCCAGGTACGTTCAAGGGCAGGGAGAGTATTAACGTCCAGCCGTTCAGATCTGGTATCCATGAGTACGACTTCCAAATAAAGTGGACGTCAGTTCGTTCTCAAATAATGCTGAACAAGCTGTGCAAGCGAAGTTCGATAAAGAATCACGTTTTGTGCCGCATAATATTAAAAATTGGACGTGATTAAAGAAGTTTCTTCACTTGCTAGCTGTGACAAACATAAGATTTGTAATCGAATAACTTAAGAATTGCGCTATAGCCGATTATGTGAATGCAAGTAGAAATGTAAGACCCATGCAACAATACCATGAGAAAGGGCAAGAACATGAACACATAACGATAATTGGCCCAGCGAACACTTCCAGCACCGCCACCGCCATCCCTCGGCGAGTTTCAAGCATTGCAATCAAGTGACAAGGTAGCAATTTCGTACGACTAGTTCGGCGGCGCGTCAACGCCATACAAACGTTCCATAACGCAGTCACGCAATGACGCATTAAGGAGCATACTTACTAAAAGCATATAGGTATATTTGCCTAAAGTAGTCTTTTCTATGAAAAAATTTGCCAATAGCTATAAGTGAATTCGTTTTATCACATTCGCTTTAAGTTCATGAAAATCTCTGACCGTAAAACAGCGAGCATGCATCCTACTCTGGATCTTGTATGTTTCCTGCCCTCATCTATGGTGTGTGGAAGTCATTGCCCATTCCTGGAGCTCTTGCTGGTTTATAATCGAGGAGAAGCCGTTAGCTCAGAATTGAGACACATTGATACATTTTTACCCGTCCGCTTGCCGTGCTCACATGCTCATCATGCGCATGCTTGCCTGTTACCCAAGACATTTAGGGTCTCAGTCGCGTATTTCGAAGACCGTTTGTAATTTCCCATGTATTGCATGTCATGTACATAAACACTATGTGAGGCTTTTACGAGGCTTCGCTACAACTATTCCAACTGCTTCTGCAGATCAATACGTAATTGTTTCTTATTATACCATGACTGATATTGTAGGGTGGATCAAAAACTACAAGCTCATTTGCAGGACGTTCTATCACGTTTTCTAGATCGAGATAGAAGAAACTAGGTGCATCGAGCAATATCTTGAGCTGTCACGCGGACGAATTTGACCTTGAAGCGAGAACATTTCGGGCGTTGCAGTCTCCGACAGAAAGACCGTCGCTTTTGGGCGCTAGCCATCATATATTTTGAAGTGCGTTCCTGCGCTTTCATCCCTCCAATGTGGCATGTCGGGTGGACATGACCGTTCGTTCTTACGTACATTCCAGCTTATGAAATGCGGGACGCGTGTAAAAGAATGCATGCGAAACGAAGGGGCTGGGCCAACTAAAAAGGGCCCTTGTCATCGTGGTTTCATATTATTCGTCCTACTATTTCATGTCATACATTGACTCAGGTGAATTCGACCGGTTTCAGCGACGCTTGCATTCAAGTTCTGAGCAGAATATGAGTACCGGCTGTGGCTGACCTTGAGTTTGGAACTCCATCCGGTGTCGTCGCGACCACGTGCCACCGACGCGTCGCACCACTGCCCATGAACGATGCTGGCAACACGGGGTCGGGTAAAAGCCTCAGTGTTGCTACGAGCGTGATGACAATTTGTGCGGCTCGTGTTACGCAGTGTTAATTAATCAGCTAGACAAAATAAGCCCCACTGGACCGTTCACATGCTAGTGGATGTTAGATACCTTGTGTGAAGTGGAAACAACTGCAGTTAAGTTGATCTAATACAAGCGTACGGCATATATCAAACGTTCGACCACTCTTATGGAACGACAACTTCGTGTTCCAACGTGCTGAAGACAGTACAGTGGATGCGACAGCGTCTATTCACATGGCGTAAATGTAGCTTGTGTCTATTTTGTATATATATATATATATATATATATAGAGAGAGAGAGAGAGAGAGAGAGAGAGAGAGAGAGAGAGAGAGAGAGAGAGAGAGAGAGAGAGAGAGAGAGAGAGAGAGAGAGAGAGAGAGAGAGAGAGAGAGAGAGAGAGAGAGAGAGAGAGAGAGAGAGAGAGAGGAGAGAGAGAGAGAGAGAGAGAGAGAGAGAGAGAGAGAGAGGATATATATATATATATATCTATATCTATATCTATATCTATATCTATATCTATGTCTATATATATATATATATATATATATTCCTCTGTATATATAATATATATACATATATATATATATATATATATATATATATATATCTATATCTATATCTATATCTATATCTATATCTATGTCTATATATATATATATATATATATAGATAGATAGATAGATAGATAGATATAGATATAGATATAGATGTATATATATATGTATATATATATATATATATATATATATATATGTATATATATATATATATATATATATATATATATATATATATATATATATATATATATATATATATCTCTCTCTCTCTCTCTCTCTCTCTCTCTCTCTCTCTCTCTCTCTCTCTCTCTCTCTCTATATATATATATATATATATATATATATATATATATATATATCTATATCTATATCTATATCTATATCTATATCTATATATCTATATCTATATCTATATCTATATCCATATCTATATCTATATAGTCTGTCCACCCAGGTTCAGCTGTGACGCTTAGTTCCTAGCTTTAACATTGATCCTTTCTTTTATCGTGCTCATGGGGTTATCTTTCTACATTATGGGTATTACATTAGCTACTCCATGAACTTTAAATGCGGGAAAGCTTTTTTGAGGTTCACTGAAATCGCCAAAGTGACGAAATTCTGAATGATGTCACCCACCTAGTTCATCTCACATATGTACATGTTTTCCTCAAGTAGGGATTGACGGCCGCAGTGAATGAAAGAAATAATCCAACTCAATGCTCTGCTTGTCTGGGATGAGCGGGTGGGCGGCTCCTGACGATCCAGTACTGTGTACGTAACGGGTGGGCGGCTCCTGACGATCCAGTAATGTGTACATAACGGGTGGGCGGCTCCTGACGATCCAGTAATGTGTACATAACGGGTGGGCGGCTCCTGACGATCCAGTAATGTGCATATAACGGGTGGGCGGCTCCTGACGATCCAGTGATGTGCACATAACGGATGGACGGCTCCTGACGATCCAGTAATGTGTACATAACGGGTGGGCAGCTCCTGATGATCCAGTAATGTGTACACAACTGTGAAACTTCAGTTCCTTCCGGATCGGTCTCACTGAAACCATGTTTTCATAAATCACACACATCATAATGACCGCATCTAGCTTGCTGCAGTTTAGACAAAGATGCATCCAGTGACACTCTGCCCACCGACCTAACCTCAGGATTGGATCCGAGCGGCATACCTCTAGAACACAAGGTCGCCATCAGATAGATTTTGGTGAAGAACCATTGCGGTGATCCCTTGGGCTGTCCCCCAAGGAGACTGAGATCTCCCTCCACAGAAACTTTGTAAGATTAGTCTGCGTCAGCCGTCGCTGCATCGCCTAGATTGTGACAAGGTACAATAATGCATTCATTTGGAACACCTTATAATATTGACGTTTAAACTATGATATATATATATATATATATATATATATATATATATATATATATATGTATATATATATATATGCAAACAATTAGTTAAAGGCCATTTAGATATTGCCAGGCATGTCACTACCATTATCTTACCTTTTGCCCCCAGGATCCCTGGTGCCACATCTTAATAGTGAGTAATACACTGTGGGATATCACCCCGAGATGTGCGTCCCGCAGTTCGCTATGATACCGAACCGCACGCCCAAACACATCCACGCCCAAAAGCGTTAATACGCTTCACTGCTTGGATCCCGCACACAGCGCTAGCCGTTGATACGACCTACGAAACAACATGAATTTAGATGTTTGCACATTTGGCACTAAGCCAGACACCGTACACGTTTCACAGCATAGGTCACTGATCTTAGTGGACTTTCCGCGGAAAGGAGAAGTCGAATTTATGTCATCCATCAAGATATATTTTCACGGGAGACATCAGCAACTAACGCCCAATGGTGATTGATGTGGGAGACCACATGTCATGAGGCACTTCTCGCAACGTGATCACAGATGCATCCGACCACCTCCGCTGGGCATCGGCCGCCGTCTAGGTCAATCTACATATCTGATTCCATCTGCCGTCCCGTACCACTCTCGCTCCAGGCGCGAGGCAGCGCAACCCAGCAGTCGGCGCTCGGTCAGCAGCTGCCGGCGTCTCGACCTCGGATGGGGGAGCGACGAGAAACTCACGCCCTTCACCAGGCCCGGCCGCCAGTGTCACTTTTTTCTTCACACAACACGATTTTACCGTTGCCAGTTGTACTTTTGTAATGGAAAATCTTCTGATTTCGAAGGAAACTGTGGTGAGTGGTAGGCACAGGCGCCCAAATCCCATTCGCTGGGGTTCACATGCATTGCAAGTAAAATAATGGCGAGCTGTGTGTTAGTAAAAATCTGAGAAAAATCGTTAGGCAAAATGAAATGTGGCCGAATAGCTTGATTCCTTGATGTGCATGAGGATGACAATAATTTATAAGGAAGTGGGATCTGTTTTCCGTCTTGTGGCAGGCATACGTTGCTGGGATAGTTTCCTGTATTGAAAAGGTGTGCGTTTCAGATCATATGTGACTTCCATTAAAGGGGGTGTCCCACCGTGCATTGGCGGTGTTTCAAGCTTTCGTAACATTAATTACACACGAATTGTGACATACTAGTGTGTTGCAAACATTGCAGAAGACGCACGTTGGAAAAACAAGGCAAATGAAATGCATTTCTTTCATAGCGGTGAGCATGGAGTAAAACAAAATTTCTCCCGCATTTTTTTCTCCCGCAATTCGGCCACTTCAAATCGAAATTCTGAGCTATTGGGAAGGATTTTAAGAAAACTGGTGCCACTAATCACATCGTACGCGTCTGATGTAACGAGAAGAGAAAAGCGCATTCCTTTAACTCTCTATGCCAAACGGCGCCAAATTACATCATGCCACATTTGAAGCTGACAGAGTTGCGGTGAAGATGGTGTCAGCTCACAACCTCATTGTGTGTGTTCCTGTGCAGGTGGTTGGACTGGCCACATCGGAGGGCATGAAGCACGGCGTGAGGTATCAATGATTCACAGTTTTGCTTGCGTTTCTAATGGCAGACCTCGTTTTCCGGAGTACTAAATATTTGCGTTGCTAAGCAAGCTAGGTCCTAACATATTAAAAAGAGAAGTAAAAAGGCATGACGATGCATGGTAACATGGATGTTTGGTGTGTTTGGGAATAAATTCCAGGGCATACGTTCACGTATGGTTGCACGTACGTTGATGGGCATGTTCAAGTATAACTGCGTTGCTGTAGATTTGGAATGCGTTCATGTCTTTGCTGAGAGGTGGTGTGGTTTTGTGGAGGATGTATGACATCAGATGAGTTGTGTTTTAAATGACTGAGTATAGTGGATCAAGGAGAGCATGGACGACACAGCAGGTGGGGTGGGGCTTGCCCCGCTGCCAGCAGGCGAGTATGTTTTTGCTCCTTCAAAATTCTTGTGAGGCCCTTGCGCCAAAACTGAAGAGATTGTGGTTACCAATAGATTATCAAAATTCAGGTCATGAAGGCCGGCATAACTGAGAAGAGAGCAATAAATCAGGCTCAGGCGACTCTTTCCTACATCAAGAGGCCCTTCTTCTGGATCGTAGTAAGGCCGCTCTTATGAATAAGGTAGCCTATTCTCTAGGTCAACAGGCCCAATGTTGTGTTTAGATGGCCCCTTCGCTGGTTCTGGAGGCCGCTGCTCTGCGTTAGGAGACAGGCTCTGCATGTAGCAGGGCCCGCTTTCGAAGCAGGAGGCCCCTTCCATCTCCATGGGGAGCGTGTCGGATCCATCGAATCGAAAGGTCGTGTGTTCGAAGCTGGAACGAATCGGGATTGTTCTTCCAGTTTGCAATGGAATAGGCTGAATTGTTTGCCAACGGTCAATGCGAGCTGTCAGTGTAATGCGGTGTACAATTCTTTGAGGGCTTCTTGCTTCTGGGCATGCAACGCTGGGGGCAGCTTGCATTCAAAATGTACATACATTCACTGCCGTAGCAGTTGCGCCACGCTACTGTCAGTTACAAACACAAGCATCCCAATGCTAAGTGTAAACCAAAGTTTTCGCTTTCAATGCGCATCTAGTGTATTTGTAGTATAATGCTGCGATGTGTGTACTAAATTTTGTCCTACCCGGCGTTTATTACCTTGCTTTTCCTACCTTATCTGGCAGACTTTCTGTGTGCCACCGTAATTAATATATGAACTGATCGAAACCAGGTGTCGAAACGTATCCTTTGAACTTTTGATGCCATTTTAGCACTTCCCTTCTGATTTCCTTAAGAAATCGCTTAACATTACTCAGAAAAAAACAGTGTCCTTTACCCTCCCCTCCCACAATTAATCTTGCGAGGCCTTGTCCAATCCTCTTGTGATTTCACCTCGCTTGCTTAGATGGTCTGGCCTGAATGGGGATCGATCTAATTCAATGGCACCTGAAAAGCATTAGGCTAACGGACAACTTGTGTTGGGCTAATACATCAAGAAACGGCATCTCGCGATACAAAAGACATTCTTCTTTTCACCAGATGCTTGCTCAGGAGATTAAATAATGTTTTAATGTTTCCGTTTTAATATTCGCCATGGAAAGAAACATACACCTCACGTATACTACGGTCGTCTTGTCACATTAGGCGATAGTGGCAGGTAGAAGTCGGCGATGTTGTAATTTTGAACGATAATCTAGAAAATAAGTTGGAGCATCTTCTGATAGGTCTAATCCGACTAAACGAGTTTCTTTGTTGTTGTTTTTTTTTTGTCTCTCTTGGGTGAGCTTGAAATGAAACTCTTTGAGGTGATGTTTCCTTACCCTTTTCCATACGTAAAACGGTCCTTAGAAATAAGAGGTTTCTGTTCTGTTTACTTCATATGCTTTGAACGTATGTTCCGAATCTTGTTTCCTTTGAGCCTTCACTGGGAGCTGTCTGTTTTTTGCGGTAGACTGTAAGATATTTGGCATTTCTAGGTTTACTGAGCACCTCATTACGACCAAAGCACACATAGTTAGATATTAATTAAAAAGCGCATTCAGGATATCTTCGCAGCATAAATATCAAAGAGCTAACAAATATTTGACGATGCGGCCTCATTTGGACCCTCAATTTTAACCCTCCTAAGCGACAAGTTTTCTGACACCGTACCAGCCTCAGGGTATGGGTTTTCCGAACCATGATTTAGGCATACAGTTGAAATGAAACGCTCAAATCGATATATTGCATTCCCTATGTGAGAACCGTTGCTAAAGTTACATGCAGAAGCACCGCATACAGGCAGAGGCATTCTTCATTCAATTCAGATTCAGATGGATTGAAAAATCACGCGAAATTGCTCCAAAATCAAGGATCTTTACATTGCTAGTTTTAACTAATTCAGACTAAGTTTTCGATCCGATTCTTGTTGTTTCAATTATTTGAATTAACATAGACTAGACCAAGGCTTTATATACAAGCCACGAGATAGGGCCATGAAGTGATTTGTTTACACTCCGCTATGTGATGTTGCTGGTAGTCCCTCCCTGGGCGTTGAATGAGAGGCTCTAACTTCAACCACCGGCCGTCTCGTGCGGTGACACGATTCAGCCGAGGCAATACCGTGTCACACGACAGTCTTCGTGCATTGGTGGTCACGATGCACGGGAAAGGCGCATGTATCATGTAATTTGGAGTTGCAGACGACGAACACGATGACTGATTTTCACCTTGCTCAACACATCTAGGGCGTCTCTCAGGGTGTCGGGACAGGCCGGGACAGGTGCGAGAGCCGCGGCTGTATGAGAGACCTCTCGAAGGCCGCGGCCAGACGGATTAGTTTCTGCCTCGGAGGTCGACGCGCCTCTCCGAGGCGCAGCAATCTGCTTCTACTGTCAGTGACGAGGTGGGCCTGGCCGACTCTCTCAGTTTCAGCAGTTTGGCAGGTCGGGACATCCTTCCCTGTGTCATGGCTGGTCCGGACACCCCTCCCTGGGGCACAGCTGGTCGGGTCACCCCTCCCTGTGACACAGCTGGTCCGGACACCACTCCCTGGGGCACAGATGGTCGGGACACCCCTCCCTGTGACACAGCTGGTCGGGACATCCCTCACCGGGGCGCAGCTGGTCCGGACACCCTTCCCTGTGACACAGCAGGTCGGGACATCCCTCACCGGGGCGCAGCTGGTCCGGACACCCCTCCTTGTGACACAGCTGGTCGGGGCACCCCCCCCCCCCCCTGTGACACAGCAGGTCCGGATACTCCTCCCTGTGACACAGCAGGTCCGGACACCCCTCCCTGGGCCACAACAGGACGTGACACCCCTCCCAGCAGCACAGCGGGCTTGGTTACTTCTCATAGCTGCATGGACAGACGCTTACCTAGGTCCCAATATTGGTTCTTGGCTCTCACTGGATCTTTCAGCAATGGAATCAATTTCAGACCCCGGATTCTGAAGGATAGGTCCTGATAATAAGATATTGGTTCTTCGAGCGAAACAACACGCACAGCATTTGTTTTCTTTGGTTATTTTGACAAAATAAGACCCTAGGTACTGGCTTCCACCGGGTCTATTAAGCCACACCCATATAGCATGCTCCGGATCCTGGCTTCCACCGGGTCTATCAGGTCACACCCATATAGCATGCTCCGGATCCTGCCTCCCATCTACTTGTAGGAGACCCTAGACATGGTTCTTATTTTTTACCCGCTGGTTCTTTCAAGAACATTAGACTTAGGATCTTGATTCTCACTATTTGTTCTCCCATAAAGACAAGCCTCGTGTTCCTGGTTCTCAGCGACAGATTCATGTAAGTCACACTGGGTGATCCAGATACTTTTATCCTCATAATAATTGTAAGTCACACACCACAGGCGTATTGAACAGCCACCATGTCTTGGTTCCGCTACAACTGATGAGTTTTGCTGTCTGTTGAAGAGCACTACTATAACACTATATGAAGTGTGTTGCTCATTGAAAAACATCACCTGCAAGTGTGTACCTGACAGCTGAATAAATTCCTTCGTTGTTCTGGGATACCAGGGGTGCCGGTGTGTTGTTTTTTGTGAAGACTCTCTCCCCCTCCCTGTCTTGCTGGTTCAGACCGATCATTTTTAACACAATATTAAAAAGCAGAAATAAATTCAAAATCACGCAAAAACCTATTTCTGGGCTTTTAAGACCATAGATATAGGACTACCTGCCGCCATGTACCAGTTGCATATGAAGCACTATCCGCCATTCGCTCACAAGCCATTCTCTCGACGCAAGTCTCCGGCCCTTCCCCATATACCGTCGCTGACAGGCGTACACCACACATGCCTCATCTAGCGGTCACGGGGCCGTGCTGATTGAATTACGCCTGGCCGCGGAGTGTGGCGATACAATCGTGGCCACCTGCCATAACTCAACAGCACCCCTTCAGTATTTCATCTAGCTCGGCTGCTGTGACAACCTGTTTCCCGGCGCAATGCGTCATCGGTCTCTGGGTGCTGAGGTGGCTGACGACAGCCGCGCCCCGCGCCGCTCCAGCGCGGGTCCGCCGCCGCGGCACCCATCCATCTGCGGGCCGGTCAGAGCCGTCGCCGCCCAGGGATCAGGCCGTCCCTCGGACGCGCCGTCGCAGGCACGGCACCGCCGCCCGGCCCGTCGAAGGCAGCTCCTGCTGAGATCCTGAGTGCCCTGCCAGGCGCCGCTCCTGTGCACGCAGGGGCGCGCCCAGCGACGGCCGATGGTGGGGCATTGTGCGGATGCGGTCAGGGGTGGCGAATGTTTAAGGAGTTGCGAAAGGGGCGAACCGATTTGTCTGGGTGCTTTCGATGCAGCGTCAAATTTTAGAATTAAGGTCGACGCCAAATTTTACCGGAAGCGGGTCTCCAGACCCATAATCGGCGATCACTAAGCCGAGTATTTAGCACGCCGGCTACTCTGTCTGGCCACCAAAAGAACTTACGTCCCCTTCTTCCGAACCTTTGGCCAGCTCCGCTACGTTGCGGCGCTTCTGGCGGCGCACCTGGTGGCAGAACGCTGGCTGCGCTCCTGTGCACCCTGACACAATTACCGAGGAGACGGACCGCTTCACGGCTAGATGGTGATTTACGGCCCGTGTACCGCGACCCCAGACAGCAGCCGTGTGGTCAGATGCAGACGTGTTCTGGCCGCCTTCTCGCTCTGGGATAAAGGCCGTGTCCAGAGGTGCACGGACGGTCCACGCTCGAGGTAATAACATTTGGAAAGCTCTGGCTATATATATATATATATATATATATATATATATATATATGTGTGTGTGTGTGTGTGTGTGTGTGTGTGTGTGTAAGCGAAAATATGTTCTGAATGAAAGCGACCTTGATTTGGTAGCAATACAAAGGACCCGGCGAAAAATAGCACATGCTTTTAAGTTCACGACACAACACCGCTGTTTGATTCCGGACAGAGCATGTGGTATTGGTGCGTTAGTTATGCTTTAAATTCGTGTCGCCGAATGTTGTGACGTCACTGGACTTTACCAGAGAAGTGTTGCCTACTTGCAACAGTAAAAGTGTCTCGAGTCAGGCACATCTCCTCTACTATTATAAACAAAGCGTTCGTACGTATGTCCGTCCCTCACATTTTACCAGGTCGTCACTTGGAAATGGCAGGAGATCCAACGACGACTTTTGAATAATCCATCAAACCTGCGCGAACTTAGAACGTTGTACAGTTTGGAGCACATGCGACTTAGCAAGCGCAATGAGCTGAAATTGCGGCCATCTCTGCGGCCGTAGCACGTTCGTCGATAGGCTTCCGAGTGCGAGTGTTAACTCCGTGTATAAAATGAGTGTTTTAACAAGTGACGGCATGGGTCGCTTGGATGGGCGGCAGGGCGAGGCGGCCTGCATCAGGCGGCAGGACGAGGCGACAGGCGACAGGACGAGGCGGCAGGCGGCAGGCGGCAGGCGGCAGGCGGCAGGCGGCAGGCGGCAGGCGGCAGGCGGCAGGCGGCAGGCGGCAGGCGGCAGGCGACAGGCGGCAGGCGGCAGGACGAGGCGACAGGCGGCAGGCGGCAGGACGAGGCGGCAGGCGGCAGGACGAGGCGACAGGCGGCAGGAGGAGGCGGCAGGCGGCAGGCGGCAGGCGGCAGGCGACAGGCGGCAGGACGAGGCGACAGGCGGCAGGACGAGGCGGCAGGCGGCAGGCGGCAGGCGGCAGGCGGCAGGCGGCAGGACGAGGCGACAGGCGACAGGCGGCAGGCGGCAGGCGGCAGGACGAGGCGGCAGGCGGCAGGACGAGGCGGCAGGCGGCAGGACGAGGCGACAGGCGGCAGGCGGCAGGCGGCAGGACGAGGCGACAGGCGGCAGGCGGCAGGCGGCAGGCGGCAGGACGAGGCGGCAGGCGGCAGGACGAGGCGGCAGGCGGCAGGCGGCAGGCGGCAGACGGCAGGCGGCAGGCGGTAGGCGGCAGGACGAGGCGACAGGCGGCAGGACGAGGCAACAGACGGCAGCAGAACGCTCAGCGTCGCCGTCGTGCTCGTATGAAGGGGAAGAGCGCCTGGTGGAGGCGGGGAGATACGTAGTCCATCACTGCGTCCGACGTGAACGCGAACAGGTGACGGCTGCCGAAGCGGCACATCGGGGAAAGAGGGCATGCAGCTGCGACATATAGGGTGGTGGCGATTTCAGAGCGCATACATGCATGCTTATATAGATAGATAGATATAGATATAGATATATATATATATATATATATATATATATATATATATATATATACACACATATATATATATATATACATACATACATATATATATACATATATATATACACATATATATACATACATGCATATATATATATATATATATATATATATATATATATATATATATATATATGTGTGTATATATGTTGCATAGCCTGGTGGACAGCAGACCAGAATTCTGAATAGATACAAACAAGAAAGTGTGCATGAGCTAAGCGCTAATTTGCTGAATCCAGACACGGCCCGGTCCGTCCCGAATCTTCAGCGCCGCCCGCGATCACCCAGACGAGGACGTTCGGCCGCTGGCGGCCCCACGACAGACGTTCCCGTCCTGGGCCGAGCCAGGTGCCGCTGTTGGTACAGTACAAGCATCCCCCGTCTGAGACGGGAACGATGGTTAGAAGCCTTATACACATTGGTGGTGGGAAGAAACCTTTACCTATAAAGTTCGCGATCACGCAATATTTTGCTGGATAGCTGATACCCGTATCTTTCTCGCCTTGGTATTTCCCTCCATCCATTGTGGCGAGGCGTCGTGGCAGAGTCACACTGCCACGAATAAAACAATTGCTAAACTTTCCTCGTCCCAAAACGGATGTAGCTCTGTTAGTTAGGTTGTTCACATGCGTCACAAAGTTTGATTAACTTCAAGTATTTGTATTGTCCTCTTGGTTTTCTTTCACAGTCGTGCTACTTTAACATGCAATGAAGTGCATTGCTTCCACGAGTAACAGATACCTCACTCCATTCGCACCTCGTTTTGGGGACCTCACGCTAGTTTTAAGCCTTTCACGCCGCAAGCATCGATGCTTTTATCGATCACACAAACTAGTGGGTTGCTGAGCCGATACCAGCCGTTCTGATGCTGGATCACAAGAGCGGTTTTTGTAAGTGGTGTTATTGGGAACAATACCGCGGGCCGGTTCGGAGCAGCTCTAAAAGATAAAAGTTCATATATAAGTTAAAATGAAACACAAGACTCGCTAAAAGCCCGTTTTGTTACCGTGTTATACTTGTCTTATATTGAACGGCGTCGCCTTTTGTGTGCAAAATCATGGTGTCGGGGTCAAGAAACAGAGCCGCAGTTTCTGGAACCAGGCCTTCGAACGACAAACGCACCTGCTTCAGGCCCTGATCCATCTACAATCTAGCTGAATAGCTGAGCCCCTGAACCCCCATCCCTCCCCTAGAATACATTTTCCTCCCGTAATATGTTCGTGGACCTTCTACTTGACGGCAAAATATCCACATCAATCCTGTAACGCGACATCTATTTGCCATTTCTAAACTTGCAGGCAAATAATTTGTTGACAAATTTGTTAGAATGATTTGTCATGTTATTGGCAATTTTGCAATCACATCGTTTTCGCTCCAAGTATAATACGATAAGTTATATCTATCCAAAATTGCCAACATTATTTACTGATTTCGATGCTTTCATCTTGAAAGCACTCGTGAAATCGGCACCTTGATCGTTATTCGTGAGTCCTTTTCACGCTAGCATTGTCAGATAGGGACTGAATGTGATACCAAACCAGGATGCTGTACCGTAGCATAATCTGGAGGAGGTAAGCAGGCAAAATGAATAAAGCTGTCCTCAAAACGCAACCAAAAACGGGTTTACCGCATAATTTGACCGAATTATTTCTAAAATTGTGTGTATGTCGAGAAGCCTCCCAACTGAACAGGAAACTGCATTCCTGTACCATAGACTGAAGCGCACAGAGCATGGGATCAACAGTGGCGAAATTCATCGTTTCTCATCTGGCCTGCCAAAATGGGTGGGTAAACTTCACTCTGGAAGCATTTTTGTTCCGTCAGCACGTGCCAATTCGACATTTTACGCTGGCGGGTTTTGTCCATTGAATGAAATCATGAGGTAAAATGAAATGTGAAATAAGCACATCGAATGGCGCATGGCACAAACGAATAGGCACATAGTGATAAAAACGGATCCATAGTGGAAATAGTACGGCTGTTTTGGAGGGCCTTACGACAGATCATGGGCTTCGCTTCCGATGGTCCTATTTTTGCTACCATTTCCACCGAACCAGGTCCTTGTCTTATAATGCTAGAATGAAGTCATAAAGCTGATGAAGATAAAATATTTGTGCTTCGGGAGCACTCGCAATGCATTTGTCAGCTGATGAAGATACAATATTTGTGCTTCGGGAGCACTCGCAATGCATTTGTCTTAGGGGGAAGGGGGAGGGGCTTGGCCACATGGATAGGCTAAAGTGTGCATTCGTTTCGTGTCATTAAGTGATTTTTGGGGTGTGCTGCCTGCCTTTGGTAGGTTTACGTGTACCCGATGCAGTTGGATTTTTGGGGTGTTCTGTCCATCTTTGGTGGGTTTATGTGTACCTGATGCAGTTGGAGCGTGTCCTCACAGCAGCACATGGTTTCATCAATTAAGTCTTGTTCTTATGTCCTGATTCGTTCGGAACTGTGGCAATGTGCAAATGGTGCTTTGTTTGCACCATGAATTGGAGAAAGCAATGCTGAACATTGATGGGGAATCATAAGGACAATCACATGGAGTAGATCGCAGCGTCACATGTGTGGGAGCCAGGAAAACTGATTTGGCCGCTACCGACCGTTTTTCACTGCTCTATACAATACAATGCTGTTTAATGCAACGCCAGTGCGCGCCGTCAGCATTCAAAAGGCTGACAGTGGATGGAAGGGACGAAATCACCGGTCCTGTCCCATGGTCAGTCACCGGTCCCATGGAATAGATTTGCCTGTGTTGCAGAGAGCGCAGGCGAAGTGCGCTCCCTCCTGCCGGCAGCCGCCAGAGGCCGCCAGCACCGCGCGCGACCTGTGGCCAAATCTTTTTCCCGTTTTGACCCATATCTCGGCAACTAGGGCACCTATGACCGTGATTAAAACTGCTCAAGATAGATAATTACATTTTCTACGTTCTAACACTTAACGCAGCGAAGCAAGCGTGCAAATGCTTGTCACCACTAAAGCGACGTCACGAGAACCGCGAGCGGGGAACTGGGCATAACGGACAGCTGGCGTTGTCATCCACCAGAACGGAAGCGGGGACGCGGCGATTCGCCTATTGAGAAGCTCAAGCTTGCAACGCTCTATGTGTTGATATCAGTAAGATCTCACGCCAATTATTGGGGCTAAAATGAAGGGGCATTTGGCTGCGGCGCGCATTGACCGCTAGTTTTGCCGGAGCGGGGCCCGAATACGAGTGTTTGTCGATCGCTGACATATGTATGCGTGTGTGTGCGCGTGTGTTGCTGAGGGTATGTTCACGTACTGGCCCCCGGGGAGACGTGCGAGCAACACAGCGGATCACATGACTAACAATATCGGTACCTATCCTAGACACCCATTTAACAACGTAAAGGGGCGCAAAACTTTCTACACATCGTACCAATCACGTTAAATCAGCACAGCCAATGCGATACCCGCGACACAGTGGATCATATCGGATCACAGCGGATGAGCGGATCATCAGTCCCGGCAGACGTCACATACAAACTGTGCCTGCCGGGTTGTTGCGTCCGGTTCACCGCAAGCACGCCCACTTTTTGCATGCTGTACACTGGATCCACGGTTCACAGCTGAGCCTATACTGCATCCCATAGTACAGACACGACGCTTTATCGTCAGCCTTTGGAAAGTCCTTGGCATCTCCCAGCTTTCTCTTCTTACCTTTCGTGTTAGCGATGCTGCTCTTGGCATCGAACAGCTGTTTTGACACACGTTCGTGTTTGGCTTGCGACCTTCAGGTATTCTTCTCCTCTTCCTCTTTTTTTCAGCTCTGGTGTACTAGTAGCTATCATGGTCTTTCCTTTTTTCCGCCCTCGGCGACTCGGCTTCACTTTGGGTCCTGCCTTAAAAGATGGAGGACCAGGAATTGTAATGATACGGTTATAGAACATAGGCATAGGCATTGGACAGCATGGCTCACTGGAGGATCATCTGTGATACAAAATTATCCATTAAAAAACTATATTTTGACGGAATCTCAACATAATTCACGAACATAGGAAAGGTGAAAATGAAAGAAAATTTATAATCACGAAAATATAAGACAGTTCAATAATGAACAATGTTTTCTTAAGGATCGCATGGACGATCTGGGGTCTGTTTAATGCTACTTTGTCATTGCTGCTTTATCGGTTTAAGGAAGAAAATGGGATAAAAAGAAGTCATTTTCGGATATCCCCGAAACTCCTGTGGTGAGAAAAGCCGGACTGCGAGAGGTGCTGGGCTGAGTGGGTCACCTCCCTGGACCTCAGCTGGAGCCCGTGACGGCCCAGGAACTGCATCTGGTTCGTTGCTTGCAAATGGTGGCCTTTCCAGTTGCAGGTCAACCGAATCAGTCGGCCTCCTTGACAGGTATGGAGGCTCCGGACTCTCGACGTGGTCCTCTTCGTGTGTATCCGCTTCGTGTGTGCCATCTTCGTGTGCGTCCGCTTCATGTGTGTTTGCATCGTGTGTGTCCGCTTCCCGTGTGTTCGCTTCGTGTGCGTCGTCTTCAGCCACCCCGGGCGCTCCTGCAGTCGCTGAGGAAGCTGGTCTGTCGGTCACGTCTGCGGGAAGAAAGTCATCCTTGGTGAAGACTTCAGTGTCCGGTGGTCAGATTCCTGTCGTTCGAAAGGCGGATAGGATGTTGGGTGGGGTGGCCGAGCGGATCAGCGCCTGTCCCATGAGCTTCCCCATGTTCAGAAGCTTGATAGGCTTTCCCGCGCTTTGGAGCATCCAGCTGTCTACCTGCTTGTTTAAGCTTGCTTTCGTCAGACCGAAGACGGTGACATCAAGCGGTTGGAGCCTGGTGACTCGTGTGAGGAGGTAGAGTCACGATATGGACTCCACTGTCCTTCGCCAACGTCAACACGCTTAGGCTGACATGGCTGACGTGATTGTCGAGCACCAAGGCGACTGGATTGTCCTTGCTTGTCCCCATGTGCTTCACAATGTGCTGCATCACCTTCTCAAAGTATTCAGGCCTCATCCACCCGCTGCTGTGGCAGAGCCGCAGCGATCCTTCCGGGGTGCCTTCCATCAGATTCTCCCGAAGAGTCTTCCTTGGGAAGACGTAGGCAGGGGAAGGGATGCCCCAGTGGCAGTCACAGCGACACACACCGTGACAAGTTCACCCGTCTTCGCAGAGGTGACCTTTCCGACCAGTTTGTCTCCCTTTCCAGCAATGAGTTTTCCAGGCTTCTGTACAGTCGTGAATTCAGTTTCATCTAAATCTAAAATCCTCGCACATGAGACTCTCGTCTGTTTCAGGACATCAGACATGTTTCCGAAAAATTCCTCGACATCGTGCCTGTTGAAGGCTCCAGCTCGCGCGATGGATGCAGCTTCAGGTTTCCGCAGTGCCAGCTGGGTGTTCCTTTTCATGAAGGCCTTCAGCCACTCGCGCCCCGCTTTTTCATTTTCAGCCCAAGAAGCGGGAAAATGTTTGTCATTTTTAACTGCCATTTGGTAGGCAATTTCACGTGTTTGCTTGTGCGTTAAACCATGGAACATCTTCGAGCACTGCATCACATATTCACTGAGGGCTCGCTCCTCGTCAGCAGTGAGTATCTTCGAATGACTGTAGTTGGGCTCAAGACGAGCTGCAGGATCGACACTGTGCTTTGCGACATACCTTCCAAGGACGCTTTTGCTCACACTGTGGGCTTCTGTAGCTTTTCTCAGACTCACTCTCCCCTTCTGCAACATCTTTGACAGCCAGCAGCATTGAATCATGAGATGCGTCCGCGTACCCCCTTTCTTTTCTAACATATACACGTGGCATGGTTCTGAAAGAAGAAAAAGGGTGAGTAAGTTTCGATAAAAACGGTTACATCAATTTATAGGTATGTATAGTATTATGCACGAGTGACATTAATGGTTCCTGCAGGGGAATTGGGAAATCTGCATGACAATAGGGACGGGCGCCCCGATTCTCCTGCAGCACACGCTGGCTGCTAGACGAGTTCTCCGCCGTTTGTCAATTGGCTGATATAATTTTAAATGCAAGCAAGAGGATTAGCATTCCGTGAGCTTACAACGTGAAATAGTTAAAAGAAAAGATGGCTTGACATGAACACCTCACACAACTTGAAATAACACTCGAGAAGTATACTTTTTTGGTACTCACCCCGCGCAGCGTTTCTGCGCACCGAAAAAGGACAGATCATAGCTTCCAGCGTTACCTGATACAAACAAGTAAAACATGAAAGTATAAGTGATGATCCGGAGCTGCCCATCTCTAAGATATTTGCGTGCCCCTATTCTCCTTCGTCCCAATTATCCCGCCTCTCCCCTACGTGTTTTGTGCCTGCGCTTTATTCATGACTATAGACTCGGACGCGAGCGCTTGAAAAGCCTGGACTTTAGCTATAGGATGGTGATGACGACAAGATTACCTGGAGCTAAAGGATGGTCGTGATCTTCCCCACACGGTCCCCTGCCTGTGACGGCATCCTATCCAGATCGGAGATGGTGAGCGATAAACTTGACTGATTTGACGTGGCCTCATAACCCAGATAACACTGGACACCGTGCAAGACGCGGCCGATCGAGACATCGTGTCCACCAATCACCGCTCTGCACGCCTCCAGGCCCCGCCCTCCCCCATCCAGCGGCGCCTGTCATCGGCGTTATGACGGGTTACACCACGAGGCCCCGCCCCTCGCGCCAGGCCATCGCATCAGTCGAACCACCTCCCGGCGGGGAGGTGACGGTGGGATGGGCAGGCAGTTGGACGCCGGCGGTCGACGGTGCGGTACAGTGGGCGGACGAGACGGCTCGTGACCCCGCCGGGCACGGGAGTGACGCACAGACGAGACCACGCTGCGATTTAGTGACGAAAAACCGCCGGCCGGCCGTCTGGGCCACCTCAGCCGAAGTGGGCCTCTGCCCGGACCGGCCTGATCGTGCCTGGCCGTGCGCGATCTCGCGTGACCCCGCGTGACCCCGCGTGACCGAGACCCCGCGTAACCCCGTGTGGCCCGGAGGGAGGCGGCGTTAGTGCGCGCGGCCGGGTGTGAGGCGCGGTCCAGTGTAAGCCAGTGTAAGCCCATGTCCCGACGGAAGCAGGCCCGACCGAGCCGACACCGGCGGCCGGCCGGCGACACCGGTCATGCTCCGGGTCACGGTAGGTCGCGGCGGCTATCTGCATACGGATTGTGGTGTACTCAGGTCATTTCATGCCAGCGTTGCCGACAAGGCGACAACTGGCAGCAAGTTATGGATAAGGATGTATCAAACTTCGAAGAAAGTTCGGCTGTCTGGGCTGATATCGCCGTCGGCTGATAGCCAGACGGCGGTATGTATAATTGCCACTGAATTGTGCAGTGAACTTTGAACTGAAGTGAACAGTAGTGCAGTGGTGTTGAGTTCGGATCTCGTGTGCTGCAATAGCCAAGCTCAGCGCCTTCATTATACCGGAGGTGCTAGCTCAACGACTTTATTGAACAGGCAACGGTAATATTGAAAAACTTAAACGTTATAAGCTGTGCTCATGGCCATGAAAGAATAACTTGAAATGGACTGATGGTGAAAGAATAACTAACTGAAATGAAAAATGGCACGCAGAGACCAAGACATGTGGTTATAGACAGTGCTCCAAATATATGCATATGCTCATTGTGCGGAGAATGGGTTCAGTGACGCGAGTCATTCTATGCTATGTTAACAATATAAATAGCCTAAATGTATCTAGACACCGGGGAATTAGGCGTTTATATTAGGGAAGGACCATTCAGGCATGCTTTCCGATAGCCATTGGTATCAGTCGCCCCAGGGCAGCGACATCGTGGGTGGCGTGGGGGACGTTCCCTGACAACTTCAGGGCGCCGGGGACTGTCCCTCACAGCCTCAGAGCTTGGAGGACTGTCCCTCACAACTTCAGGGCGTGGGGTACTCTTCCTGATAACTTTACAGCGTCGGGGACTGTCCCTCACAACTTCAGAGCGTGGGGGACTCTCCCTGATGACTTCACGGCGTCGGGGGCTGTCCCTCACAACTTCAGGGCGCCGGGGACTGTCCCTCACAGCTTCAGAGCGTTGGGGACTGCCCCTCACGTTGAGATTATGGTCTTAATATATATATATATATATATATATATATATATATATATATATACATATATATATATATATATATATATATAGCACTGGCCTCACTAGAGCGTTCTGGTGAAGCCAATATAAGCATAAAATTGCACACAGTACTCTAGACGTAACACGTCCCTTCGACGCGTGGAAATAGCAAGCCAAAGGCATAGGCGGATCCTGAGGGGGGGGGGGGGGGGCACGGGGCCATGCCACCCCAAGACCTCCGAGAGTATGTTTTGGCCCCCAAAACATTCCCAGAACTTCATAAAAGTTTCGTCTACTTACCGTCTGTTTCAACTTCATCTGTTTAAACTGTTTTGTTTTAACTTCTGTTTAAGATTCAAAAGCATTCCGGTGCTTTTTCGGTTTTGAATGGTGTTCCTACTAGGTACTCGCGAGAGGCACCATGCACTGGACCTCGGATCCCACACCAGCCAGCTGGCGACGAACGGTTGCCCCCCCCCCCAAAAAAAAAACAACTCTAGGCTAGACCCGCCCCTGGCCAAAGGCAGCACCAGCAAATCATCTTAAGTGGAAACTCATCCCACTGCAAAGCTGTGCTCGAGTGCGTTTCGACTAAAAAGCGTTTGCCACTTCGGCTGCTAGTTTCCCACGCTTCTCCGCAGTCGGCAGCTATTTTTAGTCAGGTGTGCGGGACCTCGGGCCATATTTTCAAAAAGATGAGAAATGAGCATTCCGACACTGCTGAGAATCGCGTCACAGTTCATATGCAATGTGAGTTCGTGTACAGGTGCGGAACATCTGGGGCGTTGCACTTAATGGTTTTTTTTCCAATGCTGGAAAAACAAATAGTGCAAACTGCGCAGTTTGGGCCATTTGTTCCTTTTCATCTGCAGTTACCATGGGCGCTTCCACCGACAGGGGGTTTACTCTTCCAAGTTTTGTGTAATTTACACTACGCCTACGTGCGTCATTTTCCAACCGTCATCGATGATAAGATAATCCCACACAATTTTCCTCGAGTCGGCTTGCGACACAAACTAGTGTATGTTGCCAGATAGCTGGTTGTAGTTGACTTTGCTGCCCATGGGGTGATTTCTTGGTAATGGCGTGCTTTTTTAGTTAAATGGGCTTACATACAAGCACCATTGTGACAGATGGCAGCACCCGTGTTGTGATTTCGGCAGGTATGCAAGCCGCAGCGGTCCTCGTAACACACTATGTCAGCAGGTACTACAAGGAAGAGGTAGCCCGGATCGCTTTTGAAAGTGTGTACGCTGTACGCCTGGACCCGCGAGCGTGGATCTCGACTTGGACCTCTGACATTACCAAACCAACGATCAACGACGCTCAAGGCTTTTTACCGCTGCGGTCCGATTTTCCAAATTTGCGCACTTGACTTGACACGACTTGAAAGTAGATGGGGTCGAACCTGAAAAATAAAAGAAGCTTGGCTTGGATGTCTTAAATTTGGCTAAGCTTGGGTTGGGAAAGCGATGGAGATGTGTCGCCGCCTATGAGGTAACTGATTTGCCGCAGCGAACATTATCTTCCTTGTTTTGCATTTGAGCCAGAGGTGACACCGTATATTTTGAATAGAGTGGAAGAGGGAACAGCTAATTGATGATTACGGCCATCCATTTAAGTTGGTATAAGAAATTATGTCAATCGCAGCAAGAAGTTGTACGAACACGTTAATTTTAGATTTGAGAAAGCTCCCAAAACATGAGGAGTGCAAAATGAAATGGCCTAGCTTTTCCTTTGTGCTGTCATTAAACATATCCGCTGCATGCATGATTATTTGGGCCGGCTCTCTTCTAGGCGGGATTCGTTACAGTTGCTACTATTACATCTGCCTCAAGGAGTTGAGCGTGGCATTTCAAATCTTCAAATCAAGCCAACAACTAAAAGTTAACCAATGCTAAGGTGGGGCTGTATTTTGTACAACTGAAATTATCATGATGCGGTGCTGCTGTAGTGAATAACCATTTGTGTAAGGCACGACAAAATGAGAATTTAAATGCTTTCCAATATAACACGGCGGGCAGCACATCGAGCGCAGCCCGCCAGCGCACTACAGTAGTCAATAGGCAACAGCAGCGATGCCCAGCCTATGTGCAGATGTACACCATATGCCTACTGTCTCAATGCCTGCTAACAGTGCCATGCCTTGCCTGGCTTCTTGCGTCCTAGTAGGATATGGAGTAAAGTCATTAAAACCGGGGATCCGAAAAGATCTTCCCTGATGGCATAATCTGGCTCCCTGCGTACCTATCTGGGGAGAGGGGGAGGGGGCTAGTTTGGCAAAGTGAGTTGGGGGGGGGGGGGGGGGGCTGAATCGTTAAAAATGTGAAACCTTCCTCTGAATTCGCCAACAAACGGGTTTCTCCTCGGATTTTGTCCACTTTTCTCTCAAAATTGACGGGGACTGGAGCCCAAGTGAGACGTCTGGAGCCTAACTCCCAGCTGAATAGGAGACTACGTCCCTGCTACCTGCGTGGGGCAGGAGCGGTTACAACGCCCGTGCCTTGCAAAATAACTTCTGAGAGCTTTGTGGATTCCGCTCACTCCATAGTATCTAAGTATGATACCTCCTCGCCAAGAAAATATATGTTTGACGTCTGATTTGTCAATACCCAATGACGTAAACGAACAACCTAACCACCCGCAAGTCTTGTCTATCTTCCACGTAAATAATTCCAGGCAAACACAAATGTATCTGGAAGGAGCAAAAGGCCCTGAATGCTCGTGTGTATCTACCAACATGACAATGTCTGTCAAGCCCCCTTAACCCTGTTTCTCCGAGTCCTTATATTTTCTAGACACGTGTACGTCTCGCTTCACCTCAAATTAGCCAGTTTTCCGCTCTCCTTTCCAAAATTTCACTGAAAATGAATGCGTGCTGCTCTAGGCTCAAGGCGACGTGCTCAAAACAATCGCAACGAAAAACTATCGTGAAGGTAAATTTGTTCAACTATTTTGCAATTTCTTGTCAGTTCAATGCTCCATTTTTCTTCTGGGACTCGCGCTTTTCAATCTGTTTTACGATATATTCCCATAATTTTGCGTTTTTCAATCAAAAGGTTGAACAGTGGAGTCAATCCCGTATCTTCATATGAACCAACGACTATTTCGACGGGGGAAAGAGCAAAACATCGAACAAACGAGACAAACATTGCAAAATGCACGGTGGATCTCGGATGTTACACCTTAACGCCTTATATCTGCCGCATCTCACGCTTAACGTCCACACCCACTGACTGCCCGACGAACGATATACTTACGCACACCGAGTAACTTACGTCGGCCGATGCCTCGAAGTAACTTTACTTAATAACTTAGTGACTTAGTTACTCGGGCGCGATGAGGCAGCGCGCCCGACCGAGGCAGGATTGGTTACACGAATTTACGCGTCAGGTGAAATAGGAGATGGCGAGATAGCTCGACAGGCTTATGCGCGTATCGTTAAAGGAACTGTTCAGCGTTTGAAATGCTGTAGAAAACATCATTATGGCGATACAAGCTCACTTATAGTGTAGTTTTTCACACTTCGGTGTAGTTTTACGTGGAAAAGATTGCTCTGAACAGCAAAATTTTCATTTGTTAGGAAATATGCCCCTAATTCTTCATTATTTGATTGCGCCATTGAACGTTTGTACGACGCTGCGGTGCTGCCAAACTAGTCGTGCGGAATTGCTGCCTTGGCACTCACTTGAAGTACTTCAAAGTCGCCGAGGGGTGGCAGTGGCGGTGCTGGAAGTGCTCGCTGAGCCAAATAGCGTTATGTGCTCGTGTTTTAGCCCTTTCTCGTGGTGTTTTTGCATATTTATCCGTGCGTTTAATATGTTTGCTTATATTCGCATACTCGGCTATGGCGCTATTCTTAGCGTATTCGATCACAAGTCTTATTTTCGTAGTAAATAGCAACTATGTCCAACCTTTGTATGATATAGCTCAAAACGTAATTTATGACTGAAACTTGCACATACTGTCCGTACTGATTGAAAGCCAATTTATATCCACTATCTTTGGAAATCGTGCTCACGGACGCTAAATAAAAACATCTCAATAATAATGTTTTCATCGGCCTTAAACGCCGCATAATCCATGGCGTGGCAGTATTTTAATGGCATTGCTATGACGTTATGCGTGCCTCAATAGCCTCGCAGTAGTCTGCACGAAATAGTCTTCACATCTTCGCGGGTGTGCAGCTTAGAAACTGGAGAGTTTTAGGTCTTGAGAAGGACAGAGCTGTGAGCTGCACCAAATGATCTTCAAGATGTTCCAGTTCTAAACCCCATACAGATGTGGAATGCTCCCTGTCATGCGTGGTGTGGCCCGTTCATATGCAGGGAAATCCCGCCAATATAGGCGGCGTTATTCCGATTGCGCTTATGGTATTTAGGGAGGCCTCGAATTGGTAGAGGCCATATTGACGCTGAGATGCTTCTTTGATCTCCATGTGTACACTTGTTGATTCACAAGCAGGCTCGCAGTTATACACACATGGACATTACAATGCTGATGATAATCACATTGGACATAGCTTTCAGGTTTTCCTGAAACCAACAGATGTCGAAAACATAGTGCTTTGTTATAATAGCAGGCTGAAAATAGATGATACATGATTTTTCGTAGTAAATCGTCTCTATCTAGATCACAAAAGAAAGTCAGCTGAGCTGGCTTTGTTTCCACTCTGTTCAGGAGAGTAGAGGCCGTGCCCTGCACTTCCTCGGCTTCCCCTTAAAGGACCTGATGTGATGAAAATGGTATTGATCATTGTTCATTGAACATAGATGATGACGTAGCAAAGCTTGTATCTTCGGAGAAAAACCAGGGGAATAGGGATATAAATGCGTTCGTATTTCGGCACCACACCTGTATAAAAACGAATAGCCGAAGTTAAACAGCACGATGTGTATAATGCTCCACGCAAATACACTCAACAACTTACTTTCATTGCACATGTCCATAAAACGACGACGCAAAAGACGGTTGAATGCAGAATGGTGTGGCCCCACCCATTTGCAAGAGAACGGAGAAGCCATGAGTAATATTTTGTGTACAGTGAAATGAGGTGCATATATCTGAGAGGGAAACTGAACATGCACAGTTAGGCTGGTTGTCAGATGTCTTGCACGAGCTGAAAGTGTCCTGAGAATAGGAATCGTTGGGAATATTAAGACGTTCACAGCCAACGGAGCCCACGCAGTTCGTTTCGTTTCGCTTCAGGTCGTTTACCCACAACCCCCCAGCGTCGTGGACTGCTGCGTGCCACTTACACTGCGGGTAGTCAGCAGCCCATATTGGGAATGGAACCAGAGGCTGACACCTGCCACCAAAGGGTCTGGTTTGGTTCACTGTGTAAACTTGCCTCTAAACTTGCACTCATCCGGTCAGCTCTGTTTCTTCGAGCACACAAATATTTGCGCACGATACTTCCATAACCTCACAGCTTTGTGCAGGCTATATCGAAACATTGGTATCGTAGTCGGCCTGCCTCACGAAGTTTCAAAAGATCATATCGCCGTCGTCCATTTTTTGATCAGCCGTATTATATTCACATGGGTGTCGTGGCATTGTCAACATGAGTTAAACCACATTGGACATGGATTTGAAGATGGACACCTTCCGCTCCCAAAATACACGGGATCATTGATGAAGCTCACCATTCCTAGCGGGGGATGGCAGATTGCGCCCCAGTTGCTTTCTGGTGCCTCCAAAATTGTTTGGCGAGTGGCGTTGAAATTTTTGACTTTTCCTAAATCGCTTTTCTGCGTATATCCTCAATATTTTGTGCACTGACATGCGCACGGTGGCTCCGAGATCCGGCTTGGTGGGGGCCTCTGGTGAAATTTGGCGACCATGCCAAGATAGTGCTATCCCAGGAATTATACCCATTGTGTTGCGTCTGCGAGAGAAGCATACTTCCGCTAACTGACTGACTACCGGTTACGACATAAGTATAGTTATTGCAACGCAGGAAGCGTATCACAACAGACCTGGTTCCAGTGTGGCTTGAAAAGAGAAATATTCCAAATGGAGAAAACAAAAAAAATATAATATTGGAATGCATTATTGTTGGTCAACGCGGGTAGGAGCGTGTGCACAAAGCAGCTCCAAGGGCGCGTGCCCCTCCGTTATCATTTTTACATGTATTATACACGCGCAACAAAATATCACCGCGAAACATCCGGGGTAGACATGTGAAAATGACTAGATGAAGAGCACGCGATGCTGTTCCATGTCATGCATCACACTCTGTGCTTCGGCGGCGCGCTAAACTTGGTGTTCGTGCAAAGTTTGGATCTGTGTCCCTCCAATCGCGAAATCCTGCGTGCGCCTCTGACTGCAGGTATGCGAGGGACCGTAAATAGGTAGCGTTGGGCATTGTTTTCCATTCAACCACACTTCTGATAACGCACTGGTTACGCTGGCCGCCCCCTCCCCTCCCAACTTCGCCCCGCCACGTTGCGTTAAGCGTAATGTCCCAAAAATTGCCTCCGTTTGGCACCTGGTTATTTTAAGATAGGAAAGAAAGAACGGGTGTGCCTTGTCATAACGCCAAGCCAATAGTATACACCTTTAAATCTAAGTGTAACAAGGCGTCAAACCTACCCGTCTTTCACTTGTTACATTTCCGTTACGCCATATAAAAGCCTCTCCCCTCCTCCACGCGAGGCGTGATTTATGGACGATCCCTAAGGGATACTTTTGGTATATATATATATATATATATATATATATATATATATATATATATATATAGATAGATAGATAGATAGATAGATAGATAGATAGATAGATAGATAGATAGATAGATAGATAGATAGATAGATAGATAGATAGATAGATAGATAGATAGATAGATAGATAGATAGATGCAAAACTTAACAGTCCAGACAATACCACAAATTATTGACATCTACCGTGATAAAAGCGCGTATAGGTTTAACTAAAATGAGTAAAAATGAGGATAGCCATAAACATGCGCCAACGGTACGGGGAAATGAATGAACAGCGTAGGAGTATAATCCCATATGTGAAACTGTAGTAAGGGAAGCACTGATATTGCTCAGAGGCACCTCCAAGGATGTGAGTAAGTTGGCCTCAATATCATGGGGAACATGAAAGCCCAGAATGGAATGTTTGCATATTTTACTTTTGTGCATTCACCAATGCACGCCATGGTGCCTGTGACGGACACCATACTTGGTTTGCAGCGCATAACAGCATTGTGGCAACATGATATCACCAATTGTCAATATGCTGCAATGCAACGATAATATGATCTACTCGCCACTCTACCTTGTTTTTCACCAGAACCAAAAGGATCCTCGTTCGGCACGTCCAAAAGTTCGGGTGTACCTGGATGTTCATAACGAAGGAAATTACCACCGCATTTGCTCTGCACATTCTCGATACAAAAGTCATTTTGGCACATTTATTGTCATCTCGCTTTCATCTTATGGACAAGCTAATGCGTGAGCTAGCTTGAAGTGTCGTCTATGTCATAAACCGGCGGGAATGCCGGTTTTTGCCGTTTTTTGTCCTTATTATAGATTATTCAGATTTACGCTTGAAATGCAGACATTACTGAGTAAAGTCAAACACCGTTTGTTTGTTTTAATTGGCCCAGTAGCTTCCAAGATCTCCGGGGAGGCGGAGTCCGCCCTCGTTCCCCCGGAGTAAGGGAAGGAGAGGCGGAGTCCGCCCTCGCTCACCCGCAGTAAGGGTAACGGGAAGTCCGACCAGACGGGGATTAAAGACGGCTTCAGACCAGCAAGTCTGTGGCTTGCTCTCGAGCTGGCGTGACTTGCTGGACACACCATCCCACAGTTATGTCAAATGATTCTACCGTTCCCATCCTCCTCGTCTTCCAAGTGACGGTCGTTAGTGTTGCTGGAGACAACAGGACTTGCAACGTAAGAGGCCGTCAAAAGGATGAGCAGCCTTCCAGGACTGGACTGGATCCTGGATCCCTTCCAGGATCCTGGACCAGGATCAGGCTACCGCTGAAGCTGGAGTATTGGTGGACCATAGGTAACGATCTCGGCCCGCGGTCTCGTTCTGAACCATGATTCATTATATAGGGCAGGATTGCGCTATTTCAAGAAGTTCGAAGAGGTATGTCGAAAAGACTGCGCCAAGAACGGCTCACACTTTTCATGCAACGTGCCCGACAAACGGCATTCCTAACGCTCACATGAAGTATCGGTTCTGGTGATTAGATTTAATCGGCGAAGTTCTCGCAGAAAGACGCACATTTCGAGCAATATCCACTGATGCATTTCAGTTCCTCTACATCGTGGTTAATTCGTCCTGAGGCACCGATCCTCGTTCACGGCCCCTTTCCATTGAGTTCTTTCCGCGAGTAGAAATCGCAATTTGCCAAATTATGACGGCCATTAGACACGCAATCTGGGTGAATTGGCACTTGAGAAGCGGGAGAGATGTTTTAATATTACGTCCTTGCATATCGTTAGCGATCCATTTGGTAGTAATGTTATGGTAGTTATGTTGAAGTAGCATGCTGGTAGTTGTGCGTATTACGTTAACGAAATCGTGCATCTCAGTCGCTCGAGCTTGGTACAACTCCGACCAATATGTGACAGACATTAAGGCTCGCACCCCAGAAAACTCGCTGGTGCGGCTCTTCTTTGACGATCAGTCGGTGACTTGCCGACGGAACAAATCTGAAACGCTGGCAGCCGTGTCACAGCATTGTGCTCCAGGCACCACATTGTATAACGCTGTTTTGAACACGCGCGCTCGCTGATCTTAGCAACGAAAGCCTCCACGCGAGGCGCTGCAGTCGCTCTCCGCGCGGCGTCGGCTCCGCCCCGACCCCTCGGCTAACACTCAGCGCTGGTCAACGGGCGGTCGAAAATGATGACGTATTTGAAAGGAGTATCGTCAGGGTGTTTGAGACATAATTCGTAGTTTTAAAGGGCAGGTTGGGTATATATTTCACCTACGCGATTTTTAGATTGACGATAAAAACGGACGAGCTTTTATACAGAATCACAAATTAGTGCTGGAATCTGGTGGTGGAACTGGAAGAGTAAAGCTTTCATGTTGCTGTTGCTGCCAGTCTGTGCAGAGGACAGCCTCAAAATTGTAAAAAAAAGATGCTTACCAGTCTAATCTTTGAGCGGTACGAGCTTACTTTTAAAGATTTTCGGAAGCATATCCCTACTCGGTCCCAGCAAACCCACACCAACTTGGGTTCCATCCCCCACAACTTCGAGAAGAGATACGCCCAAATTAGGAGAGGAGCTCGTCTGTTGATATTTTTGTAGGGGTTGGTTGAGTCAATTTTTGCTGTTCAGCCTTCCTCTCAACTCATCTTGCAAAACTACGCCCCTGTGCTCGGTCATTTCCCGGTTTGAGAGCCGGCGACGATTTTACGGATCTATTTGACACCACCTCAACGTAATGCAAACTTCCCACGACGCAATCAAACAATGACATTAAAGAGCATGTGTACTAAATAAAGAAATTGCGTTGTATATAACAGTTTCTTTCATTCAACAACATACCTATAGTTATGAGCGAGTACGCTTCGTCATATTTGATGCTTACTTCAATACCTTCAGATGTGGAATATTCCCTTTAACACGCGCCTTATTGGCTAGTTGAATACGCTTCGCTCGGATGGGGGGTCAGTTTGAATCCTCTGAGATCCAAAAAATATAACATAGCTAGATATACCAATTCATAGGGTGGGTTGACCTGTACGCGAACTCACTTGTGTCAAAATTTGGGACTCAGAGGCCATGACCTTGGGGTCAAATAGGGCCCAACCGGGTCAGCCTCCAGATTGATGTCTCAAGTGCACCCAGACCTCCTCATGCAACCGCCGTCAAGTTAGATATCTGTTCTAAGCGGAAGGCAATGGTCTTCAATTAAGGTAGGTGACCTCGTTTGACCTTCATAAGCCCAGGGTGAGCAAATACCTAGGACATTGCTCCTATTTTGTCATCCAAATCACCTTCAGGGACCCGGGTCATTTTAGGTCAGCGACTTGCTCAAACTTTGAAAAGTCTATGGAACGTGTCTGTTGCGGTCCCTGCCGTTAATAATTCAGAAATGAGCACCAGAAACTACTCCATAAATGAAGCTCTCGAATAAAACAACAGATTAGTTTTGACCTTGGTCTGACCGTCATACCTGACCCTTCGCTAATGGAATTTGTTGCAATTCTAAATCAAATTGATTCATTACCTAACAAGCTATCTCAGGCATGTATGGCTTCACCTAACACTCTGTTGTAGCATTACATTGAACGATGTCCTAGAAATGCCTTTCGCTGACAACCACGGCCTGACTTTGACCTACCATTGGTTGGTGACCTCGCAAGATACATTTAGTTTTTGCATCCAAGGATCTGCTTTCCCCACAGCTAGGCAAAGTTTGACTTGCCCAGAAATTATTCTTGAAAACCTTCGGGGGAGGGCGGGGGGGGGGGGGGGGGGCAAAATGTCTCCTCCCCGTAGTCTGGCGCGAATTAAGGCCCTTTTCAGCTATACCAAGCAAAACATGATCAAACACTCATTCGAAATAACGGCATGACGTGGATGCTTATCATTGAAGGCTACAGCGATAGTGGATGAGGCCTTTGCGTTCCCAACAGCGAAGGAATACCCATGCCGTAACTGAATATGTGTCTCGCTACGTTACAACGTGTTATTTAGGTAACCGGGGACATGACTGGATGTTTTGTCCGCCTTAGTCTAAGCTGTCGCCGTTTTGTCCGCAGGCCCAGGCGCCTCTGAGGCAGTCAAGGATCGTAGACCGTCGTCGCCGGCCATGGGGCGCCTCACCGAGACAGATGGCATGATACCGCCGCCGTCCGCGGCCCCCTGTCGATGGCGGACGGCACCTTGTGGCCTTGCAACGGACGTCAAGTCCGACCAACTACCACCAGAGGCGCTGCAGGCGAGCGGCCTCATTGCGTCTCGCCAGACTGCCGCAGCGGCGCTATGCGGTCCAGCCGGGCTTCAAACGCTAGATGAGCTGTCACTGGTGCAGTCAGCACTGCACACGCTTCGGTACCACCGCGGTCTGCGGCTGCAGCTGATCCAGCAGCTGTGGGCGCAGCTGCAGTCATCGGGGGCGACGGGGGCGACCCTAGCGGCGGCCGCGGAGGTCCACTGCGGCGAGCGCACCCCGCCACCCACGCCGTATCCATCCAGCCCGCCAGAGCCGTTGGCACCGGTCCAGGAGGTGGTGAGCGAAAGCGAGATGCCCTCTTCTCCGCGCGCTATCTCGACCGCCTCCAAGCCGCCCGCCGCACTCCCTTCCCCGACGTCCAGTGTGTCGTCGTCACCGCGGCTCGGCCTTGTCACTTTAGGTGACGCTGGCCCTACGCCGGGGGTCAATGCGCTGCAGCTTCTCCAGAGGAGCACTCAGCAGGTGCTTGAGAGCGCGTGCCGGGGCCTGATGGAGGGCGGCCAGGCGGGCGGCGTGCGCCGGCGCGGCAGGTCGTTGGTCCACGGCACCAGCGAGCACCGACACGAGCCGCTCTTCAGGCGCCGCTGTCACTACTGCGGTAAGATTTTCGGAAGCGATTCGGCTCTGCAGATACATGTGCGCTCGCATACCGGCGAGAGACCCTACAAGTGCAACATCTGCGGCAACCGTTTCACCACCAAGGGCAACCTCAAGGTGCATTTCCAGCGTCACAGTGCGCGCTTCCCGCACGTGCCAATGAGCACCGAGCTGGTGCCAGAGCACCTGGACCAGCTGCATCCGCCGCTGCTGGCACGGCTCGGTGAGCTGCCGGAGCCGGTGGGACCGCCGACCGGGCCACCACCGCCGCCGGTCGGGCCGCCGCCACTCTACTCGCGCGCTTTGCACGAGGAGGCGACGGCCGAGCAGCTCTCGCGAGTCATCCGGCCGGAGCCCAGCGGTGGGCGGCCGTTCGAGGCGCTGGTGTCACTGCTGCCCGCTGGCCTCAAGCGAGCCGCCGTTGGGACGCCAGCTGTCGAAAAGCCGACGAAGCGCTGCGGCTGGGAAAGGCTGGTACCGGCGCAGCGAGAACCCCCAGAAGAGGCGGCGTGGGGTTGTCCACTTGTTGGACTGGAAAAGACGGCTCCGCGGCCAGGGTCGAACACGGAGATAGCATGTGATTCACTGCGTGACCCGGACAAGCATGTGCGAAGGAAAGAAAGCTCTCATAAAGGCTCGCACCCCAGAGTAGCAATGGATGCCTGCGGTCGGTCTGACTGTTCTCCGACGGGGTCCCCAGCGCCATCTGCCCCCCTGTTCCCCAGGGACTCTGTTCCCACGCCCCTCAGAATCGCCGCCAGCCATCACCTGCCTGCCACTCAGCCTCTGGACCAGCCGGCCGTCCCAGCGCCAGGCACACTCCGTCGGCGCTGTTTCGGGCCGGCTCTGGCGGGACCGGCCGTCGGTGATGCGGCCCGGGAGCCGGCCGTGTACACCAGACTGCTGCCGCGGCCGGGCATCACCGACAACTCGTGGGAGGCGCTGATCGAGGTGGCCCACGCCTCCGAGACCTCCAAGCTGCAGCAGCTGGTGGACACGATCGAGAGTACGGTCACCGAACCGAACCAGTGCGTCGTCTGCCAGCGCGTGCTCTCGTGTCGCTCGGCGCTGCAGATGCACTACCGCACGCACACGGGCGAGCGGCCGTTCCGCTGCAGAATCTGCGGCCGCGCCTTCACCACCAAGGGTAACCTCAAAACACACATGGCGGTGCACCGCTGGCGCCCGCTGCTGGTGCTGGCCGGCGGCGACTGCTCGCGACCCGCGCCGCCGGCGGACGGCTCACGTCGCGTCAGCGGAGCTGTCGCGACGGCCCGGCTCGTCGGCGCCGGCCACTCTCCCGAGCTGTCGGCTGGTGGCTGGGGCGGCGGCGAAACGGCGCTGCCGCCGCCGCTGGACCTAACGTCGTTGGCCAGCCTGCCGCGGCTGCCGCCTGGCCTCACTCAGGACGCCCTCGGTCTCGACTGCCCATGTACGTGCAGAAGCGGTCCGGCGGTGCCCGCCCGTACTGCTGCTAAAGTTGTGCGGTCCGCTCCGAGGTAAACCAGCGTGAGTGTTGCTGGGGTCACGTGCAGATTGTTCACAGCGGAAAGGCTCGCGTGTGTGCTGTAGCGTCACACGCTGACTCTCAAGGGACGGACCAGTTTTATCTTTGCTGGTACGAATGCTAGACGTCATGACATTGTTTCCGCCCGTCATGGCATTGTTGCTGACTTTGTCCCGCCCTTGTCGCCCGTGATGGCCGCAGCCTGTTACGTCACGCTGTCCAGAGTTGTGTCTCACTGCAACGGCCGACTGTGCGTGATAAGTGGCCTGCGCGTTTGCAGGGCTTCAGTTGTCGCTCCGATCCCGACAATCGCAGTGCAGATCCCGTCAGAGTAACCATCGATCCAGAGCGCAGACCCTGTCAAAGTAACCTCCACCCAGAGCGCAGACCCCGTCAGAATAACCTCCATCCAGAGCGCAGACCCCATCAGAGCAGCCTCCATCCAGAGCGCAGACCCAGTCAGAGTAACCGCCACCCAGAGCGCAGACCCCGTCAGATTAACCTCCACCCAGAGCGCAGACCCCGTCAGAGCAACCTCCACCCAGAGCCCAGACCCCGTCATATTAACCTCCACCCAGAGCGCGGACCCCGTCAGAGTAACCTCCACCCAGAGCGCAGACCCCGTTAGAGTAACCTCCACCCAGAGCGCAGACCCCGTTAGAGTAGCCTCCACCCAGAGCGCAGACCCCGTTAGAGTAACCTCCACCCAGAGCGCAGACCCCGTTAGAGTAACCTCCACTCAGAGCGCAGACCCCGTCAGAGTAACCTCCACCCAGAGCGCAGACCCCGTCAGAGTAGCCTCCACCCAGAGCCCAGACCCCGTCATATTAACCTCCACCCAGAGCGCGGACCCCGTCAGAGTAACCTCCACCCAGAGCGCAGACCCCGTCAGAGCAACCTCCACCCAGAGCCCAGACCCCGTCATATTAACCTCCACCCAGAGCGCGGACCCCGTCAGAGTAACCTCCACCCAGAGCGCAGACCCCGTTAGAGTAACCTCCACTCAGAGCGCAGACCCCGTTAGAGTAACCTCCACCCAGAGCGCAGACCCCGTCAGAGTAGCCTCCACCCAGAGCGTCACTGGCCACAGGATATGCAGCACCAAGGTGAGATAACGACTCGCTGTCCAGACGGCAGATGGGTCTTGGTCCTGATTGCAAACGGCGGAAAGACCTCGCTCCAGATGTGAGTTATCTTCTCGGCCTCATCATGTCAATGGCGCACGCGATGGTCTTCTCCACCATGCCACTACGGACCAGTGCCTGCTGTTGTGCCAGCGGTAGCGACAGACATTTCGGGTATCAGGCGCATTGCATGCACTGCGGCCGAGACTTCTGTTCAATGTCCTCAATCTACATCTGAAATAAATACATATCACTGCATTCCATTCCGGAAAGAAAACACGCACAAACCTTTTAATTTGGCTCCGGTGCTGCGATTGGTATCGTGATAATAGGGCCAAACATCACGCTATATACATCACGCACCATGGTGATGGGCATAAAGCAGCCGATAGCGATAACAATCGTCGTCCACAATCCCATAACACATTTGTCCATGGATGGGAGCCCTATCAAAAGGTGCGAGTGTCCTTCAGTCTGCGATGTCATGTGACGGTGCCTCAGGGTGTTCTGATGTTTTCAGGTCACGGATGAGGGTGTGTATCTGACAACGCCAGACGCACAGTCTGTTCAGGTATCTACACAGTCTACATCAGCACGGTCTATTACGGCTGCGGCTTCAGAGCGGTGCATCTGTCCGTTTGACGTCATTACGCGTGCGTGTGATCGTGGGCGCAGCGAAGCTTCAAGAAGTGAGTAGGTCGGAACCCCTTTTAAAATAAATCGCGTCCATGCGCCACTCTATCGTTAATGTAAAGTCCGCGCAAAAGGCAGGTGAACCATGACCCACACGATACCCCCCCCCCCCTGCCGCCCCCCATGGGTCCTGAGTATATGTTTGTGCTCACGATGTAGCTCGCTGTTCTGTACCACTTCTGTGCTTTCTGGGTGCTCGGCCAAGGGAAGTGTGACGTCATTGTGCATGGCCATCGCGCTCTGCGCACGTGACCCGTGTTTTGTAAGAGATGTGAATGGTGGCGATGTTGGTGACCTATCCAGAGCCTGCGAAAATGTACCTCTCAGGAGCCGATTGTATATCAGCATATCACTCGATTAGCAAGTAACATTCTAGTAGCACATGCAAAGTGAGGTAGATGTCATTAATGAAATAAAGCCTAAATACTTATGCCACTTTTTCAGTTTTGTTGCGTTTTGAAAGCAGTTCCCATGAACAACGCAAAGCATCACTGGCTTCTCGGCTGTTGCGTCGGAGACGGCGCTGAGCGCGGTTGATTAGAGCACCTGTCAGCAACGGTGTGTGGGAAGACGTGTGATGGACCTTGCGCTTGCCGCTATTTCGTTGTGCCTCGTGGATAGCCATGAGAGGTGTGTCGACGCTAAGTGGTCGCGCAAGCTGAGTACGTCGTTAAATAACCAAGCATTATTTGACACTGCAGTACGGTGTGCACACGATTAAAATGGCACGCCAAAAGTAGTTTTGAGGCTTAAGTGAAGCACACAAACGCTAAAAATTGCTGCGAAGTGTGGTTTTCGCTCTCATTCATTTTGAAAAGTTTTGTCACTTTGTAAGCATGACACGCCGCCCTTGTCGATTTTTCAGTGAACTCAAAAAAGAACAAAACGAGCAGGAACATGCATCAACGCTTACGCAGGCCACATTTCAACTTTATTATAAGCGGGTTGTGCCACTCACAATTTTTTCTACACTTTCACCATGTCAGGGAATTAAACCCTGCACTAACTCTGTTCACCATGCCTGGAAGTTAAATCATGCACCGACCCTCTTCACCATGCCTTAGAGTTAAACCCTGCAGCACCCTTCTTCGACAGTTTTACGGCACATATAGCGGTTGGAGCCTCTGGGGTCCCATGGCCTCCAGGAAGTCTTCAGTGTTGCCTCTCAACGTCTCATTCAGGGGCGTAACAGCTTTAAAAAGCAGATAGGCCATGCCACGTTGTGACCAGATTTTATTCATGTGTAACGGTCGGGGCTTAGCTGAGCAGTTCCGGCGGGCAGGGGAGTTGTGTGATCAGCTGAGCAGTTCCGACGGGCAGGGGAGTTGTGTGATCAGCTGAGCAGTTCCGGTGAGCACGGGGGGGGGGGGGGGGGGGGGGTGCGCGCACCGCTGGGGGTTAGCGGATGGCGGCCAGAAGGTGCGGGTGTGGTGAGAGTTGCTGAGATTGGAGATTGGCTGGTGCTGGGAATTACGACAAGAGATTTTCGAAGACGGACTTTGACTTTTTGAACGAGTGAAAACGAGGACGAACGCAAACACAACACACGCATCGCCCTGCATTCTAAAACTGTTTCAAGTACCACCTGCCAAACTGCAACCAGTCCTTGTTGCACAACCTCCATGGACCGATCGCTGGGGATTATTGACCAGCATTCCCTCAGCGTTAGCTCTATATAAATCGACTGAAGAGGACTCGGGGTGGGATTCGGGAGAGATTGTTTATGAATGAGCGAGAAGTGTCAGAGAAATCAGAGCTTCAGGGACGTCACCTAATGCTTAGTTGAATATATTGACAGCAATTCCATGCACTTTTTATCTTCAGTTTCATGGGCTGTCTTTGAAATGGCAGAAAAAATACGCCTTTAACCTTTACACCTAACCTTTACACCTATAAAAATGCACCTTTCATGTATTGTACGGCTTTTATACGACTTGTAGTCAGGAAGTTGTGTTAAGTTGCTAATGAATGGAAGAGAGAGGCCGTTTCATTGATTGATAACACGTCATGAGCAGAGCAAGTTCAGAAGAAAGGTCATATGTAGGTCCTGAACGGAAAGCTCAGTGAATATCTGTTCCTCGTCACATAACTAACGTCACATAACTAACGTGAATCACGCGTCGATCCTGACCATGAATCGAAACCGTAGATTTGTCAGCAGCTACCGAATATGTACAACTCAATATTGGTCCTACGCTGAAAAATATGCAAGCGACGTGTGGCCGCTGGCATTTTAATACGGCTCCATGCACGGACCATATAGTCGCTGAAAAAAGTGCAGACGCAGGCCTGTCCCTATGTCTGCATGTCGTTCGATGGCCCTGCACTAGTGCTATCAAACGCGCAGGGTCTCGTTCTCCGCCTACGATTAGAAATACTTGAAAACGGTGCCGTACTTGACGCACAGGATTTTTATCTTAACTTTGACATAACTGAAGGCCACCACCCGATTTCCTAAAACAGATCCCTCTCACCGCAGCTTTCTCGGCAGGCGCCAAACGCAGGTGCGGTATACTGACAGGATTTAATTTTTCATTAAATATAAAGACTGAGCGCACGGCCAGCTCCAAAAGCCTGCCGGGCGTAGGGCAAATCAGTCTTCTGAACAAAATGGCCCGGCCCTATGCGTGGGCATCACTCCATAGCCTTGCACTACGATTATCAAACACGCGCAGTCTCACTCTGTGTAGTGTCGTCCGCTCTCACAGCCCGACCAAACACTACGTCAGGTGTTACCGTGAATATTTGCCCAATACCTCGGTAATAACAACAATAGCAATAATATAACGTCCGAGGCGTCCGAACACGCCGCGCCCCCGCCGCGCGCCACCACCCAAGGCCAACTCTCCCGCGCAACTCCACTTGCCTGGCGCGTAGGCGCCCTAAACAACTGCCATACACCACACTGTGACATTGATTATTAATATTTGTCAAACGGTGCCGTACTTTGGCTCACTTTTTCTCTTCAACATTTGACCTCCCTGGCGACTGCCACTAAATTCCTAAACACGTATCTGCATCATCATATCAGTAAGTGCCGAGTGGTGGTATAAAGTGCGACACGCTGCCAACAGATTTTCAATTGGCTCGAATTCCGCCCGCCTTCCATTCAGACGGCTTGTTCTGTTCACTCTGCCTTCTAAAAAGCCGTCACGCGCAAGTCACGTCAATCTTGGGAACAAAGTGGCGCCGATTGTCATGCCAGGCGTTTGTTTGTATTCGATAGCCCCGCACTAGCATCAACAAACCGACGCACCGACACCCGACTGACCGCCCAGCGTGCAATCAGGAATGGCACCGCTGCCTGCAGGTGAGTCACCTCGCGGTGGCCTGTCGGTCGTCACCAGCCGGACCTGCTGAGGTGAGGGGCGACCGTAACAGGGACGCCCGTGGCGAGGGGACACGGGGTCGGAAAGGGGATACGGGATCCGCCGGACAGGAGCCGCGCTCTCCAGCGATAGAGACCTGAGTGCGCCTCACAGCGCGTGCAAGACATCGCCGCGCCGCTGGGCCGCGGACGCACCAGCGCACCTCCGAGCCCTCACGCGGAGGAAGCTGGCGAACCACCGCAGCCGCCTGGCAGGGACAAAAGCGCGGCGTGACACGAGGAGGGTGCCGCCGTGCCGCTAGTTCATGATAACTGTCCCAGCACATTAGACGCGAACAGCTACGAAAGAGCCGACCTGGGACCTGGTCGCCTTTATTCTACAAGAGCTGGTCGTAAGGCATGCACGTGCAGAGAAAATCGCAATCAGGTTTTTCCTACCCGGAAAAGTGGTTAAAAAAGCGAAAAAGTGCTGGGGTAGAAAGTCAGTGGTACTGACCACTGGTCCCATAACCAGCGCGCTGTTCTGCCCAAATGACGTGGATAGGCCAGTTGGCGACTGGCTGAGGACGGTCACGACGTTCAAACGGCTGAAACATGAACGACATCTGCTGTATAGAACGACATCTGCTGTATAGAACGACATCCTGCCCTCAGGGGACGGATGTTGCATCGGAAACAATAGGCCGGTTGTACAACCATCGTCTTTTTCACCGTGTTTTTTAACATGGTCAGGTGAGATAGTCTCTCTGGGGGGAACAGCAGTTCTGCAAGGGAACGGCAAGGGAACGGTAAGTCGGAAGCCGCTGTGGCGACGGCGAGGAGGCTCCTCAGACGGTGCTGATATCAGCGCACAGGCCAGCTGGATCCGGAGCGGTGGACACGGGGCATCCTCCAGCAGCGCGACACTCCTTGACCCAGCAGTCTGTCACCAGCACAGATGGTGAAGGCTGATGGTGCAAGCACCAGCACAGATGATGTAGGCTGACCAATCCACGACCCTCTGCCGGTACATCGGCGATCATTCGCTGCGCAGCGGCAACGCGCAGCCGACGAGACGGAAGCAGCTGCCACCGTTTGTCAGGAGCATGTCAAAGCCGTTCACGACCGTCGCGTCAAAGACTTGCCGGAGTGGGGCACCGGCAGCCACGTGGCGATCTGGAACCTTCGGACAGGTCGCTGGAACGGCTACGTTATCATTCTGGAGCGGCAGCCATGGTGCCAAACCAGAGATACAGGGCTCGATTCCCCGCGGTGCACGCCCTTCCTGCCAGGGTGAGAGGCATGCAACCTCTGCAGCTGAGTGCCTCGAGGAGCCCCAATGTCCTTCGTTGTTCGCCTTCTGAGTGTCCGAGTACTAACCCGGAGCTGGCGCCAACTCCGACACCGATAGGGGCACGCCGCGCCACATGACGTTCGGCCGGCTCTGTTGCACCCCATCTGAGATGACGGCAGGCCGCCAGCGACGTCCAGCCCAAGCTCGACGACCTCCTGAACGGCGGCTGCTGCCGAGAACCTGATCGACAGCGGATCGCAAGCGAGCACGAACAACGAGGCGACTACTGAACCACCGTTTCCAACGTGGTCCCGCCAGTCACAGTGAAACCGTCGTTGACCGTGTCCATTGATGGAAAAAATAAGCCGTCATTGTACATTGTCTCTATGTATCCTGTTTCCGTGGTAGAGGGATGTGTGAGGGTTCGGTCCGCTCTAGCCTCGCTTCTCTGCTAGAGCCGACCCTGGCATATCGCCGGAAGAGGCCACATGATCTGGCATCGCCTCGCTTGACACTAGGCCGCCTCGCGCGGCCCGCATCAGAGATGTTCGGGCTCGCGTGACATGCATCTATCCACGCAACCGCATGATCGCGCGCTCGTCGGACCATGGTCTCACTGTTGATTATGCAACCTTGTTGCGGAGCTAATACGATCCCCTCGAGGAATTTTATCGTTTTGGCCGGGACCGGAGCAGTCGGGGTCAGGCCCCTTTATTCATCCTCGCTAGCTGGCTACGTGCGCACATGTATCTTACGAGCATTAGTTTTGGACACAATTTTTTATGTTTACGAGGAAAAAGGAAGATGTTGAGGGAAAAATTACATCAATTTTGTTAAGCCAGCAAGAGCTTGACAAGAACAAGCATATTGCAGTGTCTTTAATTACACAACATTCAATAACGGTAGCATTTTAGTAGTCACAGCTTGCATATTATTGCACTGGAAGCTAAATCCGATCGCGCCAGGATCGTCACACACCGGCGAAAGTGACGATCAAGCCGACGATTCGCGACGGGTTTTCTTTATTCTAGGGCCTTGACATCTTCAGCCCTGAGCAGATGTGCGGCGAGTTGGCTCTAGGTGATTTGCTAGATAATTGTCGGTAATTGTAGGGTGTTGGGCTGTGTCTGCGGCGGGTAGGTGAGTACACGATATTATAAGTATTTGCATGGTCATGGTGGTGATTGAGGGGTATTCTGTGACCCACAGTGGCGTAGTAGCCCTCAATCAGGGGTGTTTGTAGGAACTCGAGGATGCGGGATCGGGACATTCTCAAAAGCTTTCTCTGAAAACCCAGTTTGGCATTACACAGAATATGTGAAGTTTCCTGCACGTCTTTAAACAGCATTGAATGCTCTTTATTTGCCTACCTGTCTCACATCTTTTGTGCCTGTGTGTACTTTTTCATGCACATAATACATGCTTACTGTCAAAAATGTAATGTATACATACATGCGTGACTCTTTTTAGCTAGCATGGATGCAATGTGTGCAAGAAAGAAGGCTGCAGATAACAAGCATTAATGCCAATCATAGTTTGGGACCATTTTCCACATTTGCATCAGTCTCCCACACTGCAGCTGTCAGACTATGATAGGCTTGAGTTGTCATGTACACAGATGTGCCATTACCAGTACTTGTCACCTGGATCATGGGCTTTTTTCCAACATGAATTAAATGACCTCAATTGTAAATGAGCAATGTTGCATTCTTGAAGGCTGAAACTTGCAGCAGGAAAGATACCAGTTTAACAGTACATTTCTCTTGTCCAGTAACATTGAGTTCAGACTGATGTCTTCTTTAAGCATTCTACATTTTATTATAAATATATTTAATTTCATGAATCTCTATTCTAAAGACAAATCTCCCAGACCATTGACCACTTCATGGCCCCATTTTGCCCTCTCTAAACTTAGCATTACTTTTTGTAAGTTGGATCCTGCCCTGTATACAGTACTCAGTGTGTTGTTTCACATATGTCATATGCACAATGGTTTCTGTTAATGGCTCCTTTAACTTAGTATGTTACATTGCTATTAGTGACCTCAATCATTCTTAAGGATGTTTTCATTGTACCTATAGGCTGCTCTAATCCTGCTGGCTTAATTTTAACAATATCACACCGGGTTTCTTTCTTTACTTTTTTCACTGTGTGATATATATATATATATATATGTATATACATATTTTATATATATATATATATATATACATATGTGTGTGTATGTGCACATGTATGCATGTTTATATGTATACATACTCAATAATGTAATCTATCCATACACATGATCCTACACTCACCAAAGTTGAATTGCATTTGGTATGGTGCAGATCACCCAACCAGCTTGTGTATGTCAGTCTGCAGCTAGTAAAGTGTAATGGCAGAGATGCCTCTACTTGCCCTGAACACTGTCAAACCATTTGAAAACTTCAAAAGCTTCCATCTACCCATTTTTAATAGAAAATTGGTTTGTCTATGAAAAGACACTAACATCATGTAGGTTGATAAATTTATGGCAAATAATGCAACTGCAACAGCAGTTAAGTTTGTTAGTGGCAGAGATCAACGAGAGTGTTACTGTGTGAGGAACACAAATGACAAATAGGTCCAGGTGTTTATCATCAGCAAATCTTTGAATGGCCATCATTGGTATGGATTGTCCAGCAGTGTCACTCAGAGGACCATGTTAATTCATGGTTCAAACCTCTGCATCCTCCACCATCTCTGCCTCTACCATGCTTCCTTTGCTGGTGATACATTGCCTTGTGACTCTGAACCCACACATGCTGGCCTGTGTGCCTGATTTGCATTATCTGATGGATATAGATGCCAGATTGAACACTTTCCAGTGTGATACTGATTGGTTGATCCTAAGCTGGCAGAAGAGCAACAACTAATGGGACTGAGATGTGTGTGCAACAACATGAAAAGTATTGTTATCCTTGACATTCAAATGGCTGAACTTTGCAACTCTGTTGCTGAGGCTCTGACCGGATTTAGGCTCCAGCATGGGGATGCAGCCTGTCATGACCATGAGCAGTGGACTGGTGCCGTCCCCAGCTCGGCACCATGCGGCTGGGTCTGGCGGTGAGCCTGCTGCTCTGCCTGTCGGCCGAGGCAGCCGTCAGCCACCGACACGTGGGCCAGCACGAGCGCGAGGCCGACGGCGCCTTCAGCCCGCGCGACAAACACCACCTGGAGGACGACGAGCATGACGACCAGTTCGACCACGAGGCCATCCTGGGTGAGCGACTGCTGCCGCCCGGTCGGCCGTCGCGGGGCGCGCCGGCTGGAGAGGAGGCACTGCCTCTCGTGTCGCAGAACAGCCGATCGGCCGCTCGTCTGATGCCAGATGCCCAGATACGCACTGGGGCCGCGGGCTGTTGGCTGCTTGCACTGGCTAAGCTCTTTTTTGTGGTGTGCACTTTCTGAACCAGACAGAGTAATTCAACTCGCCCCTCTACAGCTTTGCTGCTGCATTGTTTAATCCTCATGTTGTTATTCGGATTCCATCTTGGCATTTGCTTCACGCAGGCAGTTCTTTGCCGATAAAGCTAAATGACAACAGTGCACAGTCAAGCAATGACACTGTGGAGAAGTAGTCTGTCTGTTTTTCCACATGATATCTGTTTGTCACGTGTTTATCACTTGTCACGGAGGAAGTGCGAGGCCGTAATGGAATTCGTTGGCAAGAGGCATATTTTTGGGAGAGGCTGTTACACACACATTGGTCCGTGATTAGTAAGAGCGGTGGGGAGCTCGACTGGTGGACGGTCGTTACCCTGTAACATAGCGCCCTGTCAACTGGCCAGGGAGTCACAAGGATGCAGAGGAGTTTGATGACCTGGAACCTGAGGAAGCCAAACAGCGTCTGGGCGTCCTGTTGGAGAAGATGGACAAGGACGGTGACAAGCAGATAAGCCGTGAGGAGCTGAAACAGTGGATACTACGCTCGTTCAAGTAAGCGGAGCCTGGCTTTCATCGTCCCGCGATAGTTTTGGTGAAGTTCAGAGATGTGAAATTCGCCACATGCCGTGGTCTAGCGTGTTTTACAGATGATAATTTAGCTGGTTACGTGTGAAAGCTTGTAGCAGCTCATTTTGCGTTTGCTCGGTATCATTTACTTAAAATGCACCACCAGTATATTCCATCACCAGTATATGGTGAAGTTTCCGCGCCACTATGTGATGTTTTGGGTTTTAAATTATGAAAGTCAGCGGACAAGTGGTACACTCTATTGTCAGAGAAAACGAGTCACATTGACTGGATTGCACCGTCTCAGATGTAGCGCCGTCCCTATCACGCCCTCCCGCCCTCCGCCAGACTGCTGTCGGAGGAGGAGTCGGCCGAGCGCTGGGAGGAGGTGGACGAGGACAGCGACGATCAGATCACCTGGAAGGAGTACGCCGCCGAGACCTACGGCTCCAAGGACGACGACGACGATGATGAACTGAGCGCCGACGACAAGGAGGAGGAGGACAAGGTGACACATTGGGGTGGGGAGAAAAACGCCAACGAACTGTGTGATAAGCATTTGGGGCGGGGGGGTATAAGGTACGGGTGAGGACATTGTGTGCCACGCGTGCATGAGTTGGAGGACTTTATGCAAGTACGTCATAATGCCAAAGAATGTTTTTAGCTGCATGTCTGGTGTTCTTTCCACATGGCTGTGTCGTGTCCGGACGATTACTCTCCTTCGCCGCACGTCATGCGCCGGCGTCCTCGGCACAGCGGGCGGGTCAGGTCGACGGGGGGTTCGTCTGGCCCTCACGCCATACAGATTCGGTCACGTGATGGGCCAGTCCCGAGACCATCAGTCCGATGGTTGAACAGGTGTCCCAGATTCGGTGCTTCACTCAATGGTGTAGAGGGTTGCTCGCGGGAAAGCTTCCCACGTCATCCTCCCCACCGCACCCCTCCATGGTTTGGTCTGCGACCAGCTCGATGCAATGCAAGGTGACGCTTGTCGGCACCACCTGGCTGGATCCTCGTTTGGACAAGACCGGACTAGTCCCGTTTTGTCAGGCCTCCATGGTTCGGGAAGGCGGCGGCTTTGACTGTCGGCCTGCGTGGATTCAGTCAAGTTGTTTTGTGTGGTGTCGAGTGACGGCGTTGGCGCTGGTGAAGTTGGCGGGGCGCGTCGGGTCTCAGCAGCTCTGTTGGCCACGTGGCCAGCGTCCTCGTGTTGGCCCGGGCCAGTGACGCGGAGCCTGCTGGAGAGAGTGGTCCGCCCGCCTCGGTCTGCGGTCCTGCGTAGGAGAGAATATGTGTTGAGGGCGAGGGCCTTACGCTGTTAGTCGGAGCCCTGACTGAGGGGCTGCAGTGCAGACAGTAGGGTCTGTACACGGCAGTATCTCCTGGATGGCAGAGCTCGAGAGCTGGGAATCCTCGTGATGGCTGTTGCAGCTTCCCCTCGGCCTTCTGCTCGACCCTCGCGCTGTGGCACGCAGCTCCGTCTGCGGCCAGACAATGAGGGGCGTCCCCCGCGGCAGGACTCCTGCACCGAGGCAGACAGGGCTGCATCTCCTCATCTTGTGCCGACTTTGAACGATCTGTCAGACCATATGGTGTAGTCCCGGTCCGGGACTGACCAGGGACTGCCCTAGTCCCGGTCCGGGACTAGGAGGACAGTGTCTCCGGCGCCGTCTTTCTCTCAGCTATGGAGTCGGCCCGCTTGTGGCCCCTGGCAGCTCCAGGCTGAGACGTAGCGCGTGGTCGGGATTTCTCCGGCGTGGCTCACCCTGGAAGAGAGCCAAAGGATTCTACGGGGAGGCGCTACCGTCCGGCCCTCTGGGAGATTGGCGTCGTGCCAGCTTTGTCCAGATCCAGGGCGGTCGAACTTTTGGCGGCATTTGAGGGGCACGCGGTCGCGTGCACAGATGGATTCAAAGCCACCAACGATTTGAGTCACACATTTTTTGGTGGTGTCTTCACCCGTTCGTGTTCGTTGCTAGCACTACCGAAGTGTTTTGTTTCATCGCAGCGGGCGAGAAGGCTTTGCACCTAACGGACCGCCATGCTACCCACAATTTTTTTGTCGTACCCCGCCAGCAGGCCTCCCTGGTGTCGATTGTGGAGCTTACGTCACAGTTCGCCACGTGCCATTTTCGTGTCCACACTGCGCAGAGGAACAATTGCGATACTTCGACTCTCATGCTCCATAGCCGACACACGACCCTGATAAGACCATGACAGCTCTGGCTTTTTGGAATGAGTACAGCTGCTTTTGGTTGTGATATATAGTGATGACTTAAAGATACTTATAACACCGCACCCACCTCACTTTTAAGTAATGAGGTAAACAAATCGTCATGGGCGCAAAATGACCTCAGGAGTCGGCGCGTCCTTAAAAAGCGGTAGCTTACTCCGAATATCCACTTGCCCACCCGGTATCGGTGGTGTTCTGCCCGAGCCGCGCTGCTCTTCCGTGCTCGACCGCTGCCCGCTCCTTAGCTCGAACAATGAGCGAACGCAGTTGTGTTTCTGCCGTCAAGGATTCCCTGTTGTCGAGCTCCAGCCCCGCCCCTTCATAATCTCTGTCCCCGTCCCACCCTACGGACGTAGGGCCCTACCCGAGGGTACTACCTTACGGGCGTAGGACAGGCGCAGCGCGCGGCGACTACTGTCGTAGGTCCGGAGGGCAAACTGAGCATGTCCTGTAGCATGTCAGCATCTTTCAAAACCTGAAAACTTCTCCACAATGCCTCACGTTCTGTCGGAGGTTTTAGGGCGCATCGACTGCTGTAGGTCATGCAGCCCTCACGTTCTGTCGGAAGCGCAAGGAATAGTCAAAAGTGATCTGCCCTCATGTCAACATATGGCGTCATTGTCGACAAGCTTGACATGACAAATTCCCACGAGCTGACGTGGGTAGGCATGCTGTTTGCATCTATAATTTTTAATTGATATGCCGCCTTCAACAAACTTCATAACAATGTATGAGATACCCTTCTTGTCCTCTTGCTTCTTCTCTTGTCTTTCGTGGCGCGACGACCATGTCTGCATTTTTCGTTTCTGTCCGCATTTGTCAACAACGTCAACAGTCTGCAGTTGGCGTCTTTGGCTCTGTGTCACGTCTTCCCGTCCCGACGCATCTGATTCCGAACCAGTACTGCAGCGCAATCGGTCGCTGTAACTGGCCGCAACTGACCTTGGGACCACTGCCGCGTCGGCCGCCGCTCGGTGTGGCCGGCACCATGACGGCCGCTGCTCGGTGTATCACGCGCTACGTCGGCCGCCGCTCGGTGTGGCCGACACCATGTCCGCCGCCGCTCGGTGTGGCCGACACCATGTCGGTCGCTGCTCGGTGTAACACGCGCCACGTCGCCCGCTGCTCGTTGTGACCAGCGCCACGTCCGCCGCTGCTCGGTGTAACACGCGCGACGTCTGCCGCTGCTCAGCGTAACATGCGCCACGTCCACCCCGCTCGGTGTAACACGCGCCACGTCTGCCGCAGCTGATGAGCGAGGACCGGCGGCTGTTCCTGGCGGCGGACCGGGATGGCGACGGCGCGCTGCAGCGCTCCGAGTTCCTGTCGTTCTCGCACCCGGAGGAGGACCCGCGCATGATCCCCGTGGTGGTGGACCACACCTTGCTGGAAAAGGACCTCGACAAGGACGGCTACATCAGCTTCCAGGAGTTCGTGGGCGAGCAGGGTAAGCTTTCGGCGGCGTGGTCAGGCGGACGGCTGCCGCTTACGAATTGTTTTGATGTAAGGTTTGCCTGTCTCACGGCCATTGGTATCCGGGATCCCGGTGGTTTGAATAAGGTTTCTGTATTGTAGCCACCAAAAAGGCATTCCTTTAGCCTAGAAGCCATGTGGGTGTGAGTTGCACCTGGTTGTGGTCCTTGACTGCGTCGGGGAGCCTGTGCCAGAGTTTACCTCGTACGGTCAGCGGTGTCGTCCGGGTCTGCCTGTCGCGGTCAGCCGCGCCCCTGCTGAGCCGCGCGCCGTGTCTGACCGGCTCGGTGTGCTCGCCTGCAGCCAAGGACAAGGACCAGGCCTGGCTGGAGGCGGAAAAGGACAAGTTCGACAGCGACTACGACAAGGACCGCGACGGCCGCCTGGACCGGGACGAAGTGCAGGCCTGGGTGTTGCCCTCCAACACGTGAGTGGTGGGCTGGCGGTGGCTGCTACAGGCCTGACCGCGCCGCGCTCGTGCTCGCCACCGCCCGGACGCGCTGTCGTGCCGGCGCGCGGCGGCGTCAGCGCTCGTGCCTCCGTGGTGCTGTCTGTCCATCCGTGGCAATGTCCTCTACGTATGCAGCGGAGGCTGGAGGGTGGAGTAATCGGCCCGGCCGTGCAACGCGAATCATCGTGCTCCGTTTGTTCCTGTCGCTGCACGTTCCAGCCGCTTCGTCCGTCTCAGACGCCTCCTGTGTCGTTTATTTGGTGTGGTGATGAGACACGGAGCATCTCTGCGCGGTCTCCTGTGTCCTTTATTCGGTGTCGTGATGAGACACGGAGCATCTCCGCGCGGTCTCCTCATCCGTGCCAGCTTCTGATCGCCCCACATCCCGCCTGTCTCCAGCGTGGCCTCGGCCTACGCGGCCGTGGCGGACAGCTGTCAGCCGGCAGGCGCCAGGCGTCGCACAGTTATTGGATCACCTTGAGCTTATTTTTATCGCTGGCTGAGTATCTGCTCTCCCCAGCCAACTCCTACGGCACAGAGTTTGTCTGTCAGATGGCCGATGGTTGATGACGCCAGCATCGCGTCGCCGTCTGTTTATGGGAGCCAGGAGTCCGGTGGTACATGCACCTGCCGTCGGCAACTGACTTGAATGTGTGCTCTGTAGGTACATAGCATTTTTCGCTCAATGTGTTCCACTATTTTGGGCTAGTTGCAGATTAATTGATGATAACATATAGATAAGTGGACCAGTCTCAAGGGGAGTGTTCCACGTTCCACGGGATTTTGAACCGAGATGCCATCTTCGAGGCCTTCGGTGTTGGTCACAAGCATGCTTTTCCTAAGACCTAAGCCCCCTGGTTCATTAGCTACCCGCCCGCGTAAATGGGAAAGGCATATCGGGGAGAGCATTTAAGTCACGTCATATTGGAATGATGTTATGAATTGTCATTCGTGACTCATGATAACGTCATTTGAATCCTGTCATTCCGTAAGCCATGTGGCGATCAAGGTCAACAAAAATATAATTTTCGAGGCGTTTATAGCTGGCGTTCGTGAGCGCGATGCCCAGATAAAACGACCGTCGATTTGCTCTAAATCAGTGTTGTGCAAGGTACGATGACAAGCAAACTATGACGCATCGGGGAGCAGATTTACGTAACAAAGAATCGTGCTATCTAGAGCAGTCTTTTCCACTTAAAAAGTACACCAATAGTTATGAGTGAACTTGTTTCATCATATCTAATGCTTGCTTCAGTATCTTTAGATGTACAACATACCCTTTAAGTAAGCGCTGCCGTTCTCTAGCTCTGCCAATCAAAACAGCATTTTTAAGATAAGAAGTGCATGCCTTTCACGCATTACATCTTCATTTGTGGAATATGATCCAGCTGCTTTATGGATTTACCCGGCTCATTTGCAGCCGTGGTATGCAGTGCTGCGCGGTGCAACATTTGATGTCACACGATAATCTTAGCGAATGGCACAGGTCCTCCAAGTGAATGATTCGTCGACGAACCAAATAATCTGTCCAAACAGGCATCAAATACCCCCTCGTGTACCTGTCTTCATGTAAACCCTCACCCAAAGAAAGCCGTGGATTTATCGATGAAGTGAAGAACCGAATACACCAAGTGTGAATTGCGTTTCTAGCCGCAGGTAATATAAGATTATAACTTTTGTCACGTGAAACGGTTGCCACTTGTTGCTACTGTTGGCGCATCAGTGCACAGCGAGTATGAGTTCCGGGAAGCGTTGCCGTGGAGACTTGGTCAGCATCCTTCGCACCCCCATCCTTGATAACCCTCTTCGTGCTCGCGTGAAGCGTCTCCCCACATCGCGAAGACTGACGTCTGGGTCAAACCGATGTGCTTTTCGCACGGTGTAACCATTGCTATGAATGGGCTTACTGCGTACTGAAATATATGCAAATCCACCAGCAATTAAGAGCGCGTCCGTAGGGTGATTTTTTTTTACTTGCCAAGTATGAAACCGGTACGTTATCGAAAGACAACTTCGGGAACGGATCTTTAGAGTCATGTTGGGACGGTTGTCCAAAAAGTGGAGGCAAACAGGCTGGCACTAGGTGGATATCTCGTGTGTGTACGTCTGTGTGGTCCCTACCTGAGGCGACGCCTGTCCGATGAGTCGTGTGTGTACCGCTGTGCAGTCCCCTACCTGAGGCGACACCTGTCCGATGAGTCGTGTGTGTACCGCTGTGCAGTCCCCTACCTGAGGCGACACCTGTCCGATGTGTCGTGCGTGTGCCACCTTGTAGTCTCACCTGAGGCGACACCTGTCCGATATGTTGTGCGTGTGCCACCTTGTAGTCTCACCTGAGGCGACACCTGTCCGATGAGTCGTCGGCGCCGAGTTGACATGCTGGTCCTATCGACTTGGGTGGGTTACCCGAATACCCGTTCCCACGCCGGTAGTTTCCTTAAACATCCACTCAGCCCCGTCGTTTGCGCATCGTGACGGGGTAACTTACTCCGTGTGTGCCCTCAGTTCGTAAGGGTAGACCCAGCAGTCTGGCGGCAAGTGAATGCATGTGGGTTGGCGACAGCAAATTTCGAACGCCCCTCCTCGTCACATGCCATCAAGGCAATACAACTTAGAGAGTTTGGATGGTTTTAAGAATGTATCTACATACCATTTCGGTATGTCATTACCTGCTGCATTTCGGTATGCGTATGGTATTGTGTGTAATACTGAGGCGTGGACAGCAATATGCTCAACCCCAGGGCGTTCGACGAGGAGTGGGCAGTGTGTAATCTTTACCGTCATCTGTCCGGCCAGTAGGCTGTAATTGATTCTATCGCTGTTGTCCAGGCGTGGATCACGCAGGCGCGTTCTTAGTTGAATGTATACCCAGCTGTTCGATGACAGCCAAGGTTAAGTGGCACCTTGTTCGATTGCAAGTCGCGTATACACCATAAACGGCGACCTACATGGATTGCCTTCCTGAAACGGATTTCGTAGAGCTGGTTGTAGCGAACATCAAAATAATAAGCGTTGGGGACTCGCATTTTCGGCGTTCATCAGCATGCTGGGGAGTAGAAGTGGGTAAGGGAGAGAGGGTATGGAGTGGGTAGGATGCGACTCACGTACCCAGCCACTGTCAGTGCTACGCTGGCGGTTTAAAACCCTCCACGCCAGTTCGACGCTGGTGCTGCTACCTGGCGGGAATATGGGGGTTGAGTGGTTTTTAACCCACATCGCACTGGTTGAATACGTGTATTGTCTCCTTTTCCTTCCTTTTCTCGTGTCTTTCCCTACCCATCGCATGACCACGAACGCCGGAAATGAGTGCCACCGACTCTTCTTCCGGTGGGCGCTGTGTCACCGTGCCGTCACCAACCAGCCACAACCAAACAGCTCTTCTGGTCTTCGATGCAGTCAGCTACCGCACAAAGCGCGATCAATAGCAGATTAGTCAATTTTATAAGAGGTGATTGAAATGCATGCACCTCAAAGCGCAGGGGACTTTATCAATTTTGCGATGCGAGGTTTTCACGGAGACTAGGGCATGGTCGCTAACGTTTCAGGCACTCAAATTGGAGCCAAAGTGCCGCAGGTGCAAAGCGCAAAGCGCTCGCTCTTTAATAGTGATGATTGATGGTTGTACAACCACTCTTACGCTGCCTTGTAATACCACAGGGCGAACCCGCGCGGCACGTTGAGCGAGTTGGTACGTGGAGCAGTTTTCACGAAGAGGCACGCCCGACGCTTGTATTTATTATGACTGTAGATGTAGTGGAAACATGTACTTAGTGCGTCGATACGCCCTACTGCACCCAATGTACCAACAAAAGCAGGGTAGAATCATGAACTTGGTCATACGTCGGTATGCCTTACTGCACCAAATGAACCAACGAAATCAGAGTAGAGTCATGAATTTAGCCATGTGTCGATGTGCCCTACTGCACCAAATGAACCAATGAAATCAGAGAAGAATCATGAGGTTGCCCATGCGTCGGTACGCCCTACTGCATCCATTGAACCAACGAAATCAAGGAAACTTCCTGAGCCTGCGCACGTCTATAGATGCGGAAGCACACTTAAAGGACTCGAAAGCGGTAACTTTGTTAGAAGATCGGAAATTTGTTCCCATAACATGATACATTATTGTCTTACTTGGGCGGAGGACTTCTTGCCTTTTTCGACGGCAAGTAGTGCGTGCACTAGACATGCGGCCCTTTGTAGGTCAAGTGTCCCGACTTAGCAAGCACTCCTGTGCCGCCAGCGGATAAATGTGTGCATTTTAGGGCTATTGCTATGACATATGGGACATCCAGTTTGTACTTTAGATATGGGGCGCACGATGACTAACGTCCACACCTGCGCTGTAGTCTCCATGCTCCACCTGCTCTGACGCTGAAACATTCCTCCGCGCAGGGAGATCGCGGACGACGAGGTGGACCACCTGTTCGCGTCGGCCGACGACGACGTGGACGACGCGCTCAGCTTCCAGGAGGTGCTGGAGCACCACGACGTGTTCGTCGGCAGCGAGGCCACCGACTACGGCGAGCACCTCACCAACCTGCACAAGTTCGACGACGAGCTATGACGCGGCCGGTCGGACGGGACTGCAGCGCCGGCCGCGCCGCGACCGCCGGCCGATCGACATGTGTCGGGCCGCGGGCGCCGGCGGGTCGCCGCCGGTTACCGCTGAACGTGCCATACGGGGACTCCGGGGAGTCCGAGTCGCAGCTGGAGGGACTCGGCGGGACGGGAAGGGTGTTGGGGCGGGGGGGGGGGGCGAAGGAAGGGGTGGGACCGGCGCCGTGCGGTCGGAACGGCCAGCGGACCGGCTACCAGCAGAGCATGACGGATGGGTCGGTGCGCAGACTACTACGGCGTCTGCCGGCGCGTGGCAGGCGACGTCAAGTCCCTGCCACGCACCAAGGGGACGTCCGCGTAGCTCGGATTGTCGCTTGTTATCCAGGTCTCTCGATACGAGCGGGCTCGCTTTAATGCGGCGGAAGAACTGAAAACTCAAGTGAAATTTCATGCATGTGTGGATGTCGTGCTTTGGCTGACGAGAAGGTTTTGCATGCTTTTTGAGCGTCTGGTTGGTGTTTTTTTGTGTTTTTAAATGGAGGATAATCTTACAACACTGATGCTGTTCAATAGTGGTTATGCTGAGCTTACTTTTGATTTGCTCGTTGTGTTTCATAACGTTTTAATGTGCCACTGCCGGAATGTCCGCTCCGATAATGAGATTATTTACCTCCATCTGACGTCACGCCCCCACCTTACAAAATATATTGGTTTGAGTGGCGGCCGCTTTCCAAAGCAAAACGGCTCGTTTTCGGACACGTTTGGATGCGTGTCCAAGGGTAACAGAGATTGACATTTTTACCCTGACCCGAGCACGAGGCACTCGCAAATGAGCACTTATGTGGCTGCAGGAGCTGCACCGGACAGCACTGCATTACAAAATACCCTCGCGTGGACACCGGAGGGGGGGGGGATTCCGGAGTAACTAAACCTTTGTTCTGCCGTCTGTATAAATCAAGTCTCCGCGATCACTCCTAAACGAACTGCTCACAGTCACGGGCCCATTCATTTACATTTGATAGAATTAGAGCTGATGGGGGGGGGGGGGGGGGTTGGCCGGTATTGTAGCCAGACAGGTGCAGGTTGCGCGCCCGGAAGCTCAGTCCATAAAGTGGTT
>NW_023596818.1:28532011-28627011 GCF_011947565.3 Pollicipes pollicipes | reverse complement strand
GGAGGGCTCTTAGTCATGTATCTTTACTTTAGCACCATGTACGGCTCCATCCGCTCTCCTGTAAAGAGCGCTGACGGAGTTAGCCTCCCCCCCCCCCTCCACCGGTAAGACAATCCTGGCTGCGGGTGAATGCCGGAATCCTTTTGAGGGAGCATCCGCAGCCGAACCCTGGACGCCGTCGCCTAAGCCTCTTGATTTACTTTCTTATCTCTCCAGCTGTTCCCTCTAGAAGGCGAAGAGAAAACCATGTACAGAAATAGGCTTTCCACATTTTATTATAACCAATTAGACATGCAAAATACCAAACGAGACAATGTGTCCCTTCAGTGATACACGTCAAGTTCTGACACGAGTATACCATACATCACATCGCGACGAAATACAAAACCATTGACAAAGCGCATCCTTACATCTGTCTTAGGACCTGAGTTACCCGTACAAGACACGTAAATTTCATCTCACTAAATCCGCGAACCCGTGCAAAACACGTACATTTCATCTCATTAAATCCACGAATCCTTACACCTGTCTTAGGACCTGAGTTACCCGTACAAAACACATACATTTCATCTCACTAAATCCGCAACCTTGGTGATGGGTTCAGTGTATACGCAACAAGCTGTGCTTACCAGAAACTGCCAAGCACAGCTGAACCCGAAGCCACCCATGCGAACCAAGTGGATGACAAGAAAAAGCTGCACTCCGGTGCACTAAAAGTCAATCTTGCTCTAAAATTCTAAAATTTTAAGCCTAAGATTAAGATTAAGATTAAGTCTAAGTCACTTCTAAGTCTAAAATTTGAGCAGAGTAGGAAATAAAAATACAGGCTTGATGTCGTTGCCGGTGTTTTGTTTTCTTCTAGGAATAGTTACCGGTCTCGCGACCCGACAGGCAAACGGGTCCCGTCACCTAAGAAGAGACGGCACCTCGGTCTCCTGACCCCGGCCGGCCAGATGCCTCGACTCCGACGACTCTGATGACGTCACCCACCGATGAGCCGCACGTTCAAGTTTCAGTTTGGCAGAAGCCGCCCGGGTCTGCCGTATTTAGACGGCCCAGCCAGCCGCGCCATTCGTGTAAAAATAGTCACGGCGGTCGGGCACCGCCCGAGCAGGGCCACCTCCGCGCAGGAGATTCCCGCGTGGATCCTGTCTCTCGTCAACGAGAAGATGCCGGGCGGTGAGACGGGCGAACGAGCGTCTTTGGCCAAGCTCGGCGTTGGCTACGGAAGAGCTGCCTTACGTTGCATGCATATTGAGTTAAAAATGATTATTAAAAAATACAATGCAGACAGCCTGTGAAAGGACAAAGGTGTCCTACACCACAGATGCATGGAGTTTGTAAATCAATGTGAGTAAAGCTCTGGAATGCCCAGTCAAGTTAATGCTGAGATACTGCTGCTTAAATGAGATTATTAATTGTGGTATGATTATTTCAAGTTCTCGGCCACCGTGTGGTTGTTGAGTGGTTGAATGTAACCACACTGAGTGCGATGCGCGAATAACCTACGGCAGCAATGTTCTGTAATCCATGGAGCCGGAGCTGCATAAATGTGACGCACTGTCGAGCCAGTCCATGGTAGTACCACAAGCGTCCAAAACTATGCATTATCAAACAAGCATCATCCGAACCACTTTTTAAAGACTTAGGGTGGGTCCCCGACATTTGGCCTATGGGCTACGGCCGTCAGTTGTAGGCCATTAGAGCTCACGTGTTAGGATCTGTAGACTGCGGTGGTTCTTTCGCGAACGTGTATAATATGTTTCTTTTTTACCGTTGCATCTTAATCTACCCGGAACGCCTCGGCGACGCATTTCGCAGCAATATGCGGCCGCCTAACGCCAGGTAGATACTGTACCGCATGGCTGCCTTGCCCGGCGTGTTTGCCTACCAGCACAGGTGTGCGAAAGTCGCTGAGGTGGGCAGCAGCGCCCCCCGGCGTCGACCTGCAAAGCAAAGAGCATCGCATACTCTTGCGCCATCTAAGTGTCACCGGTTAAAGCATGCCAGCGTTTGGAGTCAGATTTCACATAACAATGGCAAGGCCAAGGAAAATGATGGCATTGGATCGCATTCGCATTTGGGAAGCTCCACTGTGCGGCGCTCGATAGTTGGAGTGATGTAGAGCCCGTAAGGGACGACGGCATGGGCAGGTGAAGTGATGATGAAGGGGCTGTGAACGAGTGCATCCACTTCTATAATGAGAGTTGAAAGCACGATAGGGAAGGCACATTGACTCAATTTCATCAAACGCCACTTGTACGATGGGGAAGACAAGTTGACTATAATTCATTAAACGTCACTAGCACAAATGTACTGGCGTTCAAGGCCCTGGCCTCGAGGCTTAGCCACCGCACGTTGTTTACAATGAGTCTACAAATTATCAATGTTCATGATACGATGGATATAAATGAGTTGCTAACGCCAATAAATATTGAATATTTAACTAAACAGCAACCTATCCGCTATTCCGCAAATGGCGCAGCTTTCATCGCAAAATAGGCTGGTTGCTCTCATTACGGAAATGGAGGTGAGATGCCACATGCTCACAAAATGTACATCGAAACAACGCGCATTGTGGGTTTTGCATTTTGTCAACATTGCTTTCAGCGATCTTAGTCGTCATCTAAATAATGTCCCATCTAAATGATGTCCCAAGTGCTACTCAGCATACAATGGATCTGACGATACATACTTCGAACCCTTTGGCTAGCCATTGCCACTACAAGTCATATAGAAATTGAGACCCACAAAGAAAATTAAAAAAGACGACGCTAAGCGCCCGGCATTCCGAAAAGGACTGATAAGAAGTGACAAAAGAGAGATTCAAACCCAACAGTCCACAGCTAGCGAACAATTTTAAATCAACATATGTCCAATACGGCAGTGTGGACCAGATCTGGTGTACTTTAATGATCTAGCTGCGATGCAGACTCAGACAAAACCATCGCCAGCTAGTGTCCCTATTTGTATTTGGGGATGTCGTCGACCTACCAGAGAGACCTGTTTCCTTGGGATATCATTCTACACCGAATGGATGCTTTTTAAATCAGTTATATTTGTGAGAAAAATAGGTCTAAAAACGTTTCAGATACTACTGTAGCTCAGGGCATTGAACAGGACCAGGGAAATTTCGTTTTGGAAGCGTGTACGTGCAAGCACCATCTGAGGTCCCGGAATGTTTTCCTTAAGCAGCCGCTCTCCCTGTCCGCGAACACTTGAAAGGTTGTTCAAGCCCTGTTTGCCTAGTGGGTCGTGACATGCCAAATCGACGATTCAACCAGCTCTGACCGAAATGATACAATAACTCCCTTACGGACGCCAAAAAGCCTGTCTGTGCGTTTAAACACAACACAACACTTTGAACGCAAACGATGACTTCCGAAGTTTAAGTCTAGCGGTAAATGACGCAAGGTGGCCGGCCTTGAGTGGGTGTTGGGCGCACTAATCGGTCGTACCTGAGCGCATCACTGGCTTACGTGTCTAAGACCAAGATCCGAGGCCCAGGTCAAAGTCACTCTTCCGAACTCAATGGAGCGACAGTGCATCTGTTGTCCGCAACGAGTGTCCTCGCATAAATAATCCAGGATCCCAATGCCAAAAGCGATCATGTGTGCCTTCGACGACAATGCAGCATAACGCCAAACTGGTCGCCGACCAGCAATTTGCGGATACAATTCAACTTGTAAGACTTACAGCCGGCTTGTAAAGATACTTAAGTTGCTTTCATATCATCACCCAAGCTTCATTTCATTGCCTAAGTCGGAAAACTATCAACAAGCTTGGTTTCAAGCCAGCCTGACAGGACATCAGATTGCCTCGTTTATGGTTCGCAATTTCCAGGAAAGCAAGGTTATGAAGCATGACTGCATGCTGTTATCACGTTTTCATGCAGCGATAACCCTTACTGACAATGGGTTTGACTTTAAGGTGCCAACGATGTGATGTGAGCTGTTTCTTCTGCCGTGATCACTACCTTTTACATTCAAAGTCACGGGCATAAATCTAGTGATCTTTATCTCTGAGCGGAGAAAGAGTCATTCGATGTTTTCAACCCCTTAAGCCAGCTACACGAGATAAAATTGCTGCTTTGCGTAAGTGTATAATGCTCTTCAACACTGCAATATGGCAAGACCAACATTAACATGTGACCTCCTTGCGTCGGTGTTTCCCAGCTGTGCAGCCTAATTGGCAAGAAAGGGTGTCTGGCTGTCAGGTAAAATCTTATCTACCGGAAGATTCCACAAGATACAGGCACTCATGAGTTGCCATTTTCAACACAAAAGGCAGTGTTTCAGAGCTCTGCACTGCATACCGGATGCCCCAGATGCCGATGCCCCTGACGTTCAGCCATTGCGAGTGGCGATGGAAAGTTGGCAACTCTCCATGAACTGCGATGGAGGCATCCCAAATTGGTGGACAAAGTAGCCGCTGTGCATGCGCTGTCCAGCAGAAATGACGCCAGACATTCCGTATGAACCGTGATAACGCTCAGCAAAAGGCGTGAGCAAATGTCATTAAGTCAAGGTCGATTCTCCTCTCTGCACTCTCGTTTTCGAGTCTTTGCCGAGAAAACAAATGCATGCCTCAAGTTTAACCGGATGCACTTCCGCCTATGCTCGTGCTCTCGCTCTCGTGCTGTGTTCTTACAACAGGCTCGTGCATGCCGCCACCGACGGTTCGCCGCCTAGTGCTGTATCTGTCAGGAGAGGCGCGAGCGGGGCTCAACGGGGTCGGCCAGGATCACCCAGTGTTACCCAGAGGAGTGGGGGGGGGGGGGGGGGGGGGGGGCAGCGGGGGTCGCCAGCGGCGCAGCGGCGCCGCTACCGTGGCCGGCGGAGATGAGTCACGGACGGCGCCTGCGGCAGTCATCAGACCCGCGGCCGCCGCTGCACGGTGCAGCGACGTCAAGACGACCGCTGCTCGGCCTGCTGGCTGCTGGGCCGGGCACATTACGGCGGCGCCGTGGCTGTGCGTACGGGGCGGAACGGCGTACTTTGATAATTGAGGTTTCGTTGTAATGATAGGTAAGCTGCCCCTGACATATGCGCCATTGATATGTCTGCAGGTCACCTGACACTAAGTGTCTGGACAGGAACACGCACCAGAATGCATTTGCTAATCAAAGGTGTTCCGGGTTCGACGCTCAGAACAAGCGTTCAGATTTAGCAGGGTATGCGATCGCTGGCAGCCGGCCAACTGTGCTCACCAGGAGCATTGTTTTGGGGCTGGGTGCACTGCACATTCGCACCGAACATTGTACAATGTACATAGGTACAGCAAAAACAGATCACTGCTCTGATTGCCAGCTATTTTTCGGGACGATTTTTTGTTTAACGGACTGCGATTCATGAATGGTGAACTTAAAATAGTAAACCAGTCCTACTAGAGAAGTCTGTTGAGCTTTGGGATGTAATCGCATGGTGCAAATATGATTTTGTTGTATTGACTGAAAGAAAAGATTAAAGACTTATACAACCGGGCTGTTCCTCACCTCTCCTTCCTCGTTGCATAATTAAAGGTCCCGATCGATCACGGCCTCTCCAACGCACCACGTAGAGGCTGAGAGTCTTTGGCACTGCCCCATCGCCGCCTGTCACTCCATACAGCCCAGGTGAACAGACGATTGGCCGCGGGGGTCCGCCATTGGGCGGCCCGGTCCAGAAGTCCGGCGGCTTCACACACTCCGAAGTTGTGATTACCTCGGTGGCTGGGCAGCACAGGGTCGTGGCTGGACGGTCGGGTTCTCGTCAAACCCGACGAGCTTGCTTGTAGTACCGCGCGGTTCAGATATCGGTGCGATATCAACATCCACACCGGGGAACGGCGGCGGCCGATTTCGCTGGCTGACGGCGGCATCCCGCCTGTTACTGTGGATGTTACGCAAGCCGGTCCGATGACGGCGCTCCGTCTGAACTACAGGGAAGTCCACTGCGTCATAAGCAAAAACAAACCTTGTTAGGAAGGCACGACCAGTCATGCCTCACTGATCATCAGGCTCCATCCGCCGACATTTCCTGCTTCTTTACATGAGAACCGTTTGAATGCACGCTTACTACTTACTGTATTGCTGTCGTTAAGTGTTTTTTATATGCGTGAATCAGTGTGCCTTAAGAATCGTGTGTTTTGAAGGTTTGACGTGGTGTCGTGACGTACGTCGTTTGCCTTCATTGCAGCTACACACTTTGGAGCAACTTTTCAACGTTTTCCAACAGCTGTGGTTGATTTGCCCATATTTAACTCATGTTGCGTGATGGACGTGGCGCAATACGCAGAACCTAACGCACAATAAGCTCACATTCGAGCACAAGTGCGTGCTATTTCTGCGTCTGTTCCGCGGAGCGCGCCCGTCCCGACCCCCCACACCGCCCCTCCAGCTGCGCCAGCTGGGTTAGGGGCTGGGGAGGCGTCCAAACACGCCTGCCCCGCGCCATCGGCCGCCTTCGGAGCGCATCCCCGGCAGCCGGATGGGAGGGGGCCTCCCTCAGAGGATCCCGGCTCATTACAGCGCGCCACACGCTCCTCGGGCGACTTCTGTGTACGCTGGGGCGGGGCTCACCCTCCCCCATCCCGTACCCGATGCATTCAGCTTCAGCCGGCCAGCCCCTCGGGGTGAGAGACCGTAGCGGTTGAGTCGCCGCACAGGGCTCGACTGTACGCTGACACAGTGCCGGCGTCTCATAAACAGGGCGGCCGCGGCGGGCGCGGCGCGGCGGCCTCCAGTGGCAGGACCGGCGGGCGCAGCGCCCCCGAGGTCACCCGAGGATGTGAGCGCGTGAGGGCGAGGCGCGGCGGCGGGAGCGGACGGGGTGGCGGCCCCAGGCCACGCGCTCCGGCCAGCTCGGCACCGAGCACGCCCGGTGAGTGCACGACAGAGCCGAGACGACTCCGACGCTGGTTTGGCGAAGGCGAGGAGCGGTGGGCAGGGGGTCACGCCCCAACTTCTGTGGGTGTTAAAAATTAGCGTGGGCTGTCATTGGGACTTAGCAACGTACTCAGCTGCTGAGGCTATGTGGCGTCGCCTGCCTCTCGCCCTGGCAGAAGGGGTGGGCACCGCGGGGAGTCGAACTCCGTACCTCTGGTTTCCCTGACGTGCAATGGTTAACACAGACGCCATAAAATGGTGTGGTTGACGCGTTCAAAGGTGTGACTTCAAAATGGATTGCCCATTTTACTTCGCGTAACTTTTCTACTACCCTGGCAATGTGTTCTTGTTCTCTGCTTCTTCTGCCCAGAGCGCTCGTTCCTCGTTACGCCGTCTCACCAGCTGGAGCTTGGGCTCGGCTTCAGCAGAATGGAATACGGCTCCGGAACTGGTTTCGTGTTGGTAGAATTTGGATTTGGATTTGGATTCATTGACGTCTGAGCGGGAAAGATTGTCATAGAATCAGAATCGATTCGACTTCACCTTGAAAAACCGTCTGCTCAAGCGGATTTCTCCTCGATCTCTTCGGCTTTCATCACCCTGACTTGACAGTGCTCAAGGTGAGTCACTCAGAATGTGATGACAGAGGTAAAATGGATGCTTTGCAAGCATCTGCCTCTTTTACGGAGAAGCAGAGAGCAGAGTTTGAACATTTAAGGTGTCGAAGCCCCAAAGAAAATATAGTTTGAAAGGCAGATTGTTTTCTACTACTCTTTGGTTGTCCATGTCTTTAAGGTATTTGATGCATATATATATATATATATATATATATATATATATATATATGTATGTTCATTAATGCACAACGGAAATTCGACTTAAACACCAGCATGCATCAGATCCGAAATCATTTTCAGAAGAGGATTCATGATTATAACTGGCTAAACCAGATTCGGACTAGATTCCGATTCCCAATCCCACAGTTCCTTTAAATCAGACTCGCATTAAACCCCGTTCACTTTCGCTCGGACTCGGAACAGATTCCACCGGAGCCGATTCCAGCACAAGTCTTCTGGTAGCGGGAGCGGACCGTCTGGCACGGATCACGCTGTGGTACCCTCGACCTCTGACAGATCGGCCCTGAGATGTGCTGTCTGGCCCGCTGTATCTCAGATGACCTCAAATGACCCTGACGCGTGCATCGCGAATGAAATCGGGTGCGCCACGCGTGCAGTCGGTACGAGCCCCGCGTTCCGTAGCGACACCATGAGGCTGCTACGCGCTCTGGGTCGGGCGTGACGTCACCGTTAATGTCATGCGCAAGCCGCCGCTGCAGCTCGGGCCCGGTCGACCCACCTGCTCGAGTCGGGAGAGTTGACTTGCGCTCTGCAGCGGGCCGCCAGCGGGCTTGTCGGCCTCTGCGGTGGGTCGTCACCGGGTCGTCAGTGGGCTTGGCATGCTCTGCGGCGGGTCGTCAGCGGGTCGTCAGCGGGTCGTCTGTGCGCCCGGCGTGCTCTGCGGCGGGTCATCAGTGGGTCGTCAGCGGGTCGTCTGTGCGCCTGGCGTGCTCTGCGGCGGGTCGTCAGCGGATCGTCAGCGGGTCGTCTGTGCGCTTGGCGTGCTCCGCGGCGGGTCGTCAGTGGGTCGTCAGTGCGCTTGGCGTGCTCTGCGGGAGCCGTCAGCGAGTCGTCAGTGGCCTTGGCGTGCTCTGTGGCAAGTCGTCAGTGAGTTGTCAGCAGGCTTGGCGTGCTCTGCGACGAGTCGTCAGCGAGTCGTAAGTGACTTTGGCGCGCTCTGCGGCAGGTCGTCAGCGGGTCGTAAGCGACCTTGGCGCGCTCTGCGGCGGGTCGTCAGCGAATTGTCAGTGGCCTTGACGTGCCCTGCGACGAGTCGTCAGCGGGTCGTCAGCGGGTCGTCTGTGCGCTTGGCGTGCTCTGCGGCGGGTCGTCAGTGGGTCGTCAGCGAGTCGTCAGTGGCCTTGACGTGCCCTGCGACGAGTCGTCAGCGAGTCGTCAGTGGGCTCGGCGTGCTCCGCGGCGGGTCGTCAGCGCCGCTGTCACTGACTCCATCGCGGCGTCGGCCGCCGACGGCCTTGCCTGCAGAGGGTGCTGTGGTGCCGCCAGACGGGCGCGGCCGCCCGCCGAAGCACGTGGCGCCACACGCGGTTGCAGGGTGTGTGTGTGGGGGGGAGGGTGCAGGGTCCCCCCCCCCCGCAGGCCGCCCTCTGCGCCGCCCTCTGCCGCAGCAGGGCAGGCCGGAAGGAGATCCCTTTACGGGCCGCAGGCCGATGGGTGTCAATAGCTTGGTAGATGGCTTGTCAAGAGCATAAAAAAGAGAGCTTCTTAGCGACGTGATGCACTTGGTTGACAAGTTGCAGCCACGAACTTTGAAATTGTCCCCATCGAACTATCCTCAGTTCTATGAGGATGTGGGCATCCTGATGAGTAGGCCTATTTCCGGTATTTCCTCGCGTTGGTTCTTTACCAATGATGGAGCCATGAGTCAGAGAACTTTGTAGGCTGGAAACCAGCTTGCCTAAGTCAGATAAGCAAAGGTGTCGTTCGTGTCCATCCATGCCGAAGAAACCAGGGACGCACCAAGGAATCGAGCGCGGCATTTTCATAGGGTGGTAAAATCAGCCGTTGAGGAATGTCTGCGCCATGGGTCGTTTCCTTCTGTTCCGACAACAGCCGGTGTCTCATACAAATGACGACAGCTATCCTCATTCCATCTCGACTCCGCACACCAGGGGCATGGTGGCCAGGTCCCGCTCCAAAAGGCGACCAAAAGTGGTCCGTCCACCAGAGGTCGCTGTTCCGTCCAGTGAGCGACTCTAGCAGCGATGCAGAGCTGTTGTTTGTCCAGGGAATATTGGCCAAACAATGGAAACTTGGGACATGAATATCTCACGCGGGACGGGCTTCGTGAGCGAATGGAAATACAGTATTTGACGCCACGTGTGTGCCCGAAATGCTTATGAACTCGTCATTATCATTTTACTCCATCTGTTAAGCATAAGACATTACATCGCACCTCTTTCCTTTGCCGATTTTGAGCGAAGCAGCTCATCACTTCAAAACAAAGACACAAAATATGAAGTTGGAACACCACGTATGACCGGTTTCACTGCATTGCTGTAGATCAGCAACATACTGCAGTGTCTTTTCCATCAACTTGTTTTGCCGGCCCAAAAATTTCCCCATGCAGTTGTATCTTGCACACAGCAGCCACAGCATGTATAATCATAGGCAATTATGTCTCTGACTGTCACTGCTTACTCTCACAGCGTATACTGTGTGTGTGTGGGGGGGGGGGATGGTGACAGTGATCGTGATCCCACCCGCCGTCTGGTTCCATTGCATGTGTCTCATCGTCGCTTTCCACTCGAAGAGTGTCGAGAAACCCCATTGTTCTTAATCGAGAAAACGACCGATATGTCGCTGACTGTTCGAAGAAAATGCAGCAGGCTCACTCGAGCGCGCGGCAGCATTTAAATGGGCGGTGGAACGAAGGCCTCGTGGATCCGCTCGAGCACCTGAGCAGGCCCCGGTAGCGACGGTAGCGGCATTTGTTGCGCCACAAACCGGACCGGACCCAGTGCCGTCCGGCGCGCGGGCGACTCAGACGGACCCGGTCCCACCCGGCGCGCAGGTGACCCAGCCGGACCCGGTCCCACCCGGCGCGCAGGTAACCCAGCCGGACCCGGTCCCGTCCGGCGCGCAGGTGACCCAGCCGGACCCGGTCCCACCCGGCGCGCGGGCGACCCACTTGGACCCGGCCCCGTCTGGCGCGCGGGCGACCCAGCCGGACCCGGCCCCGTCCGGCATGGGCGACCCAACCGCCCCACGACGCTCCGCTTCTCACTCATTCCGTCGGGGAGGGCGACCATCGGCCGACCACGTGGCCTCGCTCCAAACAAAGCGACGGTGCAGAGGGGCGGCCGGCGCCCGCCGCGGTGGGGGGAGCGCACCCGGGCCACGGCGACCGGAGCCGGCCGGGAGCCGTTCCGCCGGCTGGCGCGGCGGGTGCGTCGCGCCGCCGCCGAGCTTCTGGTGACGGCGTGGGGGGGGGGGGGGAGGGGGACACGCCGGCGATGCGCCGGGAGGGGCGAGGGGACCGGGCCGACGTCGTGTGCGCGGGGTTATTTCGGAGACGCTGCGGCGCGGGTGCTGGCACGCCGCCAATCCGGCACCGGCCGACTTATTTAGACTGCAGTATCACATGTGGGCACCGTCGACGGCGAAGGCGGTCTCAGTGAGGCTCTGGCCGTCCACGGTACCGGTGCGCTCGCGCCCGCCGCCGGTGACACGTGACGTCACGCCGCCCGCACGCGCCGGTCCTGCTCCCGTTCTTCTATACATCCTGTATCGATCTGAAGTATGGAATGTAAAGAAGTATGGAGGCGAGGCTGGCGCATCTACGCGGAGGCGCGCGCTGTGATGGTGATGTGGACGGAGGCGGTGGTGTCCGTCCGGGCCGGGCGGCGTGTCTCGCCAGCCTGGAGACCTCCCGGGATGGTGCCGACGGGGTGTCACCAATCGGTAGCGGGCACTCACCGAGGTGAGGAGAGCGGAGGAATCTTTCGTTGAGATCACATCAGCTTACGGTGAAAAAGAAAGAGACATAGGCTAGGTAACCGCCAGCAAAACGTCTTCTGATCTCTGGCTAAAAATGGATCAGTATGGAACGTGCTCGGTTGCGACCTGTTTTAGGTGTTCATGCGCCTCCATAGCATTTTGCTAATAGCTGTTGCCTTATTATCCATCGAGCTCCAACGCTTCGAAACTTTTTAACATGTGTTAACATTGCAGATATTTTTGAAATTCATATTACCCAGTTCGGTATGTGCTTTGGACATCGCGTATTACGATTTTGTCTGACGTTTCCGACATGATTGAAAGCATACGAGGCAAATCTGTGAGACCGGATGATATGAGGACCGGCCCTGTGCCCAGCATGCAGAAGGTGCATCAATGAAAGCAGAAAGATGAAGTACGCATCCTTTCCTAAGAACGGGGTACAATGTCATACGTGATCTAAGTGCTGAACGCGTTTTGCCACTTTGCATCGCTTTCTTCTAGTTGACCTAAGTGTTCCTGGAAACTTACACTTGTATATTTGTACCGGGAAATGAGTTAATGCACATAGTGAAGTACCTGCTTCAAAGATTGCAATTTTTGTTTCAGGGCTCGACGTTGCCGGATAGTACAAAAACTGATAGCGGCAACTAATAAAGAAGGCCTTCACGCCTGCTTTTCTACTGTATACCATGTTGAGAACAAATCCAGATTGGTAAAACGCATCACCTGAACGTGAGCAACAGAGGTAACACCGGCAAACGCATCCAATGCCACCTGGTACACTTGCCATCCGCTTGGCGGACTCACCTCTCTGAGACCGGGAGTCCGCGACTCAGGTTCAAATTTTTTTCGACAGCTTTTCCCGCCTTGTTTATGTGTGGCCTCCTTGGATGCACTGCTACCAAAGACCACTGCGCAGTCTCACAATACTTTTTTTTGTGCGTGGACGCAACCTTGCCAATGGCATGCAGTCGCGGCACGCCGTCTCATGCGCCCATGACATGCAGGGAGGGGGTGTTTGTCAAGAGGCTGCTGTCGAAACGCTGTTACAGGTAGGTGAGATTCAGCCTGTGAGCTGCTTGTTAACTGACATTGGCATATGCAGAGACTGTCCGATTCGCTTCCGTCGAGGTTGAAATGCATTCATTGGTGCTGATGTCGAGGTGCAGTGAGCGACCACACCCAGCGCCGGCACCTATCTGCCGGTACAGACCGCCCACGAACCAGGTGACGACGCTGGGCCTGAGTCGAGCACTCACAACTCAGAGCGACGAGTCGGCTCAGAGGAGGCGCCGGCTCACCAGTCGGCCTGCACGGAGACTTCCTCCACGAGAGAGTGGCTGCGAGGTGTGGAGCGCCCAGTCCTGATGGTGGCACGCAGGCTGCTCAGTGGACCAGACGGCTTACGCGGCCCTTTTATTGTCCGGTGAACACATATGCACAGAGAAAGGGAGAGAGAGAGAGAGAGAGAGAGGGAAGATAGAGGGGAAGAGAGAGAGAGAGGGGGAGAGAAAAAGAGCGGGGAGAGAGAGGGAAGATAGAGGGAAGAGAGAGAGAGAAGAGAGAGGAGAGAGATGAGAGGAGAGAGAGGAGAGAGAGAGAGGAGAGAGAGAGAGAGAGAGAGAGAGAGAGAGAGAGAGAGAGAGAGAGAGAGAGAGAGAGAGAGAGAGAGAGAGAGAGAGAGAGGGAGCGCCTGTATGTTTGGCCCAACCCTTGGAGACGTCAAAGTCCTTTTCACGTACTCTGTGCACAATTACTACATTTAAAAAGCCCGTCCCGGTAGCCCAGTCGGTTAGGGCACCTGTCTTGCGATCCACCCACCCGGGGAGTGCTGGGTTCAAGTTGCCTTGTGCGCCCGCTGCTTGCCCTCAACAGGTATGGGCCTGCGGCCGATGGCAGTGGCCGTGCTTTAAGTCAGGCGACACTAGAGGGCACAATGGACCATGCCTGATTTACGGGACGGTAATCTTTCGCCATGGAATTCTGCCGTTGACCTGGAATGGCATGATGGAATGATAGCGGTAAGGGCTCACACAACAAGCACCGCTTAGCGTAAGCTCTTGTCACCAAAAACCAATGTTTTTAAAGCTTTTTTAATCTTGCGTTTTGTCTGCATTACCACGGGGGAAATCACCTCAAAACATGAGGGCATTGAAATGGGCAGCCGCGTTGTCTCTCCATGTGCGATAGTTTTTATGAGAATCGTGAACCACCTCATCTTAACGTGCCCCCCCCCCCCCCCTTCTGACCACAACTCATCCTGTGCCCGAGGCACATTCCCTCGATTTTTCAACACGGTTTATGCATCGATCAAGTGGTTTTGATCATTATGACATATGGTGGTGATGATGATATGGCCCAAGTCGGAAATGTGTGGGCAGGCCCTCAGTCGAACGCTCGGGAATGGTGGAGATCGCCTTGCGTTTCTGGACTTAGCGGTCATGGCGCATTCCGATCAGGCGTGCCAGACCGAACTTTATTACAAACCGATGATGACCCAATTATCATGCCCTACATGACTCCGAGCAGTCGGTTCAAGTGAAGAAGATGGTGCCCAAGGAACACCCGAAACGTCTGATCCAGGCGACGGCCCACCACTACGCAGTCAAAGGCACGCTGTCAAGGCCAGGCAGACAGCAGCCTCGTCATCCCTATGCATCGCCAAAGGCTCATTTTTAGTTGCCGAAAAATTGGAACAACTGGAGCAACTTGATTTTAGAAAGAAGCTTGGATGTAAAGGCCACTTTGATTTGCATCCCTGATGTGTAAATTAGAGCAGGCAAAAGTAATTGTTCAACTCCGACCTTGTGTTCAAGTTCGGGAATGAAATCCTTTTTGAGGCAGATATGACTTCGATAATTATGACATATGGTGGTGACGATGATATGGCCAAAGTCAGAAATGTGTGGGCAGGCCCATTCAGGTATACAAAATGACACTCCCAATTAATTATGAAGTCCGATAAGCAATGTTTCTACCATGAGCGCCTATTTACTTATTTGTTCGACATGAAAAAGCTGTCAACATTTTTTTTTCTCACGTGCAGCGTTTATAGTCCCTTGCAGGACAAAAAACAACACAAAATCATATTGTTCTTGTTTGAAAGCATTTTGGTACATGTAATATTAGCATGACATCAATGACAGCTAGCAAACATTGTAATGCTGTTGCACGTGTTACAATGCTGTCAATATTTATGAAAATAGTTGGGTGGTTATTCAATTTAATTACATATCACAGCTGTTTTCAATGGATCCCACGTGACATCACTTTGTCATCTTCAGATCGTCTTCCTTATGCATATAAAAAACATTATGCGATGATAGATAAATCATTTTCATCACAGTGATCAGATATAAAAGTTTTATCAGATATCTGATAAAATTTACATTTACTGCTGTTACGTTACATTCCTTGAAGTCCAGGCCTCAGAACTTGCTGAATGAGTCAAGTTGTGTAAAATGCATCAAAAATGCCCTTGCCCTTTCCTTGTAAGTTGATAAAAACTGATTTTTTTTTTGCTTTCATCTGCCATGGATTGCGATGAAATTGCCACGGACACGCGCCTCAGGGATAGACATGAAAAGAGGGAGGTCTGCGGTCCTCACAATGAACAGAACCGCCAAAAGGACCGCGTTGCCGTGCAGAGGTGTTGGAACAGGCATCCGTGCCAGCATGCCGCAAGCCATTAGCAGTGTGAAATGTTGATAATGTTCAGAAAACGGATATCGTGTCGCCGCTCTCGGCATTGATGACATCACGCTGAGTGTTGCATTCACGCTCCAATGAAGGCGCTCCGTGAACTAGACATTGTTTAGTTGTTATGAAATTGCCTGCTTTCCTCTACTGCTCGTAAACCTGACCTTCTACCCCAGAAAAATGATCAATTCTTCATCTCAAACAAGAAGTGGCTGGAGTGGTAGCAAATTGCGCAGTAAGTTCAAAGTCAATTTATTAAAATCTGCCCATGGTTATTGAATGGCTTTTAAAAGTTAGAATAGGCCGTAACAAACACCAGGTTTTGATCTACTGAGGCATTAAGTTGATCCGATACAAGATTTAAAGTGATTTCTTTGGATTCCTGTGGGGTAAGTAATCTGGAGGTATCTATGGCAAGAACAACTCACTGCATGTCACGCTGACCTAGTGTGACCTCATCTTGATGTTCCACTTTCATATTAACTATGTACTGACCAAAAGACTTGTAACGTACGTTTCAAATGCATAAAGCGGGTAAAGTGGACATAAAAATATTTTGAAGTATAGGTAGCATTTCTAAACCCAAATGTGATACTGATATACGATATGACCTTGACATGACTCACATCATGGTATCAACATATTAGTAACACAGCATCCTCACTTAGCCAGAGCATATCATTTTCAATGAGATGAAGCACGCTTCGGTTGGCCCACCTCATTTAGACAGTAACATTAAGAAGGTCTGCAGGCCATTGACCTGAACCGACCTTTACTGTCACTATGATCTCTTGTTTTTGCATCTTCAAGGCTGCACCCACTAACTCTTTTCGTTTGCGCCTGTTTTTCAAAGTCTGGCAATTAGTTCCCGAGAAAGCTTCATGATAATTTTGTTTCCCGGTCTGCTAGCCCAAGGCGCTCGGATGGGGCGCCAGTCGATGAATAATAAGCTTCGTAGCTAATGTTATGCCCTGCTGATAAAATAAATAATCTTGTTATAATTGTTATACCCATGTTGTAATTTACATATAGTTCTAACTCATTGTTATAGCAGGCATGCATCGGCCTTGACCATTAGGCGCTAAATACCTTTCTGACGTTATCAGTAGAGAGCAGCGGAACTTGGCCGAACGGTAACACCTTCAGCTCCAGCGCCTTGGGCAGACAGAGTATGGACGACAAAGACAGGGAGATCACGCGTTTGCCACTACCGCACATTGACCACAGGCCTGACAGGAGATTTCGAGCGGCGATGAAGAAGCCTGAACTGTTGGGAGCGGGCTTGAAGATGACAAGAGCGTCAAACAGTTTCTGGTGCGCTCTGCTTTGATTCCGCCGCTCTGTTGTGGAGGCGGCTGTGAGTGCGCTTCTTGTCTGGGTAGCTTGGGCGGCAGCTGCTACATCACTTATGAGGTTTGTGGCATTACCTGTTTTTTTTCTTAATGGGAAGACAAGCACAATATACAGGTATGTCGTACAAGTACATTGAGAAACCAACCGAAACCAAGCGTCAGCAAAACAGTAAAGGAATATTTACGTGCCAAGTGCCGCACAGCTTAAGCAGCCTCACCAGCAGAACACATGGCGGTCTGTCACCCGACCAAACGACCTGTCAGCCCGATCATCAGCCTAAGAATGGCCTGGCATGACATCGCCTTCACGCATCGACCAATGAGAGCGTGGGTGCCAGTGATATCATCTGCAGATGGTGCTGCCGTTGTCTTACCGCGCCGCGCTGTCACAAGCGCGCCGTAGGCGCGGGCAGCCAGTACTTGCAAGACCTCATATGACACAGAGCTGTGCACAAGTGAGTGCTGGCGTTCCACCACTCTGAAAAGTTCATCCACAGCGCCAGGCGCTCACTCGACATCGGTTTGCTGAACCTCGAGCTCGCGTGCGCAATTCAGGACAGATTGCGCTGATAGTTCAAATTATGTTGCGTGAGGAGTATTGTTAGTGTTGTTTCCAGAAACGACCTTCGTTACATCATCATTCCCTCAAATATTGGCTTTCTATGAGCTGAAATTGGTGGCGACCGTGCGTCGAACTCTGAGCGCTCGGATTTACGACATGCACGCGCTGAAATTTTTGCCTCTATGATCGCTGTTCTGCCGGACGTGTTCGGCACAGCGCGTATTGTTTGCAGTCTGGGTGCTACACAGCACTGCCACGGACGACGTCTGAGGCATGGACACGGCCCCTCGCACGAGGGGCCCTACGACTCCCAAACCTGCTGACGGAGAGCGTTCGCGCTTGCCGTCAGACCTTTCCAAACATGTGCGAGCATCATACAAACGCCGTTGGTGGATAATGGGATCAGACGGACCCGTGTCCCTCTTTTCAACATGGGAGGAAGTTAGCTCTGCACGTGTGTGGTTAAACGGGAGATACTGAAACGCCGCCATTCTACCCTAGTTTTGATAGATGAAGATGTCAGGACGTCATTACCTGAAGCGTGCTCCTCAAGTTAGCAACTGATTGTCACCAAACGAGAACGAAGGAAAAAGACGTTGATGGCATGTTTGGCTTAATACGTTAACAAAAAATCCCCGCGCTTTTGTCGTGGGGACTCACGACTACAGATTGAGGCGAGTCGGCTGACATCTCGCGTGATCACTCCTAACCCCCTTCCACCTTCGATGCAGTTTCAGCGACTATGTCTTCGAAAATATCATTTTGAAGTTCGTTTCGATGAGCCACCCCATTGCTTCGACTGCTCTGCTGTCTCTTCCCAGCTCCGGGCACTGGAGCTTCACCGACTGGCGGATGAGCTGCCGATTCTGATCAGCACCTGCCCCAACTCTACTGTCTCCTCGGCACCTGTTCTGGTAACTCCGTCCACTGTGCCCGCAGCCGGACAAACGCTCCGCGGGCCCCGGTGGTGGTGCGTTCCAGAACAGCTCATTGTGCTCGAGGACAGCTTTGTGAGACGGGCTGCGTCCCGCCCCCTCCCCCTCCTCCCACCGCTCCTGGCGGCGTGCTGACACACTGCTTCCAGATGGCGGCCATCTCAGCAGAGCTGCGCATGGACCGACCGCGCCCGCCCATTCTGCCTCCCCTCGCATCAATGACTGTCTACAGCGCTACCGGCAGGCGCAGGTGGCGCCACCTGCAACTGCCGAGTTCGCTGGGTTCAGCTGACAGCAGACACTGGTGGCGCTGGTTGCCAGCTGTCAATTGGTTGACTCATTTTGCGATAGTGACTAGGCTGGTTCTAGCTAGTTCCAGTGACTAGACTAGTTCCAGTTGGACACATGCATGGAAATAGAAAGTAATTAGAGGCTGGAAACGTGAGAGAAGGCTGTTTTTTGGACGTAAATACAATGGAAGTTTTTTATGCCTGATATTTCATTTCCACTGGTATGCATGCCACATTGAGGGTGTTTTTACACTAAAGACGAGGCGAAAACAGCATGGACCGTGCAGTCTGCAAGGTATTGGGGTGGGGAGGTGGATACCAACGGTTCTGTAAGCTGGGGAGGGAATAATGTGGTGTAATGCGTTACAAGTGCGCGTGCCTGGGCGCGCCCTTGCGGCCGACCGCCAGAGGCGGGGCTGACCGGCCGCCCCGGTCAGCAGTCATAGGGACGCCAGTCTTCTGATAGCGGTGAGTGCGCGCGGATATCACACCATGTCGAGAACCTTGAGCCAGGTCAAACGAGGCCATAGAGTCTTATAAAACATTGCGATGGTATTTACAATGTGCGTGGTACATAATGAAGAACGAGGCTGCACAAGTGTACTCAAGGTGTACTAGACGCATATTGCAGCGGTGATGATCACAATTCACAGGTGATGGCGGGGAAGCCCACATGCTGCATGCAGGCACAAATAGCTCGCCGGCCGTGGTCTGGGTTGTCCTGGAGATCATGGTCGCTTGCATGCCAGTGCTCATAAGCAAAGCTATTTGAAAATTAAACAGCCACAACAAAGCACCTCTGCATGAACCACGGTGCAAACCATACCTGCGGCACTTACTTAATCTACATTTATGTGACCCTGCGTGATCTTGACCAAAGACATGTACGGCAATTACTTCACGATACTTTTTAACATGGTGTCTGCTGTTGCGGATCGTAACAGAGCTGTTTTGCCACTCATACACCCCGTATATAAGAAAAACTAGGCACTTTCGAGCTTGGTTGACCTTTGATGACCTGATCTGTCGTCGTCAGCACAATCAGGCTCGCCATTACGGCCGTAAAATTAATTATATTCATCAACTGAGTCAGTGACATAGCCCAGTTACCATCAGGTGAGCTGTTTTATTGATACGCCGAGAAACCTTGCTGGCATGACTTTAACAAATGGGTCATGAGTCTCCACCTATTTGTAAGAAACACTGACAAATTGACGGGACAAGTAACAAATGTCTTAAAGTCACCTGCTGGGGTGGTAACTGCTGCTGGTGGTTAAAGTCAGCTAGGGTGGCAACTTTATTGGTTAGCAAATTTTTCACGAAGAACCTGGGGACGTGTGAGCCACCCTCTTGAAGGGCAGGGTGTGATTACAAATAACTCTTTTAAATCATAGGTAATCGGTAAACATGGGTAATCGGTTGAGGGATAGGATGTCATTTCAAATGACTCATTTAAAGCGTCTAACGTGAAAAGTAAAAGCTTTTACTCGAGCATTATTGAGGGGGATGTTCCACATTTTTACGTGGTTTAGAAATGAAATAGCCATCTTGAAGACTTTTTGGTACTGTTTACAATCCTGTCCTTTTAACACCCAAGTCCCTCCAGTTTCCGAGCGACACGCCCGCGAATATGAGGAAAGGTATATCGGGGAAAGATTTCAAAGTCATCCTGGCGCGCATGACGTCATAATCACGTCGTTCAAATCCTGCCATTTCATGAGCCATGCGGTGATCAAGACTAAGAAAAATACCGTTGTTGGGGTGTTTATATCTGACGTTTGTAAGCATGATATCCAGGTATAACGGCCGCAGCTGGCTGTCAATCAATGTGTCATTGATAACGTAATCAAACCACGACGCATTGTGGAACATATGTACTGAACAGGTAATTGTGTTATTTAGAGCAGTTTTTCCATTTTTTAAGATATACCAACAGTCATGAGTGAGCTTGCTCCATCATACCTGATGCTTGCTTCAATGTCTTCAAATGTGAAACATTCCCTTTAATGCACCATGTTATAACATTGGATCGTTAAGTGAGTAGAATAGGTAGAATGTTCTTTAAGTAATTTTGTGGTGAACTGGTTCGTACTTGAGCATTACTTCACACCGCACGGACGTATTTTCTTCAAGGATTGAGAGCTACGTCACTGCGATAAAAGTTACCAAGAAGATGGCATGGGAAGCGGCATAGGTCTCATAGTTCTCCGAATTATCTGCGGCTGAAGGAAATGCAAGGATCGCACTGCGTTCCAGGAAGGAAACCCGCACAGTCTCTTTAATCGCATTGGCGCATACATTTAGCAGCGTACTGCCTGCAACCTTGTTCGATTCAAGATATGCGTACTCTGCAGCTAAAAGCATGCAAGAGGTGCCCACACAGCTTACCAGTCGTGGATAAATTGCGCGATAAGCGCTGGACCCATCACCCGCTCAGAAATATAATGTTCTTCATCAGTTTCGGCCAGGAAGCGTATAGACGCCGTCTGGCAGGCGTCAAACGCTTGGCTTACAGCGTTGTCTGAAATGGAAGAGACATTTTGCATTACAGCGCCATCTTTTGATCGACGTAGCGCTTGTAAATGCTCACCAGATGGCAGGGCCAGGCCGGTAACGGATTTTATACAGTTCAGCCAGCTACCACCGAGACAGGCAGTCCATAGATCAAACTCGATGGATACTACACTTTTTCTTCCGATATTGCAGGATCTTTCGCAAGAACAGTTTGAGTTGCCGGCTAACCGTACTGGGACGCATTCCAATGCCGTGAGGGGTTTTCAAGTAGAATTTCCACTCTTCAAAAGCTGCTTTAGTTTGAGTCGGCATCGGGCTTATCATGGGAGTAGTTGCTGAACTCATTTTTAATTACTATGCTTAGGGGCCGCGCCACAGATTTTGAGTTGGGGGGCAAGATTCTCCATGGGATTTGTTATACAAAATTGAGCTGCCTGACAGGGAGGCCTCCTGAACAGTGTAACATTCAAAATATATGCACCAGGGCCACGTGCTTCCATTTCAGACTGTTACGTGCATCATTATCTTCGTAAGGAAGGAAGTAACTTAAAAATCCAAATTAAGGGCCTTCTGGCTAATACAGCGACCTTCTTGATCCAGGGAAGGACCTCCCTATTCAAAAACAGGACTTTCTGTGCAAGGGAAGGGCCTTCTGGCGCGAGAGAAATCCCGATCCAGAACAGGTTCCCTACAATTCACAAAGGGATTCTCCGAATCCAGAAAATGGCCTTGCTCTTCTAAAGCAGGGTATTCTGATCCAAACACGGGTAAATCGGATGCACAGTCCCGTAGTCCGGCGGGTGCACTGGCGGTGTCCGTGCATTCCCTGGGATGAGGGGTGCCCCGCCGCCCTCCCTCCCCGGCCTCGTTACGTGCATCATGCGTACGTTTAGGTATGGGGGTTTCTCGGCGGTTGTACGCAATTCTTCTTCGTGCTGAGGTCGGCAACAGTCGTTACGAAACACGCTGAAGTCAGCTTTTGGCTCATGTCAAGATGGTCACCAATCTCAAATCCCGCATCATTTGTCGCAGTCGCGTTTTGAGGGATCATCTATGTTTTTGTGCTGACAGAGGATTCTTTCCCATTTAAAACACTTCTAAACTTCTCTGCCAACCACACTGGCTCTTTATTGCCAGCAGTCTAATGTTCCGCGCTACATTCGCGCCTTATATGACGATCGACGTTCACATACTATTTACAATCTCAGAAGGTGTTGGGTTGTGCTATGTAACGATAGCCACGGGGAGAAAGCGGCTCCACCTTCCCCTTTGCCAAGACGCAGCTTTCCTTCAACGGCTGCCGGTTTTGCTTCCACTTGTGCCATTTTCCAAAACTGGCTCCGGCCTTGTGCCATTTTCAACACTTGGCTTCAACTTCAGGTTCGAACAATGTTTGAATTATGGACCTGACTTAACCCCGCCCCTGCCAGCGCCACTGCTGGCTTTGGCCTCTGCGGTCTGCGGTCTTGAACTGGTGTCTTTCGGTTCCTCAAAGAGAAGGTTTCACTGCAGTTGCGACCTCTCGTAACAAAAACCTGCTTGCCCACCCTGTCATTCTAATAAACCCCCACCACAAAACTTCCTTCACATGCATGCCTGAAAGCCAAATGCCAACCCGCAATTCTCAGGATCAATTAACACCTGCCTGACGGCACACGCAACTTTGCCACACGCAGTTTAACACTTGCACCGGCGCCGATGGGATGCGGGTAACAGGGCGGGTTGGTATAGGGGTCTGGAAAAGTATGTGTGCTGGTATGGGCGAGACATTTCGGAAAAATCGGGTAGATTCTCCGGGAAATGCTACCCAATTTTGCTACTTGTGCTTCAGTTATAAACAGCTAGCTTTAATCCACTTTTGCTACTTTTATCTACTATCTACTTTATCTACTTTTGCTACTTTTGTTACTAAGCTACTTTTGCAATTACCAGCACAAAACAGTAGGATTGGATCCAAACGTCCTTGAACGTCTATCACAATTTATAATTAAAATCGGGGAAATGCAAATGACTGGATAACGGTTGCGCGCAATTAGTCAGGAATGTTAAACGTCCGAGTATAGGCAAAGCCGCGCGGGTAACGAGTGAACTGGGTTAAGTGAATCTTACCCGTGAAGGCGTCCAGTTTGAGCATAGCCCCAGGGGTCGCGGATGGAGTTGAAAACAGAAATTGTCTGGGCAGTGCTACTTTTCGCTTTTCTTAACATTTTACATGAATTTTGGCAGCTAACTCGCTACATGTTATGTAAATCAAATTTTATGTCGTATTTCCTTGACTGCTAATTTTCAAGCATTTACAATAAATAATACACTCGCCTCGTGTGCATGAACAGAGACATTTTCGTTTGGTCTGCTTAAGCATACACCGCATTTTTCGTGCCTGACGGGTGCCATAACACGACAAAAATTGCAGCCGTTTTGCATTAAATTCGCAAACAAATGGTTCCGGAGACCCCACTTAGAAGCAATCGTTCGTAACTTGCAGAAGCATCTTCTTCTCACCTAGTATGGACTCCCATAGCCAATTAACGAAGGTAAATCAATGAAACGGGTATGAAATAAAAGCTCACTAACTGGGTGTAGGTGCCACCATCCACACAATGGTGACTCTTACGGCTGTAAATAGCAAGTGGTCGGGTGTTTAAAAGTAAAGTTGCCCAATCTTACCCACGCTCAAGAAAATTGCAATTTTTTTCAGCTCAATTGATGCACCGTAGGCATTTTCTTAGTTCACTGAGTTTGGGACTAAGGGTTTGCAATTAATGGGATAACGGGAAAAGTCACCCCACTTATGGGATAACGGGAAAAGTCAAAGTCAAAAGTCAAAAGTCTTATGACTTCCCACACTTGGTGGGGTAGCTGTCGCACACTTCCCATCTGAACGGCGCATGAAGCAGCTGGTAGCCAACACGCATCCCGACACTGAATGCCGTTCTCTCATAATGGTTCCAAAAACGGATATGTTACAAATTCTAAACATGTCATCACTTGGCCTGCTTGTTTTCTACCTGCCGTTTCCATAGCGTGAGCACCACGCAGCATTCGTCAGACAAGGCACTTGCAATGTTTTTTCTTGCGTCTCTTCTTGCGTCTTTTGTTCCGGCTTGGCACCTCCTCTCTCTCCCCCCCCCCCCCCCCTCCCTCCCGTCGTTCCGGGCGGGTCAGCTTGCTCAAGTCTACGCTATTCATCAAGCCGGTCTCATAATACAGAAAACGAGCCTTTGCTGCAGAAAAAAGTCTTCTGAACTCAATTTATTATCCCCGAGCCCAGCTGTGAAAGCATCCTTGACCTGTATTTTGGTAATCCACGTGAGCTACAAAGCCGTTGCTTGGGAAAAGGGGCCTCCCAAAATCTGTTGAGTGAGCAAACATAAGCTCTCGCCCCCTATGCCCCCCTGCTCCACCGTCCCTGGTTGTGTCAACAGAAGAGGTAAGGATATATTGGCATCATTTGCTTTGTCTTTGTCTCCTGACTTTTGTAAATGCCTTGCTTTCTTGTAAGTCGAGAACACGCTATATTTTGCAACATCGTGAATCTCGCACCAGATGGCCCTCAAGCGCGACATTTGTATATAGTTCTGGAGACACAGAAGTAGTTGGAACCTATTCATACCAGCACTGCGAACGACCGATATCCAGATTAATAGGCGTTGAGCTGTGGTTCCTGGTAATGCTACTCACATCCAACATAGAGTAAGAATTACCTGCTCTCAAAAAGGCGCGGCAGTCTGGCAAAGAGAGAATGGCTTGTGCGCTTTGACGTGATGCGCAGTATTCGAAACATCTTGTCAGGGAACCAAATGACCGTGAACTGTCCTGGCCCCTCGTAACCTATGGAATATGCTCAAAACAGCTCGTACGCTTCAGGTTCAAGCGTAATATTATTTTTCCCCGCTTACAACGTGAGCCTTTAACCTGATAACAGAACATCAACGTCAGTGATTCGTATAACCCGTGGCACTGCCACAATAAAGTGTCCCAAGGCTATTTTTTAGAGAAACTATTGCTGTCTTTAAGTTGATTTTCCCAATGACAGTGACCGCTGTTGACCATGTACAAAAGAGTCGGATAAAAGTTTGCTATTGCCGTGCTCATCATTATGAAAAAGAGGACGCCGACACCAACGAAACGACTGCCGTAAGGGCAAAACGAGCTAGAAATCTAAGATCACGTGAGAGTGATATTTCATGATCAAGCTGGCACACCACAAGGAACAGGCTGGAATGGAACCTAAACGCATTACAGCCCGAAATGTTTTGTATACAACTAAACTGGATTTTGAGCGAGAAATAGGCCAGTCTGGCAAACGGGCGGAAGATAAACCAAAGTTTCATTGGTAAAAGATGTGCATTACAGTTAACGTAAAACAAAACATAGACACTCCTTCATGCACCGGCTACGAAAATGGTCCTCAATATTTCCCCAAAGAGGGTAAGTAGACGCCCCCTTCCTTGCTGAGAATGCCTTCCCCGCTCATTTCCCTACATACGCCCTGCAGGCCCGCCGGGCTCTGGGGACACTGCTCCGAGCCTTTGAGCCGCTGAGGGGCAAGCGAACCCGCCTCACCAAATGGAGCCCCGTGGTGTCAATTTTGTGCGCAACTCAGGCTAAGCATAAAAGCGTTGCTAGATGAGCTGGCTCTTCAGTGGTCACATGCGATTATACTGATGTTCCCATACTCGGTGCACGATGAGGCCACCCACGCAGATGTGCGGCCAGAACTTTGGTGAAGGGAGTCGCACAGGACTGACAAAGGGCCTTCTCCTAATGAAGACCTCCACCCCCCCCCCCCCCCCACCGACCCAAAACATTACCAGATACGGCCCACTTAATTTCAAGAGGCGCGATTTGCGCGTTTTATTTTAGAGCGCGTTCGGCCGGCAGATAATCTTAGAAAATTTTCTGGGATCACGTTTGGTGCTCCAAATAAAGACAATTTTCCCGGAAGACTATTGGCGACGTGCGAGAATCTCGAATAATGTTCTGAGCATGGTCGGGGATCGCTAATATTTTCCTTCTGCTAAACCGATGCTGCACGGGCTCGCGACACAGCCATTCGAGCCGCTCAGCTTTTCAAGATGGATGACTCCGGGGCTCTGGCTTCAAGTTGTAAGTCATTTCCCACGTTTTCGTTGTTCGTTGCGATTGCCGTAGTGTCTGCTGTGTGGGGGGGGGGGGGGATTTTCTTCAGGAAGACATGTGCTCTTCCAAGCGTTTGCGAATTATTCCTGGGAAAAAAGGATTTGCTGTTCCGGCGGCAGATCTGGCGTGTGCGGATGTGTGAAAAAACCAATAGTTCAAACAAAAAATTGGGTATATTACGTGGACGTAAAAACCAAGGCGTGAACGGATGTTCATACTTGACATCAAAGCTGACATTTCTTAACCAAATCAACGTCTACACTGCCCAATTTATTCGATAGTATGTGTACAGGTCTCAAGGTTTGATTCGCTTGTTTTTCATGATTCCATTGTGGTGAGAGAAACATGGTTATAAACCAAACAAATGGGTCTTTTGTGGCGGTAAAGATGTAGGCATAGGAAAGCTAATGATGCCATCAAATGCCAAAATGATGGCACATTCCACGTGCATGCATGGAAATTGAAACACCGCAAACAATTCCAATGTTTTAAAATATGCGTGATTTTATCACTTCATGGGATAGGATCTTAGCATCCAAGTTGTTCTTTGCAGTGTGTCAAAGGATGTTCTCCATGGGAAAGTAATAGTTGTGTTCACCTAGCCTCCCATTCAAAGTTGTGTGGAGTTCATATCAGCTGCCACATTCCACAGATAAACTGCTTAATAGTAGCAGAACTCTGTAAAGGATGATGGAGAGGCTGGAACTTTTATCTGAAATGCAGTGTTCTCAAATTCTTTTTTTTTTGCCTCCTTGCTACTTTTAGCATCGGGTTTATGTATGAAGGAGGCAACATTACCTTCCTCAGCGTGTGAAATATTACAGAATTTGGTCCCTTGATAAATGCCTAAAGTTCAAGTTTGTATGAAAGTCCTGGAATAATGATGAGTTTCAAGGGAGATATGAAAACTGATTAGCCCTGTGTTTGAGGTCATCAGCATTCAGCTTCTCTCTTGTGCCTGGATGCAATCTGCTGATGTTCTGATCTCCTCTGAGACGAACAAGCAAAATAAGAATTTTAATCTTGGGAACTCAGTAATATCGTTCATGATAGCACGGTATAAATGCAGGTTCACCAAGTGCCTGCAAGTTGGACCTGCATGTGGAAAATGGGCATAGCTTAGCAGCGACGTTCCAGTTATAAAACCAGATGTCATCGGGTGAACAGGTCCAACTTCTTACCATAACCACCTGTAAATCACCCAACCAGTAGCATAATACAAGCAAGTCACCCGAATGATCCATGGTGTCCACAATGTTCAAGTTTTGTAAACACGTGCACAACCCAGTCCTGGACCAGAATACCGCAGCATAGCTTGATCCTGCCAAACTGGCATCCAGCGGAAAATCTACCACAGACAATCAGCTCCCATGCATGGAATGCTGTTCATATCCATGCTGGTTGGTGTCATCGCCACATTTTCATTGGCGCACACTGTTCATTATACACTAGATCTGTTCATCTATGTTTCTGCTTCTTTCAGGGCGGTCTCTCCTGCAGCACCGGCAGCTCCTGCAGCCCCCCCCCCCCCTCCCGGCAGACCTGGCAGCCCCACCAGTAGCGCGGACGTCTTCGACAGCGCAGGTGGCCCCTTCCGCAACGCCAGAGGTCCTACATGCAGTGCCAAGTGCTGCTCCAACAGCGCCGGTGGCCGGCGTGTTCGTCTGGGTTGAAAGACAAACACGCCTGCCAATATCAAGCTATAGTGTGACGTTGGGACAGGAAAGCCAAGTAACTAGGACCAAAAAAGGCATGAAAATTTAGTGGGCAAAACACTCAAAGTCTCGTGATCTTGTCACGTATTACGCCAATGTGTATTTATGTTCCTATCTGTTCCATTTGAGTATCTGCAGTGCGCATGTATGCATAGCTGTGTCGTGCTGGAGCTGCTTACGTAGTTAGGTACGTGTCGCAGTCATGTGATACAGGGCAGCCATTAAATGCATATATATATATATATATATATATATATATATATATATACATGTTCTCATTTACATTTTTTTAACAACTCATGACGGCAGGGATATATACAAGTGAACAGGTACAAGGTGAAATAAAAAACGAACAACACTATGGGTCGGCCGAGGACACACACTTCGGATTCCTACCGCGCGCGAGGACAGCAGCAAGTGACAGTGTCTGCCATGAAGCCGGACCATTCCCTCACGATCACGTATTGAAACGTGGGCAGACTCACACCACCGCGACGCAACGGACCGCGCGCACTGCCTGGTGCTATTCAAGCTGCAGCATGATGGCATTGCGCTTGACCACACCGCTCACAGGCCCAGGCCCTCCGCCAGCGACTCTGTGATCTTCTTCACCCTCGGCCCCTCCGTCATCGTCTTCTGGTTCGCTGCCATTAAGCTATTCCTCAATGGCGATGTTATGAAGCATGCAGGCGGCGGTGATGACACTGGGCACGAAATCGACACGACTCATGTTCAGCATCTTCAGCCGATTTCTGATTTATCCTGGTCATTCTACGAAGTAAGGCTTATAGTGCTCCCTTAGCCGAAATTCTTTCTTGCATGAACCATTGCCACCGCCATTCGAGATAGTCTACAAATTAGAGACGGAAAATATTGCGGTTCAGCCACAACCCCTCGACCATTGCACTGCTGCATACCGCGTCTTGATGGGCTTGGGCAGTGGGAGCCCGGTTGACCGACGTCTTCCGTTAATCCGGCAGTGGCGGCTGCCGGCGGTCGGTGATCAGGCGGCCGACGGAGGGTAATTGGATGCGGCTGACGGAGCGCCTGTGCTGATAAAAGGGTAACGTGGTTACCGTCGGACGCATCGCCGGGCACGGCGGGATCCGACAGACAATTACACGCGGCCCGCCCCTCCCATCCCAACAGCAACGACCGACCGGCCGTCCTTTGTCGTGGCGGGTCTGCCCGCGCGGTGCCTGCATTGCCCAACAATTTACATTGTCTCGAGCACACGCTACTAAACAAGGCTTTGATTTGGGCTGTGGAAGCGCGACAGGGGTCGACATGGCGCAGGCAACAGTAAAATGGCTTTTTATTTTTATTGCATCGCGCAGTTAAATGGCGCACACTAGGAATGACACTGATCGAAGCGAATCCATACTAAGTAACGGTGTTTTTTTTATAAATTTATTCCGAATAGTTTGTATGGGTGACTCTGGGTTTACAGTACCTGCATACGAAGTTGTGTGTACCGAATAGTTTGTATGGGTGACTCTGGGTTTACAGTACCTAAGCATACGAAGTTGTGTGTACTCTGAACCCAACATCCAAGTCGTACCGTCTAGTTCAATTGATAATTTTGCCTCCGCCCTTGCGCCAGACAGGACTGCGGAGGGTTTTACAAACTGCACAATGCTGCGACACGGCCGCCCACGGGCCAGGGTTGACCCTTGCTGGCCAGTTGCCAGCTGACCTTTCCATTTCAGTCAGGCCAAACAATGCTCCCGCTCTGGGACTCGTACCCAGTGCCGCTGGATTATGAGTCCAGCATCTTTCCCCTGGAACAAGGAGACGGCAGAGAGAAGCGTGATCGCAATTATCATAATCAAGTTCTTCTTTCCAAATTTGTGCTATTTGGAAACGAAAGCCACTGACGCGAGTCAGTTCAGGTCTTTTGTAGATGCCAGGCAAGAGTCAGCTGACACACTGTTTATGGTGTCGAACAGATGTAAAAAGGCGTTCAATCACCCACGAGCGTGGGAGACTCATATCAGTGCCTGCCTTTCATGAAAGGAGACCGAAACGCTCTCATTGTTCAAAGTTCTATTCAACATTCAGTCACGAAATGTTGCTTGCGATGTAGTTGTTCACATTACGGCACTGAAAGAGTGAGACACGTTTTAGTGGTCTAGACCTTTTTCAGTACTACCGTGTGAGGAGACAGTTTGTGGGCAATTTGTGGGCACACTCCACTGTCCCCTAAGTTTTTGAAAAGCCATTTTATTTCATTTTTCAGTATGCTTCTCGTCCTGACTGCGCTGTCTGCTCAGCGTAAAAATCTAACCGCTCACTGAAGACGTTAAATCATTATATGCACCTTAAATGACGTCACACAACCGTCGAGCTGAGTTTGTGCATCAGCTTTATATATTACGGGCTCAAACAAGTACTAGAACTAAGTCATATGATTTCAAACCTCTTTGTCATTGATAAAAACGGTGTGGTGCAGCAATGGCGATTTTAAAACATATTAAGACGACATTATTATCTTCGTGCACAACTTCGCTCTTCTCACATTGGCGCGGTTTGTGAAACACTCCCTCTACAGGGCGTTTTCACATCTGTATGGGGTGTTGAACTGAAAAAGCAGATTGAAGATCATTTGATGAAGTTCACGGCCCTGCCCCTCCTATGACCTGAAGCCCTTTAGTTTCTGAACTACACACCCACGGAGATGTCCAGACGATTTCGGGGATGCTATTTCAGTCACCCAGTCAACCATGACGGCATAAGGTCATTCAAATTCTACCATTCCATAAGCCGTGCGGCGATCAAGACCAGAAAAATATAACTGTCGGGATGTTCATATCTGGCGCTCGTGAGCACGATTTCCAGATATAACGGCCGTCAATTGGCTCTCAGTCATTGTTGTGCAGGGTACGATGAGGTAATGAAACATGACGCATTGAGGCGCATATTTAATAAACAGAGAATTGTGCTGTCCACAGCGGTCCTTTCCAGTTAGAAGTGTATCAATAGTTCAGTGAGCTTATTTTATGATACCTGATGCTTGCTTTTAGACCTTCAAATCTGGAACATTTCCTTTAACGGAGCTGTATATCATAAGTATATCCCCAAATGCATACAATATACCCTATGGTGCTCAGAATTAAACAAGAAGCACTCCTGCTCAAGTTTTGTATCCTCACAAGGCATGGTCTCGTAGGTATGGTTTAAAGCTGAAACGCGTGATTTTCTGTCAATTCTGCCTTCGACCTGCCATAATGGGTTAAATTACTGAACTAACAACATAAAAGCTAGTATCGCGCGGTCTCGTTAAGGCCAATCTACTAATGTTTTCGCTAAGCTCTATCCCTATTACTCTTAGAACGCCAGGGGGTGAGAGTTGCACCAATCCTCCCCCTTCATGAGTCCGCGTCATGAAAAACGGCCAATCAGGACGAGAGGAGACAGCTCAGACCATTTGTACTTCTGTGGGAGGCATGCGTAAGGATTTTTACCTCCGGCGTAGAGACCGGCTTGGGTACCACGACTACACATTTTTAATGAAATGAGCTATTCTAGCTCCTTCAATGTTTTGATGCAATATCGCCAAGACCTGGCTCTACATTTTGGTGTCCACAAATATAGACAAATGGAATTCCCTCGGGATGACACTGATATGAGTCAACGCTCGTTGAATAGTGACGGCAAGACAAAAACGGAATCCAAGTCAGATTACCCTGACCACATCTTTTGATAAACAAACGGAAGCGTCTGATTTTTTGCCACTGTGCTTTCTTGTATCAGTATAACGCTGCGTTCTGATTAACGACAATTTTAAAATTAAAACAATTTTTGATAACGTTCCGATTTTGAGACTGGAATACGGTCGCCGAGACGTAGCATTCTGTGAAATTTAGCAAGAGCCGGGGTTGTGTAATTCCAGCTTGGTGCCAGCCACACTTTCGTAAAGAGCCAGTCCATGTAGTGCGGAGGATGTGTTTCCGTGTACCACTGGGACTTAGTATTTGTTTTATCTGTGAACTGTACATACGTTGGCCTACATCAAGTACCGCGCCCAACATAAAATCACCCAATGGTCGAAGTCTACCCCATTTGTGAACGCTATGCCCGCCGGACGGCACTGTACTGATATTGGTTTGATCGAATATGATTGCCGGAGTAAAACGACTGTCCATCATTTAAGCATTATTGTTGGCTGGGATAGAGACAAGGTGAAGCGTTCGTCTCCACGCGAGCATAGGTAGGTCGAGGCCTTACACTCTGGCCTCCCTTGTTACACCGTGGTTAGACCCCATCGCGTTCGTCTCCACCCGAGCATAGGTAGGTCGAGGCCTTGCACTCTGGCCTCCCTTGTTACACCGTGGTTAGACCCCATCAAAACCCCCTGCCCATGCGTAACGTAATATATGGATGGTCCCAAATGCAGTTTTATTTGCTAAGCTAATGCTGCAAAATGGTTGGTTGGCTACGAAATCATACAGGCTGGATATGTGTTAAAACAATTACACATTATGAAACTACGATTGTAACCAATTACCTCCATGTTAGTTAGCTATGAAGGCATACCAGTGCCAAAACGAAAGACCTTTTGACGAAAATATTTGTTTACAAGGTAGTGCTCCAGGTCAACTGCAAATTTCAAGATTATAAAAGACATAACTGATTTATCATGTTGATTTTATGAAGGTCACAGAAAGCTGCTGTCCTAGAATGACCGTGGGCAGCCTCTTGATTTGCAAAAGCTGCTTCCTTGGCAGTCTTGGCGCCGATGTCAAATTCAAACGCGAAAATGATGCATAAAATATTTTTCTTGTAATTTTTATTTTATAGGTCGTATAACGTCGCTGCCTTTAAATGCCCGTGTGTGACCTTTTACTTAGAAGACATCACTGGTTTGAAGGAAATGTCACACATTTGAAGATATTGAAGCAAGCATCAGATGTGATGAAGCAATTTCACTTATAACTCTTGGTATACTTTTTGAGTAGAAAAGACAGTTCTACACGACATAATTCTTTGTTAAGTATATATGCTTCTCAAGGCGTCGCGTATTATTACTTGTTTTAGTACGTCGCGGTACATTACACAACATCGATTGAGGGTCAATTCACGCCCGTTATATCTAAAAATCGTGCTCACGAACGCTAGATATGAACACTTCAACACTTATATTTGCCTTGGCCTTGATCGCCGCATGACTTACGGAATGGAAGGATTTGAATGATATTACCATGGCGTCATGATTGCCGAGCTGACTCTGAAATACTCTCCCGATATACCTTTCCCATTAGCGTAGCGGGCGTGTAGCTCATAAACTAGAGGAGCCTAGGTCTCTAGAAGAGCAGGATTGTGAACAGCACTGAAAGGCCTTCAGGATGGCTATTTCAGTTCAAAACCCCATATAAATGTGGAGCACCATCTTTAAGTTAGTTGCGCAAGTCGCCCCTAGAGCACTTCCAACAATGCTTTCGAGAGGAATTCCTTTGACCGCATTTGGCCTGAAGCTTATATTTGGAAATATAAGAACTACGTACAGAAGAAGTCACATCAAATCCTACTACCCTGGGAATGTTGTGCGGCTAGCCCCTTTACTTAACACGCACCGATGCGGTTCGTTGAATACAGTGCGCTCGGGTGTGGAGCGCGTGTGTGGGGGGGGGGGGGGGGGGGGCGTTTGACCCCCTCCCCCGTGTATTAAAAAGTAAAATGCTTGTGAAAAAGTGCGTGTGTGTTTGGGGAGGGGGGGGGGTCGAGCTGCCCCCTCACACACACGCACACTGCACACGAGCGCACTGCATCCAACGAACCACATCGGTGTGTTTTAAGTAAGAGCGCGCTACCACTGCTTGGTCCACCAGTGAGTAATCCTTCCGTCTTCGCTCAAAGTTAGGCCTCAGAGCCCCTCCCTATAAAAATAAGCAGGCTGGAGCCACGTGGAAAGCTCTTGCCCGAATTACATCAGATGGATGTTATTGAACAGTAGTGAATGTAACCAATGATGGATCAAACTAGGTCAGAGGGGTCAAAATAGAGCTTTGTAGGCTCCTGCTAACTCAAGAAGTGGCACGTTACAGGAACGCAGAGAACGGAGTTAAATAGGTATTTGACGGTCTTATCAGATAAGGACCAGTAAACATCAACAAATGCAACCTCTGATGTGTCATGTATAGTCAAATCAGTAAAGGAGATTGCTGTTATGGTTTGCATGGGGCTATCAATAAATAAACAGCTATGTTAATAAGCCAACATTGTTAAAAGATATTTCAAAAGCTGTAAGAAATGCGCCATTGAGATATAAATCGCATGACCTCTGAAGGATCAAATTTTGTCACAAATACCAAGCTTTGATCTAGCCTGACCTTGGATTACCTTCTTTTTTTACGCCGTTACCCAAGAACAGGTAACCAGGAGTGCCCCTCCCTCAATCCCAGCGACGCAGTAAACCGTACGTTAACACCAGAAAACATAAAATCAAGTCGCGGCACTCCCAGCTAGGAAGATGAAACAAACTTTAAAAAAAGCAGGCGAGGAGGTGGAGCAGACCCGAGGGAATTGTGTTATGTGAGAGGTAGGGAAAAATCATAGATGAAAAGGCTTAAGGTAGTCATTAGCCAAAATCAGCTAATGACAGCCCGCTACAACCGCCCAATAATCTACAACCACTCAATTCCCGTGTTAGTAAGGGTTATACAGTCACAAGTCGGAGGGGGCAATTACCTGGTCATTTTTGTGCTGGGTTTTGGGCTGGATTTCCAGGGAGTCCACCCAGCTAAGCAGAGCTTGTTGCTGGGAGAACTCCCGCAGCCAGCGCCATGAATTTGGGTATATGTGCATGACTTTATATCAGAAATTGATTATGAAACATGAAGGAGGTCAAATATGAAGTGCGTTGGATATGTACAGCACAAGGATGCCAATGTCTTCAAATACGTTTGTTACGTTAATATGTGTTCACGAAATGCTTGCGGATGATGTTCTTAACGATGGTTTTCGATACAGGGATATCAGCTATTCTTGGAAAATATGGAACCATAATGTCGTTCCACAGCTTAGGGCCAAGGCAGGATGATGTAAATAGTCTATAATTACGATAAGAGAAAGGTTGTTCTAAATGTTTTGCTCGCCTCATATCCATGTCATTGGATTCGTAGAGATTGTAAATTAAATCGAATGATGCAGGGAGCTGTGAAGTTGACCTGGAGCTGACCTGGAAGAAGTCAAAGGAACCAAACTAATGCACTTTAGAGTGTTAAATACGAAAAGCAACTCCACCGATTTGCAGTGCATACCCTGCCAAAAATAATCATGATTTGTCACTTTTGTGAACGATGTCATCGACTTGATATCGGAAAATGGCCATTGATGGTTGAAGTTGGAGCCCAGAACTTCATATCATCACAACGTATAAAAATGATTTAGACTCAGATGTCAAAGATTGCAACACCGTGCTTGGAGCCGGTCAAAATTCGTTTCCAGAAAACCTCATGGCCCTCCTTCGTCGGGCGATGGTCAAAAATCCCCGGAGTGGTGTGGCATTACCGTTCATCTTCCACCCATACTTCCTTATCAACATTCTCACCTCACTCCAACCTTATGGACATTGCATTGCAGCAGGAAGTTTGCAGAGGAGACGGTGTGAACATGCTTTGTACAGTGCCGCAGTATTCCGCTAACACGCCCCCGGGTGGCCGGTCAGATACCCTTCGCTCGGGTGGGGGTGGGGGTCAATTTGACCCCGCTGAGATTTCGGGAACTAAGAAAGCCAGAGACACCAAATTTTCAGGGTGTGTTGACCTGTACGTGAACCCACTTAGACCAAAGTTTCAGGTTCCTAGGTTATGACCTTCGGGTCAAAACAGGTCAAGCAAGGTCAAGTTTCAGGTTGGTCTCCAAAGTGCCCCAAAACGTAGCTAACCGTTTTTAAGCAAAAGGTCGCATTCTCATTTAAGGTCAGTGACCTTTTTTGACCTTTTGAAGGTCAAGATGACCAAATTTATACAAGATTGCTTTGAGTTTTGTATTTGACTAAGCGACAAATATTACTCTGGGCAGTATGTTCCTAACACAAGATGTTGACCTAGGTCATTTTAGGTCACTGACCTATTCTGACCTCTAAGAAGTCCATGGAAGATGCATTATGCGGTTCCTGCTATCACTAAACTCGAAATGAACACCAGAAACTTTCCCATACAGCAAGCCCCAGAGTAATAAAACAGGTTGGTGTTGACCCTGTTGTGACCTTCATACCTGACTTTAGGTCAATGAAATTTGCTCATTCAACTGTTGTGTTGCCTAAGAAAGCATCTCAGATGTGTATGGCTTCGTCTAATACCCCGTTGTTGGATCAGATTGAAGGATTCCCTAGAAATTGCCCTCGCTGAAAACATGGCCTGAGTTTGACCTGCCATAGGTCAGCGACGTTACAAGGTAAATCTAAATTTTTGATGCCAAACGATCCGCTATTTAATTGTTTCTAGCTATGGAAAATTTAACGCGGCTGCACCGCGCCGTTCGGAAACCATTCTAGAAAAACCTTTGGGGGTCAATTTGACCCCACACCCGAGCGCGTGTTAAGTATCTACACACTGCATATATATATATATATATATATATATATATATATATAAGCATTGCCAGTACCTACATCAGGATTTTTATACTCGTAGGCTACTCGCAATGCATGACCCGAGATTTGCGGATGCATTGAGCATGTGTACAAATATATATATATATATATATATATATATATATATATATATATATATATATATTGCACCGTGCAGCTGCGCATCGGCGACGGACGGATACCGGGCGGGTCAACCTCATATTCGACGGGTAATGGATGGGCTTGGGCATGGTGGCACGTGTGGCGATCGGTTCGGGCAGAAAAAACCCTTACCCTCTGAGGGATAAGCCACCAAATAAGCGGGCGAGGCATGGTCTATATGGTTGTAACGGCTTCTGATGACTTTTTACTGACGCATCCAGGACAAAGGTTGGGCTCTGTCAGCAATGGCGACCGCACTTATCACATTATGATCAAGATATCAAGCCGCACTGTTCGCAAAGTGTCTGACCTTTAGTAAGGTGCACGGCACACCAGTGTGGCCGGCCTTCTGGTGGGTCACTGATAGATCACCTGTTTCATGGGACCTTGCAGCTATTGTAGGCTTCTCCGTTCATGTTCACAACGTTCCACGTTGTCAGGGTTTGATTTGGTTTGGCTCCTAACTTTCCACACCAATTTGTGCGTGCAAAATAACTTAACACCGCACTCGTCTGTCATTCCTCTTATATTTTACGATGTCAGCTCTGGTCCCGTGTCATTCTTCCACGCCGCCCTCGCCTACTCATATGTTTTCGTTCACGTTCCGTCTCCGTTGTCTTCGTCCCATTCCCGTCTCCCATCCCTGTCTCCGCTTCTGTTTGTCCATCTCCGGCTCCATCCGCGTCCCCCTTTCTGCTTTCGTCTCCGGCTTTGTCTCCCCTGTTCTGTTTTCTTTCCCGATCACGTCACCTTTCCACTCCACGCCATCGTTTATGTCCCCGTATCCGTTCGCGCCCGAATCTCCGTTCCTCATCCCCGCCTCCGTCTCCGCTTCCGCCTCTGTCTCTGTCTCCATCTCCGCGCCGTCTTCGTCTCAGTCTCCGCCTCCGGAAGTGTAAATAGCCGCTCTCCGGCCTGCCCACCGCGCCACCTAATTGGTTTTCCTTGCTGATTATCACCGTCCGGAGGGAGGCGTATCGATTCGGCTCGTAGCAACCATATCCTGCGACGACCGCCGCACCCGCCTCGTTCTGCACTGCCGACCGCTGCACCCGCCCCTTTCTACTCTGCCGACCACTGCACCCGCTCCGTCCTGCACTGCGACCGCCGAACCCGCCTCATTCTGCACTGCCGACCGCTGTACCCGCCTCATTCTGCATTGCCGACCGCTGCACCCGCGTCGTTCTGCCCCGCGGACTGCCGCACCCGCCTCGTTCTGCACTGCCGACTGCCGCACCCGCCTCGTTCTGCACTGCCGACCGCTGCACCCGCCCCATTCTGCACTGCCGACCACTGCACCCGCCTCATTCTGCAGTGCCGACCTCTGCACCGCTCCTCACCCAGTGCCTACCGCTGCATCCAACCTCATCCCGCAGTGCCAACCGCTGCACCCCAACTCACTCAGTGCCGACCGCTGCACCCAACCTCATCCCGCAGTGCCGACCTCTGCACCCCACCTCATTTCGCAGTGTCGACCGCTGCACCCCACCTCGTTCCACCGCTGCACCCCACCTCACTTAGCGCTGACCGCTGCACCCCACCTCATCCACAGTGCCGACCGCTGCACCCCACCTCATTCCGCACTGCTGACCGCCGCACCCGCCTCAGTCTGCACCGCCGACCGCCGCACCCCATCCCATTCCGCAATGCCAACCGCTGCATCCATCTCATTCCACAGTGCCAACCGCTGCACACCACCTCACTTAGTGCCTACGCTGCACCCCACCTCATTCCGCAGTGCCCATCGCTGCACTGCGCGTTGCAACTCCGGCGTATTGAATCTTTCGGGACATTTCAGGCACATCAGAATATCATCTAGCCCCCAAGTACAGTGCAATCAAAGTGAGCGTCTCGAAAAGGATGAAAACGGGATCTGCGGGTGCACCGTCCCCTTGCACATTATCTGCATTGAAAAGACTGTGTGCGAGATTCTTGGCACTGAAAGCACGTGTTTACACATAAAACTGCATTGGCTGCCCATCAGGCGGTTAACTATGACTGCACACTAGTCTAGTCGATGTGCGGCTTGACTTCAAAAAAGTTGCATCCTTTCTGAGTTTGGCATCAGCAGAGCCGGTGTGGTTTGGACCATCACCAGCCGGCGGGGTTTGGACATCACCAGCCGGCGGGGTTTGGACCATCACCAGCCGGCGGGGTTTGGACATCACCAGCCGGCGGGGTTTGGACCATCACCAGCCGGCGGGGTTTGGACCATCACCAGCGGGCGTTCGCAAGCTGAAGCTGCTCTCCACCGTTCAGAGTGCTCTGGATGCGCGTATTGATTTCTGCGTCCCAGCCTTCTAAGTTTCCAACTAGCCACAAGCGGACGGGCGTGCCACCGCTTTATTAACAAAATTTTATCACAGTTGAATCAAAACATCTCACTCGGAGATGGAAAAACCACATCCAAAAGTTGTTCAGCGCGAGGATGCTTCACGAGATTGACTTCATAGTTGTTAGGACGTTCTTTCTTAGCCAGGGCACCAAGTTACGACCGCATTCATGCAGGCTGAACAGCGAGTATGTGAAAGTGCGGTGTTTGGCGAGACGTTCTTGGCATATCGTGGTCCTTGGTATATCGTACATATCAGGTGTGCTCCCGAAATGTCTGTATTCTTCGCAGTCAAACGCAGATCGCACAAACGGTTTTAAACATTTCTTCCAACCGCAATATACATTTCCTACCAATAACAGAAGCAGTATCATTCGAAAATACCATTTCTGGTGTGAGTAAATGTACACAGTCAAGAACAAAGCAAGGGTACACAACTGCGTGTTCGCACCTGGCGACGTCTCGCATGTGACTTGTTCGTACGTAACGATGCCTACATGGCTTGGGTAAACATGCTGGCCTCGTTAGCCAGCGGCACAGGGGACAAGTTCCAGAGTGGGCGCTTTGTTTGGCCCGATTGGCAGGGAAAAGCTGCATGGCAGCTGGCCATCGAGGTTCAGTCCGAGGCCAGGACGGCCGTGCTACATCACTTTTCGATCCAAACTTCAAATCAATGTCCAGGCTATTGATGTCAGAATACTTGTTTCTTGCAGAATTGCTGGAAAACCCGTAGTTGCCATGCTAGTATTAAACACAGCAATTGCGTAAAGGAACACTGAGAAAGCTCTGATTTCGTTGTAGCATTTTTACAGCTCGAACAACAAAAAATTGTCTCACCTGTCGCAAAAGAAATTGGTAATGATCACCACTGCACTCACTGCAATTCGCTCAGCACCCACTTCTGGAATAAACTGCCAGATTCCATCGTTTGGCTCATGCTAGATGCCAAAGGAAAATTGGTCTAATGCAAGGAACCACGCAATGCGTAATTCCTACCAGCATGTTAGATACGGTATATTTCAGGTACATTCTGGAGAATCAGAGTTATGCCATTGTTAAGCACGTCCCCACTTCGTTAGTTGGTTAGGTACTAATCTAGCAATGCCATCTAAGTTCTGTACTTTTGTCAGTTGTATATTTCCCTAATGAAGCGTGTTCGCCCAAAGTGTAGTTTACACAGGACCTGCTTAACGTTATTTCAACTCCTTCCAAAACATGTCAGCGTTGAAATGTTAAGGCTCAGTTCATTCCAGTCAGTTGAGGTCTAATACCATATGTCTTTATGCACCCAACGCGCGTCAGTTGACCTACTCTTAGGTCCAGCCAGGTCCTAACCGCTGCTTTGGGACGACCAGATCTGATCTTCTGCCACGCAGTCTATCGGAGTGTACCGCGTGTTATGCAGTCTGTCTGGCAGTCCGGTGCAGACTGGTGCTGTCGGCAGATGCTATAGGGACCGGGAGGCGCGCAAGTCAAGTCGCGAGTCAACTGCTGACAGCGTACGGCTGACGTGTTTGGGGGGAGCTGCTATAGGGACCGCGAGGCGCACGAGCAAGTCGCGAGTCAACTGTTGACAGCGCCCGGCTGACGTGTTTGGAGGCGATTGGATGTCTATCGGCTGGTGGGTCTCCGCTCAAATATCAACAGCCGGAGACATGCACAAATGAAAGTGCTTTCGATGCAGATCGCGTCTGTCCGTCATGTCTGCACCATACAAAATTTTCCTTGCGTCGAAATGCGTGAAAGTGGGCCAGCCGTGAAGTGGTGAAGAGAATGCTGCCGTGCGTTGTACCGCTGTCGGTTCAGCTTTGGCGGACACCGTCAGCGGGCATGTAACATCCCCCGGTAAGGCAGGGCTTCACTCCTGCGCTACAGACTCCTACAGACAAGTGTCGTGGAGCACGAGCCCTTCAGTGTTCGCAACGCTCATTTTGCATGTTACATCACTGGGATGCCTTTTGTGTAAGGCACGCCCTCAGCATAAAAGCAGGCTATGCCTTTAACTATGGGCATTTATCATCACATGTGTGTAAGCCCTCGTTTCTTTAACCCGACCCCACTTTACTGCGACTCGAAACGTAATGAAATAGCTATTAAAGAGAGTGTTCCACAGTTTTGTCGGGTTTTGAACTGAAATAGCCATCTTGAAGATTATTCGGTGCTGTTGGCAACCCTGCCATCCTTAAGATCTAAACCTCTATAGTTTCTGAGTGGCACGCCCACAAGGATGCGGAGACTATTTCAATGTCACCTAGGCACCCATAGCTCCATAATAACGTCATTCAAATCCTTTCATTCCAATGGCCATGCGGCGATTAATGCCAAGAAGAAGTGTAAAAAAGAAACAAATCGTGTTGTATTTTTCACTTAAAAGTATACTAACAAGTGAGTTTTTCCCCATCACTCTGATACCTACTTCATTATCTTCAATTGTGGGACATTCCCTTTCATAAGCGGAAAACAATAAAAAGGAAATACAAAGGGCACACAATACGATAACTTATCTTCAGGTAAAACATTCAACTTTTCAGCCTACATACTGTGCATGTGATGCGTCGTTTTTCACCTACAGCTGAAAGGGGTTTCTGTCTGTCAACTTTGCCCTGTACTCTCCGACACTAGCGTGCAATGCCAAGCGACTATAAACACAAATTTATAGCTCTGGGCTATCTTTAACGCCTGTAACACGTGCAGCAGGCGACCAAGTATTAAAGCCAAATAAAATATGCCCGTTGGGAAAGCGGGAAGGCAATGTGGGTTGCGGAACTCACCAAAAGGGGAGGAGGAAAGAGGAGGGTCCGCCACCTTTAGTACCGTGGATTGTGAAACTCACCAAAAGGGAAGGAGGAAAGAGGAGGGTCCGCCATCTTTAGTATCGTGGATTGTGAAACTCACCAAAATGGGTGGAGGAAAGAGGAGGGTCCGCCATCTTTAGTATCATGGATTGTGAAACTCACCAAAAGGGGAGAAGGAAAGATGAGGGTCCGCCATCTTTAGTGCTGTGGATTGTGAAACTCACCAAAAGAAGAGGAGGGAAGAGGAGGGTCCGCCATCTTTAGTATCGTGGATCGCGGAACTCAAGGAAAAAAGCCACGCCGGAAGACAGCGTGGGTTGCGGAATTCATCTAAAGGCAAAAAGAACAGAGGAGGGTCCGTGATTGCTCACGTGCTTTCACCCGCCTCCTCCCGCTCTCCCATCCTCCGACTGGTGGTCTTGCAGGGGTGCATAAATTAAAGGAAGACCACTGTTTCCAGGTTATTTTGCTGCCCCGAAGACGTCACCTTTCAAAACGACGTGCAGGTACATATCTGGTATAATCCGCGGCCGGTGCGGAGACAAAGCCCTCTTTCTCAAAGTTGATATTAGTAGCTCATGTGTCCCGTTTGACATGGCTCTTTTCGCGGACGTCCTCTGTCGAACTCCTTACTTACCAGGCACCCATATGAGAGCAGTTTTCTTCACCCTGTCTTTTTACACACCTTTGGTCAGGGTACTTATTCAGCATAGTTTGTGAGTACCTTGTGTAATACACCATATGAGACCTTTCGATGATATTGTGCTATCCAAAACCGTTCAATCCAGTAGAGACCTTGCAGCGAAATATGCCCTCGCAAAAAAGACAGACCGTCTGGGAAACGCTGTTCCAAGCTGTGGCACCCCTGAACGGGAAGCGCCCCTCACCCGCTCCAGTTCGAACGTGCGGCGAATGAAGCACCCGTCATGTCAATGGCACGCGCGATGTAGGCTGATTGTAACAGCCTTACTAGTTGACCTGGATCTTTAGTGATGGTGCAACTATACATATGTGCACATGTCGCATACTCGGTGCTCAATGAGCTCGCCCTCGCTCAGCCAGCCTATCTCTGGACGGCACCAACAGTGTTCGCACTTTCGAAGGTTCCATATCACCCTGGTCGAATAACAGTGAAGGTGAAGAACCTAAAAACGCGTGAGCGTCAGAGGCCGTAGTAAGCTGGTACCTGAGACGGCGATATAGGCGTCGGAGCCATAGGTGTTTCTGTGTGGTAGTCAAGCGTCCCGCACCGACCCCCCCCCCCCCCTCCCCTCCCCCGCTCCCTAAGCCTGATGACCCCGCTGGCCCGTGCTCTGCTCCAAGCCTCAATGGCTCGCCGTTCCGTCCGCTGGCTGTCCGCTGGTTCCGGTGCCGTCGGCGGCCATGCTGTGTCCCCGCTCCGAAGCATTCGGTTCAGCCTGATGCTACGGTACGGTCCGATGGCGGCTACACCGAACCAGTGAGGTCATAGGGCGCAGGGCATCAGCTGGGACGTGGAATGCGACGCTGGTGAACGGCCTACTTTTGATACCTTGCCGTCGTAGGCGCTCGTTCCGGTCGCTTTGTCAGCGCAACTTTCCTCGATATTCTCTATTCTTCAAGGGGGGCACTCCACGTGCGTCGTCCCCACATTACTCAGTGAGAAACATTTGTCACCCTCATTGATCATGTGCTAGTTCAAACTATAGATATGCTTCTCAAGTTGCGTCCCCAACCAACGATCCCAACTGTGTTTTTGCCTGACAGCGGCACCCAATAGGTCGTTATTTCCAGCTGTTTTCGCTTCTAGCTCAGTCACCTCGGCCGCCAAATCCTCAGATATATCCCTTTCACTGCGTTCAATTACATTGGGAAGCCTTCCGGCAATATCAATCCCGCGTCTTTCCAATGTCGGTTGCCTCTTCTCTCGTTTTGGCTTTCTCTCCTGTGTTTAGCCGCTGATTGGCTGAAATACGGCTCGTGCCTGCATCGACTGCCTCGTCGTTTGGGGCCGTTCGGAAGCGGCCGGCGCGTCTTGGCAGCTCACTTTATCGGTCCGTCCGTCACCGCCGTGGGCGGCTAGACGCTGCCCATAAATGGACGTGGTGTCAGTCATCAATACCGCCGAGCTTCGGTGTCGCCCGAAATCCGGCCACCGGCTGGACCGGGGCATCTCTGCCCTGCGTAGAGAGGCCCCGGTCTCTGCCTGTAAATCCGGCCACCGGCTGGACCGGGGCATCTCTGCCCTGCGTAGAGAGGCCCCGGTCTCTGCCTGTAAATCCCGCCACCGGCTGGACCGGGGTCTCTCTGCCTCGTGTAAAAAGGCCCCGGTCTCTGCCTGTAAATCTGGCCATCGGATGGACTGGGGCCTCTCTGCCCTGTGTAGAGAGGCCCCGGCCTCTGTCTGTAAATCCGGATCTGGCTGAACCCGGGGGCTCTTTGTCCTGCGTAGAGAACATTGGAAACTAGGATTGGTGGGGAGGAAGAAGACTGCTATGCTTTCTTGTCTATGTCTTGGTGGTTTGTTATATACTATGCCATCCTCGGTCGTCTCTCGTCCCGAATAATGGGCCGTATGGGTGGTAACAAATCTGGACTAGGTTCGATCGTTCTGCCATGTATGTCATTTGCATGTGCTTGCGAAATTTAATTGATGTATGGGAATTCAGCTTGATTTCCAACAAGAAAAGCTGCACCCCTAACAGTGACAGTGACAGTAACAGTGACAGTGACAGTAAGTAGCCTACGATTAATGCCCTGCTGATCACATGATTTGTCCAGCACTAAATGGCATGACGTAACGTGTAAAACAAAGTTTTCGTGATTTTTTATGCTCATGCAATTTTTCCACGCGTATTGCTAAAACTGACACATCGAAATGCCTTTCAAAGAGGAGAATTGCATTTTGGTCAAACATAAGCTGACGCCGGGCTCTCTGACAATTTGGCGCCAATGTCGGCCTCGAAAACACTACTGGAGCCGAAATCAGAGACATTCATGGGCATGAATTTCTATAGCTTATCCGTACGCTTCTCATAGGACTGTGTCCATTTTCACCAGTTCCCCCTTCGTGATCACCTGTAACCTCCTGTTACCCGCACGTCTGCATTTTTCACGGCGTTAAATTCTCAATTATGGGAGGGTTTCGGGTTTAAACATAAATATACTCCTTTGTATTGATTCTTGCAAAAAGAAGCATGACTTGCGTTAATCATGACTAAAAGAAGCCCAAGCATAAACGGTTGTAGTATTTCCTTAATTACTGCCCCGATATTTCGTGAATGTCTTGCCCATACCTGCATGCATATCCGCAATCTTTCGAAAATATGGAGGCGACCTACCCCGTTGCCCATTCGATATTGAAACCCATGGGTTTGTTTGACTTCGTAATGGTGTTCATTCGGAGGATCTTCCTGTGACTATTCAGGAATATTCACGGGTATATATAGTCGTAATTTCATTAACACTGCAAAAAACAAGAGGGACTGGCTCAAATGCTTTGCAAGGATTTATTTGTGGCTTCTCTGACCTTATCACGTCTTAATTCTTCCTTCATGACACCCAATCGTGGATTAATGTTCGTGTGTATGGAACACCAGGCATGTCGTGGATTAGTGGTCGTGTGTGTGGAACACCAGACCTGTCGTGGATTGATGGCCGTGTGTGTGGAACACCAGACCTGTCATGGATAAATATTCGTGTGTGTGGAACACCAGCCCTGTCGAGGATAAATGGTCGTGTGTGTGGAACACCAGCCATGTCGCGGATTAATGGCCGTGTGTGTGGAACACCATACCTGCCGTGGATTAATGGCCGTGTGTGTGGAACACCAGCCCTGTCGTGGATTAATGGCCGTGTGTGTGGAACACCAGCCTTGTCGGGGATTAATGTTCGTGTGTGTGGAACACCAGCCCTGCCGTGGATTAATGGTCGTGTGTGTGGAACACCAGCCCTGTCGTGAATAAATGTTCGTGTGTGTGGAACACCAGCCCTGTCGAGGATAAATGGTCGGGTGTGTGTGGAACACCTAGCCCTGTCGTGGATTAACTGGCCGTGTGTGGTGGAACACCAAGCCTTGTCGTGGATTACATGTTCGTGTGTGTGGAACACCAGACATGCCGTGGGATGTAAATGGTCCGTGTGTGTGGAAATCACCAGCCCTGTCGTGGATTAATGGCCGTGTGTGTGGAACACAACCAGCCTTGGTCGGGGATTAATGTTCGTGTGTGTGGGAACACCAGACCGGGGCCGTGGATTAATGGTCGTGGTGTGGTGGAACACCACCCCTGTCGTGAATAAATGTTCGTGTGTGTGGAACACCAGCCCTGTCGAGGATAAATGTTCGTGTGTGTGGAACACCAGCCCTGTCGTGGATTAATGGCCGTGTGTGTGGAACACCAGCCTTGTCGGGGATTAATGTTCGTGTGTGTGGAACACCAGACATGTCCGGGGATTAATGTTCGTGTGTGTGGAACACCAGCCCTGTCGTGGATAATGTTCGTGTGTGTGGAACACCAGCCCTGTCGTGGATTAATGGTCGTGTGTGTGGAACACCAGCCCTGTCGTGGATTAATGGTCGTGTGTGTGGAACACCAGCCATGTCGGGGGTTAATATTCGTGTGTGTGGAACACCAGCCTTGTCGGGGATTGACGTGTCCTTGAATCGGTACAGCGTCGTTGAACCAAAGACGTGCTAAACATGTCTGAGTAGGCCTATCAAGTGTGACTAAGAGCTCTTAATCAATACTCAGTTCAGGTCATACTTTTCTGTCCTGGCATTCCAGTACTGGTAACTCTTCCATGGAAATGGTCTATTGCTTCCACCGACCTGTTCACCCTTCCACCCAGCCTGGTAACAGAGGTCATAGGAAGAAGTCAGTCACGTTCGCAACCAAACGGATGCACGTAAGAGGTATTTCAGCGTCCACTGCGCAGTAGTCGGCCAAACCCGTCACAGTTGCCAAGCGCCGCCCCTGGATTACGGAGCTTCTCCCTGCTAGCGCTTGACAAGCACTTGCGCTTGAACTTGAGGCTCCTGTCTACCTGATAGGGGTTGGGTGTCCTTCCGTATCTGCCTAGGCGTACCCGTGCCAGGGCATTAGAACCCCTCCCCTTTGCAAGGTTAAGGGCGCCGCCCTACTTGGACTTGAGGCGCCCTCTATCTAAGCTCTCAAGACTTTTCGAGTTGAGCCTGAGGACACTCCATCGACATTGTAAGATATTTACCCCGGCGAGGGACCGGGGTTAAGTAACTTCTTCTTTTAGTTCTTAGCGGTAAAGTTCCTGTGTACATTTCATAGCCGAAATGTCATCTACCTAATGTTGACTTGAGTTAGCGCAGTCATGCCATCTCGATGTTTGCGATGGCTTTAAATGTGCGGCTTGCTTCTACGCTTGTCGTGTAGTGAACGCTCTTAGATGACATAGATTTTAAGTTTTTAGATTGATTACCGTACACTCCAATTTCAAAGTCTTTTTGGCAACAGTGGCCGGTCATCGGGTCCCTCGTGTTGGTTCCTGAAGACTGTGTCTGTGCATTAGCGTACCCAGGATTTCACGATTTGGCGAAAGGTAGGGCTTAAAAAATGTCCACTGAAAATCAAATTCAACGCTCCACAGGTGCCGCGATTTTCTTCTGCGTGCTGTGACACATCATCGCATTGGTCGATCTTGTTATTTAGATCGACCGATGCGCTCATGATTGATTGGACTATCTGTCAACGTTCAGTCACGTACATTTATACATGCCTTAAATTTGGTAACAGGATATGCGTGCTTCCGGAGGCTTTTATGTGCGTTCGTCCCGTTACTCTCTGTACAGTGGTTGGCGCTCGCTTTAAGCATCTCATGAGGCTAAAATCGTACCTCTATCGCCGACTCCGCCGCAGCAGAAGCAAACGCGTGAACGCACTACGTACTGTGGGTGCATCTGATTTCAGTGCAGCGATTGCTAAATGGTCACAAAACATCTCTGGATCATTTTCATAGCCATGCAGAGTAAACTGGTTACACTGGAATGCATAGTTAACAACACAAGGCCGACCATGTATAACACGGCTTGCAAATGAGCGCCTGCTGAGTTGAAACGATGGCCTGTGCTCAGCACCGTATTCTTGATCACCGCGCTTGCTTTTGCATGCCGGAAGTTTCAAGCCATTCACGAATACGAGCATTGTAGTAATGCTTAGAAGTTGTCTCGATACCGCACATCAACACTGTAGCGATATTTAGAGATTGTTTCGACACTGCACAGTTCCACGGTGATCCACAATTTACCGTTGGTCGAATACTCACTGTTGCGACGCTGAAAATAGCGCCAAGCATTGCGGAGTAAGGTATTTACACACATCATTCCCGCGATCTCGATCTACGATTCCGCATCTCGTTCACTAGAACTATCCATGTAAATTGGTGTCCTAAAAGTGGTAATCCCAATATTCATCGTTGCTCGCGAAACAGCGAATATCGTTTTTTTCGGCTTGACTACTGGTCAGTTCGTTCGACCTACGTTAATAGTAACTTTATGGTCTTAAAAACGGACTTTGTTGCCAGCACAAGGTGCTCATCAATCCTCGCACCGATTCGTCAGGACGCGTGTGCCTGCACGTCTGTTGCATGTTCCTGCATGTTCACGCCCGCACCTGCATTCTGTGAAAATTTCATCCTGTTGCTGCCCTCTTTGACCTGCACACGGGTCAACAAGCAAAAGACGACGGATAGATAGACATAAACACTGGGGCACATTTGAGTTAATAGTATATTGTACGACAGCCTCGTCTGGTTAGGGAGTCAATACAGAAATGTTGTGCAACTCCATATTGTCACTGATGTAATTTTGCAGTCTGAAGTTTAAACTTGACTCTGAACAAGACCACTCGATTCCAATACAAAAACTGGAGAGGCTTATCAGTTGATTTCTTCTTTTGACTGAAAGCTCTAACTGCAAAACTGTCGGCATCACAGCAAGGTAGGGAAAACGCACATATTTTGGAATTAGACTGGTCCAAATCCGCCCCGGTGATTTGCTCCTAAAGTGGGCTCTGGTTTTATAACGCTCTGTAATAATATGGCCCAAATGGGACAAAAAGGGACCATGTGCAGCCGAAGAATGTCTTAAATTTGTTATTATTTTCTTCATTTTCTCAACCAGTGTCCTTTAGGCTTAAACCGACAACTGTTGATGCTAGGGGCCTAGGTTTCCCTTGGGAGAGCCTCTGATCCGGGACTGACATGTGGATGGACGCTCTGTGTACACAAGATGCTCAGCTGATTTCCTCAAGCGAGAGTCGGTACATTCACTGTTATATAATCATTAGATACATACTTGAGACCAAGTGATGTCTTACATAGTCAGGTGATGACCAATGATCAAGTTAAACAGTCTCGAAAATGGACCTTGTTAATCCCTGCAGAACAGGGCTACGGTGGATATGACTGCATCTAAAGATAATCTCTTGCATTTGAAGATATTGAAGCAAGCATCACTGCTCAAGACAACACAATTTCTCTGTTAAGTAGATATGCCCCTCGATGCATCATGTGTCAAGAAGAGCAGGGCTGTGAACTACACCGAACGATCAAGATGGCCATTTGAGGACAAAATCCCACACAAGTGTGGAACGCTCCTTTTAAAAGCGGAGCTTTTTCCCATCCCCTACCACCCAACAGAGCATTTGCTTTCGACACCGTGTCAAAATGTGATATGGAAGTCATTCATCCTTTGAGATGGTCTTTCTCATGGCAATTTATCACCGATATCACCGGACAAAATTTCACATTTCATCGGACTTCGCATCGGAAGGATCAGGGTAACCATCCAGTGCATGATAGTGGGCTTCCGTGAATTTTTGGTTCCCGGCCAAAGCCGTGCCACTGCTGAAATGAAACTTTCTTAGTCTCTTTCCCAGGCTTGATAGCGCGTTTTCACTGAAGATCTCCCTTCAAACTTACACCGATGGTGACAGGGTCAGGTCCTCCCCAAATATGTCGGTGTTGACACTCGGACAACAGTTCTGCCCATGTTAGTGTAAGGGTGACACTCGGACGACAGTTCTGCCCATGTTTGTGTAAGGGTGACACGTGAACAACAGTTCTGCCCATGTTAGTGGAAGGGTGATACTCGGACAACAGTTCTGCCCATGTTAGTGTAAGGGTGACACTCGGACGACAGTTCTGCCCATGTTTGTGTGAGGGTGACACACGGACAGCAGTTCTGCCCATGCTAGTGTAAGGGTGACATTCGTATAACAGTTCTGCCCATGTTAGTGTAAGGGTGATACTCGGACAACAGTTCTGCCCATGTTAGTGTAAGGGTGACACTCGGACGACAGTTCTGCCCATGTTTGTGTGAGGGTGACACGTGAACAACAGTTCTGCCCATGTTAGTGGAAGGGTGACATTCGTATAACAGTTCTGCCCATGCTAGTGTAAGGGAGACACTCGGACAACAGTTCTGCCCATGTTAGTGTAAGGGTGACACTCGGACAACAGTCTTGCCCATGTTAGTGTAAGGGTGACACTCGGACAACAGTTCTGCCCATGTTAGTGTAAGGGTGACGCTCGGACAACAGTTCTGCCCATGTTAGTGTAAGGGTGACACACGGACAGCAGTTCTGCCCATGCTAGTGTAAGGGTGACACTCGGACAACAGATCTGCCCATGTTAGTGTAAGGGTGACACTCGGACAACAGTCTTGCCCATGTTAGTGTAAGGGTGACACTCGGACAACAGTTCTGCCCATGTTAGTGTAAGGGCGCCCCTGTCGAAGTGTCCGCCTGGCAGATTCCCGCAGTTAGATTGGATGTTTGTGGCTAGTGATGGACATAGGAGCTGCCTTCCGAATGGTAAAGGGGTCAGGGTCAGATCAATGCTGGGTTCCAACCAACCCACGGGTGTAGGGATGTTCCTAATCTGAGCGACCCTCGGGCCACCACCCAGTCAGCTCTTTCGCAGGTCGAAATAAGGTTAGCTAAAACTTCACGAAAAGGGCGGCCCCTGTGCCTCTCTCTTACTACACAGTTGCAGAAGACGGCCCAAATCACGAGGCATACCTTGAGATGCAGTACACAGGGGCAATAATCGGGGCATTCAAAACCCAGCGTGCCCACCCGACAGCTATTGCCGATGTTCTTTTCCTGAGAGGGTGAAGCCGGCCTCAAACTCGACCTCTGGCTACCCCTGTCGGCCGAACGCTGCGGACGTCTCCGTTTTAGTGTGGGCGACGCGCCCGTCTGTACTCACACGCTCCACTGGTGAGGAGGCCGCGGACGCCCCGTCAGCCGTGCGTGCAGGGCCGAGATCAATGCAGAGCCGCCGCGATCCGACCGTGGGCCGTAGAGGCACCACCGCGGTCTGACTGTGGGCCGTGAAGGCATCACCGCGGTCTGACTGTGTGTCGTGGTGGTACCACCGCGAGTGACCGTGGGCCGTGGAGGCATCACCGCGGTCTGACTGTGGGCCGTGAAGGCACCACCGCGGTCTGGCTGTGGGTCGTGGTGGTACCACCGCGAGTGACCATGGGCCGTGGAGGCAGGAACGCGGTCGGACTGTGGGCCATGGGGGCATCACCGCGGTCTGACTGTGGGCCATGGAGGCACTACTGCGGTCTGACTGTGGGCCGAAGAGGCGGCCCCACGGCTTGACTGTGGGCCAGGGAGGCGACATTGCGGGCTGACTGTGGGCCGTGGTGGTGCCACCGCGGTCCGACTGTGGGCCGGGGAGACGGCCCCACAGCTTGACTGTGGGCCAGGGAGGCGACATCGTGGACTGACTGGGCCGGGGACGCGACACCGCGGGCTGACTGTGCGCCGGGGAGGCGACGCCGCTGCCTGGCTGTGAACTGTGAAAGGAACACAGTGACTTTGGGCGGTGGAGGGTGTACCGTAGTCTTCCTGCGGGCGGTTTACATATCATTGTGCGCGCTGATCGGCCTAGAAGTGAGCACCGTGTCGTAGATAAAACTTTGTGGTCGTGCTCTGTGTATGTGGGGAGGGGGGAGGGGAGCACTCCAGTCTGGCTGTAGAGGTCTGGCTGTTAGAGGGACCATCGTGATCTAAATGTGAGTGGTAACCCGGCACCGTGACCTGGCTGTGGACGATAGAGCGAGCGCTGTGACCTGATTGTGGACGGTCGAAGAACCCTGTTTTCTGTCTGTGAGCAGCGGAAGCGTCACTGTCGCCTGCCTGATGGAGCGTCCAGTGGCTCGCGGGCGGTAGCGAACACACCGCGGCTTAGCTGGGTAATAAAGGGAGCAGTGTGGTGTGAACAGGGCCGGTTCAGGAAGCACTGTGGTCCGACTGTGCCAGCGGGTGTGGCCTGACAGGAGCGGCAAGAAGTGGTGTCTGACTGTGGGCAGTGCGTAGCGGACTCCCTTTCAGTGGGGAAGGGAACGCTATGGTCCGAATGAGCGATACTGGAGGAAGAGCAGAGCATTGCAAATCATCAAGAAATGTCTTATGTTGATTTAGCCGGACCCCCGGAGCCATACAGGAGATGGGCATATTCCGGTTTCATTCTCTCCTATCTGGCAGACTGTCCAAACTCATTCATCGTAGAGGAGAGGCGGTTCCTTAGAGACTAGATGTTATGTTCACTTCTTTATGCTATTGGAATGTGAACTGTTCTTTTTAAACATTTACTCCGACTAATATTTGAATGCGATTGATCCTGGGTATTTCGCTACCATGTGCAATTTCAACATTTAGCAGCAAGAAGATTGTCCCGCATCCGAGGTGGAGGCAAACTAATCCCTGTTTTCTGTGATCATAGTCGTTTGCATGATCATTTCCCTAGAAATTCATTGAATCCAGCTTCGGGCGGTTTCATAGCCCCAGTGTTATAACATGTTTTGGTCTTAGTTAAAAAATAGCCTTTCTGAAGCTGTGAGAGAGGTTGAAACGGGCGACCGCATTCCACCAGATATGCAAGTATACATTTTCATCTTTATTCCAGTGAAAGAATAGGGTACGGAAATAATCGAAAGCTTACGTGTAGTTAGCTTGCTTAAGATTGTGTGTAAGACCGCCTTAAAAGCCATCGTATCAAGGGCAGCCGGCCATTGTGTCTCTGGTGGGCTTTGGCCAAACAGGCTTCATTATAGGAAGGGAGGTATGTCGGGGAAGTATCCTACTTATTTGGGATGAAATAGCACAGAGCATAGCAATGTTTCTTTAGTGCCGTTATTCTGTGATTCTACAGTGACCTGCGATTCCGAGAATCAAGAGTATTGTGGAAGCATCATCGGTGACTATGGGCTTAGACTAGCATTTCGAAAAACGGCGCTCTCTTCATTTGATTCCAACAATGCATTGACTGCAAAAGTACAGACAAATGAGAATCTGTCAACATCCTATCTCGGGACACGTGGCCTAAGTCAGAGCTGCCCGCCAAGCTGTGTGCTGTTTTCACCTCCCAGCGAGCCATCAAAAGTGAAAATCAGAGCAAACGAGCGGGTAAGCAGAATTAGTTTACAAATTTCGCAATTTAAATATCAAATTTTCCAGACAATGTCATCCTTTACTGAACGAATCCGAAGAACCGCTGGAGGGAGCTTTCCAGACCCTCTCGCACTTCGAAATCGATTCCGGGCTGTCCCCACGTAGCCGAAATAGCAAGGCCATGTGGATCTGAACAAGGAATGAGAAACATGTAAATCAGAGAACGTCTAATGTTGTACAGGAACAGACGCTTTTTTGATGGGTGACATGAAAATGTCCGATGGAGGGACGTAAGAAGTCAGAATGGCATGAGTTAAGCCATTCCGACACACTCAAATTATAGCAACATGATAAACGCAGAGGCTTCCAAATTAGTTATCACCGAGAGGATTGGCGTGTCCCATTTGGGCCTGTCTGACGACGGTACGTTCCTTTGCAGCCTGTCTTATGGAAGTATAGACGTTCATATTTTCACTTCATTTCGAGTAGACGCCCTCGGTGTATGAAATTCAGACAAAAAATTGGTTCAGACGTGAGCGTGAGCGTACATGTTCTACGCCACTACTGCAGCAATGCTGCTATCGAACGACGTCTGCAGCGGCCGCTTCTTACAAGAAGAGAGAAAGATGCATAGCTATAAAAAAACATTTGGTAAGGGCTGGCCTGTTTGCTATTGGTGATATACATGTTTACCGGTGCGAAACGTGTACTGGCAGTCTGTGAACTGAAGCAAACGTTAAGTATTGATATTGCATAATAATGTCTCACACTGCAAAGCATGCTTCCCAATAGAATGGAAACACAATTAGATCCGGAATGGAAACAATTCCAACAAAAAATATCCAGACGCAGGAAAAACGGGACTACCTTTTAGATTCAGAAGTGAAGTAAAACTGGAAATGGGTTTGCAAGATGCTTTTTAATTGTGTTCAAGTGACGACACCAGCAAGACTTCGAGGCAAGAAACAAGATGAACAAGGTCTGAACTGCTACAATGGTGAGAATTGGAAAATATATTTCTTGATTTCGCTCATAAATCTCACGAGATATACCAAGCTAAGGTGTCTTCAGTCACGAGTCTCATTCACAACCTTGCCTTCAAATCAACAGTAGCACCCGTAGAGGGCGTTGGACATTGGCAAGCGCATGTCTTGCGAACATGAACCGGTGCAATAGCTCACCCATTTTGACACTGAAGAAAAATAAGGGCCCTTGGGAGGACGTAATATTTTATTGGGACCAGAATGTTCGCCGCCTCTTGTTGATGTGCTAAATGGAATATTTCACATTCACAGAGATTAAAAAACATCCGATATGATAAGATGAGGTCACTTTTAACTACAGGTGTACTTTTAAGTGGAAAAGACTCTTCTAGACAACACAATTTTTCCGTTTAGGAAATATGCCCTCAATAGGTCACTGTTTGATTTCGTCATCATACCTTGCACAACATTAAATTGGAACTCACTGATGACTGTTATATTTGGAAATGCTCATGACGCCAGATATGAAATCCTCGATAATTATATTAGTATTAGGCTTGATGGCTGAATGGCTCATGAAATGGCAGGATTTGAATGGCATTATGGCGTCATGAATGCCTGGGTGACCCTGAAATAGTTTACCTAAAATAGTCTGCACTTCTTCGTGGACGTGTAGTTAGAGGGATTTTTAGGTCTTAAGAAGAGCAGGGCTGTGAACTGTGCCGAATGACTTTTAAGATGGCTGTTCCGGTTCAAAACCCCATGCAACTATGGAACACTTCCTTTAATGAACGTTGGATTCACCGGGCTAGACATGCAAGTGTTGTGGTGTTACCAAATATGCACAGAACATGCGTAATCGGTGTTTTCAACGCACGAGGCGTCCGTCTGGGTTTAAGCAGCATCTGCGATACCCTAACGATGTTGAGCTGTTTATTACCCCGGCCATTGATCGAGCCACCAATCTGCACAACTTACAGAGCAATTTTGTGCTGACATTGTACTCTGACTTCGTTTGTACGTTAATTGCATATTATCTGTGTTTTCTGTACAAAACAAAGTTAAAAAGCGAAACAACCAATTACCCCTCTGAATTTGTCTATGCATTGCTATGTTCGTTGTTTTGCGGTTATACGCGGTATTTTTGTCTTGGTTTTGAATATCTTTAGCAGTTAGGTAGTTGTTGGCAAACACCAAAGAAACCATTTTGATGTATACCGCTCACCCTACGGATTTTGTTCGCCTTGTAAGGGGCCTCAGAGGGAAAGTCTAAGGTCTCAAAAACTAAGCAAGTAGAGACGTATGCGAAACAACGGCGTTTGAATGCTTTTGTCACACCGCCTTAAAATGCCATCGCCAAACTATCTAAGTTAATTTTGTTTGAAGAATGGTGAATGTGACCTTTACTTTACCACGTCAAACCGGGTCAAAGGGGTCAAATTAGCACTACGGCACCGTCTTTGCCATCTGTAGAGCTAAACGTTCTACAACAATGCGAAAAACAGCATTGAAGAACTGCCGAAAACTTTATCAGATGTACACTAGTGGACATCGACATATATCACCTGTGATAAGCTGTCAGGGCAAAAGTGTGAAGGCGATTGTCGCATTGATTTTTCAGGCTGTATCAAAAACTAAACAGACCACAGCAATGGGGAGAATAGGGCCTTCAAAAACCGTAATATACATCCTGTTAAGGTTTAAATCAAATGGTCAAAAAAATATTCAAATGGTCAAGCTTAATAAAAAATTTCAAAGGTTGACAAAGTTTGACCTTGGATCACCAGGCCTTTAAGAAGTCACCGGAGCAATAGTAACACATTTCAGGGTGATGCAGCTTAGATGATAGATCTGGAAATCTGATTGAAGGTGCATTTTAATTTTTAAATTTGATAAATAAGCCTTACTTGCCGGTTTTGAGTAAAATGTCGCCTTTATGACCTCGACGAGGAGTTATGTATCATGAACTGGTGAGACCAAAGAAGTCAAATATCATATATGTATAGACATGAAACACTCACACCCAAAATTTTGCCATCTTGCTCGCACCTGTTCAGAAGTTATTCCTCAAAAAAGCTTTAAGGGTGGGCGGAGGAAGCCCTGAGGCACTGAATCGCGGGGCGAGGCTTAATGCGTTAGACCACGAACCATTCACTTCGAGAGATATGACGGTGACTTCCGTCAAGTGCATGTTAGAGTCCTTAACCTAGCGTTATTAGGTAGGGACCTAATTTGCCACCAAAAAGAAAATCCACGAAAACTAGGCTAGACAGGAGTGCATCTCACATAAAGCTGCCATTTTTTTTTGGGGGGGGGGGGAGAAAACCCGCACCCGCCCTTCACTCACGTTCGAATGCTGCACCCGCTCCGCAAGGTAGGTGTCCCCCAAAACTCCCGCCTGGGCCCGCCAAACTCATTTTTTATTCCAGGTACGTACGGCAACCTAGTGCAAAGACAAGTGAGTGTAAGAAAGGTTGGAGCGTTGACATACTTTCCCTTCTGTTATGTGTCTGTCATGGCCAACACGAAGAGAACTTATTTTAATTCCCGGTGCACATACATAGTCTGATTATAATATAAGAATCACCCCAAGAATCTCTAAATCTACAAACATATATTTCTACCCGTTTTTTTATCAACTTCCTCTGAGGAAAATCGTTGAATTTTATTCATTTCAAGACATGGAACACAGCAGAAAGCGTAAAGACTTGGAGAGTTCATTCCAACACATTTTTTCCCCCACCAAGGTCAGGTCAGGTCAGGGTCGCCGTTCAAAATTGGTCTACCAGTAGCCTGAAAGAACTATGCTTTCTGTTGCTTTTCACAATGTGCTTCTGGCTAAGTTTATTTTATTAGATGCAGCTGTGAGAAAAAGTATTCCAGACAAACATATGTCATTTTATGGTGACCTAGAAGTCAGCTGAGGTCAACTTGGTCCAATTTACACACAAACGAAATACAAAATGGGGTGCTAACTAAAGTACAATGCATTTTGTGGTCAAAAATAGTTTACTGTACACTTATAGGTACTCACGATCGCATAGCTTAACATGTAATATGCATGGTTACTTTGACACTTGGTAATATATTTGTAACAGACCGAGAACAGGCAGGTTGTTACGTTATTGACAAGAAAGTGAAGGTAGGGCAATAGAATTTGTGAGTTTTTTTTTGGTAAAAAACAAGAAAGTCTGAGTGCTCCACACCATCACAATAGCAGCCAGGTGCCGTGTGTTGCTACATTTATATCATTAAAGACAGACCTAACTGCTGCTGAATGAAATTAGGCCATGATTTTGAAAATTGGGGTTGATGTTCTTAATTTTTTCGTGAGATGTCTGATTAAGGCTCTTTGTTAAGGAGGATCTGTTGCGCGCTGTGCACAGCCCTGCCCGCGCGACGTTGTATTTTTTAAAGAATGAAATAAAGCAGTCTTGGAGAGATGAAGCAAAAAAATTGTCGTGTTTTAATAGTAAGAGCAGTTAAGTTATTTTAGAACATGACGAGTTCATTTATTAAGCACTTCAGTTAATTATAACTTAAAAAACAACGCGAGGACACATTACAAAAACATCTGGTATATGTGACCGGGATCGAGGATGAACAAACCGAAACTAAAAAGAAGACGGAGTGCGTACAAAGCTCAGGCCGTTAAGCTAATGAAAGAGATTAAAGAACTCTTTTCTGAAGATGAAGGAGCTAGATGCATTGAACACAAGTGTCAGCAGCTTAAGGACCAACTGAAGACTGTAAAGGAAGTCAGTGAAAACATTTGCGACATCTTACAGTCTCATGAAGAAGCTGCGATATTTATGGAAGAAACGTATCAATTTACCGACGACTGTGACGACCTGATGGTGACGGTATCAAAGAAACGGGACATTAATGCCACAGAAAAGACGAGAAAAGAAAGTGTCTGTACAGTGAAAGGAATAAAACAACTGGGGCTGCCAGTGTTCGAAGGAAATGCAGGCAAAGTCGAAGATTGGGAAGCTGTTTTCGACGCATTCATTGGAGACACTGAGATGCACCCGAAGTTAAAAATGTTATACCTGAAAAACAGCTTAGCTGATGAAACACTGAAGCTCGTAGAAGGCTACAGACCATCCGAGACGGGCTATAGAAAATCTAGGGAACAGCTGAAAGAAAAGCATGGTGGCAAAACGAAACGAATCCATCACGAACTCAATGAAATCCGACACTTCTCGAACATCGCTGAAGGAGACACGAAGTGCATGGAACAGTTCACCGATTGTGTGGCTTGTCTCATCACCTCACTAAAGGAGATCGGCTCAGTTTGCGACCTGTCTGATGTGTCAGCTTATTACATTCTGGTAGCCGAAAAACTTCACTATTCATGAATCAAGAACTATCAAAGATGGCTAGGAACAGCAGGCCGTGAAGACAGCTTCGAAACCTTCGCTGAGTGGCTAGCTGAAGAAGCTCGGCTTGGAAAAAGGGCGAAGGAGATGACCAAATTAGAAGACGAACCAGAAGCAGTGAGACAGAAAAACAGAGGTAGAAGAGCGTATGCCACGAATAAGATCAGCAAGGCACGTGATGCAAATCAGACGCAACCAAGCTGCTATGTGTGCCAAGCGCGTTACCTGCTGCGTGACTGCGCGGAGTTCCAAAGCTGGGATGTATCGAGAAGATACGAATTTTGTAAATCAGAAAGGATCTGTTTCAGATGTCTCAGCGGGAAGCACCGTGGCGTCACGTGCAGGTCATTCCCAGATGTGCGGCTGATGGATGGGGCGGAAGCCATCACACTCTGCTGTACGCGCGGCAGCAGGAGCGGCACCAGCAACCGCATCGTATGCCGAGCGAAGACCAGTCTGCGCAATGGCAAAATGTCACCAAAGTAAAAGAGTTGTATCCATCTCGACAGGCAAGTGAAAATAGCGGGATCAATTCCTGCGGTGCACCGAAAAACTTCAATAATCCCAGCACAAGCTACAACACGTCGACCTCGGAACCGAAAGTGACGCGTGGGAAAATAGCCCAAACTGTGCCTGTAGTGGTAGAATATGGACATCATTCGGTTGTGCTTAACGCGCTGCTTGCTCCCTGCTCAGATGTCTCATCCATGACGAAGGCTGCCGCGAGTGACCTATAATTCGATGGAGAAGAGCAAGTGCTACAGCTGGGTACTGTCAGTGACACAGAAGATGTCACCATGAAGACGGGCATCGTGAAGTTGTCAAGTCTCCACAGCAGCTACGAAGCGTCAGTGAACGTTCACGTCATACAAGGTCTCGATGGTGCATCAGTGAGTACTAACTGGAACGCGGTGAAGAAGCAGTGGCTGCATATGAAGCCCGTACCAGAACAGCAGTGTCGACATCCTCATCGGTCTGTGTGCGGAGACCACTCAGCTATTGGTGCCGCTTAGCTCCGTGAAAGGCGCTGCCTCTGACCCAGTGGCAATTTTGACTCCCCTGGGCTGGATAGCGTTTGGCTCTATCGAAGAGAAACACGTCGGACCTGAATCCTCTGACCTGAAGATGAGGAAGGACATGACTCACGTGTCAAAAACATTAAGGACTCGCATCGCAAGAAGAACATGTCAAGAGGAAATACAAGCGATTAACTCAATGCCCGATTTAGAGGTCATTCAAATCAGAGAGTCAGAGGAGAGCCTCATGTCACGCGAAGAGCAGGGGGCGCTGAAAAAGGTATCGAAGTCACTCTCGTACAACGGTCATCGGTACCAGGCGGCGGCCCCGTGGGGAAACGGAGAGCCACAGCTGAAGAGCAGCTACAGCGCCGCAATGCAGCGTCTTGTGCGGTTGGAGCAATCTCTGAAACGACTTGGTGGTGAGCTGCCGGCCAAATACGGTAAAATTCTTGAAGAGTTCGTGAAGAAGGGCTACATGTCAAAAGTGCCCGTCTCCGAAAGTACAAACATCGGCGAGAAAGAGTGGTTTCTGCCACATTTTCCAGACATCCGAGAGGAGAAGGCGTCAACAAAAATCCGGATCGTGTACGATGCAGCCGCTAAGCATCGAGGAGTGAGTCTGAATTCGCAAGCTCTCCCTGGGCCGTCTCTCTACACCGATCTCGTCGAGACTCTGCTCGGCTTTCGGCTGCATCGCATCGCGCTAATTGGCGATGTGTGCGAGATGTTTTTACAAGTTGAGCTCACGTCAGATGACAGAAAATACCACCGAGTGCTGTGGCGAAATGTTAACGGACGAGGAGCACACAGTACACGAAGCAAACCGCTGGTTGTTTGGGAACGCGGCCGCTCCATTCGTCGCACAGTTAGTGCTGAAAGGCAACGTTCGAAAACATGCAGAAAAATATCCACTGGGTTCGGATGTGCTGCTGAAGCACTTCTACATGGATGACGGCATTCAATCGTTCGGGACAAAACAGGGGGCCATCGAAGCTAGGAAGCAGGCCAGCAGTATTTTCGAAGATGGTGGGGTGAAGATTAAGAAGTGGATGTCCAACAGTGCGAAAGTGCTGAAAACGATCCATGTCGAGGATAGAGCTATCAGCTCGCGCCACTTCTTTGAAGATTAGGGCTCGGTGCCGACGAAGACTCTTGGAGTAGTTTGGACAACAGATGAAGACCGCCTCTCCATAGACACGTCAAAACGAGGAATCCTTTCTGAAAACTTGACCAAAAGGACATGTCTGGGGAAGATGGCCTCTGTCTTCGACCCACTAGGTCTGTTCGTGCCACTCACTATTAGAGCGAAGATGCTGTTTCAGCAGACATGGATCAGCTGAGTAGACTGGGATGACATACTGCCGGGCGACCAGTAGCTGAAGTGGTCTGAGTGGTTTGCCGACCTGCAGCAGCTCAGCAGTCTCTCAGTGCCGCGCTGCATTCATCCCTTCTCAGAGGTCACCCTTCAGGAGATTCGCGTGTTCTGTGACGCGTCAGAACAAGCATATGGCGCAGCCATCTACGTCGTGACCGAAAGTGGCGGCGAACGATTCTCTCAGCTCGCGCTGGCACGCGCGAGGGTCGCGCCGCGAGTGAAGAGGCCGACAATTCCAAGACTGGAGCTGGTGGGCGCGCTACTGGGATTGAGACTTGTGAAGACGCTGTGCACGGCAATGGGACAGAAAACTGAAGACGTGCAATTTTGGTCTGATTCGATGGACGTGCTATGCTGGATTCGAAATGAAGTCCGCCGTTTTCAGCCGTTCGTCGCTCACGGGGTATCGGAGATTCGTGAACTGACAACACCCGAGCAGTGGCAGCACGTGGAAGGGTCGGACAACCTGGCGGACGCACCCACCAGGGGCTTGACTTTGAGGGATATTTCGGAGAGTCGGCTGTGGTGGCATGGACCGAAGTTTCTGCTGAGAGAAGAAAGCAAATGGTCGCGGAAGAAAGAATTCGCCACAGAAGAGTTCGACCAGTCTGAGATCAAGAAGGACCAGCAGAAGAATGCGTTTGCTGTACGAGCTCCCTTGGATCCCAGCTGGCGGTTAAACCCGGCAAACTTCTCAAGCTGGACAAGACTGTTGAGAGTTACAGCCTGTATGCAGAGATTCATCAGAGTTCTACGCGAGGAGATTTCTCAAACGAGCACCTCTCCACCGGACAGAGAACTGAACCCAGGGGAACTAAAATAAGCTGAGAAGTTCTGGGTTCAACAAGCACAGAAGGATGCGTTCCGAAATGAAGTAGAGCAGCTTCAACAAGTGAAGATGTCGGGCGCACGACCGCAGAGAACATGCCACCGGAGTACTGTGAAATAGCTCAGCCCATTCTTGGATGAAGATGGGACCATCCGAGTCGGCGGCCGACTGCAGCGATCAGAGCTGAGTTTTGAAGTCAAACGCCCGATGCTTCTGCCGAAAAAACACGCCATTAGCAGGCTGGTCATCTAGCATGTCTACGGAGAAGCTGAACATGGGCTGGGCTTAGAGTACATCTTAGCTGAGCTGAGAACGAGCTTTTGGATTCCTGCAGCGAGAGAGGTGATAAAGTATTGCGTCCGCAGGTGCGTTACGTGTCAGAGGTTACAGAAGAAGCCAGAAACACAATAAATGGCGCCGATGATAGATGCACGGGTGCGTCCGTCTCTCCGTCCGTCTCTCCGTCCGTCTCTCCGTCCGTCCGTCCGTCTCTCCGAGCCTTCGACAGATGTGCTGTTGACTACGCCGGACCGTTCTGGACAAAGCAGGGACGAGGGAAGACGCAATAAAAGCGCTACCTGTGCATTTTTGTCTGCCTACAAACCAAGGCTGCGCGTCTGGAGATTGCCTACTCCTTGGACACAGCCAGCTTGATATGCGCTCTGATGCGGCTCATCTCGCGCCGAGGTCCACCAGCCGAGATCAGATCCGACGACGGGAGAAACTTTGTGAGGGCCGCTAAAGAACTGAAGAGAGAAGTCCAGGAGCTCAACAGAGGTACGATTCAAAAAGAGCTCTCGAAATACCGGACGAAGTGGATCTTCAATCCTCCTGCCGCACCCCATTTCAATGGAGTGTGTGAGGCGTTGGTCAATGTGGCCAAGAAGACGCTGGTGAAGACATTGGAACGAGCGGATCTCACCGATGAGGAGCTGAACACAGCGTTCTGCAGACCTGAAGGAGTGCTCAACACCCGCTCACTGACAGCCGTCTCGTCTGATCCAAGCGACCTGCCGTCGCTGACACCGGGATACCTCATCACGGGTCAATCAAGAGTTGAGATGGCACCTTTAGCGAGCGCAGATGGTTGCAGCCTCCGACAGCGCTGAGGACGGTTGCAGCAGCTTAGCACGGAGTTCAGGCGTCGCTGGGTACGTGAATACCTGCCGACTCTGCAAGCGCGACAGAAATGGCCTGAAGTCAGAAGGAACCTGCGAGAAGGAGAAGTGGTCCTGCTTATTGATCCCAACGTGCTGCGAGGAACCTGCGAGAAGGAGAAGTGGTCCTGCTTATTGATCCCAACGTACCGCGAGGAACCTGCGAGAAGGAGAAGTGGTCCTGCTTATTGATCCCAACGCGACGCGAGAAACCTGGCCGATGGCGCGAGTCGAGAAGACGTATCCAGGACCAGATGGCCTGGTCAGAGTGGTTGAGGTGAAGACGTCAAAGGGACTATTCAAGAGGCCAGTCACCAAAATTATCCGCATGGAAATGAAGCAATGATGTTCTCATGGAGGATGTAGAAGTGATCTTCCGAATGACGAGAGGGGTCATTCAGGGTCGGGAGGAGATGTTAAGGAGGATCTGTTGTATGTTGTGCACGGGCGTTGCCCGCGCGACGGTGCATTTTTTTTAAGAAGGAAATAAGGCAGTCTTAGAGAGATGAAGTAATGGTGTTTTGTGTCCGCATGGGTTTTCTGTCACTGGCGCTTTCGCTGTAAGAAATAAAGATATGCTTGTTTTATGATTGTCTTGTGTTTGGCAGCAAACCCTAATTCGGTATGATTTTAAAACTCAGGGAACAGCAAAAATACCTTATTTTGTGATCGAATTTGTTTTTGACTCGCAAGAGCTCGTGGAGTTTGGCCCATGACCCATTCAAAAGCCTGCGGGTTCTTGCGGAGCAGAAATTCGCGGGCTGGCGGGCTGAAAAGTTGCTTCTCTGGCCGCGACGCCTCATGACAAGTATCTGGCTGTACTGACGATACTGACTGGTGCGTTTTGTAGAAACCTGAGTGGCGTGAACACATTTAGATTTGCACTAGGGGTTGTAACCCAATGTCTAATCGTTACGTGTGAAATGTGAAAGTTTCACCCAATGGATAAGTCTAGATGAAGGTTCACGCCAGGCAATAATAGATGTGTTTATACCATTTTTTTCTGTTTTTGGTTTGGAAAGACACTTCTGTGTTTTGTCTTTTTAGGTGCGATGTTGACCCACAATCGCTTTGATTAGTAATGGCTGCATGAATTTGATTGTGTGATGTAATACATAAAATAATGTAGGGGCTGACAAGTAATACCACGAGAGCGCTAAGGCATATGAAACGGGATGTGTTCCTGCATGATTTGTCATTGCGTTTACATGAAGGAGGGGGGCGTAATGCCCGGATGTTAGTGTCTTCGGCTCCCACGGTGGGCGGCGATGGCTGGTTTGGCAGCGGACCGCGCTCAGGGTCCAGCGGGCATGGCGTGACCAGATTTCGAAGCCGAGCCCCTACATGGGAGCCGAGGATGCAGCTTGCACACTATGGAGCGCCAGCGACCGCAGAGGCCGTGTTAGCGCTCAGGGACCAAAGCGTAGCCGAAATTCGAACCCGGGTTCCCGACGCAGCAGCCCAAGGCCGGTCGTCCCTCCCCTTACCTGATGAAAATAAGGTCGTATCGAGCTTGTCTAACTTCTCGCGGACTTCAAGTTAGGCATTTGCGATTTCCCGCTTCTTCTAGATTAGACTTGAGTTTCAGAGCGGATTTAGCGTTACCCTTTTCGCTCATTTAGAATAAGCCGAGTGGATAAGCCGAGTGGAATTAAAAGATTTCAAAAAAATGAGCTGACTGGTGCATTCCATTTCAATGTTGCTTGATTGGGTAGACTAGATTTTGGAATTTAATCCCCGAAGGTATTTATCTGGTATGCATTTGTCCATTCATCAAAAACCATACATAGTTATCAATGTCACGAAGCTTTGCAGTCTTTTCTACCGCGTCGCGGGGATCGATGATGTACGTCGTATGTGAGCTTGTTTCGACGACTGAGTGGTATAGCCATCGTATTCGTGATGTAACATGACATAACCACATATGGTGTAACTTTTTCCCGCGTGGCGCACTCAGTTATGAACATGGCAGACATTTGGCCGGTAGTCAGCCAATGAACCAAGAAGCGCCATGAGCCCACACCCGTGAATATGTGTACAGTCATGCCTTTGCTGCAGGGAAGCTGCACGTTCGTTAATGGAGTTGAAATTCGAAAGTACGATCTGAGAAGTTGGCATCGAAAAAAGTCTTATCTCGAGAGGACGACGGGTTGTAGAGCACCAACAGCAAATAAGTTTCTGCACTCTTCGGTTGCGTGCAGTGTGACCGTTTCGACTTGACTTGACTTCGACTTGAAGCAACATATTGTGCAGCCCTCGGTGGGAACTGCGTTCTTAATCACCCGCCTTTGACGCATTTTATATTAATGCTTGAACCGCGTGGAGTAGTCAGGATTAAAACTGCAAGGCCAACAGTAAGCGTGTTGTCCGTAATCTAACCCTAAGCGACGTCGAGTCTCGAATAACACAATGGGAGGTTTAACCCCTCCAGAAGTCGATAGTTTCCATTGTGTACGCTTTTGATTCCACCTTTCAAGCCGACTGCAATCGTCGAGGATTGGGAGCAGGAATAGTGGACTGCAACTGCCTCTTGCCGCAGCTAATGACGGCCGCTTGGATTTAAATGGATTTAAATTTAAATGATGGCCGTTTGGATTTAAAACAACTGCCCACTGAACCATACGTCTCCTGAATACTCAGTTTCGTTTGTTGAAAACTTTCAGCTAGATTGTCTGGTCTTATGAAGCCGCTTTTCACAAGCATGCTAGGTCAGGTTTTCGCGATGCGCAACTTTTCCGGAGGTATGTACACACGCCCACACAGGCCCCACGCTCTACGTCAAACGCCCAGAGACGTTGAGTTCCTGTCGGTCCGCTGTTGCTGCATGGCAGGGTGAACCGAAGGCCTCGCGTTCTGCCGGCCATCGACCCTGCTGCGGACAGCTGACCGTGGCTAAATATCGGCTACTGCAGGCAGACGGCCACACTCTGCAGAGCCGAGCCCTGGACTCGGAGAGATGGAAGTGAGGTCTGCCAGAACCACCGCCAAACACAACCGGCGTCTATTAGTTTGGAAGTCTGAGCTGTTCAATGTTTTCCATGCTCTGGAACGAGATGAAACTGCACATCGGCCATTTACCAGTGGTTCAGTTTGCTGGAATACATAGCCGCTTGTTTTTGGCGTTTAAGAGCAGATTGTAGGCATCATTATTGGTATAAAAACCGTGCTCACAAAACTTGTTAACTGCTTGATTAGAACAAAGTGGAATTTATTGCGACGAGACCTCAACTCCCGGTAGTTGGAACAAAATCGATGCGCAAACAGGCGTGCACGATGCGTATCTGGTTTCGGGGCCTGACCGCGGTCATAGCCTCCAGGTGGCGCCTGTGTGCGACCGAAGCCTCTTCCATTTCGATGGGGTTAGTCAGTCGGATCATCTGGGTAAGCGTGGTGATGTGATGGGGTGAGCCGGTCGGATCACCCGGACTAGTTCACCACGCAGTGATGTGATGGGGTGAGCCAGTCGAATCATCCGGGTGAGCTCACCACGCGGGGATGTAATGGGGTGAGTCGGTCAGATCACCCGGGTGAGCTCACTGTGCGGTGATGTTGACAGTCACCATGTCATCGGGTTACAGCGGTACTTTGAACCAAAAATGAAATGTCCGCCCTTTGTCCAGCAGGGCTGTATTGTTCTTGATGACGAGGAAAGAAGTTTTATGGCTGTCATGGTAAGCGAGGAAGTCGAGTTGTTTCTGGCTTCTTGAGGGCGTGTGGCCCTTATGAATGCACCTTGTTGATGGCCCTTTCTTCCTGTCCCCTTGCTGATGTCAAAGTATTTCTGCTACATAGCTTCATTCTGTAATGTACATATCTGATCTAAGGATGCTTGCGTTATCTGTTTAGGTTCACGCCAATCTTAGCTCGACAATTGGAAGTCAGATCTAGACAGACATAACAGACAGACATTAAGTAACCCTCAGGAAATCAGATATCGACAGCGCCAGAGTTGAGCTCTCATAGAAATGCTGTGACATTGGACATGGAGACGAGATGAACGGGCTATCCAGAAGACAGTTCACCGTAATTGCAAACCAGGAGCTTTTCTTGATCGTGCGCTGCAAAACCCACAAAGCTTCTTCCCTCGTTGTCAAGAACATTCGAAGTCGCGACGCGCACCGTCTGAAGCAGACCAACGTCGTATTCAAGATACTCGTAAATCGTACTCACAGCAACTGCGCACTCCTGGTGTATTTCTGACGACTGCTTCCCTGAGCAGGAGGCTTACGGCTTTTAAACGAGGCGTGTGAGCTTAGCATTAGAAGAGGTTCGTTGATGCCTAACACCGTCATTCTAACCGAATGCAGCGAACAAAATCTGCAAGGACTGAAGGCAGTAGTCGTCAGGAACGCTGCACTAGCAATTTGTGTGCAGGGTCTAGAAGATCAGCACCGCATGACATGCTTTGAGCAGTTTGCGTCTACATTCATACGTTATGTTAATCTGTTCGTGTGTGTCTCAGCCATAAACTTCCGAATATGTCGCTCCCTATCACATGCTGGCGTGTTTTGCTGAACGCAAACATAAATAGTTTCTTGAAAAAGGAATGTGGCAAACAAACGTGCTACATAAAATCTAGCCATGGACATGTTGCAATCAAATTTACGCCGTCGACTTCCTTGGCAAACTATGAATTCGATGCGGTGCACTCAGCTGTTGTCAGACGGGAGAGGACGTTTGCGTCAGAGCCTTGCTCTCGCCAGCTACTGAAGGGATAGGAACAACCATCAAATATTTCGAGCCATTCCTATGGCCTGCCGTCATGAATTACTTGTTCTTTTCAATGGTAAGTTTCATCGGCAAAACAGTCAGTTCTACACTGTCCGGGGAGAATCTCCCCTTCCGCCTGGGGAATCCTGAATCCGCGCCGTCCTCTGCGTTTCTCAGATCGCCACGGCCGACATCTGCCCTCTTAGCTGCTGCCTCCCGCCACGGCCGACATCTGCCCTCTTTAGCTGCTGCCTCTCGCCACAGCCAACATCTGCCCTCTTTAGCTGCTGTCTCTCGCCACAGCCAACATCTGCCCTCTTAGCTGCTGCCTCGACCCCCTCAATATCCTCACTTGGGACTTATTAACGCGAAGAACGTGGCAGCCACATGCTAGAACGAGTTAGAACAAACAACAGGAAGTCGCTTTCGACGGGGACGGACTTGGCGCCTTAAAGGCTTTAAAGTTCTGTGGCATGATGCAGCTGTCGGATGCTATATCATATGCCCACCGACACTACAGTCTGTTTTCATGCACTGGAAGGACCAAGTACGGAAAGGTGCGGCACATCCTGCAAGCGTAGGTATGTCCTTCAATCGACTTCCATATGCTTCAATGTACTCCAATATACCAATATAATATATTGGTTTTCACTCATTGTGGGGATAAACACCTGAGCAGTCATGTGCGCTGACATGGATCCAGCTGTTACCCATGCCATAATTGCAGCAGTAGCCTTACCAGGCCGTCCAGGCTGGAGCTAATCGTCTTCCAATTTCCGACAGCGGTTATGCGATGGGCAGTACATTTTCAGCTGGCCATCTGTCATCCGCGAAGCCTGTCACCCAATCGAAAACAGCATCGCCATCACTCAGCAGTCATCCCACTTTCTGGAAATTCCTGGGCGTTGCGAGAGGTCACGATGACTTTGACAGCATCTTGTGTTCACGTCTTCCCGGATAGTTTGTGCCGTTCCCAGCTATTTTGCTATTCGCAGTTTTTCATGCTACGAAATATATACATAAATGTGAATATATATATATATATATATATATATATATATATATATATATATATATATATATATATACATATATGTGTGCACCGCTATCGATTTGTATGCTTTTGTGAGGGTCTTGCCCCTCCCCTGATATTGAGTTGGGTCCCCCAAAGTCGGCTTTGGCACCCAATATTTCTATCTAAAATGTTATGAAAGCAAAGGGAAACGATGTCCATCATACGACTGCCTTCTTTGACCCATCCTCGAGGTGGGGTCGCCAGGGGGGGGAGGGGTTCAGTAGGGTAGCTTGACCCTGTAACCTCAAAGTATTTCAACACATGAGTGAGTAAATTAATATTTTGGCGGTGAACCATGTTATAGTTAATTTTTGTTTTTCTGTCAAGCGTAAGGCCGTAGCTTTTTCTCTGTACAACCCAAACATGATAATAACGCTAGCAATGTATTCTTTTCGTGGTCTCTTTTATGCCCAGTGGCATTTGGCTTCCCTACACAAAATGGGCCAAAAACTTAACATTGTTTTGCTTAAAGTTGAAACCGGAAGTGTTTTATTGCAAAGTCTCATGAAAAAAGCAAAATCGGGTGACATACTTTGTTTTGGTGCGGCATCGCAATCCGGATTTTAGGTCCAGTTCAGCTACAAAGTGAAAAAACAATACGGGAGTCAAAATTTTGCTGATACGGATTTTCAATTTGATTCCGTGGTGTGCATAATGTACTGCCAGCGCTACAACCTCACCATCCCATTTTGGCACTGGACGTTCAACGGATCCATTTGGCCTCGGTCCGGCATCCCAATAGTTAGAAGGGACATTAGCCGTGCCATGCGACTACACGACCATCTACTGCCCTGTGGCCAGGCTGACGCTATCAAGCCAAAGGCCAAATGTCCCTCTTCAATGAGCCATACACTATCACTTATTCTGGAAGGCGAACGTGCCACCACGCGCTTGACCACTCACGAATGTGGTCAATGTAACTTAAGCGCTTTACCGAAGTTGGGCTTCCGCCACGATGATTAATGTGCCTAAGCGGCATTATAATTATTTTTGCGAGCATTTTACGCTTTGCAGCAACTGGTTCCAAGAAATGCGATGTCTTTAAACTACCCCGTTGCTAACTAACTTTGTCAAGAGATATCACCGGTGACTTAGAAGGCAATCAGGCATAGTTAAACTCGGATAAATACATACCGCTATTAATCGGAACGATGGTTTTGTTTTTGACATTTCTTACGCTCTTCGGTACCATATCAGGGGCAAGTTTGAGCTTCATCTGGAATCCTGTGAACAATATGTTCGCTTTTTGAGCAGCGTTTTTTTACCACTGTGGAATTCCACGTTTTGGACAGATACGGTTGTGCCACTAGCGTTAGCTGCTGGACCCCATCTATTTTCACACACGGGCAAAACAGTTAGAGAATATTGTACCATCTCGTGCGTTTTTGATGCCATGCCTTGACCAGACTGTGTCCAATATTGGCAAAACACGGCTGGAAATGAACCAACCAGTGCAAATGGTAGCATCATTGAAGAGGAACCTTCAAACCTCATATGTATATACGAGACATGAAGCTATATCGGGTAATGTTGCCCGCCACGTCGCATTTTAGATAGCATCGGTCTGCATTCAAACAAAGCCCAACACCAGTGAAGGCGCAACGACAAAAGTTCGAGCGAAAGAATGCGAGGTTCGAGGGGCTTAATACTCTCTGGGGCTCGAATGAATGGATTGTATATATTATTGTCATTATTGTATATATATATATATATATATATATATATTAATATTACTTCTTAAAAGAACTATGTCATTTTTTGCGCCTTTGCCTTGTTGAATCAGACGCGTGCGATCGTGCGAAGTCAGACCAGTTCTCTGCAAATCCTCCCGAATAGCTTAGAATTTTGATTCGTTGCAACCGACCCTGCGGGAGAAATCTTATTTGTCCCCCTGCTCACCACTATGAAAGCACGAATACGGATACATACTACACACACACATATGAATACGGGAACATATATTAATGTTCTATCCGGTCAAGCATCACTACCGGTACGAACACGCCCCAGAGAGAATGTACTTACATACTGACGTTACCGTGATTGTGACGCAGCAACACTTCATGGAAACGGGAGAGAAGTGCTCCTATGGAACCTACAGGAAAGTTGTACGTGAAACGAGCATCTCGTTCACTCAGCTTTCCAGGGAAAGTGCCCTAGATGCGCCTTACATCCGCACGTAGATTGTACATGAAATGAACATCTCGTTCACTCAGCTTTCCAGGGAAAGTGCTCTAGATGCTCCTAACATCCACACGCAGATTGTACGTGATGAAGTAACCGTTTTATCTATTTGATCTCTAAAGGAGACTATTCCCTTACCAAGGCTCATTTGTTACAACGAAGCATTCAGTGTCGTAATGACATCCAACAGGGTAGGTTGGTCGATCAGCAAACGGCATGAAAGAGGTAGAGGCGCATGTGTCTTGTGGCACGAGGCGCTTGCTGGTCGCAGTGCCGAAGAAATGGTGGCGGCATACGTTCTATACTTGGAGACGATGTACCGCGATATAGCCCACGTCTTCATCTGAGCGGACGGTTGTTCCAGCTAGAATAAGTGCTGGGCATTGCTGAGCACCCTTCTGAAAGCTGCACAACCGGAGAAGGCCACGAAAAGACGCATCACGCTTAACTACATTGAGGCAGGTTATACATCCCTGTTCGCCGATGCTATTTACCAGGCGGAGTAAAAAAAAAACCGTGGAAGAAGAACGTGGAGGACTTCGGCGACTTTGTCGGAGCGTCAGCGTCAGAGGCGACAGGCACAAAGGCCATCGGAATGGAGCCGGGAGTCAATAGGGCCGACAACGCCCGAGCGTGCTGTCCCATGAGCGGCAACGACCGCCCTTGGCAAGCTTTAGGGCGGTGCAATTCCGCCGTGGTCCTGAAGAACTATACACAAAGACCGCCCTGGATAAGGAGACGGACGGAGTACAGAGTGACGAGGGCTACCTTCTCGGCTACGGAACCTCCGCAAAGACTAGGGAAACGGGCATGGAGAAGAACAAGATCGAAACTGTTTGCAAAATGTTCTTCCCCCGTTCATCTGAGCACAAACGTGCTTTCTGGGAAAGCTTGAGGCGGCAGCCCACCAGCTCAAAGAAGAAGTCAGCAGGTCAACAGCCATCGTGCAGCCCCAAGGAGCGGAGGCGGAGTCAGTGAGCAAGACCCACTCACTGATGATGCAGCATGCCAGTCCTCTACTCTGATTTTATGGACCGTCAGTTTGGCTCTTGTTTGACTGTCGTCGTGTGAGCCCGGCTGGTTGCTTACTGACCGGGTTATCACATGTGTGCAAATGTGTGCGAATATCGCGTTAGTGAGCGTGTAAATGCGTTCTCATTCGATCAGAGGCATGTTTCAAAGGCATCTTTAGCGATTACAAAGTGTTTAAGTACCGTTTAGAACGTGTTAAGGTGAAACATTGTGATTAAGTTCAACATCAGTGATTTCACTTTTAACGGGTAACTGTATCGTGGAAACAAACGATTTTTTGACATGTTACATAAACATCGTGGTCTTGTCCTTGCATTTTTGGCATGAAGACGCGGTCTTAATACAACTAATCAACATGATGGGTTTGGTTTTGCATCGCTGGAAAAATCGCCCTAGGCTAAACCCACCTTGGGCTTTTTTTAGAACACTAAGCGTATGTCCTTATTTCCACACAGGCTAATCGGCCATCAGCAAATGGACGCCTACGCTATTCATATTGCGTCATAAGAATCGAAAGCTTACTGAGGTAGCAGGAGGCAGGGATGAAAAAGGTAGCAGGAGGCGAGGGTGAAAAAGTGCCTGGTCTGTCAATGACGAAATTTTAAACCGTCTCCACTGTCACCTGAAGTCAAATATTACATAAGCCGTTGCATTGTCTCTAGGTACGATAGACCACAAAAAACAAAGACAAATTAAATGGAGTGCGGCATGACCGTCAAGCATTTTCGCTTCGGGTGTTCGTTTGCACGTAAGGATCACTTGCTGGCCAACAAACACTAAATGATGGTTAAGAACAAACTGATAGAATTGTAGACTTAATATATAAATGAATATAAATTAGTAACTAAAGACGTTAAGCTTCCTATTCGGTTGAAGGGGGAGGAGGTGAGATTGTGGCCCCAGTCAGCGGCGCAGTTTTCGATTTTTCGCTATAATTTTTATCCACAACTTTTCACTTGCCATAACTTTTGAGTTCAGCCACCCAAAATGAATTTGAGAAGCTACATCTGTGCCCCAACTGTGGAGAGAAAGTGTGCCAAATCTGGAGGCAAACTTTCTAAGTGCATTTCGGCAGCAGGCTTACAATTTTGTCTTCCTGCACCCCCTCCCCTTCCTTTCCTCACCCTCACCCCTACCTATTTCGCAATACTGCATTCCTGCAGTCCTACCTTTACCGATCACATAGTTCTACACGCACCTAAAACAATATCACTTTTGGTTTGTGACGTCATCGTGCAATCAGCTGGAAACGTCGGCGACCTTCACTATCTTGACATAATCATTGCCGGTGCAGAACTCGCACTTCCTAACATGCTCCCGATTATTTAGAGCAAAACCCATGCAATAATGGTATCAACAGATGCAAACGACATCTTAAGACACCTCTAGCACCTTCATATAGCTGTATATGGAATATGATGACAATTAAAAGTGTTTCACCTTACCCATGCCCATCGATCAGTAAGCTAAGCCTGAGGTGCAACGGGCAATGTAAGAGGCCTACATCAACGATGCTCGGCCTCTTACCCCAGACACTGCTCCTCTCAGCAGCAGGAAGCCCCGGATGAATCCTTGACATGTGTCGCTCCAACGACCTCCGTTTGCCTCTTAAGCTGAGGTATCCACAAACAACAACCCTCCAAGATCGGCAGGGTTTTTTTGCGAGCGTTAGCAAGAACAGACCAATACCAAGCCTTAAGTTTCGTCTAGCTGGGATGATAGATGGTCTCGTCTATTGAAATCTGTTTTCGTTTTCACAATTTTGCTACCAACTTAAAAAATGTCAGTTTTTTGTCACGGATCACATCCGGTAAATCAGAAGCATTTTTAACTCCTGGCAGGAGGTGAAAATGGAAAAACTGCTCTCCCGTAAAATTTCGTTCGGTGCGGAAACGCAACATGTCCGGTTTTCCCTTCGTACAGCGGATGGCAACCTAGCATACATTTTTTCCAATGAAGATTTAAAAAATTGATTCAGCATGCTCAGCTGAACCAAGTGAACCACATGTACTGTTAATTTCTTTTGAATTCCTTGTTTTGGAAGCGGATTTTTTGTGGTAAGGCAGATTGAACCAGATTGGGTAGAGAACTCTGGGATTAAACGAATTGGCCGACGGATTGGAACTGGACTAGCCGGACTTGACTGACGGCATCCTGAAAATTCAAACCGTGGAGTATTCTAGTGCGCAAGGGATTTATCATGATGACGGTGGTCGCGACTGCAGGAAAGCAGCGTAGTAGCGGGGGTAGTGCTGTTACAATGCTTTGATAGCGTAACTGATTTGCTAGGACTTGCAAATAATTAATATTAATATCCTTATTATGTCTTGACGGTGCTGCAGAGGCACAACCCAGAGCTATTATTGGATGTAAGTAGTCCTGAGGTTTTACTTGAGTATTTTAAATAAAAAATATGCCCCAAAGTTGGGACACTCCCTTTATTGTAGCTATGCTTCCACATGACATCTTAAAGCAGCCATAATGCTGGTAGATCATTTGAGTGATGGGGATGAGCTAGAGGGATGGGAGGGAGAGACATGGGCGATGGTCATAGTCGATCCGTTGCACAGCTTTACATTGCTCCGAAGAGAATCTCAGATTTTGCGGTCATTGAACGCTCCTAAAAGTTTCACCTCATAGGATAAATGGTTTTTGCTCAGCGCGCGGCGGACCGTTGTATCTGTGACGGTTTTCCAGAAATCCCCAACTTGACCATTGGGAGCAGCCCACCACTACCAAAATATCACGCAGCACGCAAAAGATCATGGGTGAAAATTTGCAGAAATAAACATTAGGCCGTGACAAAATGTGTTTGTTAACAAAAGGACAGAGGCTCACGAGGTGGCTGAACGAATTGGGCCAATGAGCGCATTTGGGTGTAATAGGACCGTCTTCTTCCATACTACGTACTAAATGCCGGCAACTCTTCTGCATTAAATCCTTTTCACTACATGATTGTTCATGCTAATCTAGTTCTACTCATGAAAATTTCTGGCATTCGAATCGTTTTCCAGCATAAATTTTCACCCGCTCCCCTTAGACATTCTGTGTTTCGACTGTCTCCGATTCGACCTTCGTTCTTGTCATATTTTATCACTTGCGATCTGTTGTCCTTCCACTTTTTCGCCATTCTAATTCGTTGCTGTCGACTGGCCTCCGTTTCGACATTTTGTGCTCAGACTTTTTCTTTTGGCGTTTTCCAATCGAATTTTGTCCCCTTTAACCGTAATTCCTGCGACTTTTTCCGATTCATTTTTTTATTTCCAATTTTTATTTCATTCGACTATATGCGATCGACTTTGTCGTTCGACACTTTTTATTTGGCTTTTTGTCCGGCAACCATACGAGGTATGTACTCGGTACTCGGACTACGCCCCGCCAGGTGGGCACTTGAGCCCAATCATGGCTGGTGTATAAAGCTCCTGATAAATAAGGCGTCGGGAGGATGCAAAAGCAAGAATGGGGAGAGGAGGGCGGATGCTGCTTCTGTCAATAATGGACGCCTATTGAATAAGACGCTGCAGTAGAAACGCACCAGACAAAGTGCGAAATTTGCCTTTTCTGTTGCTTGCGCCGTGTGGAAATAAATCGGGATCCAGCAGCTGACCGGTGGTGGGGCACTGAATAGTTCAGCATTTGGGATTAAAGTAACTGTTTCACATTTGTAGGAGGTTTTGAGCTGAAAAAGCTATATTAAAGACCATTCGGTGCACCTTACAGCCTTCCCCTCCTAAATATATAAACCCTATTAGTTTTTTAGGCACACGCCCGCAAAGATGTGCAGGCTATTTCGGGGAATCTTTCACGGTCACTCAGGCATCCATGACGCCGTAATAACGTCATTCGAATTATGTCATTCCACGGACCTTGGGGCCATCAACGCCGAGAAAATGTAATCGCCCAGTCATTCATATCTGGCATTCGTGAACAAGATTTCCAGATATAACCGCGGTCAATTGGCTGTCAACCAATGTTGTGCAAAATCTGCAACATTCCTACACGAATTACGTTTTGTGTTGCATTATGCAGCAAGTTTTGCATCCTTCCGAGGTATTACGGAAAATGCCTGTGATTGACTAGCATAAGAACGGCGCTATACCTGAGAATGTGAGTCAGGTAAGCACCTTAAACCTGCGGATAAATATGCATGAACACCATGAGAAAGGGCCAAAACACGAGCACCCACCGATAGGTGGTTCGGCACACATCCAGCACCGCCGCAGGCCGCCTCTCGGGAGATTGAAGAACGAGAAGTGAGTGCTGTTATACAGACATTCCATGAGGCAATCAAACTAAAGTTATTGAAGAGCATATTTACAAGATACAGCTTTTGTTTTGTCTAGAGTACACTTTTCAAAAGCAAGTACAAAGGATACCAAAAGCAAGTACCAAGTGGCTCTATTTTCATCATATCTGATGCATGCTTAAATCGTTTCAAATGAAGAACACTGCCCTCAAATCAGTCATTTAGACTGCAAAGGAGGAATGCTCCTCCATGTGTGGCAGAGCGAATATGCCAGTGAATAGTAAGTTATCTTGTGCATTCAAGTCAAACTTATTTTGTAGGCTGGTTATTCGGCACTTAGTTTTGCTGGTGAAGAACTTTCCCTCACGAAGCTAAACCGACTTAAATGATATGACCTACATCCAATCAACGGCAATGCATTACACCTCAGGCGTGCAACAAGATTTAAGATTAAACATGCAAGTGGCGGCCCCATCAATAGCACAGGCATTTTCTACACCACAGATATAGCAAACTCACCCCCATCGTTATTCGCTCAGCGCATTTTATGCATGTAATTGAAGCAGTTTGCTTTTAGCCTCGATCCGGTACAAATATTAGCCTGTGCGAATTGTTTCTTACGAGGTATTGAACATAATTGAGCATTGTTGAACATCATTGGCGATGATGATGCTGATTATTGCCATGTTTAGTGCCATGACAAAGTTAAATAAAATATGCGGCGGCATCAAATTCAGCCCAAAACCTTTCCACGCTGCTCACGAGTCACGCAAAAATTGTAACTTAAATAAGGCAACACTTTTACACGGGCTGTTATGCCCTGTATCCATGGACAAAAAGGAAATTGAATAGGTTTTTTAGATTGGCCTGGTAGCGTGACCTTTAAACCCCTTAACTTGATCCGGTAATGTAGCCGGATGTTTGCCGCCCCATATACAGAAAGCATGTACGTTTGTCCCATAGAACAGAGCATCTATCAACACAAAGGGCCCTTTACCTCTCATAGAAAGCAGTGTTGGCTTTCAGCGCCAGATAAAAATCTAATTGCGGAGCGGATAAGCGATGCAAAAAACTTTCCACGCCTAGGCCATAAGAAGCACAAATGCTTGAGAGATTCTACTGAAAAGCTGCGGAGCACGGTAATGACCGAAGTCATTCATAACTAATCCAGTCCCTGTCCCTTGCCGATAGCTCACGGGTCATGAGGCAACGAGCAAGAACTGAATCGGATCTCTCATTTTACAAGCCGCGTGAGTCATGAGTCAAGTGATTCAAAGCAAGCGATGGGTCTGAACCAAGCTGAATCAAAATAATTGGGCTGCTATGAGTCATGAGCTGAGTGGGATCCCAAAATATGTGAGCTGGTCCTGAGGCGGCTCACAAAATTGAGCCAAACACAAGTCTGGTGGTATGTGAGCCGTATGTGGTGAGAGAGCAGATGCATCTGGGTTATCCTGTCAGGCACTCACTTCTAAACTGTAGGCAAGTGATCTGTAACTAGCGGTTAAGCTTTGTTAGTTGAATTGGTGCTATCAGGGGATGCTGATTCTTTGACTTGCCTTTGGTGGTAAATTTTAATAGGTGTGAAAGAAAAAGTATGTGAGCTGTCCTGTGTGAGTTGCATGACTTTGTGGCCTAGAATCATGAGTCAAGGTCTGGTACATGTGAAAAATAGGTGATAACCAGTATTCAAGGTTCAGTGTGCTCAAAAGAACCAATGAGAACCAGTAAGAACCAGCAGGTAGGCCCATTGTCCGCTAACGAACCGGAGGGAGCCAAGATCAAGGGCTTGGCTTTGTCAAAGGAACCAGTGGGAATCAGGCTCCAGGGCTTTGTTTTATCAAAAAATCAGTGAGAAACAATATTCAAGATCTTGGTTTGTTGAAAGAACCAGTAGGAGCCACAACATATCGTTTTGTTTAGCCGAAAGAACCGGTGGAAACCAGAATAAAATATCTTGGTTTGTCAAAAGAGCCAACAGAAACCAGACTTGAAGGTTTTGTTCAGCCGCAAAAAACAGTGGGAACTAGGGTCCGGCGTTTTGTTTTGTCGGGAGAACCAGTGGGACGCAAAAACCAAAACTGGGAACCAGTGGGAAGCAGGGGCCAAAACTGGGAACTGGGCACATCTCTGACTGCACGTTTCAAGCATGGCAAACAAGGAATGTGCGATGCCTGGACATTGGGGCATATGGAGCGTTTACTCAGTCCCCCCCCCCCCCCCAATATCGCTTCTATGCATCACCAGCTGGGTCGATTGTTGTGGCATGTCACCTGCCGTCTATTGTTTCTATTCAGTGCAGTGCAGTTTTTTGCTGCAGAAGTGTGCGGGGGTCGGAAGCACGCTCAGGTTACACCAGATCATCTGGGTAGCGGATCACCTGTGCAAAATCGAAGCAGGTACAACGTTTCTAAAAAAAACGGAGATTGCTTGCGGAATGCGTTATTTTATGATGTTCCAAATGCTTGTTTGTTAAGAGGGTCCGGTTCTAAATTGCTGCAGGCGTCAGGGTAGGGTATTTCCGCCAGCTGTTTCGAAGACTAATGTACTGAAGGAAACGACAAATTATGTTCACAGCCCTGTTCTCTCTGTCACTGGGCTTGGCACTTCTGGATGACAGGGTACTGTAAGCAAGTTGCGATGAGTTTGTCTCGCCGCACCGTGAGGTGCAGGGACATATGAAAAATTTTCAACGGGTAGCGGGAAAGGGGCAACAACTTAAAGCTGTTAACCGAGTTGCCCATTTTACCTGGGCCCAGATGGTCGATTTTTGCATTTATTTCATAGTATTGTACGCTTTCAATCTACTTATTATTACGTGTATGCCTCGCTTTTTTAGTTTCGACATTTATTAGCATGCACTAAATGTATATGAAAATGTTATGTGGGAGGACACGTGCCCTCCTTGCCCCCCTCCCCCTTTCAGTACGCCCCTGCAGAGGTGGAAGGATCTCCGATAGCTCTTATTGGTAAATGAATCAAGCTGGCTTTTGCGCTGCTATTGTGCGTTTTCAATTAATCAAGACCGATTCCAACAGCACTGATGCTGTCAGAGAATGCAGTTATTGCCTGATGGAAATTTGGCTTGCCTATCCCTGAACTGCGTATTACATACTACATGAGCAGAATGAATGATAGATACCATTTCCAGTAATGGCTTTGCTTGGAGGATGCCAAAGATTTTCAGATTAACCTGCTAACCTAAGTGATGTACTTGCTAAGAGATGCTTTTTCGGGCCTCGGTTGTGGACATATCGGATTATTAATGTCGAGTAGCCAGGCTTACCTAATGGTGAGATTGAAGAAAACGTGCCCAGCAACCGCACATTTGTTTTCAAGAACTATTTGTTTTATGTTCTGTTAGGGGAAGTGGATCAGTTACATTTGACCCCGTTCACTTAAACCGCTGTGAGGTGTGTTGTGGGTATGACAATTTGCCCAAGTCGGTCCAATACCTGCACACTTGATGCTCTCTGCAACGTTCACAGCATGATATGCATTGAAGCAGCAACTCAGTAAAATGTCCGCTATCATTTTCTTACTTTCCCGTGACCGCTGCCTCCTGCCCTGTGGCCTTTTCGAGCCACGGAGCACTCTTTCATGCCCTTGATCTCCCTTTCTCTGTGATGTTGAGCTGCCCGTGACTTCCTGCCCCGTGACGTCAACCCACCCAATGGTCTTTCCCTGGAGCGTGACTTCCTCCCCCCCCCCCCTTCCCCCCGCCTCGTAACTTCTCCCAGTCCCGAGACGTCTCCCTACCCAGTGGCCTTTCCCTGGAGCGTGACGTCCCCAGGCCTCGTGACTTCTCCCTGTCCCGTGCTCCCTGGAGCGTGACGTCCCCAGGCCTCGTGACTTCTCCCTGTCCCGTGACGTTTCCCTACCCAGTGGTCTTTCCCTGGAGCGTGACGTACCCAGGCCTCGTGACCTCCCCCGGTCCCGTGACGTCTCTCTACCCAGTGGCCTTTCCCTGGAGCGCGACGTCCCCAGGCCTCGTGACCTCCCCCGGTCCCGTGACGTCTCTCTACCCAGTGGCCTTTCCCTGGAGCGTGACGTACCCAGGATTCGTGAACTCCCCCGGTCCCGTGACGTCTCTCTACCCAGTGGCCTTTCCCTGGAGCGTGACGTCCCCAGGCCTCGTGACTTCCCCGGTCCCGTGACGTCTCCCTACTCAGTGGTCTTTCCCTGAAGCGTGACGTCCCCAGGCCTCGTGACTTCCCCCGGTCCCGTGACGTCTCCCTACCCAGTGGTCTTTCCCTGGAGCGTGACGTCCCCAGGCCTCGTGACTTCTCCCTGTCCCGTGACGTCTCCCTACTCAGTGGTCTTTCCCTGGGCCGTGACGTCCCAAGGCCTCGTGACTTTCCCGGTCCCGTGGCGCCCGGTGACCTCTCCCTGCGCCGCGGTCTTTCCCCTTCTAATGACCTGTCCTTCGCCGGCACAGGTCCGTTACCACTGCCCTCGGGCGATGCTTGGGCGTCGCTGCCGCCTGCGCTGTGCACAAGACTTATTGGGAGCGGTCGGGCAGCCAACGGCGGCGCACGCCGCCAACATGAAACCCTAGGCGGCGGCCCGTTTTAGTCCGGCCGTCGGCGCCGGCGCGCGGCCGGGCGGCCGCCTGGCGCTGCCGCGATGCCCGGCGGCTGTGCGGCCCCAAGGACCGGCGCGGGCCGCGCCCGGGCGGCCGCCTGGTGCTGCCTCGATGCCCGGCGGCGGTGCGACCCCAAGGCCCGGCCCGGGCCGCGGCCGGACCACCGCCGCGGGGCACGCTGCAGGCGGTCCCCTGGTCAAGGGTGAGGTGCGCAGCTGATGGAACAGCTGCCGCAGGCGCAGGTCTTAAAGTCAGGGCGGCGGTGAGACATTGGGTGTGCAAAGGTTAGAGAGACAAGATGGAGGTGGACGATGTGCACTGGATATGGAGAACTGATCGTTGATTCACCTTCGGTGTTGCTAAGAGTGGTGCAAGGTTGTAAAGTTGCGAGATCGCTGTGAAAATTTCGCATGGTGTGCGGTGATATTTAAATAAAGATATTAAAATAGGTGAATGAAGAGGCTGATGAGTATAGCTTCCTGTTCACAGTCAAAAGCCCACCGCTTTGACACAATACGGAGATGGCCCGGCGCGAAACCCACCCCGGATCGAAGAAGCGGTAGTCCACTCTGGGTATTCCCGACCCAAGCGAATCCACGATTGGGGAACAAGCGCACCCCAAAAAGCCCTCTGGTTTTTTAGGGCTTTAACTTTTCGTCCTCGACTCTCGGACTGTTATTGCTCTGATTTTTTGTTTCGCACTGTTTCCATTCACTTACGTTCATAATCTTGTGGCTATTAAAAGCAATAGTTTCAGCCGTCGCATGGTGTACAATAGTTGCGAGCGATGAGCATTCCCAGAATACTACAGATTTATTACAGATGCCGCACCATTGCGATCCCGACCTGTGACACAGAGGTGAGCTCCCATACCGAAAACTCGTTATCATCAGTCTACTTCGCGTCACACCCCTGAGTACAATGCCTGCCTCTCCCCCCCCCCCCCTCCCACACACCCCACACCGCCGTCCTGGACGCGCCCGTGTCCACGCCGGTCGTGCCGCGCAGTCGCGCAGGGAGGAGGCCTCGCCGGCCGCAATGCGACACAATCTGGCGTGCTGGAGGCGGCGCGTCGTACGACCGGACGAGTCCCCCGGGCCGCTGATGAAGTGTGGCCGACGGCCGGAGCCGGACCGGGGCCGGCGCCGGTCACGGCCGGCCGGCCGGCCCGGCGCCGCCAGCTGGCCCTGGTCCGCCGCCAGCGCGCCGTCAGGCCGGCGGCGCTGGTGGCGCCGACCGAGCGGGCCCCAGCCGCCGCCAAAAATACCCGCAACCAGCTATTTTGGGTTAGGCGAGAGGCGAATATAATCTTGTTGGATTAAATGTCTGGTTGTTAGATTATCAAGGAAATCTGGTTTGTCATGGCAATCAATATCTTGGAAAGAAACTTGCTATCTAGATGGCCGAACATTCCGTCATGCTCACAGCGTTATCCAGTATGGCTGATTTAGAACAATTCCTCACAGAGGCCGACGTGGGCGGGTTAAAACTGAGCTTCACCGATCACCGAATCACTCGGCACCACACGCTGTCCGCGGGACTGGGCGCACATTACGAATGCCCGTCTGCTCTCGGCGCGCCACAGCGGATTGCGATGGCATTATCAGCGCTCCAGCGACCGCGGCAGCGACATCGACAGCATGATGTGGCGGGAACGACAGGCGGCCCGGTCAACAGGCCGCCGGAGGTCGCCCGGCATCGCATCGGTAACGACAGCATGGTGCGGCGGGAACGGCAGGCGGCCCGGCCAACAGGCCGCCGGAGGTCACCCGGCATCGCATCGGTAACGGACTCAGCTATGGGCACAACCTTCTGAGAGATACAGCATCACTGAGCTTCCCCAGTGCTACGTATCAACAGTGGAGCGTGGGCGCTGCATCCTTCTCATGTGGGAGCATAGAACTGTGGCTATAGTTCCATAGACGGTGCGGGTGGGGATGTCCGCATAACGACATCCCACCACGATTAAGTGCCTTTTGAAAGACCGTGTGGTAAAATCTTCCCAACCACATGTTTAGGCAGAACCCTTTTTAAAGTAAACCATGTCCATGCATCACCGCAGAGTTAATGCCGAGGTTCCACGTAAAGTGGGTGGGCCAAAGTCCACACAGCGTGCACCGTTCCCACGCAGCGTAATGAAAAGGCCTGCCCCGTTCGCTGCAGCCCCCGGTCGCTTGGCGCCCAGACCACGCAGGCCACGTCTGCCCCGGCCAGCAGACGGGGCGGGTAACGCGGCCGACGGAGACGACCCTGCTGCCCAGCCGAGGCCGGAGCACCTGGGGCTCCACCCGACCGGTGGAGGGCCACGGAGTCCGGCGGTATGGCTGGGCCGTCTGCTGGTCCAAACACAAGGATGCTGGTCTTAACACCAGGCCTCCGGTCCAGACACCAGGCTGCTGGTCTTAACACCAGGCTGCTGGTCCAGATACCAGGCTGCTGGTCCAAGTACCAGGCTGCTGGTCCAAACACCAGGCTGCTGGTCCAAACACCAGGCTGCTGGTTGTTTTATCTGCTGTATTGGAATTGAGAAGACTTTAAATTCTTGACATTGACATCAACGAGAAGGATCTGCTGCTCATCATGCTACTGAAAGAAGAGACTCTCAGACGGCGCTCAGTTTGGCTTCAGGAAGCGTTGGGAAAGCGCCTAGAAAATGGATAATTCGCCTCATTCACAAGTCCACGACTTATTCGCCTTATTCACAAACCAGTGGAACAAGTTCTGCAAGCTGCCTTCGTCTGCTTGTCCCCATCACCATGCGATGCGGTCTTCTTTAGAGTGTTGCATGGTAGTTACCAGCGGACAACATTTGCAACACAAACTGGACTGATGCCACACACACCCTCCAAACCAACAGCAAACGCTACAATGGAAACCTGCGTGACCTTACGCAAATGTCTTTTGTTAGAGCCTTCTAAGTAACATCACAAAATAAGGTACTCAATCACTGACAGATACGGATAAAGTTGTGGTATTCCCTCACTTGCCAGGGAACAGTCACACCTTTCTCCCCATATTCTTGCAATATTTGCTCTTCATTATTGCGACAGATCCCCACGTGTGACACGCCTTGGCGGTATGGGGCACGCGCCGAGAGGTCACATGGACGCGGCCGAACGGCCAAAAGACAAACCAGAGTTACATTTCGGCCGGATGGGTGTGCGGGAGAGGACGGCCGGTTTCGGATGTCGACGCTGGTCGGTGAGCGCTCCAGTTCGCACCGAACCCAGAAGCTGCTCTCATGTTCCGGATGGAGGACACGGCTTCCCAGTGGCCGCTGTACCCGCTGCCTTCTTGGACGAGGCCAGCCCGGCCAGCCCCGTCAGCTGGTTACAGAACGCCCCTTCGCGCCCGCGCCCGCCACCTCTCAGCGGTGCTGCATTTGGCAGCTCTCGGAGTCGAGTTGGCAGCCGGACGAGTAACACCGCCGCCCACAGCTGGTTGAAGGGGACCAATAGACGAACAGAAACTATTTGGCCCGGTTTCAGCCAGCTAGGGCCGGCCGTGCGCGAGACTGATGGGCTGACGTGCCAGGAATCTTCGCTCCGTCGCCGACGCTGCTGCAGCAGCTCGAGCCGCTGGAGCGGCTCGGCTCGGCTCGGCTCAGCTCTGCGACTCCAGCGCGCTCGAGCACACGGCTTCTCGGTCGGCACGGCGCCAGCTGTAATATGTTGACACGGATGCTCCCGTCTTCTGTGACTGGCGAGTAATTTGGCTGCGGCGTCTGCTGTACTTCTCTGTGTCTTGCGACACATCTAGTTGGAGACGTACTGGGATCGATGAAGCAAGGCTGCTGTCGGCCGGTTGGGGCGAGGCAACTGCGACCCCGTCAGCTTCTGTCGCGACTGTCGCACGTCTGCCGCCAGTTCATCTCCGGCTTCTCGGCGCAATCTTTATTTGTTTGAGAGTGCGGGACAGAGTGCGAGAGAGAGAGAGAGAGAGAGGGAGAGGGATAGAGAGAAATAAAGGGCAAGACAGAGAAAAAGAGAAAGAGAGAGAGAGAGAGAGGGAGAGAGAGAGAGAGAAAGAAACAGGGAGAGAAAAGAACGAAAGAGAGAGAGAGAGAGAGGAGAGGAGAGGAGAGAGAGAGAGAGAAGAGAAAGAGAGAGAGAGAGAGAGGAGAAGAGAGAAGAGAGAGAGAGGAAGAAAGAGAGAGGAGAGAGAGAGAGAGAGAGAGAGAGAGAGGAGAGAGAGGAGAGAAGAGAGAGAGAGAAGAGAGAGAGAGAGAGAGAGAGAGAGAGAGAGAGAGAGAGAGAGAGAGAGAGAGAGGAGATAGAGAGAGGAGAGAGATAGAGAGAGAGAGAGAAGAGAGAGAGAGAGAGAGAGCAAGAGAAGAGCAAGAGAGAGAAGTGGGAGCGTCAATAGAGAAAGTAACAAACGAACGGGACGACCCGAGACAAGATGCGACGTGGCATGAAGTCAAGTGACGTGATGAAACGTGACGTGATGACACGTGATGTTCCCACCTGACGTGATGTGACGTGACGTGACGTGATGTGACGTGACGTGACGTGATGTGACGTGACGTGACGTGATGTGACGTGACGTGACGTGATGTGACGTGGCGTGACCGACGACGAAATACACAAACATGCGTGTATGTACCGGAGCAGAGCTGTGTGGTGAATCATTTGCACGAGAAAAGAATAGGTCTGGTGCGGACGGGGCGTGTGTTTGTAGTTCACAGCGTGACCAGTCCCACAAAGATATGTTCTCCGTAACTTCAGTGATAACTACAGCTGGAGTTGCAAAGGGCAACGAACTGCAGTTGAGAAGGGCATGTAAAAGCCCCGAAAAGTTTGCTACCGAAGCAAAACTATACCCGGGCTCGTAAATTTTCTTGGAGACGGCTGCAGCAGTGGTAGCTTTCCCAGTGCAAAACGAAGACCAGATCATGAAGCGCACTAGTACAAGCCGGAAGAAGAGTGCCCAGGTGAACATTTACAACCACGGATCACTGTGATGTATTTTCAATGATTCCAAGAGGGCTGCTTTTTCAAGACATCGTATTCATGCCAGCGAGAAAATATTTGTAGCAACGTCCACAAAATTGTGCAGCCATTGAACGTATATCATGTATGAAAACTAGACATGCTTTCATTAACAATGTATTGAAAAGCATTCATAGCTTTCAAACAAACGTCGCAGTTATTCTTGAAACTCTCAGTCATTATTGTCCAAGACCAATGCCCTGGTAAGACAATCAGGTCAGCAAAGTATGCAAGGTTTTGTCCTTGTTATACCATGCCTGAGTGGAATACGTTCCGTATCACACGACAAGATGCGCCTATGCTATTTCGGTGTTTCAGTATTTGTTGTGCTTTATTTGATCGCTAATATATGTTAAGGCTAATGTCGCAAAAAGGAGTTATTAAGCAATGCCTACGCAATTTGTTAATGCATGAAGCAAACCGCACCCTCGCGAGGCAATCAGAAAATGGTTGGTTGTCCGTGGTGACATGGCGCTGTTGGCCAGATGGGTCATTTTTTACATGGTGCAGGCAGTTATGTCGTAACAATTTTGGAACAAGTTTAGTGCGTCGGCTCCCGTTCTTATGCGGACCGCTTCATACAGACGCCTGTCTGTTTTCCAGCGATGATGTACAGAATGTTTGATTACGGATGAAATGATTGCTTGAAAGAGAGAGAGAGAGAGAGAGAGAGAGAGAGAGAGAGAGAGAGAGAGAGAGAGAGAGAGAGAGAGAGAGAGAGAGAGAGAGAGAGAGAGAGGGATGGAGATAGATATATGCATATATACATACATGTGTACATATACATACGTAAATATATGTATATACATACATACATAAATATATGTATATATACGTCAATATATATATATATATATATATATATATATATATATATATATATATATATACCTCAATACATATACGTAGATAGTAATGTTCCGACTACCGCAACACTGAGCAATCGTGATCTTGATATGTCCGATACTAAAAGAAATTAACTTTGAGTACAAAGTTTAAGTCGTATATATATATATATATATATATATATATGCGTCATATATATACATTACTACTGGAAGATAAATAATTGCTGAATAATCAACTATCGTCCTCGTCTGGTGTCTTAGTATGTACACAACACCTCGACAATTAACTTTCTGACCGTCGTCAGGTGTTATGGAGCACTTAGAAGGAATGGAATATGTTGACTTTCGGCCATGCGCACGCCACAACCCTTCTTGGAATATTGTTCTTCTTGAATATTGTTCTTTGAATATTGAATATTTATTGGAATTTTGTAAATATTAGAATAGTATTCTCTTCTTGGAATAGATGGGCATGCCCTTGCCGGATAGCTTAGTTGATAGATCATCGGAGTCACAGTTATCCCACAAGAAGACCGCTGTTCAAATCCCACCAATTCCAAGAAGAGAATTCGGGCGGCGACGATTGCATGCCTGTCAACCAAACACCATCCTGTCATTTTAGGGACTCTGTGACGCCTGGCGAAGGCCGGATACTGACTAAAACGGTGTTTATGTTCTAACGTGTCAGACGAGGACGGTAGTTCGAACCATTATTATATTGTGATAGAAATGTTCCGACTCCCGCAACACTGAGCAATCATGATCTTAGTCTGTCTGATCTTAAAAGAAGGTGAGCTCTGAGTACAAAGTTTAAGTAGCGACAGTTTAAAGCCTTAAAATGCGGCACCCACATCTATCGGGGCTCAACAGTTTTGAAAATAAAACGATGCTTCAAAATGGCAATCTAAGAGCTTCCCGCATCCTGCAGGACTTTTCTAGCATCTTGATACTTAAGGTAACAGTTCCCCACTGTGCGTTTCACGCTTTGCCGGAAATGTTCCCTCCTGCTCCCAATTTTTAATCTCTTTAATATCCTGAGTCCACCTAAAAAGGTTATGTACCAAACTATAATAATTTGTCGCGTACTTTGCCTAGTGTTCTTAGCCATGCCTAGTTTTACAAGTATATTTCTCGTCATGCTGTTATTGTTATCATTTTGTGACACAAAATATCGCAGTTGGCCCCCTAAAACTTCTGAAATAGCTTTACAACATCGTTCAGCTGGCGGGATTACAGGTGGTACAGCCCTCTCGAACCCTCTACGGCGTTTGGGTCAGCACTACGAAAAGGATTGACCAGCTTGAAGCTCAGCAAGATGTTGCGCAGCTGTTGGCGCGACGCATACGGATAGGCTGGACGATGGAATCACTATACTCCCTCCGCTTCGAAATGCTGTCATTATTTTGCAAAGTTTTGACCGGGCCACTTCGCAGGCAAATGTCAATTGGGCCCGACTGTATATCTCATTTGCTTTTAACTTGCGTCTACCTGTGCACTTTTCACTTCAACTCACCTTTTACGTTGCCAAAAAGTTGTATCTAATATTATCACTGGTTCTGGTATATGAAAGTAGCAAGCAATCTGGTTGTTGACTGGGTTAAAGTTTTCAAGGCTTTAGGTGATGCTTTACACGGTGCTAGAACGCTGAGAGCACTAAGAATCCTTTTGCCAACAGACGCTTGTACAGACACAAGGGAACACAAAAAGACATTGGTTGCTCTAGCATATGCACTAAATTGTGTCTAGAATGGACAGCAGCAATCGAAAGCCTATTTTCCCAGGTTTCCAAAAGTTACGTCCAGTATTGAGTCGATAAAGGTTAATGGCTGGGATCGACAACCAGCACCTGCCGATGCTCCATCATGGAAACGTTTATTCGCTAACATTGCCGGTAAAATAGCATAAAATCAGCAACATTTAACATGTTCCAGATTTGTCTCGGTTGAAAAACAGATTTTAACACACATTTCCTACTCCCTCTAGGAGCATTGGACTCAGAAAATTCATTTCGCAGACCTAATGCTTGAAACGTTAACAAGCTTTATACTGGACTATCAGGAGCGTCTTTTTCGTAACTTTTAATTTGCCATTTATTTCCTATTTCCGGCCGCCAATCCTGGCGGGCTGACCAAGCTTTTCCTGGAAAAAGGCTGCTTACGTTGAAGCTTACGCTCGGTGAGGCGATGCCCAGTTTTGCTCTGCACAAATGTGACGTCTGATCGCGTTGACACGGGCCTTGTATGATTAAGTGATTCTTGCCTCGCATGTAGCTCAATGCGCATGCTGTCACTATCTCATCACAACTCCGATCAGCATTTGGTGCATTGACTGGGCTCAGTCACAAACCGGCGTTGGTTGCAGTTGGATGAATATCTTTTTTAACGCAACGAATTTATAGATACAGATAGATAGATAGATAGATAGATAGATAGATATGACATAACAATTACAACGCAACGAAAGCCCACACGGTGACGCCACGTGGACTGGCTTTGCTTCCTCTGCTTCGCTTGGCGTGGATTGCTTGAAACAGCTGACAGCCCACCGAGGGCATGGTGCTGGTCATCGTGCCTGGTGGTGAGCTCGAAAATAGAGGCCCCACCTACAGTACACAGGATGCTGTATACCTGCCTGATAGTGCCACGCTCCAAACCATAGCCAATGCTGCCTAATTAGGAAGTTTGAAGGCAGACTAACACTAGTCGCAATCGCCATGGTCGCGTCAGCTAATCCGGCGAAATCGTATTACATGACCTCTGCAAGCACATCAGCATCCGCGCGTCTCGTCGTCAGGGTGAGGACACCGTCAATATCAGCAATTAGTCAGTCGCAGCGTGGAATAGTGTTTCTTTATGCGATTTTTTTCCTGTGGTGACGCTTCTTGAATGGCTAGCCACACCGAGATCTTGTATATGCATCGATCTTTGGACAAAAAGCTCTCCCGGTGACTCAGACTATTGACCTTTCATCTTATATCATTTACCCCGAGGCCCCTTAGCCTTGCATTCTCTCATCAACCTCTCAAGTCTGCGAACACAGCCTTTCAGTATTTTGTTCCACTGAACGTGAAGCAGCAGCAAAATATGAAATGTCATCCATTGATGTCCATAAACTCGTGGTGCTCTTTTTCGTGCAGGCTGTGCTTTTCAAGAATTTCATCCTTTTTTAGACTCATTATCCTTTGGCAGGCAATCGCCAGTTCTGTTCGGCCTCCTCTTTCTGAGACATCCCGTGCGACCGGCTCTACGACTTTATCCGCTAATGCCGGCATTGGCGTTCACAATCTGCAACGTCTGCTGCTGTTCTCCGCGAAGCCCCCAAATGCAGGGCATCCTCCACAGCAGGTCGTAAAGCAGTGGCTCGCTGGCCAGCGGCGGTGTCGGTCGAGTTATCGATCCTGTGGCGAGTGAACTGCCCCGGGCCGGCCTGACATGCCACCCAGTCACGAGCAGCCCCAGACCGCCAGCCGGGAGCTGGAGCTGCCCCGGGCCGACCTGACGTGCCATCCAGTCACGAGCAGCCCCAGACCGCCAGCCGGGAGCTGGAGCTGCCCCGGGCCGGCCTGACGTGCCACCCAGTCACGAGCAGCCTCAGACCGCCAGCCGGGAGCTGTAGCTGCCCCGGGCCGGCCTGACGTGCCACCCAGTCACGAGCAGCCTCAGACCGCCAGCCGGGAGCTGGAGCTGCCCCGGGCCGACCTGACATGTCACCCGGTCACAAGCAGCCCAGACCGCCAGTCCGGAGCTGGGGGTCGGCCCGTAAGTAGGACGCGCCCATTGTTGTCAGCCAATCACTCAGGTAACCACGAGTGGCAAGGTGACCTTTCAACCCGCTTTATCAAGGGTTTAGTCGCGACACCGTCTTTCTTAAGGCCCATTCTTCCTCCCGTGTCATGGCAGCGGCAATTTTCCCGTCTTTCAGCTGGGGTCAGAGCATCATCGACTCCTGTTTGCCTCGGGTTTCAGTTAGACGGGTTGGCTGTCACGCCCTTTGCCTGGAGTAATGGCCACCCGAACAGGCCGTTCACCGACTCACAACCTACCGACTGGCGACTCACAGCCTACCAACTGGCGACTCACAGCCTACCGACTGGCGACTCATAGCCTACCAACTGGCGACTCAAAGTTTGCCGACTGGCGACTCAAAGTCTGCCGACTGGCGACTCAAAGTCTGCCGACTGGCGACTCAAAGTCTGCCGACTGGCGACTCACGGTCTGCCGACTGGCGACTCAAAGTCTGCCGACTGACGACTTAAAGTCTGCCGACTGGCCACCCACACTCTGCCCACTGGCTACCCACAGTCTGCCGACTGGCGACTCAAAGTCTGCCGACTGGCGACTCAAAGTCTGCCGACTGGCGACTCGCGGTCTGCCGACTGGCGACTCAAAGTCTGCCAACTGGCCACCCACACTCTGCCCACTGGCTACCCACAGTCTGCCGACTGGCGACTCAAAGTCTGCTGACTGGCGACTCAAAGTCTGCCGACTGGCGACCCATAGTCTGCCAGCCGCCGTTCGCCGCCGTCACCATATCAGCGCCGCCTCTCGAACGCTGCTGGCTGAGCGAGTGTCACTGGAACTCGTCGGCCGCCTATGGAGCATGGTCTCGGTGGCCGCGACACGATGGCACTTGGTCACGACAAATGGCCGGCCGGCCGCGCAGAGTGCCAGCCGATGCATGAATAACCCCGACGAGACCGGACGCTGCAGTCCTGCCAGCGCATGCCTGGAAGGCGGCCCAGCTCCGCCGAACTGTCGCCGACCCATCAGCCGGAGAGATTGGGGCGCTCTGAGCCGCGCCAGCTGGACAATGTATGATTTTATGATGTCGGGCTTCAGTCATAACTCATGCTATTTGGTCGCATTCGTCGTCTCATTTTATTGCCTACGACGCTGGCTGCTTGCTAGGTTGAGCGTTGTATGGTTACCAGAAACTGCGTTTTGGGTGATTTTTTTAGTGTGGGGAACCGTTTTCTTAAGCGAAGAAATCTATAAAACTCCTTTAGTGCAGGAGTTTCAAGTAGATGGCCCCTAGGATTGCCAATATTTTCCATGAGTTATTCTCAGACAGCTCTTTAGTTCTCCGACGATTTGGCAAACCTCGTTGCTTGACCGCTTGGACGCCGCTTCTTTAGACTCTTGGGGCCTCAGTCAAGCTTGACATCATATCCCCCGGGGCTGTTTCCTACGAATAATTGTATGAATGAAGTGTTGCAAAGTTATGCTGTTAAGGCAGAGCCAAAATGAGAGGTGCTCGACTAAATCGGCATTTGAGCTTTCTTAACTCGATTTTCTTCCAAAGTTTCGGCACTCGTTTCTCGATCCTTGTTATTCCATGTGCCAGCAGTAAGATGATACCTTCTCTCGACGCCTGGACCAAAACTGTGATTCAGATATTTCAATGTTTACTCCAGGCATCATTCTTGGAAAAATACCTTACTAACCATTAACGCAGGTGGGCTCTTGTGTTGTAATGTTTATGGTGGGATCACCCTCGCATCATCATCTTTCTCGGGTGCCGCTCGCAGACGTTAGTTTGCATCACATGCCTGGCATGGTCATTTGCAATATGCGTACATTTTTAAGACTTTTGCATGGCCAAAGTACCTAGGCATGACGCGTTCTCAACCACCCTCGAAAGCTAGCTTAGACAGTGCCGATGCTAGTCACCTAATGGTTAAGCGCATCGCCGCGCAAACATCTGGAACAGCACCGCAATTCCTTCAAAGTGTAACATTCCGACACGGTCTAATTGATCCACTGGCGCAGTACAGACTCGTCGGCTGCGCTCCCTCAGTCGACACGCCAGGTGCCTAGTAAGTCGTCCGCCCGCTCGTCGGCCGGCCGGCGGCGCCTAATTTATATTCCTCTCGATTTTCAGTGGCCATTTGAGCGGCCCCGGGGCCATATTCTACGCGCAGCTGACACCAAATCGATGGGCCCACCTCGCGTGTGTGTTTGGAGAGATGACTGGCCCCACGGCTCGGCTCCGTGTGTATTTAGCATTTAGGAGCAGCGCGATTCGTGCCAGCGTCCGCACTACGCGAATTCAGCGGGTTTAACCGCGCGGCTTGAGGTTTGCGACCAGCTGTTTGCAGATAACTCAGACTTGTATGGGTATTAGTGGCCGGATAATTGGAAGCACTGCAACCTTTTGAAGTTTTACAACGTTTGCGGCCATCGAGTATTTAGTCGTTGACATGTCAAGGAGTTGCTTCTCTCGCTCTCCTCCTCCTTCTCCTCCCCCCCCCCTCTCTCTCTCTCTCTCTCTCTCTCTCTCTCTCTCTCTCTCTCTCTCTCTCTCTCTCTCTCTCTCTCTCTCTCTCTCTCTCTCTCTCTCTCTCTCTCTCTCTCTCTCTCTCTCTCTCTCTCTCTCTTTTGAGAGCTCCTATAACCGGGCCCGGACAAGGCATTGTCGCCAGGTCATGGCCGCTCGGTATCTGCGTTTGCGCAGCCTCCTGGCCATCAGAGCGGGATGGAGCCCGCCGGTGATTCCCCCTCCCGCTCCATCCTGCCCGCCAAGGTGCGACAGTAAGGCGGCAGCGGCACCTGAACGGCCTCCACCTGTCCAGACCGCGTAAAATCAATGGCTACCGACCTAGCCTGCATGCCACCCGGCCGCCGCCGCGCCCCGGGCAGTGCCGCGACCTGCCGGCACCCTGCCGCGACCAGGGCGACATCGACTCACCGGTGCTGGGCGGCCGCCGGCCGGCGCGCCGCCGCTCGCCGCCGATGCGTTCTCTCAGCTCACCCACTGCCGGACCCGCGCCCGCCGACGCCATCGACGGTATGCGGCGCCGCGCGCGTCGGCATCGGCGGCCGGCTAATTTCGGCCGCGTCGGCGCCGTCGCGCCGAAACCGGCGGCCGTCGGATGCCTTGCGGCCGGCTCGGCTGTCGGCGGCGCCGGCCGGCTTGCGGCGCCCTGACCTGGCGCCGCGCAGGTCGCCGCCGGAGACCGCGCCGCTCCGGTGTCGACGCATGGCTGCTGATGTGGCGATCAGGTGGGGTTGTTGGGTTGAGTTTGGCGGCCGCGACCAAAGTTATTCTGCATTGAAATAGCATCGAAACAGCATATTATAGTTATTCTCGGGTTACCGGGCATCACATCTCCTTTACCATTTTCGACTACAGTTGCCGAGAGAGTTGAAGTGTTGGCTGGCGATGCACTTTGGGGAGGGGGGGGGGGGGGAGGCACAGGGCTACGTGTCCTGGGCGCGTGCGTGTCTTGGCGGCCCGATTGGGTTCTTACCACATGAAAAATGCATTCACGAATACTTCGCTTAATCTTTTGTTCCGAACGGTTTGCGTGGATGGCTTTGGGCTCAGAGCACCTACTCAGCATGGCTTGTTACGTTACCCTAAACCCACCACCCAAGTCGTGGCGTCTGTTTCATCCGATCATTTCTCCTCCGCCCTTTCGACAGACAGAAGTGCGGCGGGTTTTACGTGCCCCACAATGGTGTGGCACAGCCGCCCAGAGCACGGGTCGACTCTCGTTCACCAGTCAACAGCTGACCTCTCCAGTCCAGCCATCCTGAACAATGCGCCCGCTCTGGGACTCGTATCCAGTGTCCCTGGGCTACGAGTCTAGCATCTTTCCCCTCGACCACCGAGAGGAAATTTGGTGTAATTGCTGATGCTTTTCGAAACATTTCACGTCTTAGACATGTGCTCACGAGACTGCATGACAGTCCGGTCCGATACCGTGCGATTATGCACGCATATGTGCTAGTATCGACATGTTTGAGGATAGAAAAGGATGCGACCAAACAATTAATATTATATGGCACTAAACGTTTCAAAACATATTGGGGGTGCTTTTGGTGAAGTGGCTAATAATCAAATGATACAAGATCAACAGATCGATACGATAAATTTTGCAACAAGATCGATAAATTTAAGGGCGGTACCGAAATAAACCTAAGTGCGTTCTCAAAAAGCATTCTGAGCATAAAAATCCGCTAGTTTTGCTTTGCATTGTCCAAAAAAGATGACGTCGCTATATGTTACGGCTATGCAATCAATACATTTCACCCAAAACTGCTTTTCAAAAGCATTTAGCTTGCCTTGGCCACGTGGCTCTTCTAGATTCGCCATTTTGAGAATACATAGCCACGTACATCAACCCGTGATCATCATCGTATGCATCCACATGATTCGGTCTCCCATGCAATTATCTCCGTGCGGTACTGGAAAACACCCATTTACCGCAGGTCAATGAAGTGACCTAAAATAGCCCAGGTCAACACTTTGTTTTCAGGAGCATACTGTCTGATGTGATTTTTGTCGCTTATGCAAATGTAAAACTCAAAACCGTCTTGAATCATTATTGTCACCACGGCCTTCAAAAGGTCGAACAAGGTCACTGACCTTAAATGAACATGTGACCTTTTGCTTAGAACATGTATCTAAGTTATTGGGGCGCTTTGGAGACCATCCCGGAGTTTGGGCTCAACCGACCTTACTTGACCCGGCAGTCATAACCTAGTAACCTCAAGCTTTGACCAAAGTGATTTCACGTACAGGCAAAACGGTCCTGTGAATTTGATTCATTTAGCTCTCTTAGGTCCCGAGATCTCAGAGGTGGTCAATTTGACCCCCGAAGAAATGCATGCAACTTAACTGAACTGTTCTTCTGTAAGATGCCTAGGC
>NW_023596818.1:28395838-28531591 GCF_011947565.3 Pollicipes pollicipes | reverse complement strand
TTAACTGCGCGATGCAATAAAAATAAAAAGCCATTTTACTGTTGCCTGCGCCATGTCGACCCCTGTCGCGCTTCCACAGCCCAAATCAAAGCCTTGTTTAGTAGCGTGTGCTCGAGACAATGTAAATTGTTGGGCAATGCAGGCACCGCGCAGGCAGACCCGCCACGACAAAGGACGGCCGGTCGGTCGTTCCTGTTGGGATGGGAGGGGCGGGCCGCGTGTAATTGTCTGTCGGATCCCGCCGTGCCCGGCGATGCGTCCGACGGTAACCACGTTACCCTTTTATCAGCACAGGCGCTCCGTCAGCCGCATCCAATTACCCTCCGTCGGCCGCCTGATCACCGACCGCCGGCAGCCGCCACTGCCGGATTAACGGAAGACGTCGGTCAACCGGGCTCCCGCTACCCAAGCCCATCAAGACGCGGTATGCAGCAGTGCAATGGTCGAGGGGTTGTGGCTGAACCGCAATATTTTCCGTCTCTAATTTGTAGACTATTTCGAATGGCGGTGGCAATGGTTCATGCAAGAAAGAATTTCGGCTAAGGGAGCACTATAAGCCTAACTTCGTAGAATGACCAGGATAAATCAGAAATAGATGTATTGATATGTCGACTACATGCCGTTATCGAAATAAATATCAGTCGATGGTTTTACGAGGGTATTTAAAATTACCTAATGAGGTTGTTTTATGAAGTCGCACGAGGAATAAGGATGACAGTATCGCCTCATTTATATGCACTGTTCTTTGTAAGCACACTTAACAACTTACAACAATAATTTTGAAATGCAATTTGCAGCGAAACAAAAAAGATACAAGTCTCGTTTCCATTGCAACGGTGTGCGAAGCCTTGTGGGATGTGGATAATAAACGATGAGTTCGTCAATTTCTGGTTTCAATGCATTGACTAATGTGTTCATCAGACATGTGTCTGGTTTCCAATTTTGATTCCTAGTTTCCACTGATTTCTTCGTCAAAACAAAGCCCTGAATCCTGGTTCTCAATCTTTCTTTCTACAGACTAAACCCTGGTTTCCGCTGGGTCCTTGGCAAATCAAGATTTTGAATTTTGGTTCTTGCTTGATCTTTCGACAAAACAAAACTGTGGATCCTGGTTCCTCTGGCTGCTTTGATGAATACAAACCCCGGGTCCTGATTCCTCCTGACCCTTTAACGGACCGGGGTTTGGTTTCTGGTTCTCGTAGGTTTCTTTGAAAACAGAAAGCCCTGACTCATGATTCTCAGCCACAAAGTCGTGCCATTCACACAGGACAGCCCACTTGCTCTCATATATATTGACAGCCATATACCACAGACAAGGAAAACAACCAACATACTCTGATACCAGAGTATGTTGATACAGCTTAGAAGTGAGATACAGATACAGATACAGATTCCAGATACAGCTTAGAAGTGAGCGCCTGACAGCTTAAATATCGCTTACAATACCTTACATATTTCTGCTCTCACACCAAACAAAAGTCACAATCCACAGATAGGTAAAGCAATCAATTGCCTTGGTATCACCATTGCAACTAGCAAGGCTTAACTGCTAATTGAAGGTCAATGCCTGCACATTAGAAGTGAATGCCTGAAGCTGAAACTATCACATAGTATAACTGATATATTTCTGCTTCACACCGCGGGAAAGTCGCCCACCACAGTTAAGTGAAACGACATATCCTCATACCGAAATCATAACCAATAAAGCTTTGCTGATAGCTGAGGATCATTGCCTTCAGCTTAGAAATCAGTGCCTGATAGCCGAAACTATTACCTGGATGAACGACATACTTTTAAATTAAAAAAAAAAAACATTTAAAGACCCACACTTTAGACATGTCAATCAGCATGTTCCGATGCCATCACTGCAGCTAATAAAGCTTTACTGTCAGTTGAGGATGATTGCCTAACATTTGAAAATGGATACCTGACAGCCGAAACCATGTGCTCATCACGACAGAATAGTTGGGGGGGGGGGGGGGGTTCAATAATGGATGATACACTTATAAACAACGCTGGGATCTTGTATTCATCCCATCACATTTCGAGGTGTTAGAAACACTGTTAGAGTTTCAACTATCGAACCGTTTTAGTCTCATAAAATACCGTCAGAGCTGTAACTGCCAGAGTGGCAGCAGTTTTTCTTTGGAAAACAACTTTTATTTTCTCTGGGAAAGGTGTGGCGGATACGGGTGCCAGGTGGAGCATAGATCCCTGACTTTTGAGAAAAAAATACAAAGAACTCCGTTTAATCTGTCTGCGCTGTGTTTTTGCTCTCCCTGTCTGTCAAACTTTCAAATTCTTGTGAAATGCTGCCCTTTTCGTGGATATCGAGACAAGATGTGATTAGATCCTATGACCGCATAACAGATAAGAAGGATTAATATTTGAGTCAGATCAGGTCCTGGCACCACCAGTGTGGTGTCGCTAGTGTGGGCTGGCCAGCTGATAATCGATCCTCCGTCTAGTGCCTACGAATCTACCCAGCCCCTAGGCAAATATAAAACCATACTGGACTCATTTCCATTGCAGGCCATCATGTTTGATTTTATACTGATAAATTTTGGTAATAACGGTTTGTTCATGCATACTGCTATGTATAAATTGGTTGTTTTCAGAATAGTGCTTAGAAAAAACGACAGTTATATGCATTTTGGTTTAAACAAAACAAATGGCGGTGTATACCAATTCAAGCTAGATTAGATGGCGCTGTTATTTTATGTGTTATGGCACGGGTAAGTCTCGTTTCTAAGATGCTGTCATGAAAGCTTGCGGCCACCCGTGTTTATTTATGGCTGCCGAGGGCTTATTGGATTGTGTAGGAACTTCCATGATACCAATGAGCGGTAAGGAAAGGTATCCTGATCTGTGGGGAAGAGAAATTTGACCGCGTGAGAGAAACTTCTCCCGCATCTAACATGCTTAAAAGTCCCTGAGCTACGGCCATAACGCTTGCACTGCCAGCGTGGGGATGGATTCAGTATAATCAAGTAACCTGATGAGATGCGCAATAGGCACTGTATCTAATTACAAAGTATTAAGAATCTCCTCAGGCACCGTATCAAACTGAGTAAAAATGAAAATGGAGAGTAAAATCTGGATACAAAATTGTAGTTCGAAATGCGGTGTGAGGTGACCATAGCCATGTCAGCCTGGCTACGAAAGTATGCCCACAAGGCACTGTAGTATGAAGATGGGCGTCACTGATTTGCCGCGTGAGTGCCGGCGGAGCCTCTGTGAATATTGAGGAGGGGGTGAATGCCAATTTACCCCGCTTCTTTCAAGCGCTACGATGGGGTTTAGCATAAACATTAGCCGGGGTTAGAGGGACAGCTGCTCCTCCCCTGCCCCTGATACATACGGCCCCCTGTGACAGCTAAAACAGGTAGCAGAGGCCAGCAACATCAGACATTTGGTGTCATGACACGTACGTCAAATGTTACTGGGCTCCGATTTGCCTTTGTGCTACTCCTGTAAGGAAAAAAAGAAAAAGAGCTCACCTAGCTAGAGCTACTGGGTCCAAATCTCAGCGACCCCGATGTTGGTTACGTTCGCGAACCAAAATAAATGCGAAATGAACAACGGCGTCCCTCACAATAAGCCCACTTGCCACCCCCGACGCCATCATCAAACGCTTCTGGCGTCCGAGTCCTGTGAGGGATGCATCCTTGGCGGACTCTACCCTGGCTAGGCGGACTCCGCCGGAGCTTGACATCACTTGGAGGCCCATCAGCGTTAGTCGACTCGTGCTGCCGCTTCTCCATTTTATTTTGCCCTTAATGTCGTAAGAGTTATTGCTGTAAAAAAACATTGCGTCAAAGACAAAAATACTTTGAATAATCGATAAAGGCAAAATTGTATTTCATGTGCAGAAATATAAAACAACGTTCTATTTCGGCGGCAAATGAAGGCTTTTCGGTCGGAAACATTCATTTGCTCTGTGGCCATTTCTTGAATATCTTTGGAATGGATGACCAATTATCGGCTTACATGAATTCATTTGCATTAAATCGAGGCACCCCCCCCCCCTTCCCCCACCTGGATCTTATAGGCAAGCGTTGCACTGCGTTGCGAGACAGAGTTTTCCCGACGACCGCAGGACGAGTTCAGGTGCTTCCTTGAAAGAAACGACGCTAGTGCTGACAAATGCATGGGTGTCGAATTGCATTCTTTTGTGTGGACCACTATCCCTTCCATGTCCAATTCTCCCCCCCCCCCCCCAACAGTGAGTTTGCCCTACCCCGAGCCTGCTGGCACCGAAGTGGGACAGATTATGGAGAATAAAAGTCCAGTACCATATCAATTGTAAATAAGGTTTCTGCTAATTGTTTCACGGGTAAAGGATTAAAGAATATGCAGCCTGCAATGTCATAGACAGTTCATAATTTCTATTATTTCGGCATGATGCATGGTTTAAGTCTAATTTTCATATTTTTCCATTGTGGTGATAGCTTTTTTTCTAGTCTCAGTTCTGGCTGCTATAAAAGGACCATACGGATTTGCTGAGTTAGTAGTGAGAAAGTGTTTTCACTGTATGTGTGCATGAGCGCTGTATGCCAGGCTTTGCAATAGACCGCAACTCAAATTTGTCAGTGTAGAAAACATTTCAGTTCTCTGCAAGTGCTCAGTTTTGTATCACTGCTATTGAAGAATGCGTGTGTGTGTGTGTGTGTGTGTGTGTGTGTGTGTGTGTGTGTGTGTGTGTGTGTGTGTGTGTGTGTGTGTGTGTGTGTGTGTGTGTGTGTGTGTGTGTGTGTGTGTGTGTGTGTGTGTGTGTGTGTGTGTGTGTGTGTGTGTGTGTGTGTGTGTGTGTGTGTGTGTGTGTGTGTGTGTGTGTGTGTGTGTGTGTGTGTGTGTGTGTGTGTGTGTGGTGTGTGTGTGTGTGTGTGTGTGTGTGTGTGTGTGTGTGTGTGTGTGTGTGTGTGTGTGTGTGTGTGTGTGTGTGTGTGTGTGTGTGTGTGTGTGTGTGTGTGTGTGTGTGTGTGTGTGTGTGTGTGTGTGTGTGTGTGTGTGTGTGTGTGTGTGTGTGTGTGTGTGTGTGTGTGTGTGTGTGTGTGTGTGTGTGTGTGTGTGTGTGTGTGTGTGTGTGTGCTCTTGTGTGCCGTGAAAACAGAGGACCAAATCCGGTTACATACCCAACAACCCGTCACTGCCGAGGTCCGGTATTCACTACCGAGGTCCAAATGCCGGACCTCGGTTTTCAGAGGCCTTAAATGAGATATTTAGTCTTGTTTGAACATGTTAATTCGATTTTCAGCTGGTCCTCGAAAAACGCAATTATACGCATTTTTACTTCCGGTTGTGTAAAGTGTGTTATCTTGGACGAACTGCGCGCGTGTGTAAGTTTTTCAGGTGGCAAGGTCACGTGGAAGAGAATAGAGATGAATAAGGAAATGCAAAATCACGCTGCTCCATGATGTGGTCTCATCACTTGTAAGTTGTTTGCGTTTGGTATAAGCATTTAAATCACATTGAATCACGTTGAAACTGGTGATAAAAGATATTAATGTAAATTGTGTTAAGTCACATGGGATACGTAGCTCTATCGCCGCCATTGCGCGTTCTTGGAACGAGCGCGACGGTGACGTTGCGGTGTGCGGCCTTTCGGATGAGAAGACTGGGCTTACGTTGGATGCAAGTTATTGTCGTCCGGCAAGGTTTTAAAAAGTGAGTAGTAAATATTCGAAAGGGATTGGTGAACCCTGTTTACCGACAACTGTAGCTAATGGAGGACTGATCTGCCTTGATTGATTAGAGAATGGTGTGCTGATAAGGATAGTTGCTGAAGTGGCAAACATTGTGTTAGCTTTTGAAGGTGGTTGAAGAGATTGACTTCAGTAATATTATGCAATTGTCTGGGTAGGTTTATCACGCTAGACCAGACGTTTGTAAGGGGGATGCTTGCAGTTTTTCTCATGCATTTGCAGTGGGTGTTGTATTACATTTAAAAAATGTTGCCGTTAGGTACTTACAGACATGTTCCCCAACCCCCTAGAACAACACGTTTTTAGAGGCTTTGGGCACCAATTTAGCCTTGAAGGGGAAATCATTACAAACATAAGGTTTTCCATACATCGGAACCTTAGTGTGTGGTAGATACCAGAGCATAAAAGGGTGTGTGCCACATTTGTATGGGTTTCAATTGAAATTAGCCATCTTGAAGATCATTCAGTATGTTACACAGTCCTGCCATTCTTAAGCACCCTTCTAATTTTGTAAACCTTTCTAGTTTCTGATCTACACACCTGCAAAGGTGCGAATATTATTTCGTGGTGACTATTTCAAGGTCACCCAGGCACCCACAACGCGTAATGTCTTCAAATGCTGCCATTTCATTGGCCATGGGGCGATTAAGGCAAGCCATCATATGACCGTTGCGTCGTTCATATCCGGCTTTGTGAATACATTTTCAGACGTAACGGCCGTCGGTTGGCTCAAATCAATGTTGTGCAAGATTACGTAAGTTGTTCAGTGCATTAGCATTAGCAGAGGAGCATTTTTCACATAGCTAAGACAATATTAGTAGCCTTATTCCTCGAAGAAAAACCGGGAGAATAAAGATATAGTTGAATTGATATTTCGCCAACATGCCTATATCGAAAAAGTATTAGAAATAAATTCAAAATTGCCTGCTGGTGGCCCTACCCGATTTTTCAGCTTTTTTGGAAATAGAAAGCCAGTTTTTACAGGACACCAACTCTTAGAGGATTAAACAAAAAGTTATTGCTAGCCGTTACCACGATACGGTGCTTATCTAATAATTAGAATAGGCGACAATACGTGTACATGCAAACTAATTCAAGCAAGTAGGCGTCATGCATTACGCTTCGTTCAAACATACAAACGAGTTGAGGTTAACAGGTATCACAGTCGCGCATCAATTATACATGCAAGCGATTTCAACTGAACAGACATCGCATATCACGCGTCAGGCGTCACTTCACATGTTAACTATTTTAAGCTAGCACACATCGCATATAAAGGCACATATCATGTTCGCAAAATCGGCCAGGATGAGCTTTGTATGTTAAAATTTGGTCGCTGATTTTTTGCAAGAATAGATTAAATTTTTCCCTACCTGGGTGGCCCTCTGCTCTGTAGACGACTTTGGGCTCTAAAAGGGGCATAGGGTCCATACCTCCCTCGATTTCAGCCTGAGCATGTTTTGCCAAAAAATGGTCACTGAAAGGGGTATTCCCTGTTTTGTTTGGGTCTATGTCGGGAAGTCCATACGTCCCTCACGTTTAAGATACAATGAACACCTCCGGGGCGCTAAAAACAAAAAAAAATACTTACTTAGTCCTTAGTTAATCTCCACCCACTGAATAATTTTTAGCATTGTTGCTGTTTCAGGTGATGTTATAGCCACTGGACATTGAAGCGATTGAAGACCAGAAAGCCTTAGTGCGACCGGCTTGATTCAGGTCAGTTGATGTCAGGAAAGTCAAATTATTTAGGAAATGACTACTCTGAAGAGGGTGTGAATCATTTGTGACATGTAGAATTTGTTGTCATCAGCTCTAATCTAGCATTTCATGCATGCTTTTCTTTCTCTATCTACCCCATCACATTGTCCAACACTGCCAACACCACTGCATCGTCCGACCCCCACAAATATGCCACTACACTGCCTGGCTCCACCATCCCTATCAGTGCCTTAACCAGTAGGATGTCATTACAGTGCATGACACCATGCACCCCACCACAATGTCTGGGTCTACCCATCCCACCATGGTGTCTGACCCCTCCAGCTCCATGCGAGTGTCGGCTCCATGCAGCTGACCCCATTGCCCTGCCAGTTTCACCAGTGTCTGATCCTGCCAACACCACCAATGTCTGCCTCCCCCCCCCCTACCATTGTGTGACCATAACAGCTCCTGCATGGTGCGTGACCTCAGTGTAACGCCATTTTGGTATCTCATTCCACCATCCTCATCGCTGGTCTACGCAAGCACGTGTCGACTGTACCAGCCCCACTTTATTCTGCAACCAACGCCACCACCACCTGCACCAACACCACTAACATATCGCGGCCTGCAATTATGTAGGTACACCCGCATCCGCGTTATTGAATGGTCTTGTCAACATTTAGTGCTCCTTCTCTGTGGCACCACCGGTGCATGGCGTCATTCTTTAATGAAACATGCAAAAACATTTTTGTTCTCAGGTGGCTTATATGTTGGATGTCTTGTTGTATGTTGGATGTGGCTTCTCAGGTGGCATTGGGAGAGTTAAAGAAGTTTAGTCCTCTAAAAGAAGTCCTCCGGAAAGTTTACTGCAACAAAGGTAACTCAGGCTATATTTGGGATGCTTAAGGACTTACGCGCAACAGCATTTTCATATGCTATTTGCAATATGGAGCATGATATTCTTCGGGAAGGACAGGTTTTGGGGCGTTCGGGTCAAGAGTTCGAGCTCATGGGTCCTCGAGAATATTTACCACGGGCACGGCTACCCGAAGAAAAATGAGAAGCATTGGCGGTGGTGGAAATAGGCCTCGCAAGCAGTTTCCCTGCCAAATTCGAACAGGTGGGGTGCAGAAGTTGCTTTAAAAAGTTTTTAGTCACTGGCAGTCTCGGTCTTTTCATTGTATGTGAAATGTGTATGGCTTAGGGTGTTTGCTGCAACATAGTTTCTTTAATTATTTCCTACGAATGGGACGATTGAACCAAGCCTTGGATCATTACTATATGTTGTTTTACGCATTTGACGACGGGATCAATGATATATATATATATATATATATATATATATATAATATACATCACCAACGCCGGTTTGTTTGCGCGGAAATCACCGACGCTTTCATGAGCGTGGGGTCCGGCCGCTCACTGAACATAGCTTGTGGTAGCGGGTTTGGCTGCCACATCCGGCTCCGGGACATAACGGTGTTGCCAAAAACCCATCGAGGGGACACTAAGCATGGTTCTGGTCTGCGCACTCCGGGCAGACCAAAATGCCTGCGAAGATACCTCGTCTGCGGGGGCTAGACAGACGAGTGTCTCGCAATGGCGTGGAGAAGCCCATCCGCAGCAAGGAGGGGTGTCGGTCTTCCAGCGTGTCACGTTGTCAAAAACAGTTACGGCGTTGGTGTGCATTGGGGCTGCCTCCCATCTGTTTCGCGGCCAGCATCACGGTGTGACGTCGGATAGTTTCAAATGCGATGGTCAGGTCAGCGGTTTGGTTGTCTGGTCTTTTTGTAATTTTTGTTGATGCATTCACATATAGCGTGCAATCACACTCACAATACGCACTCGATCCAAAATCATAAATCAAATATATCATAATGTTTGCATCATGGCGCACACTACCTTCATCCTGCACTACCCGCGATATGGCAGTGATCAGAAAACTGTCCACTCTTACCAACCAGCCAGTAGACATACACTTGGGCTAGGGGGGCGTACTCGCCCGGGGGCTGGGATGACGGTCTGTGGGCCACCGCCGCCTGTCTGTCGTAGTTTCGTCATTTCTTATTGATGCATTGTTTGAGCTTAGAGGCAATAAGCTTTTTACCACAACTCGTTTCGGTTATGCCTCGCTGTCTTACGACTGTTAACCGTATGGCGTGCATGAACAGCATGGCATTGACAGGGCGTAGTAAGCCTAGGACATCAGGGCATGGACTCGCAATTGCCGCATGCGGTCAGCGATGATACTGGAACTGTTGCTCTTCTCTAAATCGATTCCCATCGCAGCTGTGCGTGCGTGGCTAGAGGAATGAAGACAGGCACGCCATAGTTTGCCAACGGGCGCGCGTACCATGCATGAGGGCCGTCCGAATCACGGTAGCTGCTGATCGCGTTGACGATGAATGTTGGCGACTCTGCTGTTGTTGGCCTAATTTCAGGTTAAGTTCGGCTGCGTGGCTAGAGCTTAGTACGATTTATTCTTGTCCCCCTCTCTCCGCCCCCATCGCCGCCCCATCACTTCCTTCTTCTTGACGGCAGTGCATGTGCTCTAACAAGATGGGTAATATGTACGCGGACGGGAGGCATGTGGCCTCCGATATTCGTTCACGGATTTGCTGTGAACTGGAAAGCTATCTTTCGGGACACAACTATTGCACAGCTATTTTAATTCCACCACCCGTGAGCCATCAGCGTGGTGCATGCCCACGCTTCTGAACACAAGCATAACTTTCTTTCACGTGGGGGTCACAATCCTGTTCTGAACTGAAATTTCTCATATCTCACCCGTTTTCGGCTTTCCAGATAACTCCCCGAGAGCGACACTCGTTAAGGATGCGAGTATTTGAAGTTCCGCTTTCAAGCATTGGACGGCCTGCAAATTACCATTGGAGCCAAACTGTATGCATTTTCTAGATGACCTTAAATACGGAGCGGTATTCTAAAGATGTAGTTGTGCAGTGTGTAGTTCGTAGATTACGAAACAACGGAGCGAGAATACAGTTGGCGTTCCGTTTTGGGTCAGTTATTTTGTTTTCCTTTTTCCATGTTTTAAAGTCGCTGTGCTTTATGCTCAGGATCGAAGCAAAATGTACAGGAGTAGGCTGCGATGTGATGCGTGTTGTATAAAACCAATAAACCAAAAATGGCATCTCTGTCTGCAAAGGGAAAAATCTGGACGAAGTCGACTACCTCAACAGCGCACCAATGGCAGAAGAGGACGGTCCGGAGGACATGGGTTAAGACGATTGTGTGGTGGAGGTCGCAAATGTCCTACCTGGACAAAAAGCCAAGAGGGGAAGGGAGACTTGTTTTCGTAGGAGACATCTTCACATCGAGAGACTAACAATGACGCTCAGGAAAAAAACACCACTGGCAAAAAAGACGTATTGCCTGGTGCAATGGGGAAAAGGCAGCTGTGATGAGGCAGCTTGGCATGTTTGTTAGCCACATGGAGGTTTCTGGCCAAGCTGCATGCTTACGTGCCCTGTCAGCAGAAAATGCTCTGTCCTAGCGCTCATGGAGAGATGTTAAATCCATGTCCATAACGTGATTGTTAGAGCACGTCGTAAGGCGAAATGAGTCTCAGTGACTTACACATTAGATGTCGACTTCGTTCACGTTTGGATGATGCTCGCTAGTAAATTTCGCAACGACAAAAACGATCTCCTTGTTGTTGCTCCCGTTTATAGTAGCAATCTGTGTAGGTGGAGCTGATGAACGGTGAAAAAGCAGTGCTCACCAAGGGCAGTGTGGCGAGATTTGCAGTTCTGGGCGGAAGATGACACCTAAGCACGGAAATAGACCCACCCCATTGGTAAAAACGCGTTATACCTGAATGTCAGTTTGGAAGCAAATTAGGTGTGTCATTCTCCTGTCGCATCTTTCCAATACAGGATTCAATGCAAATGCTTCTTTCTCTACGTCATTTTTGAGATCCGTTGGCAAATCTGACACCACTACACTTAACCAAAGCACACTTGTTACATTGGGAAGTGGTGGGCCACAGGGGCCCTTGACTAGTTTTTGAAGACTGGAATGGGCGCGTGGGCGTCGAGCACGAAATCTCGCATCAGCCAAACAGCCGACATGTTTATGAGGCAGCTCGTTTGGCTTCAGTGACTGACTGCAATGACTGTAACGACTGACTCATTGATTTTAGTGTTGCACGGTCCTCCTTCCTCGGTCAGCAGCTGATTGCTACATCCCGCCGCACCATGGATTCCACTTGTATGAAGAAAGTGCATATGCGTAATTGACACGTATATAAAAACCCAACACATACGCAAGCCGTGGGAAAAGCACATTTAACAGGTAGCATGAGCACGTGACTCACAGTTACACCAACAGCGAACCATTCACCCACACTCAGTCGCATAAGAGGCCATCATTAAGTAGACCGCTGCATTGACGCCGGCACAAGCCGTATCCCAAAAACGGGCCACAAACTGTGCACCCCACCAATGGAGGCCGCCGCGCACTCGCGCCGCCAGTCACATCCACAGCATCAGAGGCTGTGTGCTGTCGCCCTAAGACACCGGGGTTCGCGAGCAGGGTCGAGCAACATGGGGCTTTGTATACTGACTGGAACACCGACAGTGTAGAAGAGACTGTCGGAGTCACCTGCGAATGAGATGAACGGCGGCTGCCCGCCGAAGCACCTGAAACTGCAGTAGCTCGGTCAGCAGATAAACAGTTCCAGCAGCACCTCCAGTCAATTTTTCCACCGCTGTCTGGAGCGTCGCCTCCGTTGCCCGCTCCTCAGCCCCGGCCGCCCTCTGCTGCAACCGTTGCAACAGCAGAAGCTTCGGGAAAACCGCCGTCGAGTAGTGTGCCGCCGACCGGGTCATTGATGATGCTTTAGCACTGTTAGCACTATTAGTGCTAAAGGGTCATGGAAACCCAAAAGGCGTTGGTTGCCCTTTCTCCTACTCTAATCGGGCCGTTGGGGACGGAAAACATTTAGTGTCCCGGGTGTCCAGCCGTCGGGGCAAACACTCATCGGGTAGTTTAATGAACTGCAGTCATTTGTTATTCGGTCCGAGGCGATTCCACAACATGGAGCCAATGTCGTATGGAGGTCGATGGAGCCAAAATTCGTTGGTGATATCAACCGGCCTGGGGAGGGCTTTTTCATGAAGAGTGTTCAGCAGGTATTAACATGGCGTATGCTGCTATTTATCCGACTTGATTTAGACTTCAACGGGACGACAGGAAAGTGCACCATGATAAAATAGAGTAAAACGATTGTTATATTATAGATGAATGATTTAAGCAGCAGAAAGCCTACGATCCGCCGTTATTTGCCTATATCTGAACGCAAACCAACAGCCTGACGCGCAAGCAGGAGCGCAGGGAGGGAAGGCCACAGGGGGCACGTTCCCCCTGCCTAAGGTTTCAGGGGACCCGAAGGGCCTCGGGATTTACGATTAAGGGCCTGATTTGAGGGCCCAAAGGCCAGAAAGGTCGGCTGGAAGACTATTCAGAGCCCCGGCCGGCACAATGGGGCACTCCAATGCCAGCGATATTTTTGTTTGGGGGGGGGGGGCTTTCACTATTGGGGAGCCCTTTATCAACCTTGTGCGTGCCCCTGGCCCGTTGCCAAGGCTCTGGCTGCGTGCTTGTGCACAAGGTAGCATATTGATATCTGGCCGTGTTTGGTTTGTCGCCGTCGTCTTTCAAAGGTGGCCGCGACACTGGTTTATGAGATGGTCGTTGCCTCGCTGATTAATTAACATGTTGGTTTCAAGCGATACATTTGTCGACAAATATCCAAAACAGACTGTTCGACATCGTCTCTCACCGGTAAAGGGGCCCTCAGTTTCCCAGCAACCCCCAAGGAGTCCTTCTGAATGATGTTCGAGGCCCCCGACCTGAGAGCCTTTGTCCCTTTGTCCTTAATTTCCAAGTGCAACTCCCGGTCCTCAATACACAGCTGAATATGACAGAAAAGTCACACACGGTCCTCTGTTATCACTATGTCCTCGGTATTTTCAATTGCCAGTGTAAGCTAAAGATGGCAGCTTTACCCCTCGAACGACCCATCCTGTTCCTAAACAGCCAAATGGCTGCATGGCCTTCCAATTTGGCTGCGATGCCGCCATTCGTTCGGGTGGTTCTCGGTAGTGACGGCTGAGTCAGGTGTCCCGTAAAGCACGGCACACAAGTATGTGTGTGTGTGTGTGTGTGTGTGTGTGTGTGTGTGTGTGTGTGTGTGTGTGTGTGTGTGTGTGTGTGTGTGTGTGTGTGTGTGTGTGTGTGTGTGTGTGTGTGTGTGTGTGTGTGTGTGTGTGTGTGTGTGTGTGTGTGTGTGTGTGTGTGTGTGTGTGTGTGTGTGTGTGTGTGTGTGTGTGTGTGTGTGTGTGTGTGTGTGTGTGTGTGTGTGTGTGTGTGTGTGTGTGTGTGTGTGTGTGTGTGTGTGAATGGTGGTTTATTCCTTAGCTGTTGAGTCATTCACATGTATATTACAGCGTGTACAATTTTCAAATTTGATACATGGAAGCACATGCCCACTGCCCCATGAAATGCATTCATGATGAAGACCACATCAATAGATATGGGGATCAAATTTTAGCATTATCTCAGATGACATATTCACATGCACAGGCTAATGGACTGTGGCTGGTCATCAAGAGGGATGTAATATGGAATGATCAAAAGCTGGATCGAATTTTAACGTTATCTATACAGATTACACATTCACATACACAGGCTAATGGACTGTGGCTGGTGATCGAGAAAGATGTTTTGTTTGCGATCAAAATAGCAAGAATGCCATCAATGGCATGCTTCCTGAAAGGAAAGATGTAATTCCCACTCATTCCTCCTTGCCCGCATTGATTGCTGGAAATAAGCGTATTTCTCCTTGTTACAGGAACTCCTCAGCACCTGTAAGGTGGAGATCATGAATGAAGTTGAATTTGTCGTTGGACATGTCGTTTGAAGATGACTCAGATGCTGAAGATGTGGATGATATGTTGCGAGTAGTTTTTAGCATGGCAGCAGCTGAATATAGAACAGGCATGCAATAATAACCACTGCGCTGATGTATAAACAGTTTGCATGATGCCTGTAAGGAGAAACAAATGGATACTTATAGGAAGTGTTAATGTGATAAGGATGCCTGGGAAAACAACTTCCGTTATTTCAAATTGAGCTGACTGTCATGAACTTTGCAGCGTTTGCTTCCATGTGTTGGCAGAGTGCCACTTTGACATGTGCAATGCCTCACACTCCACCAATGTGCATAGCAATGGTATGGTTGTGACACAAGTTATGTTTGATGGTGAGTTCACATGACAATTTGTGCAACACGGTTTGCTCTAAGACACATTTTTCTTTCAGTGTCCTGGTCCATGCTTAGAAATTGTCATCTAAAACATGCTTCTGTTTTCAGGCAATATCAGAAGGTGGAAGGATACGTGGAAGCTGATGCGCCGCGATACACACCAGACGTCTTCGTCAGTCAATACCGGCTGTTAACAGATAAATGTGAAGTTTTGGACAATGCTTTCGCAACTTAGATGCATGCCAATTCTGACCTAGCCCGGACCTTCAAATTCTACTCAGCCTGTGGGTTCTGGGCAACCAAGACTCGTATCGAGGGAGGGCGGATCGATTCATTGTTACGAAGTCCACTGCTTAGAGTATCTTCATCCGTTTCTGTGAATCTGCTACAAGAAGGGCAAATGAGTATATCGTTTGGCCAGCTGGCCTCAGGCGAGTGAAATCTGGATTTTAGGAGTTGGCTGGATTCCCTGACGTCGACGGGTGCGTGGACGGCACCCACATCCCGATCCCCATGCCGACAGAACAAGGCGACAGATATGTTAATCGAGAGGGATTCTCTTCTTTGGTACTCCTGGTGCCGTGCGACCATCGCATGCGGACCATCGCATGGGGAGTGCGACCATCGCATGCGGACCATCGCATGGGGAGTGCGACCATCGCATGCGGACCATCGCATGGGGAGTGCGAACATCGCATCAGTGTTTCTCGAATCCACAGCACACATGGTGCCCTTCAAGGACGGTGGGCACCTGTCGTGTGACCAGAAGCGCTTCAATACCAAGCTCTCGTCAATGCGTATAACCATAGAAGGCGCGTTTGGCCTTCTAAAGGTAAAATTCCGCCGGCTGAAGATGCTGAACATGAGTCGTGTCGATTTCGTGCTCAGTGTCATCACCGCTGCCTGCATGCTTCATAACATCGCCATTGAGGAATAGCTTAATGGCAGCGAACCAGAAGACGATGGCGGAGGAGCCGAGGGTGAAGAAGATCACAGAGTCGCTGGCGGAGGGCCTGGGCCCGTGAGCGGCGTGGTCAAGTGCAATGCCATCATGCTGCAGCTTGAATAGCACCAGGCAGTGCGCGCGGTCCGTTGCGTCGCGGTGGTGTGAGACTGCCCACGTTTCAGATACGTGATCGTGAGGGGGTGGCCCGGCCTCATAAAAGGCGCTGTCACCTGCTGCTGTCCTCGCGCGCGGTAGGAATCCGAAGTGTGTGTACCCATAATGGCCGACCTATAATGTTGCCGTTATTGATTGCGCCTTGTACCTGTTCACTTGTATATATCCCTGCCGTCATGAGTCCGTTATAAAAGCGTACATGAGAATATATATATATATATATATATATATATATATATATATATATATATATATATATATATATATGTGTGTGTGTGTGTGTGTGTGTGTGTGTTGTTTGCATTTAATGGCTGCCCCGTACCACATGACTGCCACGCGTACCTTACTACGTAAGCGCCTCCAGCACAACACAACTATGACACGACAAGCTCACGAGACTTTGAGGGCTTTGCCCACTACATTTCCACGGCTTTTTTGGTCCTAGTTACTTGGCTTTCCTGTCCCAACGTCACACTATAGCTTGATATTGGCAGGCGTGTTTGTCTTTCACCCCAGACGAACAAGCCGGCCACCGGCGCTGTTGGAGCAGCACTTGGCACTGCATGTAGGACCCCTGGCGTTGCGGAAGGGACCACCTGCGCTGTCGAAGAAGACGTCCACGCTACTGGTGGGGCTGCCAGGTCTGCCGGGAGGGGGGGGGGGGGCTGCAGGAGCTGCCGGTGCTGCAGGAGGGACCGCCCACGCTGCAAGAGAGGACGCCCGCGCTGCAGGAGAGGACGCCCGGCCCCACCAGCCCCGCTGCTGGTGGGGCTACCAGGTCTGCCAGAGGGGCTGGGGGAGCTTTCGGTGCTGCTGGAGGGGCCACACGTAATGCAGGAGTGGTCTGCGGTGTTGAACGCAGCAGCCTGTTGCCTGCTCCAGATATTTGTATTGCATTCTGCAGGACCCACACTGAAGGCAGTCCCGCACCAGAAGTACCCTGAAAGAAGCAGAAACATAGATGAATAGATCTAGCGTGTAATGAATAGTGTGCGCCAATGACGATGCGGCGATGACACTAACCAGCATTAATATGAACAGCATTCCATGCATGGGAGCTGATTGTCTGTGGTAGATTTTCCGCTGGATGCCAGTTTGGCAGGATCAAGCTATGCTGCGGTATTCTGGTCCAGGCCTGGGTTGTGCATGTGTTTACAAAGCTTGAACATTGTGGACACCATGGATCATTCGGCTGACTTGCTTGTATTATGCTACTGGTTGGGTGATTTACAGGTGGTTATGGGAAGAAGTTGGACCTGTTCACCCGATGACATCTGGTTTCATAACTGGAACGTCGCTGCTAAGCTATGCCCATTTTCCACATGCAGTTCCAACTTGCAGGCACGTGGTGAACCTGCATTTATACCGTGCTATCATGAACGATATTACTGAGTTCCTAACATTAAAATTCTTATCTTGCTTGTTCGTCTCAGAGGAGATCAGAACATCAGCAGATTGCATCCAGGCACAAGAGAGAAGTTGAATGCTGATAACCTCAAACACAGGGCTAATCAGTCTTCATATCTCCCTGGAAGCTCATCATTATTCCAGGACTTTCATACAAACTTGAACTTTAAGCATTTATCAAGGGACCAAATCCTGTAATATTCCACACGCTGAGGAAGGTAATGTTGCCTCCTTCATACATAAACCCGATGCTAAAAGTAGCAAGGAGGCAAAAAAAAAAGAATTTGAGAACGCTGCATTTCAGATAGAAGTTCCAGCCTCTCCATCATGCTTTACAGAGTTCTGCTACTATTAAGCAGTTTATCTGTGGAATGTGGCAGCTGATATGAGCTCCACACAACTTTGAATGGGAGGCTAGGTGAACACAACTATTACTTTCCCATGGAGAACATCCTTTGACACACTGCAAAGAACAACTTGGATGCTAAGATCCTATTCCATGAAGTGATAAAATCACGCATGTTTTAAAACATTGGAATTGTTTGCGGTGTTTCAATTTCCATGCATGCACGTGGAATGTGCCATCATTTTGGCATTTGATGGCATCATTAGCTTTCCTTTGCCTACATCTTTACCGCCACAAAAGACCCATTTGTTTGGTTTATAACCATGTTTCTCCCACCACAATGGAATCATGAAAAACAAACGAATCAAACCTTGAGACCTGTACACATACTATCGAATAAATTGGGCAGTGTAGACGTTGATTTGGTTAAGAAATGCCAGCTTTGATGTCAGGTATGAACATCCGTTCACGCTTTGGTTTTTACGTCCACGTAATATACCCAACCTTTTGTTTGAACCATTGGTTTTCTCACACATCCGCACACGCCAGATCTGCCGCCGGGACAGCAAATCCTTTTTTCCCAGGAATAATTCGCAAACGCTTGGAAGAGCACATGTCTTCCTGAAGAAAATTCCCCCCCCCCCCCCCCACAGCAGACACTACGGCAATCGCAACGAACAACGAAAACGTGGGAAATTACTTACAACTTGAAGCCAGAACCCCGGAGTCATCCATCTTGAAAAGCTGAGCGGCTCGAATGGCTGTGTCGCGAGCCCGTGCAGCATCGGTTTAGCAGAAGGAAAATATTAGCGATCCCCGACCATGCTCAGAACATTATTCGAGATTCTCGCACGTCGCCAATAGTCTTCCGGGAAAATTGTCTTTATTTGGAGCACCAAACGTGATCCCAGAAAATTTTCCAAGATTATCTGCCGGCCGAACGCGCTCTAAAATAAAACGCGCAAATCGTGCCTCTTGAAATTAAGTGGGCCATATCTGGTAATGTTTTGGGCCGGTGGGGGGGGGGAGGTCTTCATTAGGAGGAGGCCCTTTGTCAGTCCTGTGCGACTCCCTTCACCAAAGTTCTGGCCGCACATCTGCGTGGGTGGCCTCATCGTGCACCGAGTATGGGAACATCAGGATAATCGCATGTGGCCACTGAAGAGCCAGCTCATCTAGCAACGCTTTTATGCTTAGCCTGAGTTGCGCACGAAATTGACATTACAGGGCTTTATTTGGTGAAGCGGGTTAGGGTCGCTTGCCCCTCAGCGGCTCAAAGGCTCGGAGCAGTGTCCCCAGAGCCCGGCGGGCCTGCATGGCGTATGTAAGGAAATGAGCGGGGAAGGCATTCTCAGCAAGGAAGGGGGCGTCTACTTAACCTCTTTGGGGAAATATTGAGGACCATTTTCGTAACCGGTGCATGAAGGAGTGTCTATGTTTTGTTTTACGTTAACTGTAATGCACATCTCCTATCAATGAAACTTTGGTTTATCTTCCGCCCGTTTGCCGGACTGGCCTATTTCTCGCTCAAAATCCAGTTTAGTTGGATACAAAACATTTCGGGCTGTAATGCGTTTAGGCTCCATTCCAGCCTGTTCCTTATGGTGTGCCAGCCTGATCATGAAATGTCACTCTCACGTGATCTTAGATTTCTAGCTCGTTTTGCCCTTATGGCAGTCGTTTCGTTGGTGTCGGCGTCCTCTTTTTCATAATGAGAGCACGGCAATAGCAAACTTTTATTTGACTCTTTTGTACATGGTCAACAGCGGTCACTGTCATTGGGAAAATCACTTTAGAGGCAGCAATAGTTTCTCGAAAAAAATAGGCTTGGGACATTTTATTGTGGCAGTGCTACGGGTTATACGAATCCCTGACGTCCATGTTCTGTTATCAGGTTAAAGGCTGACGTTGTAAACGGAGAAAATCAATATTACGCTTGAACCTGAAGCGTATGAGCTGTTTTGAACATATTCCATAGGTTACGAAGGGCCAAGACAGTTCACGGTCCGTTGGTTCCCTGAAGAAATGTTTCGAATACTGCGCATCACGTCAAAGTGCGCAAGCCATTCTTTCTTTGCCTTTTTGAGAGCAGGTAATTCTTACTCTATGCTGGGTGTGAGTCGCATTACCAGGAACCACAGCTCAGCGCCTAATAATCTGGATGTCGGTCGTTCGCAGTGCTGGTATGAATAGTTTCCAATGATTTCTGTGCCTCCAGAACTATAAACAAATGTCGCGCTTGAGGGCTATCTGGCGCGAGATTCACGATGTTGCAAAAGATAATGTGCGCTCGACTTACACGAAAGCGATGCATTTACGAAAGTACAAGAGACAAAGACAAAGCAAATGATGCCAATACAACCTTACCTCTTCTGTAGACACAACCAGGGACGGCGGAGCAGGGGGGCATAGGGGGCGAGAGCCTATGTTTGCTCACTCAACAGATTTTGGGAGGCCCCTTTTCCCCCAAGCAACGGCTTTGTAGCTCACGTGGATTATTAAAATACAGGTCAAGGATGCTCTCACTGCTGGGCTCGAGGATAACAAATTGAGTTCAGAAGACTTTTTTCCGCGGCAAAGGCTCGTTTTCTGTATTATGAGACCGGCTTGATGAATAGCGTAGACTTGAGCAAGCTGACCCGCCCGGAGGGGGTGGGGGGGGGGGGGGGGGGGGATGGGGGAAAGGGAGATGCCAAGTCGGTCCAAAGACGCAAGAAGAGACGCAAGAAAAAACATTGCAAGTGTCTTGTCTGACGAATTCTGCGTGGTGCTCACCCCATGGAAACGACAGGTCAAAAACAAGCAGGTCAAATGATGACACGTTCAGAATTTGTAACATATTCTCTTTTGGAGCTATTATATGAGAACGGCATTCAGTGTCGGGATGCGTTTTGGCTACCAGCTGATTCATGCGCCGTTCAGATGGGAAGTGTGCGACAGTTACCGCACCAAGTGTGGGAAGTCGTAAGACTTTTGACTTTTGACTTTGACTTTTCCCGTTATCCCATAAGTGGGGTGACTTTTCCCGCTATCCCATTAATTGCAAACCCTTAGTCCCAAACTCAGTGAACTAAGAAAATGCCTACGGCGCATCAATTGAGCTGAAAAAAATTGCAATTTTCTTAAGCGTGGGTAAGATTAGGCAACTTTCCTTTTAAACACCCGACCACTTACTATTTACAGCCGTAGGAGTCACCATTGTGTGGATGGTGGCACCTACACCCAGTTATTGAGCTTTTATTTCATACCCGTTTCATTGATTTACCTTCGTTAATTGGCTATGGGAGTCCATACTAGGTGAGTAGAAGATGCTTCTGCAAGTTGCGAACGGTTGCTTCTAAGTAGGGTCTCCGGAACCATTTGTTTGTGAATTTAATGCAAAATGGCTGCAATTTTTGTCGTGCTATGGCATCCGTCAGGCACGAAAAGAGCGGTGTATGCTTAAGCAGACTAAGCGAAGCTGTCTCTGTTCATACACACGAGGCGAGTGCATTATTTATTGTAAATGCTTGAAAATTAGCGTTCAAGGAAATACAACATAAATGATTACATAATATGTAGCGAGTTAGTGGCCAAAGTTCGTATAAAGTGTTAAGGAAAGTGAAAAGGAGCACTGCCCAGACAATTTCGTTATATAATATCCGTATTATAATATTTCCGTTATATAATAACGTTTTCAACTCCATCCGCTACCCCTGGGGCTATACTCAAACTGGACGCCTTCACGGGTAAGATTCACTTAACCCAATTCACTCGTTACCCACGGGGCTTTGCCTATACTCGGACGTTAAATATTCCTGACTAACTACGCGCATCCGTCATCCACTCGTTTCCATTTTCCCCGATATTAATTGTGAGTTGTGATAGACTTTCAAGGACGATTGGATCCAATTCTACTGTTTTGTGTTGGTAATTGCAAAAATAGCTTAGTAGCAAAAGTAGCAAAAGTAGATAGTTGATAAAAGTAGCAAAAGTGGATTAAAGCTGACTGTTTATAAATGAAGCACAAGTAGCAAAATTGGGTGGCATTTCCTGGAGAATCTATCCAATTTTTCCGAAATGTCTCGCCCATACCAGCACACACACTTTTCCAGACCCCTATACCAACCCGCCCCGTTACCCGTATCCCATCGGCGCCGGTGCAGGTGTTAAGCTGCGTGTGGCAAAGTTGCGTGGACCGTCAGGCAGGTGTTAATTGATCCTGATAATTGCGGGCTGGCATTTGGCTTTCAGGCATGCATGTGAAGAAAGTTTTGTGGTGGGGGTTTATTAGAATGGCAGGGCGGGCAAGCAGGTTTTTGTTACGAGAGGTCGCAACTGCAGTGAAACCTTCTCTTTGAGGAACCGGAACACACCAGTTCAAGACCGCAGACCGCAGAGGCCAAAGCCAGCAGTGGCGCTGGCAGGAGCGGGGGTTAAGTCAGGTCCATAATTCAAACATTGTTCGAACCTGAAGTTGAGGCCAGGTGTTGAAAATGGCACAAGGCCGGAGCCAGTTTTGGAAAATGGCACAAGTGGAAGCAAAACCGGCAGCCGTTGAAGGAAAGCTGCGTCTTGGCAAAGGCGAAGGTGAAGCCGCTTTCTCCCCGTGGCTATCGTTACATAGCACAACCCAACACCATCTGAGATTGCAAATAGTATGTGAACGTCGATCGTCATATAAGGCGCGAATGTAGCGCGGAACATTAGACTGCTGGCAATAAAGATCCAGTGTGGTTGGCAGAGAAGTTTAGAAGTGTTTTAAATGGGAAAGAATCCTCTGTCAACACAAAAACATAGATGATCCCTCAAAACGCGACTGCGACAAATGATGCAGGATTTGGAATTGGTCATCATCTTGACATGAGCCAAAAGCTGACTTCAACGTGTTTCGTAACGACTGTTGCCGACCTCAGCACGAAGAAGAATTGCGTACAACCGCCGAGAAACCCCCATACCTAACGTACGCATGATGCACGTAACGAGGCCGGGGAGGGAGGGCGGCGGGGCACCCCTCATCCCAGGGAATGCACGGACACCGCCAGTGCACCCGCCGGACTACGGGACTGTGCATCCGATTTACCCGTTTCTGGATCAGAATACCCTGCTTTAGAAAAGCAAAGCCATTTTCTGGATTCGGAGACTCCCTTTGTGAATTGTAGGGAACCTGTTCTGGATCGGGATTTCTCTCGCGCCAGAAGGCCCTTCCCTTGCACAGAAAGTCCTGTTTTTGAATGGGGAGGTCCTTTGCTGGATCAAGGTCACTGTATTAGCCAGAAGGTCCCTATTCTAGATTTTTTAAGTTACTACCGTTTTTACGAAAATAATAATGCACCTAACAATTTGATATGGAAGCACGTGGCCCTGGTCCATATCTTTTGAATTTTACTCTGTTCGGGAGGCCTCCCTGTCAGGCGGCTCGATTTTGTATAATAAATCCCATGGGAAATTTTGCCCCCCAATTCAATATCCGTGGCGCCGCCCCTGTACAAAGCAATAAATAATAAGTTCAGCAACTATTCCCATGATAAGCCCGATGCTGACTCAAACTAAAGCAGTTTTTGAAGAGCGGAAATTCTACGTGAAAACGCCTCACGGCACTGGAATGCGTCCCAGCTCCGTTAGCCGGCAACTCAAACTGTGCTTGCGAAAGATCCTGCAATATCGGAAGAAAACGTGTAGTATCCATCGAGTTTGATCTATGGACTACCTGGCTCGGTGGTAGCTGGTTGAACAGTATGAAATCCGCTACCGGCCTGGCCCTGCCATCTGGTGAGCTTTTACAAGCGCCACGTCGTGCAAAAGATGGCGCTGTAATACAAAACACCTCTTCCATTTCAGACAACGCTGTAAGCCAAGCGTTTGACGCCTGCCAGACGGCGTCTATACGCTTCCTTGCCGAAACTGATGAAGAAAATTATATTTCTGAGCGGGTGATGGGTCCAGCGCTTATCACGCAATTTATCCACGACTGGTAAGATGTGTGGGCGCCTCTTGCATGCTTTTAGCTGCAGAGTACGCATATCTTAAATCGAACAAGGTCGCAGGCAGTACGCTGCTAAATGTACGCGCCAATACGATTAAAGAGACTGTGCGGGTTTCCTTCCTGGAACGCAGTGCGATCCTTGCATTTCCTTCAGCCGCAGATAATTCGGAGAACTATGAGACCTATGCCGCTTCCCATGCCATCTTCTTGGTAACTTTTATCGCAGTGACGTAGCTCTCAATCCTTGAAGAAAATACGTTCGTGCGGTGTGAAGTAATGCTCAAGTACGAACCAGTTCACCACAAAATTACTTAAAGAACATTCTACCTATTCTACTCACTTAACGATCCAATGTTATAACATGGTGCATTAAAGGGAATGTTTCACATTTGAAGACATTGAAGCAAGCATCAGGTATGATGGAGCAAGCTCACTCATGACTGTTGGTATATCTTAAAAAATGGAAAAACTGCTCTAAATAACACAATTACCTGTTCAGTACATATGTTCCACAATGCGTCGTGGTTTGATTACGTTATCAATGACACATTGATTGACAGCCAGCTGCGGCCGTTATACCTGGATATCATGCTTACAAACGTCAGATATAAACACCCCGACAACGGTATTTTTCTTGGTCTTGATCGCCGCATGGCTCATGAAATGGCAGGATTTGAACGACGTGATTATGACGTCATGCGCGCCAGGATGACTTTGAAATCTTTCCCCGATATACCTTTCCTCATATTCGCGGGCGTGTCGCTCGGAAACTGGAGGGACTTGGGTGTTAAAAGGACAGGATTGTAAACAGTACCAAAAAGTCTTCAAGATGGCTATTTCATTTCTAAACCACGTAAAAATGTGGAACATCCCCCTCAATAATGCTCGAGTAAAAGCTTTTACTTTTCACGTTAGACGCTTTAAATGAGTCATTTGAAATGACATCCTATCCCTCAACCGATTACCCATGTTTACCGATTACCTATGATTTAAAAGAGTTATTTGTAATCACACCCTGCCCTTCAAGAGGGTGGCTCACACGTCCCCAGGTTCTTCGTGAAAAATTTGCTAACCAATAAAGTTGCCACCCTAGCTTTAGCCACCAGCAGCAGTTACCACCCCAGCAGGTGACTTTAAGACATTTGTTACTTGTCCCGTCAATTTGTCAGCGTTTCTTACAAATAGGTGGAGACTCATGACCCATTTGCTAAAGTCATGCCAGCAAGGTTTCTCGGCGTATCAATAAAACAGCTCACCTGATGGCAACTGGGCTATGTCACTGACTCAGTTGATGAATATAATTAATTTTACGGCCGTAATGGCGAGCCTGATTGTGCTGACGACGACAGATCAGGTCATCAAAGGTCAACCAAGCTCGAACGTGCCTAGTTTTTCTTATATGCGGGGTGTATGAGTGGCAAAACAGCTCTGTTACGATCCGCAACAGCAGACACCATGTTAAAAAGTATCGTGAAGTAATTGCCGTACGTGTCTTGGGTCAAGATCACGCAGGGTCACATAAATGTAGATTAAGTAAGTGCCGCAGGTATGGTTTGCACCGTGGTTCATGCAGAGGTGCTTTGTTGTGGCTGTTTAATTTTCAAATAGCTTTGCTTATGAGCACTGGCATGCAATCGACCATGATCTCTAGGACAACCCAGACCACGGCCGGCGAGCTATTTGTGCCTGCATGCAGCATGTGGGCTTCCCCGCCATCACCTGTGAATTGTGATCATCACCGCTGCAATATGCGTCTAGTACACCTTGAGTGCACTTGTGCAGCCTCGTTCTTCATTATGCACCACGCACATTGTAAATACAATCGCAATGTATTATAAGACTCTATGGCCTCGTTTGACCTGGCTCAAGGTTCTCGACGTGGTGTGACATCCGTGCCCACTCACCGCTATCAGAAGACTGGCGTCCCTGTGACCGCCGCCCGGGGCGGCCGGTCAGCCCCCGCCTCTGGGGGTCGGCCGCAAGGGCGCGCCCAGGCACGCGCACTAGTAACGCACTACACCACACTATTCCCTCCCCAGCTTGCGGATCCGTCGGTATCCACCTCCCCACCCCAATACCTTGCAGAATGCACGGTCCATGCTGTTTTCGCCTCGTCTTTAGTGTAAAAATACCCTCAATGTGGCATGCATACCAGTGGAAATGAAATATCAGGCATAAAAAACTTCCATTGTATTTACGTCCAAAAAAACAGCCTTCTCCCACGTTTCCAGCCTCTAATTACTTTCTATTTCCATGCATGTGTCCAACTGGAACTAGTCTAGTCACTGGAACTAGCTAGAACCAGCCTAGTCACTATCGCAAAATGAGTCAACCAATTGACAGCTGGCAACCAGCGCCACCAGTGACCGCTGTCAGCTGAACCCAGCGAACTCGGCAGTTGCAGGTGGCGCCACCTGCGCCTGCCGGTAGCGGTGTAGACAGTCATTGATGCGAGGGGAGGCAGAATGGGCGGGCACGGTCGGTCCATGCGCAGCTCTGCTGAGATGGCCGCCATCTGGAAGCAGTGTGTCAGCACGCCGCCAGGAGCAGTGGGAGGAGGGGGAGGGGGCGGGACGCAGCCCGTCTCACAAAGCTGTCCTCGAGCACAATGAGCTGTTCTGGAACGCACCACCACCGGAGCCCGCGGAGCGTTTGTCCGGCTGCGGGCACAGTGGACGGAGTTACCAGAACAGGTGCCGAGGAGACAGTAGAGTTGGGGCAGGTGCTGATCAGAATCGGCAGCTCATCCGCCAGTCGGTGAAGCTCCAGTGCCCGGAGCTGGGAAGAGACAGCAGAGCAGTCGAAGCAATGGGGTGGCTCATCGAAACGAACTTCAAAATGATATTTTCGGAGACATAGTCGCTGAAACCGCATCGAAGGTGGAAGGGGGTTAGGAGTGATCACGCGAGATGTCAGCCGACTCGCCTCAATCTGTAGTCGTGAGTCCCCACGACAAAAGCGCGGGGATTTTTTGTTAACGTATTAAGCCAAACATGCCATCAACGTCTTTTTCCTTCGTTCTCGTTTGGTGACAATCAGTTGCTAACTTGAGGAGCACGCTTCAGGTAATGACGTCCTGACATCTTCATCTATCAAAACTAGGGTAGAATGGCGGCGTTTCAGTATCTCCCGTTTAACCACACACGTGCGGAGCTAACTTCCTCCCATGTTAAAAAGAGGGACACGGGTCCGTCTGATCCCATTATCCACCAACGGCGTTTGTATGATGCTCGCACATGTTTGGAAAGGTCTGACGGCAAGCACGAGCGCTCTCCGTCGGCAAGTTTGGGAGTCGTAGGGCCCCTCGTGCGAGGGGCCGTGTCCATGTCTCCGGCGTCGTCCGTGGCAGTGTTGTGTAGCACCCAGACTGCAAACAATACGCGCTGTGCCGAACGCGTCCGGCAGAACAGCGATCATAGAGGCAAAACTTTCAGCGCGTGCATGTCGTAAATCCGAGCGCTCGGAGTTCGACGCACGGTCGCCACCAATTTCAGCTCACAGAAAGCCAATATTTGAGGGAATGATGATGTAACGAAGGTCGTTTCTGGAAACAACACTAACAATACTCCTCACGCAACATGATTTGAACTATCAGGGCAATTTGTCCTGAATTGCACACGCGAGCTCGAGGTTCAGCAAACCGATGTCGAGTGAGCGCCTGGCGCTGTGGATGAACTTTTCAGAGTGGTGGAACGCCAGCACTCACTTGTGCACAGCTCTGTGCCATATGAGGTCTTGCAGGTACTGGCTGCCCGCGCCTACGGCGCGCTTGTGAAAGCGCGGCGCGGTAAGAAAACGGCAGCACCATCTGCAGATGATATCACTGGCGCCCACGCTCTCATTGGTCGATGCGTGAAGGCGATGTCATGTCGGGCCATTCTTAGGCTGATGATCGGGTTGACAGGTCGTTTGGTCGGGTGACAGACCGCCATGTGTTCTGCTGGTGAGACTGCTTAGGCTGTGCGGCACTTGGCACGTAAATATTCATTCACTTCTTTGCTGACGCTTGGTTTCGCTTGGTTTCTCAATATACTTGTGCGACATACTTGTACGTTGTGCTTGTCTTCCTACTAAAAAAAAAACAAGCAAAAGGTAATGTCACAAACCTTATAAGTGATGTAGCAGCTGCCGCCCAAGCTTCCCAGACAAGAAGCGCACTCACAGCCGCCTCCACAACAGAGCGGCGGAACCAAAGCAGAGCGCACCAGAAACTGTTTGACGCTCTTGTCATCTTCAAGCCCGCTCCCAACAGTTCAGGCTTCTTCATCGCCGCTCGAAATCTCCTGTCAGGCCTGTGGTCAATGTGCGGTAGTGGCAAACGCGTGATCTCCCTGTCTTTGTCGTCCATACTCTGCCTGCCCAAGGCGCTGGAGCTGAAGGTGTTACCGTTCGGCCAAATTCCGCTGCTCTCTACTGATAACGTCAGAAAGGTATTCAGCGCCTAATGGTCAAGGCCGATGCATGCCTGCTATAACAATGAGTTAGAACTATATGTAAATTACAACATGGGTATAACAATTATAACAAGACTATTTATTTTATCAGCGGGGCATAACATTAGCTACGAAGCTTATTATTCATCGACTGGCGCCCCATCCGAGCGCCTTGGGCTAGCAGACCGGGAAACAAAGTTATCATGAAGCTTTCTCGGGAACTAATTGCCAGACTTTGAAAAACAGGCGCAAACGAAAAGAGTTAATGGGTGCAGCCTTGAAGATGCAAAAACAAGAGATCATAGTGACAGTAAAGGTCGGTTCAGGTCAATGGCCTGCAGACCTTCTTAATATTACTGTCTAAATGAGGTGGGCCAACCGAAGCGTGTTTCATCTCATTGAAAATGGTATGCTCTGGCTAAGTGAGGGTGCTGTGTTACTAACATGTTGATGCCATGATGTGAGTCATGTCAAGGTCATATCGTATATCAGTATCACATTTGGGTTTAGAAATGCTACCTGTACTTCAAAACATTTCTATGTTCACTTTACCCGCTTTATGCATTTGAAACGTACGTTACAAGTCTTTTGGCCAGTACATAGTTAATATGAAGGTGGAACATCAAGATGAGGTCACACTAGGTCAGCGTGACATGCAGTGAGTTGTTCTTGCCATAGATACTTCCAGATTACTTACCCCACAGCAATCCAAAGAAATCACTTTAAATCTTGTATCGGATCAACTTAATGCCTCAGTAGATCAAAACCTGGTGTTTGTTGCGGCCTATTCTAACTTTTAAAAGCCATTCAATAACCATGGGCAGATTTTAATAAATTGACTTTGAACTTACTGCGCAATTTACTACCACTCCAGCCACTTCTTGTTTGAGATAAAGAATTGATCATTTTTCTGGGGTAGAAGGTCAGGTTTACGAGCAGTAGAGGAAAGCAGGCAATTTCATAACAACTAAACAATGTCTAGTTCACGGAGCGCCTTCATTGGAGCGTGAATGCAACACTCAGCGTGATGTCATCAATGCCAAAAGCGGCGACACGATATCCGTTTTCTGAACATTATCAACATTTCACACTACTAATGGCTTGCGGCATGCTGGCACGGATGCCTGTTCCAACACCTCTGCACGGCAACGCGGTCCTTCTGGTGGTTCTGTTCATTGTGAGGACCGCAGACCTCCCTCTTTTCATGTCTATCCCTGAGGCGCCTGTCCGTGGCAATTTCATCGCAGCCCATGGCAGATGAAAGCAAAAAAAAAAAATCAGTTTTTATCAACTTACAAGGAAAGGGCAAGGGCATTTTTGATACATTTTACACAACTTGACTCATTCAGCACGTTCTGAGGCCTGGACTTCAAGGAATGTAACGTAACAGCTGTAAAACTTTTATATCTGATCACTGTGATGGAAATGATTTATCTTTCATCGCATAATGTTTCTTATATGCATAAGGAAGACGATCTGAAGATGACAAAGTGATGTCACGTGGGATCCATTGAAAAACAGCTATGATATGTAATTAAATTGAATAACCACCCAACTATTTCCATACATATTGACAGCATTGTAACACGTGCAACAGCATTACAATGTTTGCTAGCTGTCATTGATGTCATGCTAATATTACATACACCAAAATGCTTTCAAACAAGAACAATATGATTTTGTGTTGTTTTTTTTTGTCCTGCAAGGGACTATAAACGCTGCACTTGAGAAAAAAAAATGTTGACAGCATTTTCATGTCGAACAAATAAGTAAATAGGCACTCATGGTAGTAACATTGCTTATCGGACTTCATAATTAATTGCGAGTGTCATTTTGTATACCTGAATGGGCCTGCCTATACATTTCTGACTTTGGCCATATCATCGTCACCACCATATGTCATAATTATCGAAGCCATATCTGCCTCAAAAAGGATTTCATTCCCGAACTTGAACACCAGGTCGGAGTTGAACAATTTCTTTTGCCTGCTCTAATTTACACATCAGGGATGCAAATCAAAGTGGCCTTAACATCCAAGCTTCTTTCTAAAATCAAGTTGCTCCAGTTGTTCCAATTTTTCGGCAACTAAAAATGAGCCTTTGGCGATGCATAGGGATGACGAGGCTGCTGTCTGCCTGGCCTTGATAGCGTGCCTTTGGCTGCGTAGTGGTGGGCCGTCGCCTGGATCAGACGTTTCGGGTGTTCCTTGGGCACCATCTTCTTCACTTGAACCGACTGCTCGGAGTCATGCAGGGCATGATAATTGGGCCATCATCGGTTTGTGATAAAGGTCAGTCTGGCAGGCCTGATCGGAATGCGCCATGACCGCTAAGTCCAGAAACGCAAGGCGATCTCCACCATTCCCGAGCGTTCGACTGAGGGCCTGCCCACACATTTCCGACTTGGGCCATATCATCATCACCACCATATGTCATAATGATCAAAACCACTTGATCGATGCATAAACCGTGTTGAAAAATCGAGGGAATGTGCCTCGGGCACAGGATGAGTTGTGGTCAGAAGGGGGGGGGGGGCACGTTAAGATGAGGTGGTTCACGATTCTCATAAAAACTATCGCACATGGAGAGACAACGCGGCTGCCCATTTCAATGCCCTCATGTTTTGAGGTGATTTCCCCCCGTGGTAATGCAGACAAAACGCAAGATTAAAAAAGCTTTAAAAACATTGGTTTTTGGTGACAAGAGCTCACGCTAAGCGGTGCTTGTTGTGTGAGCCCTTACCGCTATCATTCCATCATGCCATTCCAGGTCAACGGCAGAATTTCATGGCGAAAGATTACCGTCCCGTAAATCAGGCATGGTCCATTGTGCCCTCTAGCGTCGCCTGACTTAAAGCACGGCCAATGCCATCGGCCGCAGGCCCATACCTGTTGAGGGCAAGCAGCGGACGCACAAAGCGACTTGAACCCGGCACTCCCCGGGTGGGTGGATCGCAAGACAGGTGCCCTAACCGATTGGGCTACCGGGACGGGCTTTTTAAATGTAGTAATTGTGCATAGAGTACGCGAAAAGGACTTTGACGTCTCCAAGGGTTGGGCCAAACATACAGGCGCTCCCTCTCTCTCTCTCTCTCTCTCTCTCTCTCTCTCTCTCTCTCTCTCTCTCTCTCTCTCTCTCTCTCTCTCTCTCTCTCTCTCTCTCTCTCTCTCTCTCTCTCTCTCTCTCTCTCTCTCTTCCCCTCTATCTTCCCTCTCTCTCCCCTCTCTTTTTCTCTCCCTCTCTCTCTCTCTCTTCCCCTCCATCTTCCCTCTCTCTCTCTCTCTCCCTTTCTCTGTGCATATGTGTTCACCGGACAATAAAAGGGCCGCGTAAGCCGTCTGGTCCACTGAGTAGCCTGCGTGCCACCATCAGGACTGGGCGCTCCACACCTCGCAGCTACTCTCTCGTGGAAGAAGTCTCCGTGCAGGCCGACTGGTGAGCCGGCGCCTCCCCTCAGCCGACTCGTCGCTCTGAGTTGTGAGTGCTCGACTCAGGCCCAGCGTCGTCACCTGGTTCGTGGGCGGTCTGTACCGGCAGATAGGTGCCTGCGCTGGGTGTGGTCGCTCACTGCACCTCGACATCAGCACCAATGAATGCATTTCAACCTCGACGGAAGCGAATCGGACAGTCTCTGCATATGCCAATGTCAGTTAACAAGCAGCTCACAGGCTGAATCTCACCTACCTGTAACAGCGTTTCGACAGCAGCCTCTTGACAAACACCCCCTCCCTGCATGTCATGGGCGCATGAGACGGCGTGCCGCGACTGCATGCCATTGGCAAGGTTGCGTCCACGCACAAAAAAAAAGTATTGTGAGACTGCGCAGTGGTCTTTGGCAGCAGTGCATCCAAGGAGGCCACACATAAACAAGGCGGGAAAAGCTGTCGAAAAAAATTTGAACCTGAGTCGCGGACTCCCGGTCTCAGAGAGGTGAGTCCGCCGAGCGGATGGCAAGTGTACCAGGTGGCATTGGATGCGTTTGCTGGTGTTACCTCTGTTGCTCACGTTCAGGTGATGCGTTTTACCAATCCGGATTTGTTCTCAACATGGTATACAGTAGAAAAGCAGGCGTGAAGGCCTTCTTTATTAGTTGCCGCTATCAGATTTTGTACTATCCGGCAACGTCGAGCCCTGAAACAAAAATTGCAATCTTTGAAGCAGGTACTTCACTATGTGCATTAACTCATTTCCCGGTACAAATATACAAGTGTAAGTTTCCAGGAACACTTAGGTCAACTAGAAGAAAGCGATGCAAAGTGGCAAAACGCGTTCAGCACTTAGATCACGTATGACATTGTACCCCGTTCTTAGGAAAGGATGCGTACTTCATCTTTCTGCTTTCATTGATGCACCTTCTGCATGCTGGGCACAGGGCCGGTCCTCATATCATCCGGTCTCACAGATTTGCCTCGTATGCTTTCAATCATGTCGGAAACGTCAGACAAAATCGTAATACGCGATGTCCAAAGCACATACCGAACTGGGTAATATGAATTTCAAAAATATCTGCAATGTTAACACATGTTAAAAAGTTTCGAAGCGTTGGAGCTCGATGGATAATAAGGCAACAGCTATTAGCAAAATGCTATGGAGGCGCATGAACACCTAAAACAGGTCGCAACCGAGCACGTTCCATACTGATCCATTTTTAGCCAGAGATCAGAAGACGTTTTGCTGGCGGTTACCTAGCCTATGTCTCTTTCTTTTTCACCGTAAGCTGATGTGATCTCAACGAAAGATTCCTCCGCTCTCCTCACCTCGGTGAGTGCCCGCTACCGATTGGTGACACCCCGTCGGCACCATCCCGGGAGGTCTCCAGGCTGGCGAGACACGCCGCCCGGCCCGGACGGACACCACCGCCTCCGTCCACATCACCATCACAGCGCGCGCCTCCGCGTAGATGCGCCAGCCTCGCCTCCATACTTCTTTACATTCCATACTTCAGATCGATACAGGATGTATAGAAGAACGGGAGCAGGGCCGGCGCGTGCGGGGCGGCGTGACGTCACGTGTCACCGGCGGCGGGCGCGAGCGCACCGGTACCGTGGACGGCCAGAGCCTCACTGAGACCGCCTTCGCCGTCGACGGTGCCCACATGTGATACTGCAGTCTAAATAAGTCGGCCGGTGCCGGATTGGCGGCGTGCCAGCACCCGCGCCGCAGCGTCTCCGAAATAACCCCGCGCACACGACGTCGGCCCGGTCCCCTCGCCCCTCCCGGCGCATCGCCGGCGTGTCCCCCCTCCCCCCCCCCCCCACGCCGTCACCAGAAGCTCGGCGGCGGCGCGACGCACCCGCCGCGCCAGCCGGCGGAGCGGCTCCCGGCCGGCCCCGGCCGCCGTGGCCCGGGTGCGCTCCCCCCACCGCGGCGGGCGCCGGCCGCCCCTCTGCACCGTCGCTTTGTTTGGAGCGAGGCCACGTGGTCGGCCGATGGTCGCCCTCCCCGACGGAATGAGTGAGAAGCGGAGCGTCGTGGGGCGGTTGGGTCGCCCACGCCGGACGGGGCCGGGTCCGGCTGGGTCGCCCGCGCGCCAGACGGGGCCGGGTCCAAGTGGGTCGCCCGCGCGCCGGGTGGGACCGGGTCCGGCAGGGTCACCTGCGCGCCGGACGGGACCGGGTCCGGCTGGGTTACCTGCGCGCCGGGTGAGACCGGGTCCGGCTGGGTCACCTGCGCGCCGGGTGGGACCGGGTCCGTCTGAGTCGCCCGCGCGCCGGACGGCACCGGGTCCGGTCCGGTTTGTGGCGCAACAAATGCCGCTACCGTCGCTACCGGGGCCTGCTCAGGTGCTTGAGCGGATCCACGAGGCCTTCGTTCCACCGCCCATTTAAATGCTGCCGCGCGCTCGAGTGAGCCTGCTGAATTTTCTTCGAACAGTCAGCGACATATCGGTCGTTTTCTCGATTAAGAACAATGGGGTTTCTCGACACTCTTCGAGTGGAAAGCGACGATGAGACACATGCAATGGAACCAGACGGCGAGTGGGATCACGATCACTGTCACCCCCCCCCCCCCCCCCCCCCCACACACACACACAGTATACGCTGTGAGAGTAAGCAGTGACAGTCAGAGACATAATTGCCTATGATTATACATGCTGTGGCTGCTGTGTGCAAGATACAACTGCATGGGGAAATTTTTGGGCCGGCAAAACAAGTTGATGGAAAAGACACTGCAGTACGTTGCTGGTCTACAGCAATGCAGTGAAACCGGTCATACGTGGTGTTCCTACTTCGTATTTTGTGTCTTTGTTTTGAAGTGATGAGCTGCTTCGCTCAAAATCGGCAAAGGAAAGAGGTGCGATGTAATGTCTTATGATTAACAGATGGAGTAAAATGATAATGACGAGTTCATAAGCATTTCGGGCACACACGTGGCGTCAAATACTGTATTTCCATTCGCTCACGAAGCCCGTCCCGCGTGAGATATTCATGTCCCAAGTTTCCATTGTTTGGCCAATATTCCCTGGACAAACAACAGCTCTGCATCGCTGCTAGAGTCGCTCACTGGACGGAACAGCGACCTCTGGTGGACGGACCACTTTTGGTCGCCTTTTGAAGCGGGACCTGGCCACCTTGCCCCTGGTGTGCGGAGTCGAGATGGAATGAGGATAGCTGTCGTCATTTGTATGAGACACCGGCTGTTGTCGGAACAGAAGGAAACGACCCATGGCGCAGACATTCCTCAACGGCTGATTTTACAACCCTATGAAAATGCCGCGCTCGATTCCTTGGTGCGTCCCTGGTTTCTTCGGCATGGATGGACACGAACGACACCTTTGCTTATCTGACTTAGGCAAGCTGGTTTCCAGCCTACAAAGTTCTCTGACTCATGGCTCCATCATTGGTAAAGAACCAACGCGAGGAAATACCGGAAATAGGCCTACTCATCAGGATGCCCACATCCTCATAGAACCGAGGATAGTTCGATGGGGACAATTTCAAAGTTCGTGGCTGTAACTTGTCAACCAAGTGCATCACGTCGCTAAGAAGCTCTCTTTTTTATGCTCTTGACAAGCCATCTACCAAGCTATTGATACCCATCGGCCTGCGGCCCGTAAAGGGATCTCCTTCCGGCCTGCCCTGCTGCGGCAGAGGGCGGCGCAGAGGGCGGCCTGCGGGGGGGGGGACGCTGCACCCTCCCCCCCCACACACACACCCTGCAACCGCGTGTGGCGCCACGTGCTTCGGCGGGCGGCCGCGCCCGTCTGGCGGCACCACAGCACCCTCTGCAGGCAAGGCCGTCGGCGGCCGACGCCGCGATGGAGTCAGTGACAGCGGCGCTGACAACCCGCCGCGGAGCGCGCCAAAGTCACTGACGACTCGCTGACGACTCGTCGCAGGGCACGTCAAGGCCACTGACGACTCGCTGACGACTCGTCGCAGGGCACGTCAAGGCCACTGACGACTCGCTGACGACCCGCCGCAGAGCGCGCCAAGGTCACTTACGACTCGCTGACGACTCGTCGCAGAGCACGCCAAGCCTGCTGACAACTCACTGACGACTTACCACAGAGCACGCCAAGGCCACTGACGACTCGCTGACGGCTCCCGCAGAGCACGCCAAGCGCAGTGACGACTCGCTGACGACCCGCTGCAGAGCACGCCAAGCCCACTGACGACCCGCCGCAGAGCACGCCAAGCGCACAGACGACCCGCTGACGACCCACTGACGACCCGCCGCAGAGCACGCCAGGCGCACAGACGACCCGCTGACGACCCGCTGACGACCCGCCGCAGAGCACGCCAGGCGCACAGACGACCCGCTGACGACCCGCTGACGACCCGCCGCAGAGCATGCCAAGCCCACTGACGACCCGGTGACGACCCACCGCAGAGGCCGACAAGCCCGCTAGCAGCCCGCTGCAGAGCACGCCATGCCCACTGACGACCCGCCGCAGAGCGCAAGTCAACTCTCCCGACTCGAGCAGGTGGGTCGACCGGGCCCGAGCTGCAGCGGCGGCTTGCGCATGACATTAACGGTGACGTCACGCCCGACCCAGAGCGCGTGGCAGCCTCATGGTGTCGCTACGGAACGCGGGGCTCGTACCGACTGCACGCGTGGCGCACCCGATTTCATTCGCGATGCACGCGTCAGGGTCATTTGAGGTCATCTGAGATACAGCGGGCCAGACAGCACATCTCAGGGCCGATCTGTCAGAGGTCGAGGGTACCACAGCGTGATCCGTGCCAGACGGTCCGCTCTCGCTACCAGAAGACTTGTGCTGGAATTGGCTCCGGTGGAATCTGTTCCGAGTCCGAGCGAAAGTGAACGGGGTTTAATGCGAGTCTGATTTAAAGGAACTGTGGGATTGGGAATCGGAATCTAGTCCGAATCTGGTTTAGCCAGTTATAATCATGAATCCTCTTCTGAAAATGATTTCGGATCTGATGCATGCTGGTGTTTAAGTCGAATTTCCGTTGTGCATTAATGAACATATATATATATATATATATATATATATATATATATATATATATATATATATATATATGCATCAAATACCTTAAAGACATGGACAACCAAAGAGTAGTAGAAAACAATCTGCCTTTCAAACTATATTTTCTTTGGGGCTTCGACACCTTAAATGTTCAAACTCTGCTCTCTGCTTCTCCGTAAAAGAGGCAGATGCTTGCAAAGCATCCATTTTACCTCTGTCATCACATTCTGAGTGACTCACCTTGAGCACTGTCAAGTCAGGGTGATGAAAGCCGAAGAGATCGAGGAGAAATCCGCTTGAGCAGACGGTTTTTCAAGGTGAAGTCGAATCGATTCTGATTCTATGACAATCTTTCCCGCTCAGACGTCAATGAATCCAAATCCAAATCCAAATTCTACCAACACGAAACCAGTTCCGGAGCCGTATTCCATTCTGCTGAAGCCGAGCCCAAGCTCCAGCTGGTGAGACGGCGTAACGAGGAACGAGCGCTCTGGGCAGAAGAAGCAGAGAACAAGAACACATTGCCAGGGTAGTAGAAAAGTTACGCGAAGTAAAATGGGAAATCCATTTTGAAGTCACACCTTTGAACGCGTCAACCACACCATTTTATGGCGTCTGTGTTAACCATTGCACGTCAGGGAAACCAGAGGTACGGAGTTCGACTCCCCGCGGTGCCCACCCCTTCTGCCAGGGCGAGAGGCAGGCGACGCTACGTAGCCTCAGCAGCTGAGTACGTTGCTAAGTCCCAATGACAGCCCACGCTAATTTTTAACACCCACAGAAGTTGGGGCGTGACCCCCTGCCCACCGCTCCTCGCCTTCGCCAAACCAGCGTCGGAGTCGTCTCGGCTCTGTCGTGCACTCACCGGGCGTGCTCGGTGCCGAGCTGGCCGGAGCGCGTGGCCTGGGGCCGCCACCCCGTCCGCTCCCGCCGCCGCGCCTCGCCCTCACGCGCTCACATCCTCGGGTGACCTCGGGGGCGCTGCGCCCGCCGGTCCTGCCACTGGAGGCCGCCGCGCCGCGCCCGCCGCGGCCGCCCTGTTTATGAGACGCCGGCACTGTGTCAGCGTACAGTCGAGCCCTGTGCGGCGACTCAACCGCTACGGTCTCTCACCCCGAGGGGCTGGCCGGCTGAAGCTGAATGCATCGGGTACGGGATGGGGGAGGGTGAGCCCCGCCCCAGCGTACACAGAAGTCGCCCGAGGAGCGTGTGGCGCGCTGTAATGAGCCGAGATCCTCTGAGGGAGGCCCCCTCCCATCCGGCTGCCGGGGATGCGCTCCGAAGGCGGCCGATGGCGCGGGGCAGGCGTGTTTGGACGCCTCCCCAGCCCCTAACCCAGCTGGCGCAGCTGGAGGGGCGGTGTGGGGGGTCGGGACGGGCGCGCTCCGCGGAACAGACGCAGAAATAGCACGCACTTGTGCTCGAATGTGAGCTTATTGTGCGTTAGGTTCTGCGTATTGCGCCACGTCCATCACGCAACATGAGTTAAATATGGGCAAATCAACCACAGCTGTTGGAAAACTTTGAAAAGTTGCTCCAAAGTGTGTAGCTGCAATGAAGGCAAACGACGTGCGTCACGACACCACGTCAAACCTTCAAAACACACGATTCTTAAGGCACACTGATTCACGCATATAAAAAACACTTAACGACAGCAATACAGTAAGTAGTAAGCGTGCATTCAAACGGTTTTCAAGTAAAGAAGCAGGAAATGTCGGCGGATGGAGCCTGATGATCAGTGAGGCATGACTGGTCGTGCCTTCCTAACAAGGTTTGTTTTTGCTTATGACGCAGTGGACTTCCCTGTAGTTCAGACGGAGCGCCGTCATCGGACCGGCTTGCGTAACATCCACAGTAACAGGCGGGATGCCGCCGTCAGCCAGCGAAATCGGCCGCCGCCGTTCCCCGGTGTGGATGTTGATATCGCACCGATATCTGAACCGCGCGGTACTACAAGCAAGCTCGTCGGGTTTGACGAGAACCCGACCGTCCAGCCACGACCCTGTGGTGCCCAGCCACCGAGGTAATCACAACTTCGGAGTGTGTGAAGCCGCCGGACTTCTGGACCGGGCCGCCCAATGGCGGACCCCCGCGGCCAATCGTCTGTTCACCTGGGCTGTATGGAGTGACAGGCGGTGATGGGGCAGTGCCAAAGACTCTCAGCCTCTATGTGGTGCGTTGGAGAGGCCGTGATCGATCGGGACCTTTAATTATGCAACGAGGAAGGAGAGGTGAGGAACAGCCCGGTTGTATAAGTCTTTAATCTTTTCTTTCAGTCAATACAACAAAATCATATTTGCACCATGCGATTACATCCCAAAGCTCAACAGACTTCTCTAGTAGGACTGGTTTACTATTTTAAGTTCACCATTCATGAATCGCAGTCCGTTAAACAAAAAATCGTCCCGAAAAATAGCTGGCAATCAGAGCAGTGATCTGTTTTTGCTGTACCTATGTACATTGTACAATGTTCGGTGCGAATGTGCAGTGCACCCAGCCCCAAAACAATGCTCCCGGTGAGCACAGTTGGCCGGCTGCCAGCGATCGCATACCCTGCTAAATCTGAACGCTTGTTCTGAGCGTCGAACCCGGAACACCTTTGATTAGCAAATGCATTCTGGTGCGTGTTCCTGTCCAGACACTTAGTGTCAGGTGACCTGCAGACATATCAATGGCGCATATGTCAGGGGCAGCTTACCTATCATTACAACGAAACCTCAATTATCAAAGTACGCCGTTCCGCCCCGTACGCACAGCCACGGCGCCGCCGTAATGTGCCCGGCCCAGCAGCCAGCAGGCCGAGCAGCGGTCGTCTTGACGTCGCTGCACCGTGCAGCGGCGGGCCGCGGGTCTGATGACTGCCGCAGGCGCCGTCCGTGACTCATCTCCGCCGGCCACGGTAGCGGCGCCGCTGCGCCGCTGGCGACCCCCGCTGCCCCCCCCCCCCCTCCCCACGCCGGTCCCGCCGACCACGCAAGCGGCGCCGCTCGGACGACCACCGCTGCCCCCCCCCCCCGCGCCAGCCCAGCCGGCCACAGTTGCGGTTGCCCCGCTCCGCTGCTGGGCGACCCCCGCTGCCCCCCCCCCCCCCCCCCCACTCCTCTGGGTAACACTGGGTGATCCTGGCCGACCCCGTTGAGCCCCGCTCGCGCCTCTCCTGACAGATACAGCACTAGGCGGCGAACCGTCGGTGGCGGCATGCACGAGCCTGTTGTAAGAACACAGCACGAGAGCGAGAGCACGAGCATAGGCGGAAGTGCATCCGGTTAAACTTGAGGCATGCATTTGTTTTCTTGGCAAAGACTCGAAAACGAGAGTGCAGAGAGGAGAATCGACCTTGACTTAATGACATTTGCTCACGCCTTTTGCTGAGCGTTATCACGGTTCATACGGGATGTCTGGCGTCATTTCTGCTGGACAGCGCATGCACAGCGGCTACTTTGTCCACCAATTTGGGATGCCTCCATCGCAGTTCATGGAGAGTTGCCAACTTTCCATCGCCACTCGCAATGGCTGAACGTCAGGGGCACCGGCATCTGGGGCGTCCGGTATGCAGTGCAGAGCTCTGAAACACTGCCTTTTGTGTTGAAAATGGCAACTCATGAGTGCCTGTATCTTGTGGAATCTTCCGGTAGATAAGATTTTACCTGACAGCCAGACACCCTTTCTTGCCAATTAGGCTGCACAGCTGGGAAACACCGACGCAAGGAGGTCACATGTTAATGTTGGTCTTGCCATATTGCAGTGTTCAAGAGCATTATACACTTACGCAAAGCAGCAATTTTATCTCGTGTAGCTGGCTTAAGGGGTTGAAAACATCGAATGACTCTTTCTCCGCTCAGAGATAAAGATCACTAGATTTATGCCCGTGACTTTGAATGTAAAAGGTAGTGATCACGGCAGAAGAAACAGCTCACATCACATCGTTGGCACCTTAAAGTCAAACCCATTGTCAGTAAGGGTTATCGCTGCATGAAAACGTGATAACAGCATGCAGTCATGCTTCATAACCTTGCTTTCCTGGAAATTGCGAACCATAAACGAGGCAATCTGATGTCCTGTCAGGCTGGCTTGAAACCAAGCTTGTTGATAGTTTTCCGACTTAGGCAATGAAATGAAGCTTGGGTGATGATATGAAAGCAACTTAAGTATCTTTACAAGCCGGCTGTAAGTCTTACAAGTTGAATTGTATCCGCAAATTCCTGGTTGGCGACCAGTTTGGCGTCATGCTGCATTGCCGTCGAAGGCACACATGATCGCTTTTGGCATTGGGATCCTGGATTATTTATGCGAGGACACTCGTTGCGGACAACAGATGCACTGTCGCTCCATTGAGTTCGGAAGAGTGACTTTGACCTGGGCCTCGGATCTTGGTCTTAGACACGTAAGCCAGTGATGCGCTCAGGTACGACCGATTAGTGCGCCCAACACCCACTTAAGGCCGGCCACCTTGCGTCATTTACCGCTAGACTTAAACTTCGGAAGTCATCGTTTGCGTTCAAAGTGTTGTGTTGTGTTTAAACGCACAGACAGGCTTTTTGGCGTCCGTAAGGGAGTTATTGTATCATTTCGGTCAGAGCTGGTTGAATCGTCGATTTGGCATGTCACGACCCACTAGGCAAACAGGGCTTGAACAACCTTTCAAGTGTTCGCGGACAGGGAGAGCGGCTGCTTAAGGAAAACATTCCGGGACCTCAGATGGTGCTTGCACGTACACGCTTCCAAAACGAAATTTCCCTGGTCCTGTCCAATGCCCTGAGCTACGGTAGTATCTGAAACGTTTTTAGACCTATTTTTCTCATAAATATAACTGATTTAAAAAGCATCCATTCGGTGTAGAATGATATCCCAAGGAAACAGGTCTCTCTGATAGGTCGACGACATCCCCAAATACAAATAGGGACACTAGCTGGCGATGGTTTTGTCTGAGTCTGCATCGCAGCTAGATCATTAAAGTACACCAGATCTGGTCCACACTGCCGTATTGGACATATGTTGATTTAAAATTGTTCGCTAGCTGTGGACTGTTGGGTTTGAATCTCTCTTTTGTCACTTCTTATCAGTCCTTTTCGGAATGCCGGGCGCTTAGCGTCGTCTTTTTTTAATTTTCTTTGTGGGTCTCAATTTCTATATGACTTGTAGTGGCAATGGCTAGCCAAAGGGTTCGAAGTATGTATCGTCAGATCCATTGTATGCTGAGTAGCACTTGGGACATCATTTAGATGGGACATTATTTAGATGACGACTAAGATCGCTGAAAGCAATGTTGACAAAATGCAAAACCCACAATGCGCGTTGTTTCGATGTACATTTTGTGTGCATGTGGCATCTCACCTCCATTTCCGTAATGAGAGCAACCAGCCTATTTTGCGATGAAAGCTGCGCCATTTGCGGAATAGCGGATAGGTTGCTGTTTAGTTAAATATTCAATATTTATTGGCGTTAGCAACTCATTTATATCCATCGTATCATGAACATTGATAATTTGTAGACTCATTGTAAACAACGCGCGGTGGCTAAGCCTCGAGGCCAGGGCCTTGAACGCCAGTACATTTGTGCTAGTGACGTTTAATGAATTATAGTCAACTTGTCTTCCCCATCGTACAAGTGGCGTTTGATGAAATTGAGTCAATGTGCCTTTCCTATCGTGCTTTCAACTCTCATTATAGAAGTGGATGCACTCGGTCACAGCCCCTTCATCATCACTTCACCTGCCCATGCCGTCGTCCCTTACGGGCTCTACATCACTCCAACTATCGAGCGCCGCACAGTGGAGCTTCCCAAATGCGAATGCGATCCAATGCCATCATTTTCCTTGGCCTTGCCATTGTTATGTGAAATCTGACTCCAAACGCTGGCATGCTTTAACCGGTGACACTTAGATGGCGCAAGAGTATGCGATGCTCTTTGCTTTGCAGGTCAACGCCGGGGGGCGCTGCTGCCCACCTCAGCGACTTTCGCACACCTGTGCTGGTAGGCAAACACGCCGGGCAAGGCAGCCATGCGGTACAGTATCTACCTGGCGTTAGGCGGCCGCATATTGCTGCGAAATGCGTCGCCGAGGCGTTCCGGGTAGCTTAAGATGCAACGGTAAAAAAGAAACATATTATACACGTTCGCGAAAGAACCACCGCAGTCTACAGATCCTAACACGTGAGCTCTAATGGCCTACAACTGACGGCCGTAGCCCATAGGCCAAATGTCGGGGACCCACCCTAAGTCTTTAAAAAGTGGGTTCGGATGATGCTTGTTTGATAATGCATAGTTTTGGACGCTTGTGGTACTACCATGGACTGGCTCGACAGTGCGTCACATTTATGCAGCTCCGGCTCCATGGATTACAGAACATTGCTGCCGTAGGTTATTCGCGCATCGCACTCAGTGTGGTTACATTTCAACCACTCAACAACCACACGGTGGCCGAGAACTTGAAATAATCATACCACAATTAATAATCTCATTTAAGCAGCAGTATCTCAGCATTAACTTGACTGGGCATTCCAGAGCTTTACTCATATTGATTTACAAACTCCATGCATCTGTGGTGTAGGACACCTTTGTCCTTTCACAGGCTGTCTGCATTGTATTTTTTAATTATCATTTTCAACTCAATGTGCATGCAACGTAAGGCAGCTCTTCCGTAGCCAACGCCGAGCTTGGCCAAAGACGCTCGTTCGCCCGTCTCACCGCCCGGCATCTTCTCGTTGACGAGAGACAGGATCCACGCGGGAATCTCCTGCGCGGAGGTGGCCCTGCTCGGGCGGTGCCCGACCGCCGTGACTATTTTTACACGAATGGCGCGGCTGGCTGGGCCGTCTAAATACGGCAGACCCGGGCGGCTTCTGCCAAACTGAAACTTGAACGTGCGGCTCATCGGTGGGTGACGTCATCAGAGTCGTCGGAGTCGAGGCATCTGGCCGGCCGGGGTCAGGAGACCGAGGTGCCGTCTCTTCTTAGGTGACGGGACCCGTTTGCCTGTCGGGTCGCGAGACCGGTAACTATTCCTAGAAGAAAACAAAACACCGGCAACGACATCAAGCCTGTATTTTTATTTCCTACTCTGCTCAAATTTTAGACTTGGAATTGACTTAGACTTAATCTTAATCTTAATCTCAGGCTTAAAATTTTAGAATTTTAGAGCAAGATTGACTTTTAGTGCACCGGAGTGCAGCTTTTTCTTGTCATCCACTTGGTTCGCATGGGTGGCTTCGGGTTCAGCTGTGCTTGGCAGTTTCTGGTGAGCACAGCTTGTTGCGTATACACTGAACCCATCACCAAGGTTGCGGATTTAGTGAGATGAAATGTATGTGTTTTGTACGGGTAACTCAGGTCCTAAGACAGGTGTAAGGATTCGTGGATTTAATGAGATGAAATGTACGTGTTTTGCACGGGTTCGCGGATTTAGTGAGATGAAATTTACGTGTCTTGTACGGGTAACTCAGGTCCTAAGACAGATGTAAGTATGCGCTTTGTCAATGGTTTTGTATTTCGTCGCGATGTGATGTATGGTATACTCGTGTCAGAACTTGACGTGTATCACTGAAGGGACACATTGTCTCGTTTGGTATTTTGCATGTCTAATTGGTTATAATAAAATGTGGAAAGCCTATTTCTGTACATGGTTTTTTCTTCGCCTTCTAGAGGGAACAGCTGGAGAGATAAGAAAGTAAATCAAGGGGCTTAGGCGACGGCGTCCAGGGTTCGGCTGCGGATGCTCCCTCAAAAGGATTCCGGCATTCACCCGCAGCCAGGATTGTCTTACCGGTGGAGGAGGGAGGGGGGGAGGCTAACTCCGTCAGCGCTCTTTACAGGAGAGCGGATGGAGCCGTACATGGTGCTAAAGTAAAGATACATGGCTAAGAGCCCTCCTCCCTCTCTGGCTGCGCCTCCCGCTGCGTTGCTAAATCCAGTGGCACGTGATTGCTCCTGCAGTGATCGCGAGGTAAATATGGTTCATTGTGATGGAGGCGATCCATCGAAGCGAAGGCAGAGGAGAGGCAGATTCCCCGATAGCTGATGGGCTAACCGAGTTTCTGTTTTCTCCTTTTTCTACGTTTGCTAGTCAAATGATGAAGCGGTCGAGTCTGTCCCACATAGATGACCAGCCTCCCCGGAGGCAGCCTGAAAGGGCGCACTTGAGTGGGGCTGTGACGACCAACAACTCTTAAGTGGAGCGACTTAACTGAAAGCGCTCAGAGTGTGAAGCCCTGGTGTCATGCGCAGCTCACCTCGGTGTGCATGAAACCCCGCGGCGTGCGTGTGTCGGGCGTAGCAGCTTTCGGGCCGTGGTGCGTCGTGGCAGTTAGTGCCTTACATCAGGGGAAACCCGCCACGCCGGAAGGGACGACAATAATGGCACTGTGGGCGGTGGCAGGTTCAGGAGATCGCCGAAGAGAGACCACCCATATGCATGAGGGTTCTGGCTTGATGAAAGCCGGATTTTGGCCGTCGAGTACATTAGCCTGCTGCAGAATGCAACGTTAAAATTGCAGACTTAAGTTGCAGATGGTTCTTGATGTCAAAATTTCTGCAAAATGACTAGGATCTGAAGAGTAAATCCAAACTCCAACGGGGTAGACATGATCTCTCGATCCCTACCTAGATCCACTTGTGACTGTCGGGAGGGATATAGCGCATTTCTTTGAGAGAAAAAATATCAGAAGCCTACCTGTGATCTGACGGGATAGACTTTTCAGAATTTCTCACTCGACGTAAATTATTAGTGATGCCACACCAGCCCAACTGCAGTGCATTTTATCTAAATGTTAGCATTAGGCACAAATAGCCCATGTGGCATCAACTAGCATCTCTGTCTGTACCTTTCTTCAATTTCTTTCAGTTTTGGTTCAAACCGACTATTCATTTTGGCTTCGAGTTACACTTCAAGGAAATTCGAGGAATGTGATCGAATTTATCAGCCCGCTGATTGTTTATCAGGAAGCGCAAACTACGTGAAATAGTTCCTAAGGAACAAGCAAACACAAACATAAGGATATCACGGCGTTGCTGTCAGTAATGTCAGCATGGTTTACTTGACGGCTTTGTCAGGTCGTAGCGACTCTCTCGATGCTCATTCCTTCGAAACATTACAAATATGTGCCCGTCAGTAACTTACTCGGTAACGCTGACCATAAAGATTTACGTGTTTTTTATTACCAGAACACGACAGGGTAACCATACGGTGAGCTGAAGCTGCTGGTTGCCTTCATGAGTGATTTCGCATTGAAGTCACAAGTTCGCCAGTAATGCTGCTCGCCTCTTTCACACTGTGGGGCTTCTTTCACACTGTGGGGCCTCTTTCACACTGTGGGGCTTCTGAGACTGCCGTCAGAAGAGGTGGGGCTTCTGAGACTGCCGTCAGAAGAGGTCCAAGATGTGACCCGTAAGGTCAGGTACTGTAAAAAGGTGTATTTCGCGCAACCCGAAAACGCGAATGTGATCATGATAGCTAACACCAAGGAGGTGCTGTAAAAGAAGGAAAAGGACAGGGCTCTTCTAGGAAATGAGGATCGCACAGCATCCGCGTCTCATCTATTCTAGATGTGAAATGGCAGGCACGGTCCTACGCTGATATGATCCCGTGGGTTGGACAAACCACTGCACCACCAGCGACGAGACACGTGCCAGACAGTGCTATAAAAAGCGCTCGAGATCATCAGCTGGATCTGGCCCACCTTTTACGTCACTCCCATTCGCCTTTCTCAAAAGGATAATTATTTGCCCATTTGTACCGTGTTTTGTAGTTGTTTTTTTGTCGTTTTAAAAAGTGGTTTATAAGACAGTAGTAATGTCTTTCTTCCTCGGAGAAAAGCCAGGAGAATGGAGAGATAGATTGGTTTATATTTCGGCAGCCTGTCTTTATCGAAGTAATAACAGAAGCTAAGCGTAATATTATCTGTGTGTGAATACTGTTTCTCGGGAATGTACTGAACAACTTAAAAAATATATTGTAAAGTTGTGTGTGTATGTGTGTGTGTGTGTGTGTGTGTGTGTGTGTGTGTGTGTGTGTGTGTGTGTGTGTGTGTGTGTGTGTGTGTGTGTGTGTGTGTGTGTGTGTGTGTGCGTGTGTATACAATTATTACCATATGATGTTCGGCGCTTATGGCGACAGGTTCCTTTCGTCTTAAAGCGGCAAAACGCGGCACATTTTGGTGGAGGGGGAGGGGGAATTCGGCGAGCACTGGCGGGTATTTCCGCCACTTCAATCAACATGTAAAAATAGGCGTTACAGTTCAAGCACGTTATCGGCGTTAGCCGGTGATGAGGGTGCACGGAAGCGAGGTGATGCCAGACGGCAAGGTGAGCCGGCTGGCGTCCCGACGCCGTCCATCTCCAAAAAACGGCACCTGCTGGACATTGCAGACGATTCCCGCTCCAAGCTTCATTAAGATCTCCTGTATGATCATGAGGCACAGTTCAGGAACGAAAACGCAGCCATTTGCGGTGATGCGTGAACAATGGTGAGAAATTGTGGCCGCTTTGGCACACAACTCGGTTGCTTGGAGAACAATCCCGTTGTTTACAAGCACGGTGGTTTTGATGACAAAGGAGCCATAACGTGGAGCCTCAATTTAGATGAACTGCACGTAGCGTGAATTTGCTTAGACGGCCAGAATACATCCATCCTACGAACAGAATTATGCTCAGTACTCGGCTAGGCGGTCAGAATCCTGGCGATGCCTTACCAGTTTCGGGCGAATTTCCTCATCAGATCGGGGGGGGGAGGGGGGGGGGCACCGTGGAAGTCATGGATGAGTAGACGTCATTGCAACGAGTGCTAACGGAGTCAAATGGGGGCCAGACGACAGAGGGGGTGCGCGAACCAGTGCAGAAAGGCCCCACTTAGGGAAGAGCCAGCGTGTGTCGTGGTAGTCAGAGTAGGGCGTCGCTTCCGCCATTGACGAGCGAGGGGCATTAAAGCCAGAGGTCAAGATCGAACCGGTCACATTCCTTTTCAGCCGCGCCAAGAGAGAGGAGAGAGAGAGGGGAGAGAGAGAGAGAGAGAGAGAGAGAGAGAGAGAGAGAGAGAGAGAGAGAGAGAGAGAGAGAGAGAGAGAGAGAGAGAGAGAGAGAGAGAGAGAGAGAGAGAGAGAGAGAGAGAGAGAGAATCGAGACGAGTTTGTCTTAATGTATCACTCATGTCGGTTCGGGATAGTCACCCGACGTTGGAGGACTATTCTCGACCATGACTTTCCGGCTATGATGTCCAGGTTAGGTCCCAGTGTGAATGCAGGCTATACTAGAATCTGTGAACGGTTTGGAGCCGATGTCAATGCCCTCCCTCAGCAACGAACATGAACGTGACAATGAACACAACCGCTATTTGTTTCGCATCTCTAGCCCAAGTAGGAGCCAAACGAACGTCACCTTCTTGGTACGTTACTCATGACACAGCGTGACCTATGGAGAGGGGGATGGTTTCGCCGTGCTGAGCCAGTGCGTAATCGGGGCGGAAGGAGGGCTGAAAGTGGTCCAAAATACACACCGTAATTTTGTGGACGGCCGCATAAAATCGCTGCGGTAACGCTGTCCAAGCAGAGCCATCTAGATGCGGCTGACAAAAGCACCGTTTCACCATCGCCGTAACGGCCACCGCGGTCTCTCTCTCTAATTGTTATGCATCGCAAAATTAGCTGAATTCATTTAAATATTTCGATGAATTCTCCTGCGTGAGTGAAAAGGTGCTTGCATCACCGCCCAGTGTTATATAATTGCTCCTGGCACATTCGTCAACAACCCCGCTGATCTTCTTACAACTCCATATTAATGTGGACTTTTCGAGTTGTCGCTCATCCGGAATACCGCTACGCATCACATTTCAAGGTTTCGGCGGGCTAAGAGGAATACTCGTTCTGCCCTTGCTGCCATGCAGCGATCCGGCGCCTCGGTCTCGGACAGAGCTGCGCCGACGGACGGACGCCCGGCGCGGCGAAGAAACCAACCTGCCCTCTGTCGCTCCGTCGTCCTGCCGCCATTGGGCACTGCATGCATGGTATATTGCCAGCATTGTTGTGCTCTAAGCATATTTTGTACTACTGCTTGGGTTATGCACGATCGCATGGTACGATGAGTTGATTTGTCAAATATATATGATCGCAGCACTTGATTTCAGTTGTGCTCGTCACACACAGTAACTGTTATTAACGTAACGTATTTTAACCTCCCTTGCTTTTGATGCGCAGCGTAAGCTAGCTCAAGGTGGCTTTTTGACCGACTTTCAGCCAGAACAAGAGGTCAATTCCACACCTCGGGCTAAGGCCCGTCGAGGCAAAGAAAGGCATCGACCGCCCATTCAGCTTGGAGACTCATACAAAATGTGCCTGCCTTTCTCCAACAAATGACAAGCTTTCAGCGTGGGCGGCTTCATTGTTACCCCCGTTGCAATGTATTTGTTTTCCAGTCTTTCACGTTGGTGAGAGATTGCGCGGCAACGATACATCTCCGCCTTTCGCTGATGTGGGAAAACACAGCTTAGCTTTACACTGGTGTATGTCCTGGCAATTTTAATTTTCTGTTACCTCACAAGTTTGCGAGTTGATGTAAGCACAACAGGGAACACATCCGTACAAAAAAACAACTTGGTACCACAAGGCGTCTTAGCAACCAGGCTTTTATGACGCCCATAAAACAAGGCGTCATCTCCTGGCAGCTGTCGCCAGTTGACTCAGTAGCTGAGTCATTTTGCTTGAGTCAGGACTGGGGTTGACTCCCAGCTGTGCCCTGCTGCTCGTGATCAACCTTGTGCGCAGCGTGTGCACATAAGAATCGATTTTGCCGTAGCTGATTCTCATGCCCGTGTGTGAACAGGTTGGCAACCACTTTACGGACTGAGCTTCCGGGCGCGCAACCTGCACCTGTCTGGCTACAATACCGGCCAACCCCCCCCCCCCCCACCAGCTCTAATTCTATCAAATGTAAATGAATGGGCCCGTGACTGTGAGCAGTTCGTTTAGGAGTGATCGCGGAGACTTGATTTATTCAGACGGCAGAACAAAGGTTTAGTTACTCCGGAATCCCCCCCCCCCCCCTCCGGTGTCCGCGCGAGGGTATTTTGTAATGCAGTGCTGTCCGGTGCAGCTCCTGCAGCCACATAAGTGCTCATTTGCGAGTGCTTCGTGCTCGGGTCAGGGTAAAAATGTCAATCTCTGTTACCCTTGGACACGCATCCAAACGTGTCCGAAAACGAGCCGTTTTGCTTTGGAAAGCGGCCGCCACTCAAACCAATATATTTTGTAAGGTGGGGGCGTGACGTCAGATGGAGGTAAATAATCTCATTATCGGAGCGGACATTCCGGCAGTGGCACATTAAAACGTTATGAAACACAACGAGCAAATCAAAAGTAAGCTCAGCATAACCACTATTGAACAGCATCAGTGTTGTAAGATTATCCTCCATTTAAAAACACAAAAAAACACCAACCAGACGCTCAAAAAGCATGCAAAACCTTCTCGTCAGCCAAAGCACGACATCCACACATGCATGAAATTTCACTTGAGTTTTCAGTTCTTCCGCCGCATTAAAGCGAGCCCGCTCGTATCGAGAGACCTGGATAACAAGCGACAATCCGAGCTACGCGGACGTCCCCTTGGCGCGTGGCAGGGACTTGACGTCGCTTGCCACGCGCCGGCAGACGCCGTAGTAGTCTGCGCACCGACCCATCCGTCATGCTCTGCTGGTAGCCGGTCCGCTGGCCGTTCCGACCGCACGGCGCCGGTCCCACCCCTCCCTTCGCCCCCCCCCCCCCCGCCCCAACACCCTTCCCGTCCCGCCGAGTCCCTCCAGCTGCGACTCGGACTCCCCGGAGTCCCCGTATGGCACGTTCAGCGGTAACCGGCGGCGACCCGCCGGCGCCCGCGGCCCGACACATGTCGATCGGCCGGCGGTCGCGGCGCGGCCGGCGCTGCAGTCCCGTCCGACCGGCCGCGTCATAGCTCGTCGTCGAACTTGTGCAGGTTGGTGAGGTGCTCGCCGTAGTCGGTGGCCTCGCTGCCGACGAACACGTCGTGGTGCTCCAGCACCTCTTGGAAGCTGAGCGCGTCGTCCACGTCGTCGTCGGCCGACGCGAACAGGTGGTCCACCTCGTCGTCCGCGATCTCCCTGCGCGGAGGAATGTTTCAGCGTCAGAGCAGGTGGAGCATGGAGACTACAGCGCAGGTGTGGACGTTAGTCATCGTGCGCCCCATATCTAAAGTACAAACTGGATGTCCCATATGTCATGGCAATGGCCCTAAAATGCATAATTTATCCGCTGGCGGCACAGGAGTGCTTGCTAAGTCTGGACACTTGACACGTTATGGGAACAAATTTCAGATCTACTAACAAAGTTACCGCATTCGAGTCGTGAAAGTGTGCTTCTGCATCTACAGACGTGCGCAGGCTCGGGAAGTTTCCCTGATTTCGTTGGTTCAGTGGGTGCAGTAGGGCGTACCGACGCATGGGCAAGCTCAAGATTCTACCCTGATTTCGTTGGTTCATTTGGTGCAGTAGGGCACATCGACGCATGGCTAAATTCCTGATTCTACTCTGATTTCGTTGGTTCATTTGGTGGAGTGGGGCGTACCGACGCATGACTAAGTTAATGTTTCCACTACATCTACAGCCATAATCAATAAAAGCGTCGGGCGTAACTCTTCGTGAAAACTGCCCCACGTACCAAATCGCTCAACGTAGCGCGCGGGTTCGCCCTGTGGTATTACAAGGCAGCATAAGAGTAGTTATACAACCATCAATCATCACTATTAAAGAGTGAGAGCTTTGCGCTTTGCACCTGTGGCACTTTGGCTCCAATTTGAGCGCCTGAAACGTTAGCGACCATGCCCTAGTTTGTGAAAATCTCGCATCGCCGAATTAATAGAGTCCCTTGCGCTTTGAGGCAGATAAATTTCAATCTTCCCTACTAAAATTGACTAATCTGCTATTGATTACGATTTGTACGGTAGCTGACTGCATGGAAGATCGGAAGAGCTGGTTGGTTGTGGCTGGTTGGTGACGGCACGGTGACACAGCGCCCACCAGAAGAAGAGTCGGTGGCACTCATTTCCGGCGTTCGTGGTCATGCGATGGGTAGGGAAAGACACGAGAAAAGGAAGGAAAAGGAGACAATACACGTATTCAACCAGTGCGATGAGGGTTGAAAACCACTCAACCCCCATATTCCCGCCAGGTAGCAGCACCAGCGTCGAACTGGCGTGGGGGGTTTTAAACCGCCAGCGTAGCACTGACAGTGGCTGGGTACGTGTGTCGCATCCTACCCACTCCATACCCTCTCTCTTACCCACTTCTACTCCCCAGCATGCTGATGAACGCCGAAAATGCGAGTCCCCAACGCTTATTATTTTGATGTTCGCTACAACCAGCTCTACGAAATCCGTTTCAGGAAGGCAATCCATGTAGGTTGCCGTTTATAGTGTATACGCGACTTGCAATCGAACAAAGTGCCACTTAACCTTGGCTGTCATCGAACAGCTGGGTATACATTCAACTAAGAACGCGCCTGCGTGATCCACGCCTGGACAACAGCGATAGAATCAATTACAGCCCACTGGCCGGACAGATGACGGTAAAGATTACACACTGCCCACTCCTCGTCGAACGCCCTGGGGTTGAGCATATTGCTGTCCACGCCTCAGTATTACACACAATACCATACGCATACCGAAATGCAGCAGGTAATGACATACCGAAATGGTATGTAGATACATTCTTAAAACCATCCAAACTCTCTAAGTTGTATTGCCTTGATGGCATGTGACGAGGAGGGGCATTCAAAATTTGCTGTCGCCAACCCACATGCATTCACTTGCCGCCAGACTGCTGGGTCTACCCTTACGAACTGAGGGCACACACGGAGTAAGTTACCACGTCACGATGTGCAAACGACGGGGCTGAGTGGATGTTTAAGGAAACTACCGGCGTGGGAACGGGTATTCGGGTAACCCACCCAAGTCGATAGGACCAGCATGTCAACTCGGCGCCGACGACTCATCGGACAGGTGTCGCCTCAGGTGAGACTACAAGGTGGCACACGCACAACATATCGGACAGGTGTCGCCTCAGGTGAGACTACACAGCGGTACACGCACGACACATCGGACAGGTGTCGCCTCAGGTAGGGGACTGCACAGCGGTACACACACGACTCATCGGACAGGCGTTGCCTCAGGTAGGGACCACACAGACGTACACACACGAGATATCCACCTAGTGCCAGCCTGTTTGCCTCCACTTTTTGGACAACCGTCCCAACATGACTCTAAAGATCCGTTCCCGAAGTTGTCTTTCGATAACGTACCGGTTTCATATTTGGCAGGTAAAAAAAAAAATCACCCTACGGACGCGCTTTTAATTGCTGGTGGATTTGCATCTATTTCAGTACGCAGTAAGCCCATTCATAGCAATGGTTACACCGTGCGAAAAGCACATCGGTTTGACCCAGACGTCAGTCTTCGCGATGTGGGGAGACGCTTCACGCGAGCACGAAGAGGGTTATCAAGGATGGGGGTGCGAAGGATGCTGACCAAGTCTCCACGGCAACGCTTCCCGGAACTCATACTCGCTGTGCACTGATGCGCCAACAGTAGCAACAAGTGGCAACCGTTTCACGTGACAAAAGTTATAATCTTATATTACCTGCGGCTAGAAACGCAATTCACACTTGATGTATTCGGTTCTTAACTTCATCGATAAATCCACGGCTTTCTTTGGGTAAGGGTTTACATGAAGACAGGTACACGAGGGGGTATTTGATGCCTGTTTGGACAGATTATTTGGTTCGTCGACGAATCATTCACTTGGAGGACCTGTGCCATTCGCTAAGATTATCGTGTGACATCAAATGTTGCACCGCGCAGCACTGCATACCACGGCTGCAAATGAGCCGGGTAATTCCATAAAGCGGCTGGATCATATTCCACAAATGAAGATGTAATGCGTGAAAGGCATGCACTTCTTATCTTAAAAATGCTGTTTTGATTGGCAGAGCTAGAGAACGGCAGCGCTTACTTAAAGGGTATGTTGTACATCTAAAGATACTGAAGCAAGCATTAGATATGATGAAACAAGTTCACTCATAACTATTGGTGTACTTTTTAAGTGGAAAAGACTGCTCTAGATAGCACGATTCTTTGTTACGTAAATCTGCTCCCCGATGCGTCATAGTTTGCTTGTCATCGTACCTTGCACAACACTGATTTAGAGCAAATCGACGGTCGTTTTATCTGGGCATCGCGCTCACGAACGCCAGCTATGAACGCCTCGAAAATTATATTTTTGTTGACCTTGATCGCCACATGGCTTACGGAATGACAGGATTCAAATGACGTTATCATGAGTCACGAATGACAATTCATAACATCATTCCAATATGACGTGACTTAAATGCTCTCCCCGATATGCCTTTCCCATTTACGCGGGCGGGTAGCTAATGAACCAGGGGGCTTAGGTCTTAGGAAAAGCATGCTTGTGACCAACACCGAAGGCCTCGAAGGTGGCATCTCGGTTCAAAATCCCGTGGAACGTGGAACACTCCCCTTGAGACTGGTCCACTTATCTATATGTTATTATCAATTAATCTGCAACTAGCCCAAAATAGTGGGACACATTGAACGAAAAATGCTATGTACCTACAGAGCACTCATTCAAGTTAGTTGCCGACGGCAGGTGCATGTGCCACCGGACTCCTGGTTCCCATAAACAGACGGCGACGCGATGCTGGCGTCACCAACCATCGGCCATCTGACAGACAAACTCTGTGCCGTAGGAGTTGGCTGGGGAGAGCAGATACTCAGCCAGCGATAAAAATAAGCTCAAGGTGATCCAATAACTGTGCGACGCCTGGCGCCTGCCGGCTGACAGCTGTCCGCCACGGCCGCGTAGGCCGAGGCCACGCTGGAGACAGGCGGGATGTGGGGCGATCAGAAGCTGGCACGGATGAGGAGACCGCGCGGAGATGCTCCGTGTCTCATCACGACACCGAATAAAGGACACAGGAGACCGCGCAGAGATGCTCCGTGTCTCATCACGACACCAAATAAACGACACAGGAGGCGTCTGAGACGGATGAAGCGGCTGGAACGTGCAGCGACAGGGACAAACGGAGCACGATGATTCGCGTTGCACGGCCGGGCCGATTACTCCACCCTCCAGCCTCCGCTGCATACGTAGCGGACATTGCCACGGATGGACAGACAGCACCACGGAGGCACGAGCCCTAACGCCGCCGCGCGCCGGCACGACAGCGCGTCCGGGCGGTGGCGAGCACGAACGCGGCGCGGTCAGGCCTGCAGCAGCCACCGCTAGCCCACCACTCACGTGTTGGAGGGCAACACCCAGGCCTGCACTTCGTCCCGGTCCAGGCGGCCGTCGCGGTCCTTGTCGTAGTCGCTGTCGAACTTGTCCTTTTCCGCCTCCAGCCAGGCCTGGTCCTTATCCTTGGCTGCAGGCGAGCACACCGAGCCGGTCAGACACGGCGCGCGGCTCAGCAGGGGCGCGGCTGACCGCGACAGGCAGACCCGGACGACACCGCTGACCGTACGAGGTAAACTCTGGCACAGGCTCCCCGACGCAGTCAAGGACCACAACCAGGTGCAACTCACACCCACATGGCTTCTAGGCTAAAGGAATGCCTTTTTGGTGGCTACAATACAGAAACCTTATTCAAACCACCGGGATCCCGGATACCAATGGCCGTGAGACAGGCAAACCTTACATCAAAACAATTCGTAAGCGGCAGCCGTCCGCCTGACCACGCCGCCGAAAGCTTACCCTGCTCGCCCACGAACTCCTGGAAGCTGATGTAGCCGTCCTTGTCGAGGTCCTTTTCCAGCAAGGTGTGGTCCACCACCACGGGGATCATGCGCGGGTCCTCCTCCGGGTGCGAGAACGACAGGAACTCGGAGCGCTGCAGCGCGCCGTCGCCATCCCGGTCCGCCGCCAGGAACAGCCGCCGGTCCTCGCTCATCAGCTGCGGCAGACATGGCGCGTGTTACACCGAGCGGGGTGGACGTGGCGCATGTTACGCTGAGCAGCGGCAGACGTCGCGCGTGTTACACCGAGCAGCGGCGGACGTGGCGCTGGTCACAACGAGCAGCGGGCGACGTGGCGCGTGTTACACCGAGCAGCGACCGACATGGTGTCGGCCACACCGAGCGGCGGCCGACGTGGCGCGTGTTACACCGAGCAGCGGCCGACATGGTGTCGGCCACACCGAGCGGCGGCGGACATGGTGTCGGCCACACCGAGCGGCGGCCGGCGTAGCGCGTGATACACCGAGCAGCGGCCGTCATGGTGCCGGCCACACCGAGCGGCGGCCGACGTGGCAGTGGTCCCAAGGTCAGTTGCGGCCAGTTACAGCGACCGATTGCGCTGCAGTACTGGTTCGGAATCAGATGCGTCGGGACGGGAAGACGTGACACAGAGCCAAAGACGCCAACTGCAGACTGTTGACGTTGTTGACAAATGCGGACAGAAACGAAAAATGCAGACGTGGTCGTCGCGCCACGCAAGACAAGAGAAGAAGCAAGAGGACAAGAAGGGTATCTCATACATTGTTATGAAGTTTGTTGAAGGCGGCATATCAATTAAAAATTATAGATGCAAACAGCATGCCTGCCCACGTCAGCTCGTGGGAATTTGTCATGTCAAGCTTGTTGACAATGACGCCATATGTTGACATGAGGGCAGATCACTTTTGACCATTCCTTGCGCTTCCGACAGAACGTAAGGGCTGCATGACCTACAGCAGTCGATGCGCCCTAAAACCTCCGACAGAACGTGAGGCATTGTGGAGAAATTTTCAGGTTTTGAAAGATGCTGACATGCTGCAGGACATGCTCAGTTTGCCCTCCGGACCTACGACAGTAGTCGCCGCGCACTGCGCCTGTCCTACGCCCGTAAGGTAGTACCCTCGGGTAGGGCCCTACGTTCGTAGGGTGGGACGGGGACAGAGATTATGAAGGGGCGGGGCTGGAGCTCGACAACAGGGAATCCTTGACGGCAGAAACACAACTGCGTTCGCTCAGTGTTCGAGCTAAGGAGCGGGCAGCGGTCGAGCACGGAAGAGCAGCGCGGCTCGGGCAGAACACCACCGATACCGGGTGGGCAAGTGGATATTCGGAGTAAGCTACCGCTTTTTAAGGACGCGCCGACTCCTGAGGTCATTTTGCGTCCATGACGATTCGTTTACCTCATTACTTAAAAGTGAGGTGGGAGCGGTGTATAAGTATCTTTAAGCCACCACTATACATCACAACCAAAGCCAGCTGTACTCATTCCAAAAAGCCAGAATTGTCATAGTCGTATCAGGGTCATGTGTCGGCTAAGGAGCATTACAGTCAAAGTATCGCAACTGTTCATCTGCGCAGTGCGGACACGAGAATGGTATGTGGCGAACTGTGACCTAAGCTCCACCATCGACATCAGAGGCCTGTTGGCGGGGTACGACAAAAAAAAACTGTGGGTAGCATGGCGGTCCGTTTTGTGCAAAGCCCTTTAACCCGCTCCGATGAAGCAAAACACTACGGTAGCGCTAGCAACGAACACGAACGGGTGACGACACTGCAAAACATATGACCCAAACCATTGGTGGCTTTGAATCCATCTGTGCACGCGACCGCGTGCCCCTCAAATGCCGCCAAAAGTTCGACCGCCCTGGATCTGGACATAGCTGGCACGACGCCAATCTCCCAGAGGGCCGGACGGTAGCGCCTCCCCGTAGAATCACTTGGCTCTCTTCCAGGGTGAGCCACGCCGGAGAAATCCCGACCACGCGCTACGTCTCAGCCTGGAGCAGTCAGGGGCCACAAGCGGGCCGACTCCACGGCCGAGGAAAAGGCGGCGCCGGAAGAGACACTGTCCTCCTAGTCCCGGACCGGGTCTGCACCACATGGTCTGACAGATCGTCCAAAGTCGACACAAGATGAGGAGACGCAGCCCTGTCTGCCTCGGTGCAGGAGTCGTGCTAGCGCCCCTCATTGTCTGGCCGCCGACGGAGCTGCGTGCCACAGCGCGAGGGTCGAGCAGAAGGCTGAGGGGAAGCTGCAACAGCCATCACGAGGATTCCCAGCTCTCGAGCTCTGCCATCCAGGAGATACTGCCGTGTACAGACCCTACTGTCTGCACTGCAGCCCCTCAGTCAGGGCTCCGACTAACAGCGTAAGGCCCTCGCCCTCAACACATATTCTCTCCTACGCAGGACCGCAGACCGAGGCGGGCAGACCACTCTCTCCAGCAGGCTCCGCGTCACTGGCCCGGGCCAACACGAGGACGCTGGCCACGTGGCCAACAGAGCTGCTGAGACCCGACGCGCCCCGCCAACTTCACCAGCGCCAACGCCGTCACTCGACACCACACAAAACAACTTGACTGAATCCACGCAGGCCGACAGTCAAAGCCGCCGCCTTCCCGAACCATGGAGGCCTGACAAAACGGGACTAGTCCGGTCTCGTCCAAACGAGGATCCAGCCAGGTGGTGCCGACACGCGCCACCTTGCATCGCATCGGGCTGGCCGCAGACCAAACCATGGAGGAGTGCGGTGGGGAGGATGACGTGGGGAACTTTCCCACGAGCAACCCTCTACACCATTGAGTGAAGCACCGGATCTGGGACACCTGTTCAACCATCGGACTGGTGGTCTCGGGACTGGCCCATCACGTGACCGAATCTGTATGGCGTGAGGGCCAGACGAACCCCCCGTCGACCTGACCCGCCCGCTGTGCCGAGGACGCCGGCGCATGACGTGCGGCGAAGGAGAGTAATCGTCCGGACACGACACAGCCATGTGGAAAGAACACCAGACATGCAGCTAAAAACATTCTTTGGCATTATGACGTACTTGCATAAAGTCCTCCAACTCATGCACGCGTGGCACACAATGTCCTTACCCGTACCTTATACCCCCCCGCCCCAAATGCTAATCACACAGTTCGTTGGCGTTTTTCTCCCCACCCCAATGTGTCACCTTGTCCTCCTCCTCCTTGTCGTCGGCGCTCAGTTCATCATCGTCGTCGTCGTCCTTGGAGCCGTAGGTCTCGGCGGCGTACTCCTTCCAGGTGATCTGATCGTCGCTGTCCTCGTCCACCTCCTCCCAGCGCTCGGCCGACTCCTCCTCCGACAGCAGTCTGGCGGAGGGCGGGAGGGCGTGACAGGGACGGCGCTACATCTGAGACGGTGCACTCCAGTCAATGTGACTCGTTTTCTCTGACAATAGGGTGTACCACTTGTCCGCTGACTTTCATAATTTAAAACCCAAAACATCACATAGTGGCGCGGAAACTTCACCATATACTGGTGGTGGAATATACTGGTGGTGCATTTTAAGTAAATGATACCGAGCAAACGCAAAATGAGCTGCTACAAGCTCTCACACGCAACCAGCTAAATTATCATCTGTAAAACACGCTAGACCACGGCATGTGGCGAATTTCACATCTCTGAACTTCGCCAAAACTATCGCGGGACGATGAAAGCCAGGCTCCGCTCACTTGAACGAGCGTAGTATCCACTGTTTCAGCTCCTCACGGCTTATCTGCTTGTCACCGTCCTTGTCCATCTTCTCCAACAGGACGCCCAGACGCTGTTTGGCTTCCTCAGGTTCCAGATCATCAAACTCCTCCGCATCCTTGTGACTCCCTGGCCAGTTGACAAGGCGCTATGTTACAGGGTGACGACCGTCCACCAGTCGAGCTCCCCACCGCTCTTACGAATCACGGACCAATGTGTGTGTAACAGCCTCTCCCAAAAATATGCCTCTTGCCAACGAATTCCATTACGGCCTCGCACTTCCTCCGTGACAAGTGATAAACACGTGACAAACAGATATCACGTGGAAAAACGGACAGCCTACTTCTCCACAGTGTCATTGCTTGACTGTGCACTGTTGTCATCTAGCGTTATCGGCGAGGAACCGCCTGTGTGAAGCAAATGCCAAGCTGGAATCCGAATAACAACAGAAGGATTAAACAATGCAGCAGCAAAGCTGTAGAGGGGCGAGTTTAATTCTTCTGTCTGGTTCAGAAAGTGCTCACCACAAAAGAGAGCTCAGCCAGTGCAAGCAGCCAACAGTCCGCGGCCCCAGTGCGTTTCTGGGCATCTGGCATCAGACGAGCGGCCGATCGGCCGTTCTGCGACACGAGAGGCAGTGCCTCCTCTCCAGCCGGCGCGCCCCGCGACGGCCGACCGGGCGGCAGCAGTCGCTCACCCAGGATGGCCTCGTGGTCGAACTGGTCGTCATGCTCGTCGTCCTCCAGGTGGTGTTTGTCGCGTGGGCTGAAGGCGCCGTCGGCCTCGCGCTCGTGCTGGCCCACGTGTCGGTGGCTGACAGCTGCCTCGGCCGACAGGCAGAGCAGCAGGCTCACTGCCAGACCCAACCGCATGGTGCCGAGCTGGGGATGGCACCAGTCCACTGCTCATGGTCCTGACAGGCCTCCTCCCTATGCTTGAGCCTCACTCCAGCCAGAGCCTCAGCAACAGAGTTGCAAAGTTCAGCCATTTGAATGTCAAGGATAACAATACTTTTCATGTTGTTGCACACACATCTCAGTCCCATTAGTTGTTGCTCTTCTGCCAGCTCAGGATCAGCCAATCAGTATCACGCTGGAAAGTGTTCAATCCGGCATCTATATCCATCAGGTAATGCAAATCAGGCACACAGGCCAGCATGTGTGGGTTCAGGGTCACAAGGTAATGTATCACCAGCAAAGGAAGCATGGTAGAGGCAGAGATGGTGGAGGATGCAGAGGTTTGATACCATGAATTAACATAGTCCTCTGAGTGACACTGCTGGACAATCCATACCAATGATGGCCATTCAAAGATTTGCTGATGATAAACTCCTTGACCTATTTGTCATTTGTGTTCCTCACACAGTAACACTCTCGTTGATCTCTGCCACTAACAAACTTAACTGCTGTTGCAGTTGCATTATTTGCCATAAATTTATCAACCTACATGATGTTAGTGTCTTTTCATAGACAAACCAATTTTCTATTAAAAATGGGCAGATGGGAAGCTTTTGAAGTTTTCAAATGGTTTGAGTGTTCAGGGCAAGTAGAGGCATCTCTGCCATTACACTTTACTAGCTGCAGACTGACATACACGAGCTGGTTGGGTGATCTGCACCATACCAAATGCAATTCAACTTTGGTGAGTGTAGGATCATGTGTATGGATAGATTACATTATTGAGTATGTATACATATAAACATGCATACATGTGCACATACACACACATATGTATATATAGATATATAGATATATATATATATATATATATATATATATATATATATACATATATATATATATATATATATATATATATATATATATGTATATACATATATATATATATATATATATATATCACACAGTGAAAAAAGTAAAGAAAGAAACCCTGTGTGATATTGTTAAAATTAAGCCAGCAGGATTAGAGCAGCCTATAGGTACAATGAAAACATCCTCGAGAATGATTGAGGTCACTAATAGCAATGTAACATACTAAGTTAAAGGAGCCATTAACAGAAACCATTGTGCATATGACATATGTGAAACAACACACTGAGTACTGTATACAGGGCAGGATCCAACTTACAAAAAGTAATGCTAAGTTTAGAGAGGGCAAAATGGGGCCATGAAGTGGTCAATGGTCTGGGAGATTTGTCTTTAGAATAGAGATTCATGAAATTAAATATATTTATAATAAAATGTAGAATGCTTAAAGAAGACATCAGTCTGAACTCAATGTTACTGGACAAGAGAAATGTACTGTTAAACTGGTATCTTTCCTGCTGCAAGTTTCAGCCTTCAAGAATGCAACATTGCTCATTTAACTCATGTTGGAAAAAAGCCCATGATCCAGGTGACAAGTACTGGTAATGGCACATATGTGTACATGACAGCTCAAGCCTATCATAGTCTGACAGCTGCAGTGTGGGAGACTGATGCAAATGTGGAAAATGGTCCCAAACTATGATTGGCATTAATGCTTGTTATCTGCAACCTTCTTTCTTGCACACATTGCATACATGTTAGCTAAAAAGAGTAATGCATGTATGTGTGCACACATTACATTCTTGACAGTGAGCATGTATTATGTGTATGAAAAAGTACACACAGGCACAAAGGATGTGAGACAGGTAGGCAAATAAAGAGCATTCAATGCTGTTTAAAGACGTGCAGGAAACTTCACATATTCTGTGTAATGCTAAACTGGGTTTTCAGAGAAAGCTTTTGAGAATGTCCCGATCCCGCATCCTCGAGTTCCTGCAAACACTCCTGATTGAGGGCTACTGCGCCACTGTGGGTCACAGAATACCCCTCAATCACCACCATGACCATGCAAATACTTATAATATCGTGTACTCACCTACCCGCCGCAGACACAGCCCAACACCCTACAATTACCAACAATTATCTAGCAAATCACCTAAAGACAACCCGCCGCACATCTGCTCGGGGCTGAGGATGTCAAGGCCCTAGAATAAAGAAAACCCGTCGCGAATCGTCGGCTTGATCGTCGCTTTCGCCGGTGTGTGACGATCCTGGCGCGATCGGATTTAGCTTCCAGTGCAATTATGTGCAAGCTGTGACTACTAAAATGCTACCGTTATTGAATGTTGTGTAATTAAAGACACTGCAATATGCTTGTTCTTGTCAAGCTCTTGCTGGCTTAACAAAATTGATATAATTTTTCCCTCAACATCTTCCTTTTTCCTCGTAAACATAAAAAATTGTGTCCAAAACTAATGCTCGTAAGATACATGTGCGCACGTACCCACCTAGCGAGGATGAATAAAGGGGCCTGACCCCGGCTGCTCCAGTCCCGGCCAAAACGATAAAATTCCCCGAGGGGATCGTATTAACTCCGCAACAAGGTTGCGTAATCAACAGTGAGACCATGGCCGACGAGCGCGCGATCATGCGGGTGCGTGGATAGACGCATGTCACGCGAGCCCGAACGCCTCTGGTGCGGGCCGCGCGAGGCGGCCTAGTGTCAAGCGAGGCGAGGCCAGATCATGTGGCCTCTTCCGGCGATATGCCAGGGTCGGCTCTAGCAGAGAAGCGAGGCTAGAGCGGACCGAACCCCCACACATCCCTCTACCACGGAAACAGGATACATAGAGACAATGTACAATGACGGCTTATTTTTTCCATCAATGGACACGGCCAACGACGGTTTCACTGTGACTGGCGGGACCACGTTGGAAACGGTGGTTCAGCAGCCGCCTCGTTGTTCGTGCTCGCTCGCGATCCGCTGTCGATCAGGTTCTCGGCAGCAGCCGTCGTTCAGGAGGTCGTCGAGTTTGGGCTGGGCGTCGCTGGCGGCCTGCCGTCATCTCATATGGGGTGGGACAGAGCCGGCCGAACGTCATGTTGCGCGGCGTGCCCCTATCGGTGTCGGAGTTGGCGCCAGCTCCGGGTTAGTACTCGGACACTCAGAAGGCGAACAACGAAGCCATCATTGGGGCTCTTTGACGCACTCAGCTGCAGAGGCTGCATGCCTCTCACCCTGGCAGGAAGGGCGGGCACCGCGGGGAATCGAGCCCTGTATCTCTGGTTTGGCGCCATGGCTGCCGCTCCAGAATGATAACGTAGCCGTTCCAGCGACCTGTCCGACGGTTCCAGATCGCCACGTGGCTGCCGGTGCCCCACTCCGGCAAGTCTCTGACGCGACGGTCGTGAACGGCTTTGACATGCTCCTGACAAACGGTGGCAGCTGCTTCCGCCTCGTCGGCTGCGCGTTGCCGCTGCGCAGAAAATGATCGCCGATGTACGGGCAGAGTGACGTGGATAGGTCAGCCTACATCATCTGTGCTGGTGGCAGACCGCTGGGTCAAGGAGTGTCGCGCTGCTGGAGGATGCCCCGTGTCCACCGCTCCGGATCCAGCTGGCCTGTGTGCTGATATCAGCACCGTCTGAGGAGCCTCCTCGCCGTCGCCTCAGCGGCTTCCGACTTACCGTTCCCTTGCCGTTCCCTTGCAGAACTGCTGTTCCCTCCAGAGAGACTATCTCACCTGACCATGTTAAAAAACACGGTGAAAAAGACGATGGTTGTACAACCGGCCTATTGTTTCCGATGCAACATCCGTCCCCTGAGGGTAGGATGTCGTTCTATACAGCAGATGTCGTTCTATACAGCAGATGTCGTTCATGTTTCAGCCGTTTGAACGTCGTGACCGTCCTCAGCCAGTCGCCAACTGGCCTATCCACGTCATTTGGGCAGAACATCGCGCTGGTTATGGGACCAGTGGTCAGTACCACTGACTTTCTACCCCAGCACTTTTTCGCTTTTTTAACCACTTTTCCGGGTAGGAAAAACCCGATTGCGATTTTCTCTGCACGTGCATGCCTTACGACGAGCTCTTGTAGAGTAAAGGCGATCAGGTCCCAGGTCGGCTCTTTCGTGGCTGTTCGTGACCGGTAGACTCGCGTCTAATGTGCTGGGACAGTTATCATGAACTAGCGGCACGGCGGCACCCGTCTCGTGTCACGCCGCGCTCTTGTCCCTGCCAGGCGGCTGCGGTGGTTCGGCAGCTCCCTTCGCGTGAGGGCTCGGAGGTGCGCTGGTGCGTCCGCGGCCCAGCGGCGCGGCGACGTCTTGCACGCGACGGCGTCGGCGACGGCGACGGCTTGCACTGTGAGGCGCACTCAGGTCTCTATCGCTGGAGAGCGCGGCTCCTGTCCGGCGGATCCCGTATCCCCTTTCCGACCCCGTGTCCCCTCGCCACGGGCGTCCCTGTTACGGTCGCCCCTCACCTCAGCAGGTCCGGCTGGTGACGACCGACAGGCCACCGCGAGGTGACTCACCTGCAGGCAGCGGTGCCATTCCTGATTGCACGCTGGGCGGTCAGTCGGGTGTCGGTGCGTCGGTTTGTCGATGCTAGTGCAGGGCTATCGAATACAAGCAAACACCTGGCATGGCAAGCGGTGCCACTTTGTTCTCAATATTGACATGACCCGCGCGTGACGGCTTTTTAGAAGGCAGAGTGAACAGAACAAGCCATCTTAATGGAAGGCGGGCGGACCTACGCGCTAATGGAAAATCTGTCGGCAGCGTGTCGCACTGTATACCACCATTCGGCACTTACTGATATGATGATGCAGATGCGTGTTTAGGAATTTAGTGGCAGTCGCCAGGGACGTCAAATATTGAAGAGAAAAAGTGAGCCAAAGTACGGCACCGTTTGACAAATATTAATAATCAATGTCACAGTGTGGTGTATGGCAGTTGTTTAGGGCGCCTACGCGTCAGGCAAGTGGCAGTTGCGCGGGAGAGTTGGCCTCGGGTGGTGGTGCGTGGCGGGGGCGCGGCGTGTTCGGACGCCTCGGACGTTATATTATTGCTATTGTTGTTATTGCCGAGGTATTGGGCAAATATTCACGGTAACACCTGACGTAGTGTTTGGTCGGGCTGTGAGAGCGGACGACACTACACAGAGTGAGACTGCGCGTGTTTGATAATCGTAGTGCAAGGCTATGGAGTGATGCCCACGCATAGGGCCGGGCCATTTTGTTCAGAAGACTGATTTGCCCTACGCCCGGCAGGCTTTTGGAGCTCGCCGTGCGCTCAGTCTTTATATTTAATGAAAAATTAAATCCTGTCAGTATACCGCACCTGCGTTTGGCGCCTGCCGAGAAAGCTGCGGTGAAAGGGATCTGTTTTAGGAAATCGGGTGGTGCCCTTCAGTTATGTCAAAGTTAAGATAAAAATCCTGTGCGTCAAGTACGGCACCGTTTTCAAGTATTTCTAATCGTAGGCGGAGAGTGAGACCCTACGCGTTTGATAGCGCTAGTGCAGGGCCATCGGACGACATGCAGACATGAGGACAGGCCAGCGTCTGCACTTTTTTCAGCGACTATATGGTCCGTGCATGGAGCCGTATTAAAATGCCAGCGGCCACACGTCGCTTGCATATTTTTCAGCGTAGGACCAATATTGAGTTGTACATATTCGGTAGCTGCTGACAAATCTACGGTTTCGATTCATGGTCAGAATCGACGCGTGATTCACGTTAGTTATGTGACGTTAGTTATGTGACGAGGAACAGATATTCACTGAGCTTTCCGTTCAGGACCTACATATGACCTTTCTTCTGAACTTGCTCTGCTCATGACGTGCTATCAATCAATGAAACGGTCTCTCTCTTCCATTCATTAGCAAATTAACACAACTTCCGTACAACAAGTTGTATAAAAGCCGTACAATACATGAAAGGTGCATTTTTATAGGTGTAAAGGTTAGGTGTAAAGGTTAAAGGTGTATTTTTCTGCCATTTCAAAGACAGCCCATGAAACTGAAGAGAAAAAGTGCATGGAATAGCTGTCAACATATTCAACTAAGCATTAGGTGACGTCCCTGAAGCTCTGATTTCTCTACACTTCTTGCTCATTCATACACAATCTCTCCCGAATCCCACCCCGAGTCCTCAGTCGATTTCTATGGAGCTAACGCTGAGGGAATGCTGGTCAATAATCCCCAGCGATCGGTCCATGGAGGTTGTGCAACAAAGACTGGTTGCAGTTTGGCAGGTGGTACGTGAAACGGTTTTAGAGTGCAGGGCGGTGCATGTGTTGTGTTTGCGTTCGTCCTCGTTTTCACTCGTTCAGAAAGGCAAAGTCCGTCTTCGAAAATCTCTTGTCGTTATTCCCAACACCAGACAATCTCCAATCTCAGCAAATCTCACCATACCCGCACCCTCCTGCCGCCGCCCGCTAACCCTCAGCGGGACGCGCCCCCCCCCCCCCCCCCCGTGCCCGCCGGAACTGCTCAGCTGATTACACAACCCCCTGCCCGCCGGAACTGCTCAGTTAAACCCCGACCGTTACACATGAATAAAATCTGGTCACAACCTGGTATGGCCTATCTGCTTTTTAAAGCTGTTACGCCCCTGAATGAGACGTTGAGAGGCAACACTGAAGACTTCCTGGAGGCCATGGGACCCCAGAGGCTCCAACCGCTATATGTGCCGTAAAACTGTCGAAGAAGGGTGCTGCAGGGTTTAACTCTAAGGCATGGTGAAGAGGGTCGGTGCATGATTTAACTTCCAGGCATGGTGAACAGAGTTAGTGCAGGGTTTAATTCCCTGACATGGTGAAAGTGTAGAAAAAATTGTGAGCGGCACAACCCGCTTAAAATAAAGTTGAAATGTGGCCTGCGTAAGCGTTGATGCATGCTCCTGCTCGTTTTGTTCTTTTTTGAATTCACTGAAAATCGACAAGGGCGGCGTGCCATGCTTACAAAGTGACAAAACTTTTCAAGATGAATGAGAGCGAAAACCACACTTCGCAGCAATATTTAGCGTTTGTGTGCTTCACTGAAGCCTCAAAACTACTTTTGGCGTGCCATTTTAAACGTGTGCACACCATACTGCAGTGTCAAATAATGCTCGGTTATTTAACGGCGTACTCAGCTTGCGCGACCACTTAGCGTCGACACACTTCTCATGACTATCCACGAGGCACAACGAAATAGCGGCAAGCGCAAGGTCCATCACACGTCTTCTCACACACCGTTGCTGACAGGTGCTCTAATCAACCGCGCTCAGCGCCGTCTCCGACGCAACAGCCGAGAAACCAGTGATGCTTTACGTTGTTCATGGCATCTGCTTTCAAAACGCCACGAAACTGAAAAAGTGGCATAAGTATTTAGGCTTTATTTCATCAATGACATCTACCTCACTTTACATGTGTTACTAGAATGTTACTTGCTAGCCGAGTGATATGCTGATATACAAACGGCTCCTGAGAGGTACATTTTCGCAGGCTCTGGATAGGTCACCAACATCGCCACCATTCACATCTCTGACAAAACACGGGTCACGTGCGCAGAGCGCGATGACCATGCACAATGACGTCACACTTCCCTCGGCCGAGCACCCAGAAAGCACAGAAGTGGTACAGAACAGCGAGCTACATCGTGAGCACAAACATATACTCAGGACCCATGGGGGGCGGCAGGGGGGGGGGGGTATCGTGTGGGTCATGGTTCACCTGCCTTTTGCGCGGACTTTGCATTAACGATGGAGTGGCGCATGGACGCGATTTATTTTAAAAGGGGTTCCGACCTACTCACTTCTTGAAGCTTCGCTGCGCCCACGATTACACGCACGCGTAATGACGTCAAACGGACAGATGCACCGCTCTGAAGCCGCAGCCGTAATAGACCGTGCTGATTTAGACTGTGTAGATACCTTAACAGACTGTGCGTCTGGCGTTGTCAGATACACACCCTCATCCGTGACCTGAAAACATCAGAACACCCTGAGGCACCGTCACATGACATCGCAGACTGAAGGACACTCGCACCTTTTGATAGGGCTCCCGTCCATGGACAAATGTGTTATGGGATTGTGGACGACGATTATGTTATCGCTATCGGCTGCTTTATGCCCATCACCATGATGCGTGATGTATATAGCGTGATGTTTGGCCCTATTATCACGATACCAATCGCAGCACCGGAGCCAAATTAAAAGGTTTGTGCGTGTTTTCTTTCCGGAATGGAATGCAGTGATATGTATTTATTTCAGATGTAGATTGAGGACATTGAACAGAAGTCTCGGCCGCAGTGCATGCAATGCGCCTGATACCTGAAATGTCTGTCGCTACCGCTGGCACAACAGCAGGCACTGGTCCGTAGTGGCATGATGGAGAAGACCATCGCGTGCGCCATTGACATGATGAGGCCGAGAAGATAACTCACATCTGGAGCGAGGTCTTTCCGCCGTTTGCAATCAGGACCAAGACCCATCCACCGTCTGGACAGCGAGTCGTTATCTCACCTTGGTGCTGCATATCCTGTGGCCAGTGACGCTCTGGGTGGAGGTTACTCTGACGGGGTCTGCGCTCTGGGTGGAGGTTACTCTAACGGGGTCTGCGCTCTGGGTGGAGGTTACTCTAACGGGGTCTGCGCTCTGGGTGGAGGTTACTCTGACGGGGTCTGCGCTCTGGGTGGAGGTTAATCTGACGGGGTCTGCGCTCTGGGTGGAGGTTGCTCTGACGGGGTCTGCGCTCTGGGTGGAGGTTAATCTGACGGGGTCTGCGCTCTGGGTGGCGGTTACTCTGACTGGGTCTGCGCTCTGGATGGAGGCTGCTCTGATGGGGTCTGCGCTCTGGATGGAGGTTATTCTAACGGGGTCTGCGCTCTGGGTGGAGGTTACTTTGACAGGGTCTGCGCTCTGGATCGATGGTTACTCTGACGGGATCTGCACTGCGATTGTCGGGATCGGAGCGACAACTGAAGCCCTGCAAACGCGCAGGCCACTTATCACGCACAGTCGGCCGTTGCAGTGAGACACAACTCTGGACAGCGTGACGTAACAGGCTGCGGCCATCACGGGCGACAAGGGCGGGACAAAGTCAGCAACAATGTCATGACGGGCGGAAACAATGTCATGACATCTAGCATTCGTACCAGCAAAGATAAAACTGGTCCGTCCCTTGAGAGTCAGCGTGTGACGCTACAGCACATACGCGAGCCTTTCCGCTGTGAACAATCTGCACGTGACCCCAGCAACACTCACGCTGGTTTACCTCGGAGCGGACCGCACAACTTTAGCAGCAGTACGGGCGGGCACCGCCGGACCGCTTCTGCACGTACATGGGCAGTCGAGACCGAGGGCGTCCTGAGTGAGGCCAGGCGGCAGCCGCGGCAGGCTGGCCAACGGCGTTAGGTCCAGCGGCGGCGGCAGCGCCGTTTTGCCGCCGCCCCAGCCACCAGCCGACAGCTCGGGAGAGTGGCCGGCGCCGACGAACCGGGCCGTCGCGACAGCTCCGCTGACGCGACGTGAGCCGTCCGCCGGCGGCGCGGGTCGCGCGCAGTCGCCGCCGGCCAGCACCAGCAGCGGGCGCCAGCGATGCACCGCCATGTGTGTTTTGAGGTTACCTTTGGTGGTGAAGGCGCGGCCGCAGATTCTGCAGCGGAACGGCCGCTCGCCCGTGTGCGTGCGGTAGTGCATCTGCAGCGCCGAGCGACACGAGAGCACGCGCTGGCAGACGACGCACTGGTTCGGCTCGGTGACCGTACTCTCGATCGTGTCCACCAGCTGCTGCAGCTTGGAGGTCTCGGAGGCGTGGGCCACCTCGATCAGCGCCTCCCACGAGTTGTCGGTGATGCCCGGCCGCGGCAGCAGTCTGGTGTACACGGCCGGCTCCCGGGCCGCATCACCGACGGCCGGTCCCGCCAGAGCCGGCCCGAAACAGCGCCGACGGAGTGTGCCTGGCGCTGGGACGGCCGGCTGGTCCAGAGGCTGAGTGGCAGGCAGGTGATGGCTGGCGGCGATTCTGAGGGGCGTGGGAACAGAGTCCCTGGGGAACAGGGGGGCAGATGGCGCTGGGGACCCCGTCGGAGAACAGTCAGACCGACCGCAGGCATCCATTGCTACTCTGGGGTGCGAGCCTTTATGAGAGCTTTCTTTCCTTCGCACATGCTTGTCCGGGTCACGCAGTGAATCACATGCTATCTCCGTGTTCGACCCTGGCCGCGGAGCCGTCTTTCCAGTCCAACAAGTGGACAACCCCACGCCGCCTCTTCTGGGGGTTCTCGCTGCGCCGGTACCAGCCTTTCCCAGCCGCAGCGCTTCGTCGGCTTTTCGACAGCTGGCGTCCCAACGGCGGCTCGCTTGAGGCCAGCGGGCAGCAGTGACACCAGCGCCTCGAGCGGCCGCCCACCGCTGGGCTCCGGCCGGCTGACTCGCGAGAGCTGCTCGGCCGTCGCCTCCTCGTGCAAAGCGCGCGAGTAGAGTGGCGGCGGCCCGACCGGCGGCGGTGGTGGCCCGGTCGGCGGTCCCACCGGCTCCGGCAGCTCACCGAGCCGTGCCAGCAGCGGCGGATGCAGCTGGTCCAGGTGCTCTGGCACCAGCTCGGTGCTCATTGGCACGTGCGGGAAGCGCGCACTGTGACGCTGGAAATGCACCTTGAGGTTGCCCTTGGTGGTGAAACGGTTGCCGCAGATGTTGCACTTGTAGGGTCTCTCGCCGGTATGCGAGCGCACATGTATCTGCAGAGCCGAATCGCTTCCGAAAATCTTACCGCAGTAGTGACAGCGGCGCCTGAAGAGCGGCTCGTGTCGGTGCTCGCTGGTGCCGTGGACCAACGACCTGCCGCGCCGGCGCACGCCGCCCGCCTGGCCGCCCTCCATCAGGCCCCGGCACGCGCTCTCAAGCACCTGCTGAGTGCTCCTCTGGAGAAGCTGCAGCGCATTGACCCCCGGCGTAGGGCCAGCGTCACCTAAAGTGACAAGGCCGAGCCGCGGTGACGACGACACACTGGACGTCGGGGAAGGGAGTGCGGCGGGCGGCTTGGAGGCGGTCGAGATAGCGCGCGGAGAAGAGGGCATCTCGCTTTCGCTCACCACCTCCTGGACCGGTGCCAACGGCTCTGGCGGGCTGGATGGATACGGCGTGGGTGGCGGGGTGCGCTCGCCGCAGTGGACCTCCGCGGCCGCCGCTAGAGTCGCCCCCGTCGCCCCCGATGACTGCAGCTGCGCCCACAGCTGCTGGATCAGCTGCAGCCGCAGACCGCGGTGGTACCGAAGCGTGTGCAGTGCTGACTGCACCAGTGACAGCTCATCTAGCGTTTGAAGCCCGGCTGGACCGCATAGCGCCGCTGCGGCAGTCTGGCGAGACGCAATGAGGCTGTTCGCCTGCAGCGCCTCTGGTGGTAGTCGGTCAGACTTGACGTCCGTTGCAAGGCCACAAGGTGCCGTCCGCCATCGACAGGAGGCCGCGGACGGCGGCGGTATCATGCCATCTGTCTCGGTGAGGCGCCCCATGGCCGGCGACGATGGTCTACGATCCGTGACTGCCTCAGAGGCGCCTGGGCCTGCGGACAAAACGGCGACAGCTTAGACTAAGGCGGACAAAACATCCAGTCATGTCCCCGGTTACCTAAATAACATGTTGTAACGTACCGAGGCACATATTCAGTTACGGCATGGGTATTCCTTCCCTGTTGGGGATGCAAAGGCCTCATGCACTATCGCTGTAGCCTTCAATGATAAGCATCCACGTCATGCCGTTATTTCGAATGAGTGTTTGATCATGTTTTGCTTGGTATAAGTGAAAAGGGCCTTAATTCGCGCCAGACTACGGGGAGGAGACATTTTGCCCCCCCCCCCCTCCCCCCGAAGGTTTTCAATAATAACTTCTGGGCAAGCCAAACTTTGCCTAGCTGTAGGGAATGGAATAGCAGATCCTTGGATGCAAAAACTAAATGTATCTTGCGAGGTCACCAACCAATGGTAGGTCAAAGTCAGGCCGTGGTTGTCAGCGAAAGGCATTTCTAGGACATCGTTCGAAGTAATGCTACAACAGAGTGTTAGATGAAGCCATACATGCCTGAGACAGCTTGTTAGGGAATGAATCAATTTGATTTAGAATTACAACAAATTTCATTAGCGAAGGGTCAGGTATGACGGTCAGGCCGAGGTCAAAACTAACCTGTTGTTTTACGCGAGAGCTTTATTTATGGACTAGTTTCTGGTGCTCATTTCTGAATTATTAACGGCAGGGACCGCAACAGACACGTTCCATAGACTTTTAAAAGTTCGAGCAAGTCACTGACCTAAAATGACCCGGGTCCCTGACGGTCATTTGGATGACAAAATAGGAGCAATCTCGTAGGTATTTGCTCACCCTGGGCTTATGAAGGTCAAACGAGGTCACCGACCTTAATTGAAGACCATTGCCTTCTGCTAAGAACAGATCTCTAACTTCACGGCGGTTGCATGAGGAGGTCTGGGTGCACTTGAGACATCAATCTGGAGGCTGACCCGGTTGGGCCCTATTTGACCCCAAGGTCGTGGCCTCGGAATCCCGAATTTTGGCACAAGTGAGTTCGCGTACAGGTCGACCCACCCTATGAATTGATATATTTAGCTATCTTATATTTTTTAGATCTTAGAGGATTCAAACTGACCCCCATCCAAGCGAAGCGTATTCCACTAGCCAATAAGGCGCGTGTTAAAGGGGATATTCCACATCTGAAGGTATCGAAGTAACCATCAAATATGACGAAGTAAGCTCACTTATAACTATAGGTATGTTGTTGAATGAACGAAGCTGTTTTATACAACAAAATTTCTTTATTTATTACACATGCTCTTTAATGTCATTGTTTGATTGCGTCATGGGAAGCTTGCATTACGCTGAGGTGGCGTACAGTGAGACATAAGTGACGTTTAGCATGGCCGCCTGAAAATACACCACGGGCGTGGTGCAAACATTCAAAAACCACTGCCTGCCACACTACGGGTGGATTACGTCTACGCACAGACACGGAAGTCACCAGCAGATCCGATCGGTCAAATAGATCCGTAAAATCGTCGCCGGCTCTCAAACCGGGAAATGACCGAGCACAGGGGCGTAGTTTTGCAAGATGAGCTGAGAGGAAGGCTGAACAGCAAAAACTGACTCAACCAACCCCTACAAAATTATCAACAAACGAGCTCCTCTCCTAATTTGGGCGTCTCTCTTCTCGAAGTTGTGGGAGATGGAACCCAAGTTGGTGTGGGTATGATGGGACCAAATGGAGATATGCTTCCGAGAGTTTTTAAAAGTAAGCTCGTACCGCTCAAAGATTAGACCGGCAAGCATCTTTTTTTTTACAATTTTGAAGCTGCCCTCTGCACAGACTGACAACAAGGGAAACCTCAAAAGCTTAGATTCGACCTTTACTCTTCCAGTTCCACCACCAGATTCCAGCACCAATTCGTGATTCTGTGTGAAAGCTCGTCCGTTTTTATTGTCAATCTAAAAATTGCGTAGGCGAAACATACACCCGCCCTGCCTTTAAAACTACAAGTTATGTCTCAAACATCCTAAAGATACTTATTTCAAATGCGTCATCATTTCCGTCCGGCCGTTGACCAGCGCTGAGTGTTAGCCGAGGTGTCGGGACGGAGCCGACGCCGCGCGGAGAGCGACTGCAGCGCCTTGCGTGGAGGCTTTCGTTGCTAAGATCTGCGAGCGCACGTGTTCAAAACAGCGTTATACAATGTGGTGCCTGGAGCACAATGCTGTGACACGGCTGCCAGCGTTTCAGATTTGTTCCGTCGGCAAGTCACCGACTGATCGTCAAAGAAGAGCCGCACCAGCGAGTTTTCTGGGGTGCGAGCCTTAATGTCTGTCACATATTGGTCGGAGTTGCACCAAGCTCGAGCGACTGAGATGCACGATTGCGTTAACGTAATACGCACAACTACCAGCATGCTACTTTAACATAACTACCATAACATTACTACCAAATGGATCGCTAACGATATGCAAGGACATAATATTAAAACATGCTTCCCGCTTCTCAAGTGCCAATTCACCCAGATTGCGTGTCTAATAGCCGTCATAATTTGGCAAACTGCGATTACTACTCGCGGAAAGAACTCAATGGAAAGGGGCCGTGAACGAGGATCGGTGCCTCAGGACGAATTAACCACGATGTAGAGCAACTGAAATGCGTCAGTGGATATTGCTCGAAATGTGCGCCTTTCTGCGAGAACTTCGCCGATTAAATCTAATCACCAGAACCGATACTTCATGTGAGCGTTAGGAATGCCGTTTGTCGGGCACGTTGCATGAAAAGTGTGAGCCGTTCTTGGCGCAGTCTTTTCGACATACCTCTTCGAACTTCTTGAAATAGCGCAATACTGCCCTATATAATGAATCATGGTTCAGAACGAGACCGCGGGCCGAGATCGTTACCTATGGTCCACCAATACTCCAGCTTCAGCGGTAGCCTAATCCTGGTCCAGGATCCTGGAAGGGATCCAGGATCCAGTCCAGTCCTGGAAGGCTGCTCATCCTTTTGACGGCCTCTTACGTTGCAAGTCCTGTTGTCTCCAGCAACGCTAACGACCGTCACTTGGAAGACGAGGAGGATGGGAACGGTAGAATCATTTGACATAACTGTGGGATGGTGTGTCCAGCAGGTCACGCCAGCTCGAGAGCAAGCCACAGACTTGCTGGTCTGAAGCCGTCTTTCCGTCTGGTCGGACTTCCCATTACCCTTACTGCGGGTGAGCGTGGGCGGACTCCGCCTCCCATTCCCTTACTCCGGGGGAACGAGGGCGGACTCCGCCTCCCCGGAGATCTTGGAAGCTACTGGGCCAATTAAAACAAACAAACGGTGTTTGACTTTACTCAGTACTGTCTGCATTTCAAGCGTAAATCTGAATAATCTATAATAAGGACAAAAACCGGCAAAAACCGGCATTCCCACCGGTTTATGATATAGACGACACTTCAAGCTAGCTCACGCATTAGCTTGTCCATAAGATGAAAGCGAGATGACAATAAATGTGCCAAAATGGCTTTTGTATCGAGAATATGCAGAGCAAATGCGGTGGTAATTTCCTTCGTTATGAACATGCAGGTACACCCGAACTTTTTGAACGAGCCGAGCGAGGATCCTTTTGGTTCTGGTGAAAAAAAGGGTAGAGCGACGAGTAGATCGTATTATCGTTGCATTGCAGCATGCTGACAATTGGTGATATCATGTTGCCACAATGCTGTTATGCGCGGCAAACCAAGTATGGTGTCCGTCACAGGCACCATGGTGCGCGTTGGTGAATGCACAAAAGTAAAATATAAAACATTCCATTCTGGGCTTTTATGTTCCCCATGATATTGAGGCCAACTTACTCACATCCTTGGAGGTGCCTCTGAGCAATATCGGTGCATCCCTTACTGCAGTTTCACATATGGGATTATACTCCTACGTTGTGCATTCATTTCACCGTACTGTTGGCGTATGTTTATGGCTATCTTCATTTTTGCTCCCATTAGTAAAAGCGCTTTTATCACGGTAAATGTCAACAATTTGTGGTATTGTCTGAAGTGTTCAGTTTTGCATCTATATATATACCAAAAGTATCCCATAGCGGTCGTCCATAAATTACGCCACGCGTGGAGGAAGGGAGGGGCTTTGATAGGGCGTGACGGAAGTGTAACAAGGAAAAGAGGGGTAGGTTTGACGCCTTGTCACTTACAATTACTTAGATTTAGGTGCAAATCATGCTAAAATATTTCAAAACAAAAAGTGTTTTAAAGGCGTATTCTATTGGCTTGGCGTCATGACAAGGAACACACACGTTCTTTCTTTCCTGTTTTAAAATCAACCAGGTGCCAAACGGACGCAACTTTTTGGGACATTACGCTTAACACAACGCAGCGGGGCGGGGTTGGGGGTTGGGGGGGGGGGGGGGGTCCAGCGTAACCAGTGCGCAATCAGGAGAAGGGTGGTTGAATGGAAAACAATGCCCAACGCTATGTATTTCCGGTCCCTCGCATACCTGCAGTCAGAGGCGCACGCAGGGTTTCGCGATTGGAAGGACACAGCTCCAAACTTTGCACGAACACCAAGTTTAGCGCGCCGCCGAAGCACAGAGTGTGATGCATGACATGGAACAGCATCGCGTGCTCTTCATCTAGTCATTTTTACATGTCTACCCCGGATGTTTCGCGGTGATATTTTGTTGCGCGTGTATAATACATGTAAAAATGATAACGGAGGGGCACGTGCCCTTGGAGCTGCTTTGTGCACACGCTCCTACCCGCGTTGACCAACAATAATGCATTCCAATATCAAACTTTTTTTGTTTTCTCCGTTTGGAATATTTCTCTTTTCAAGCCACACTGGAACCAGGTCTGTTGTGATAGACTTCCTGCGTTGCAATAACTATACTTATGTCGTAGCCGGTAGTCAGTCAGTTAGCGGAAGTATGCTTCTCTCGCAGACGCAACACAATGGGTATAATTCCTGGAATAACACTATCTTGGCATGGTCGCCAAATTTCACCAGAGGTCCCTACCAAGCCGGATCTCGGAGCCACCGTGCGCATGTCAGTGCACAAAATATTGAGGATAGACGCAGAAAAGCGATTTAGGAAAAGTCAGAAATTTCAAAGCCACACGCCAAACAGTTTTGGAGGCACCAGAAAGCAACTGGGACGCAATCTGCCATCCCCCGCTAGGAATGGTGAGCTTCATCAATGATCCCGTGTATTTTGGGAGCGGAAGGTGTCCATCTTCAAATCCATGTCCAATGTGGTTTAACTCGTGTTGACAATGTCACGACACCCATGTGAATATAATACGGCTGATCAAAAAATGGACGACGGCGATATGATCTTTTGAAACTTCGTGAGGCAGGCCGACTACGATACCAACGTTTCGATATAGCCTATAGCCGATATTGTTTCGATAAAGCTGTGAGGTTATGGAAGCATCTTGCGCAAATATTTATGTGCTCGAAGAAACAGAGCTGACCGGATGAGTGCAAGTTTAGAGGCAAGTTTACACAGTGAACCAAACCAGACCCTTTGGTGGCAGGTGTCAGCCTCTGGTTCCATTCCAAATATGAGCTGCTGACTATCCGCAATGTAAGTGGTACGCAGCAGTCCACGACGCTGGGGGGTTGTGGGTAAACGACCTGAAGCGAAACGAAACGAACTGCGTGGCTCCGTTGGTTGTGAATGTCTTAATATTCCCAGCGATTCCTTTCCTCAGGACACTTTCAGCTCGTGGCAAGACATCTGACAACCAGCCTGTACCTCCACTGCCGCTTCAACAACCGACAAGCCCGTTGAAAAAGTTGTGCATGCTCAGTTTCCCTCTTAGATATATGTACCTTATTTCAGTGTACACAAAATATTGTCCGTGGCTTCTCCGTTCTCTTGCAAACTGGTGGGGCCCCACACCATTCTGAATACAACCGTCTTTTGCGCCGTCGTTTTATGGACATGTGCAATGAAAGTAAGTTGTTGAGTGTATTTGCGTGGAACATTATAAACATCGAGCTACTTAACTTTGGCTATTTGTTTTCATAAAGGTATGGTGCCGAAATGCCAACGCCTTCATGTCCCTTCTCTCCTGGTTTTGCTCCAAGATTAAAGCTTTTACTACGTTCTCATCTATGTTCAATGAACAATGATCAAGACGACTTTTATCACACCAAGTCCTTTTAGGGGAAGACGAGGAAGTGCACCGCACGGCCTCTACTCTCCTGAGCAGAGTGGAAACAAAGCCAGCTCAGCTGACTTTCTTTTGTGATCTAGATAGAGAAGATTTGCTACGAAAAATCATGCATCATCTATTTTGAGCCTGCTATTATAACAAAGCACTATGTTTTTCGACATCTGTTGGTCTCAGGAGAACCTGAAAGCTATATCCAATGTGATTATCATCAGCATTTTTATGTCCATGTGTGTATAACTGCGAGCCTGTTAGTGAATCAACAAGTGTACACATGGAGATCAAAGAAGCATTTCAGCGTCAATATGGCCTCTACCAATTCGAGGCCTCCCTAAATAGCGTAAGCGTAATCGAAATAACGCCGCCTTTATTGACGGGATTTCCCTGTACATGAACGGGCCCACACCACGCATGACAGGGAGCATTTCACATCTGTATGGGGATTTGAACTGGAACAGCCATCTTGAAGATCATTTGGTGCAGCTCACAGCCCTGTCTTTCTCAAGACCTAAAACCCTCCAGTTTCTGAGCTACACGCCCACGAAGATGTGAAGACTATTTCGTGCAAACTACTGCGAGCAAACTACTTTTGAGCTATATGATACAAAAGTTGGACATAACTTCTATTTATTACGAAAGTAAGACATGTAATCGAACACGTTAAGAATAGCACCATAGCCGAGTATGCGAATACAAGCAAATATATTGAACGCACGGATAAATATGCAAAAACACCACGAGAAAGGGCTAAAACACGAGCACATAACGATATTTGGCTCAGCGAACACTTCCAGCGCCCCCACCGCCATCCCTCGGCGACTTTGAAGCACTTCAAGTGAGTGCTAAGACAGCAATTTCGCACGGCTAGTTTGGCAGCACCGCAGCGTCGTAAAAACGTTCAATGGCGCAATCAAATAATGAAAAATTGGGGGCATATTTCCTAAAAAAGGAAAATTTTGCTGTCCAGAGCAGTCTTTCCACGTAAAACCATACCAAAATTTATGAGTGAGCTTGTATCGCCATAATGATGTTTCCTACAGGATTTCAACTGCGGAACAGTTCCTTTAACGAAACGCGCATAAGCCTGCCAAGCTATCTCGCCATCTCCTATTTCACCTGACGCGTAAATTCGTGTAACCATCCCTGCATCGGTCGGGCGCGCTGCCTGTTCGCACCCGAGTAACTAAGTCACTAAGTTATTAAGTAAAGTTTCTCCGAGGCATCGGCCGACGTAAGTTACTCGGTGTGCGTCGGGCAGCCAATGGGTGTGGACGTTGAGCGTGAGATGTGGCAGATGTAAGGCGTTGAGGTGTAACATCCGAGCTCCACCGTGCATTTTGCAATGTTTGTCTCGTTTGTTCGATGTTTTGCTCTTTCGCTCGTCGAAATAATCGTTGGTTCATATGAAGATAAGGGATTGACTCCACTGTTCAACCTTTTGATTGAAAAACGCAAAATTATGGAAAGATATCGTAAAACAAATTGAAAAGCGTGAGTTCCAGAATAAAAATGGAAGATTGAAATGACAAAAAATTGCAAAATAGCTCAACCAATTTACCCTTGTGACAATTTTCCGTCGCGATTGCGTTGAACACGTCGCCTTGAGTTTACAGCAGCACGCATTCATTTTCAGTGGAATTTGAGAAAGCAGAACGGAAAAGTGGCTAATTTGAGGTGGAGCGAGACGTACGCGTATCTAGAAAATATAAGGACTCGGAAAGAAACAGGGTCAAGGGGGCTTGACAGACATTGCCATGTTGGTAGATACACACAAGCACTCAGGGCCTTTTGCTCCTTCCAGATACATTTGTGTTTACCTGGAATTATTTACGTGGAAGATGGACAAGACTTGCGAAGGGTTAGGCTGTTCGTTTACGTCATTGGGTATTGACAAATTAGACGTCAAACATATATTTTCTTAGCGAGGAGGTATCATACCTAGATACGTATGAAGTGAGCGGAATCCACAAAGCTCTCAGAAGTTATCTTGCAAGGCACGGGCGTTGTAACTGCTCCTGCCCCACGCAGGTAGCAGGGGCGTAGTCTCCTATTCAGCTGGGAGTTGGGCTCCAGACCTCTCACTCGGGCTCCAGTCCCCGTCAACTTTGAGAGAAAAGTGGGCAAAATCCGGGGAGAAAACCCGTTTGTTGGCGATTTCAGAGGAAGGTTTCACATTTTTCACGGTTCAGTCCCCCCCCCCCCCCCCCCCCCAACTCACTTTGCCAAATTAGCCCCCTCCCCCCTCTCCCCAGATAGGTAGGCAGGGAGCCAGATTATGTCATTAGGGAAGATCTTTTCGGATCCCCGGTTTTAATGAGCTCTCCCCAACTTTACTCCATATCCTACTAGGATGCAAGAAGCAAGGCAAGGCATGGCACTGTTAGCAGGCATTGAGACAGTAGGCATATGGTGTACATCTGCTCATAGGCTGGGCATCGCTGCTGTTGCCTATTGACTACTGTAGTGGGCTGGTGGGTTGCACTCGGTCTGCTGCCCGCCGTGATATATTGGAAAGCATTTAGATTCTCATTTTGTCGTGCCTTACACAAATGGTTATTCACTACAGCGGCACAGCATCATGGTAATTTCAGTTGTACAAAATGCAGCCCTACCCTAGCATTGGTTAACTTTTGGTTGTTGGCAAGTGTGGCAGGTGGTTAGGTACAGTTAGACACATAGCAGAAGCGGATCCAAAGAGGAGAAGCGCCCCAAGAGCAGGATTAATCTTATGGTTGCAATAATTAGTTTCCCTACAATCGATGTGTACTACTCAAGCATTTCTAACCCAGCAACGACATGTTAAGTCGACGGAAGCAATTATGAAGATCAGGAAGAATTGATATACAATCTTGTCGCAAAAGTGCACAGAGTAACCGTGCAACAGTAGAGAATCGCGATGCACAAACTTAAAAGCGTAAGCCACTAAACGAAAAGGCGCCCAATAGAACTTAAGGCTCTGTTTAAATTGGTATCATTGCGTAATCTAGTATCATGTCTTGATGACTTGCCAGGTGGATTTCCAGCGAACGGTTACCTTCATGATGTTGCAGGGCGACAGGTTCATCTAACAAATACGAATGGTCTCTTCTTTGGAGGCATGCCGAGTAGCTACGATAGAACAACAGTCCGCCGAAAATAAACACCAAACGTTCTGCAAACCGCCGGTTTTCTATGCATAGAGACTAGGATAGAGGAAAGCCGCTAAAAGATTTGAAATGCCACGCTCAACTCCTTGAGGCAGATATAATAACAGCAACTGTAACGAATCCCGCCTAGAAGAGAGCCGGCCCAAAAAATCATGCATGCATCGGATACGTTTAATGGCAATACAAAGGAAAAGCTAGGCCATTTCATTTTGCACGTCTCATATTTTGGGGGCTTTCTCAAATCTAAAACTATCGTGCCCGCACAAGTTCTTGCTGCAATTGACATGATTTCTTATACCAACTTAAATGGATGGCCGTTATCATCAATTAGCTGCTCCCTTTTCCACTCTGTTCAAGACTTATGGTGTCACCTCTGGCCCAAATGCAAGACAAGGAAGATAATGTTCGCTGCGACAAATCAGTTACCTCATAGGCGGCGACACATCTCCATCGTTTTCCCAACCCAAGCTTAGCCAAATTTAAGCCACCCAAGCCAAGCTTCTTTTATTTTCCAGGTTCGACCCCATCTACCTTCAAGTCGTGTCAAGTCAAGTGCGCAAATTTGGAAAATCGGACCGCAGCTGTAAAAAGCCTTGAGCGTTGTTGATCGTTGGTTTGGTAATGCCACAGGTCCAAGTCGAGATCCATGCTCGCGGGTCCAGGTGCACAACGTGCACACTTTCAAAAGCGATCCGGGCTATCTCTTCCTTGTAGTACCTGCTGACATAGTGCGTCACGAGGACCGCTGTGGCTTGCATGCCTGTCGAAATCACAACACGGGTGCTGCCATCTGTCACAATGGTGCTTGCATGTACGCCCATTTAAATAAAAAAGCACGCCATTACCAAGAAATCACCCCATGGGCAGCAAAGTCAACTGCAACCAGCTATCTGGCAACATACACTAGTTTGTGTCTCAAGCCGAGTCGAGGAAAATTGTGTGGGATTATCTTATCATCGATGACGGTAGGAAAATGACGCACGTAGGCGTAGTGTAAATTGCACAAAACTTCGAAGAGTAAACCCCCTGTCGGTGGAAGCGTCCATGATAACTGCAGTTGAAAAGCTACAAATGACCCAAACTGCGCAGTTTGCACTATTTGTTTTTCCAGCACTGGAAAAAAGCATTAAGTGCAACGCCCTGGATGTTCCGCACCTGTGCACGAACCCACATTGCATATGAAGCGTGACGCGATTCTCAGCAGTGTCGGAATGCTCATTTCTCATCTTTTTGAAAATATGGCCCGAAGTCCCGCACACCTGACTAAAATTAACTGCCGACTGCGCAGAAGCGTGGAAAACTAGCAGCCAAAGTGGCAAACGCGCACTCGAGCACAACTTTTCAGTGGGATGAGTTTCATCTTGAGATGATTTGCTGGTACTGCCTTTGGCCAGGGGCGAACCTAGCCTGGAGTTGTTTTTTTTTGGGGGGGGGGGGGCAACCGTTCGTCGCCAGCTGGCTGGTGTGGGATCCGAGGTCCAGTGCATGGTGCCTCTCTCGAGTGCCTAGTAGGAACACCATTCAAAACCGAAAGAAAAACACCGAAATAATTTGAATCTTAAACAGAAGTTGAAACAAAACAGTTAAAACAGTTAAAGTGAGAACGGACGGTAAGTAGACGAAACTTTTATGAAGTTCTGGGAATGTTTTGGACGGGTCAAAAATACTCTCAGAGGTTTTGGGGACGCCATGCCCCGTGCCTCTCCCCGCCCCTCCCAGGATCCGACTATGCTTTTGGTTTGCTATTTCCACGCGTTGAAGGGGCGTGTTACGCCTAGGGTACTACGTGCAATTTTATGCTTATATTGGCTTCACCAGAACGCTCTGGTGAGGCCAATACCATATATACATATATATATATATATATATATATATATATGTATATGTATATTCACACTATATTTTCAACGTGAGGGCCAGTCCCCCACGCTCTGAAGTTGTGAGGGACAGTCCCTCAAGCTCTTAAGTTGTCAGGGAGAGTCTCCCAAGCTCTGAAGTTGTGAGGGACAGTCCCTCAAGCTCTTAAGTTGTGAGGGACAGTCCCCAAAGCTCTGAAGCTGTGAGGGACAGTCCCCGGCGCCCTGAAGTTGTAAGGGAGCGTCCCCCACGCCACCCACGATGTCGCTGCCCTGGGGTGCCTGATGCCAATGGTTATCGGAAAGCATGCCTAAATGGTCCCTCCCTAACATAAACGCGTAATTCCCCGGTGTATAGATACATTAAGGCTTTTCATATTTTTAACATAGCACAGAAGCACTCGGGTCACTGTGCTCATTCTCCGCACAATGAGCGTATGCACATATTTGGAGCACTGTCTATAATCACATGTCTTGGTATCTGCGTGACATTTTTCATTTCACTTAGTTATTCTTTCATGCACATCTCATTTCAAGGTATTCTTTCATGGCCATGAGCACAGCTTATTACGTTTTACTTTCCAACATTACCGCTGCCTGCTCAGTAAAGTCGTTGAGCTAGAGCCGTCCGGCATAATGAAGGCATTGAGCTTGGTTATTGCAGCATACGAAATCCGAACTCATAACACCAAGTGCTCACTGCACAATCCAGTGGCACTTGTGCATACCGCCGTCTGGTTATCAATGGCCCGGACAGCCGAACTTTCTTCGAAGTTCGATACATCCTTATCCATAACCTGCTGCCAGTTGTCGCCTTGTCGGCAACGTCTGGCATGAAATAGCCTGAGTGCACCACAATCCGTCTGCAGATAGCCGCCGCGACCTACCGTGACCCGGGGCGTGACCGGTGTCGCCGGCCGGCCGCCGGTGTCGGCTAGGCCGGGCCTGCTTCCGTCGGGACATGGGCTTACACTGGCTTACACTGGACCGCACCTCACACCCGGCCGCGCGCACTAACGCCGCCTTCCTCCGGGCCACACGGGGTCACGCGGGGTCACGCGGGTCACGCGGGGTCACGCGGGGTCACGCGGGTCACGCGGGGTCACGCGGGGTCACGCGAGGTCACGCACGGCCAGGCACGATCAGGCCGGTCCGGGCAGAGGCCCACTTCGGCTGAGGTGGCCCAGACGGCCGGTCGGCGGTTTTTCGTCCCTAAATCGCAGCGTGGTCGCGTCTATGCGTCACTCCCGTGCCCGGCGGGGTCACGAGCCGTCTCGTCCGCCCACTGTACCGCACCGTCGACCGCCGGCGTCCAACTGCCTGCCCATCCCACCGTCACTTCCCCGCCGGGAGGTGGTTCGACTGACGCGATGGCCTGGCGCGAGGGGCGGGGCCTCGTGGTGTAACCCGTCATAACGCCGATGACAGGCGCCGCTGGATGGGGGAGGGCGGGGCCTGGAGGCGTGCAGACCGGTGATTGGTGGACACGATGTCTCGATCGGCCGCGTCTTGCACGGCGTCCAGTGTTATCTGGGTTATGAGGCCACGTCAAATCAGTCAAGTTTATCGCTCACCATCTCCGATCTGGATAGGATGCCGTCACAGGCAGGGGACCGTGTGGGGAAGATCACGACCATCCTTTAGCTCCAGGTAATCTTGTCGTCATCACCATCCTATAGCTAAAGTCCAGGCTTTTCAAGCGCTCGCGTCCGAGTCTATAGTCATGAATAAAGCGCAGGCACAAAACACGTAGGGGAGAGGCGGGAGAATTGGGACAAAGGAGAATAGGGGCACGCAAATATCTTAGACATGGGCAGCTCCGGATCATCACTTATACTTTCACGTTTTTCTTTTTTGCATCAGGTAACGCTGGAAACTATGATCTGTCCTTTTCCGGTGCACAAGAACGCTGCGCGGGGTGAGTGCCAAAAAAGTATACTTTTCGAGTGTAATTTCAAGTTGTGCGTGCTGTTCACGTCAAGCCATCTTTTCTTTTACCTATTTCACGTTGTAAGCTCACGGAATGCTAATCCTCTTGCTTGCATTTAAAATGATATAAGCCAATTGACAAACGGCGGAGAACTCGTCTAGTAGCCAGCGTGTGCTGCAGGAGAATCGGGGCGTCCGTCCCTATTGTCATGCAGATTTCCCAATTCCCCTGCAGGAACCATTAATGTCACTCGTTCATAATACTATACATACCTATAAATTGATGTAACTGTTTTTATCGAAACCTACTCACCCTTTTTCTTCTTTCAGAACCATGCCACGTGTATATGTTAGAAAAGAAAGGGGGTACGCGGACGCATCTCATGATTCAATGCTGCTGGCTGTCAAAGATGTTGCAGAAGGGGAGAGTGAGTCTGAGAAAAGCTACAGAAGCCCACAGTGTGAGCAAAAACGTCCTTGGAGAAGGCATGTCACAAAGCACAGTGTCGATTCTGCAGCTCGTCTTGAGCCCAACTATAGTCATTCGAAGATATTCACTGCTGACGAGGAGCGAGCCCTCAGTGAATATGTGACGCAGTGCTCGAAGATGCTCCATGGTTTAACGCACAAGCAAACACGTGAAATTGCCTCCCAAATGGCAGTTAAAAATTACAAACATTTTCCCGCTTCTTGGGCTGAAAATGAAAAAGCGGGGAGCGAGTGGATGAAGGCCTTCATGAAAAGGAACACCCAGCTGGCACTGCGGAAACCTGAAGCTGCATCCATCGCGCGAGCTGGAGCCTTCAACAGGCACGATGTCGAGGAATTTTTCGGAAACATGTCTGATGTCCTGAAACAGACGAGAGTCTCATGTGCGAGGATTTTAGATTTAGATGAAACTGAATTCACGACTGTACAGAAGCCTGGAAAACTCATTGCTGGAAAGGGAGACAAACTGATCGGAAAGGTCGCCTCTGCGGAGACGGGTGAACTTGTCACGATGTGTGTCGCTGTGACTGCCACTGGGGCATCCCTTCCCCTGCCTACGTCTTCCCAAGGAAGACTCTTCGGGAGAATCTGATGGAAGGCACCCCGGAAGGATCGCTGCAGCTCTGCCACAGCAGCGGGTGGATGAGGCCTGAAAACTTTGAGAACGTGATGCAGCACATTGTGAAGCACATGGGGACAAGCAAGGACAATCCAGTCGTCTTGGTGCTCGACAATCACGTCAGCCATGTCAGCCTAAGCGTGTTGACGTTGGCGAAGGACAGTAGAGTCCATATCGTGACTCTACCTCCTCACAAGAGTCTACAGGCTCCAACCGCTTGATTTCACCGTCTTCGGTCTGACGAAGGCAAACTTCAACAAGCAGGTAGACAGCTGGATGTTCCAAAACGCGGGAAAGCCCACCAAGCTTCTGAACATGGGGAAGCTCATGGGACAGGCGCTGATCCGCTCGGCCACCCCAGCCAACATCCTGTCCGCCTTTCGAACGACAGGAACCTGGCCACTAGAAACTGAAGTCTTCACCAAGGATGACTTGCTTCCCGCAGACGTGACCGACAGACCAGCTCCCTCAGCGACTGCAGGAGCGCCCGGGGTGGCTGAAGACGACACACACGAAGCGGACACACGGGAAGCGGACACAAACGATGCAAACACACATGAAGCGGACGCACACGAAGATGGCACACACGAAGCGGATACACACGAAGAGGGCCGCGTCGAGAGTCCGGGGTCTCCATCCCTGTCGAGGAGGCCGACTGATTCGGTTGACCTGCAACTGGAAAGGCCACCATTTGCAAGCAACGAACCAGATGCAGTTCCTGGGCCGTCACGGGCTCCAGCTGAGGTCCAGGGAGGTGACCCACTCAGCCCAGCACCTCTCGCAGTCCGGCTTTTCTCACCACAGGAGTTTCGGGGATATCCGAAAATGAGTTCTTTTTATCCCATTTTCTTCCTTAAACCGATAAAGCAGCAATGACAAAGTAGCATTAAACAGACCCCGGATCGTCCATGCGATCCTTAAGAAAACATTGTTCATTATTAAACTGTCTTATATTTTCGTGATTATAAATTTTCTTTCATTTTCACCTTTCCTATGTTCGTGAATTATGTTGAGATTCCGTCAAAATATAGTTTTTTAATGGATAATTTTGTATCACAGATGATCCTCCAGTGAGCCATGCTGTCCAATGCCCATGCCTATGTTCTATAACCGTATCATTACAATTCCTGGTCCTCCATCTTTTAAGGCAGGACCCAAAGTGAAGCCGAGTCGCCGAGGGCGGAAAAAAGGAAAGACCATGATAGCTACTAGTACACCAGAGCTGAAAAAAAGAGGAAGAGGAGAAGAATACCTGAAGGTCGCAAGCCAAACACGAACGTGTGTCAAAACAGCTGTTCGATGTCAAGAGCAGCATCGCTAACACGAAAGGTAAGAAGAGAAAGCTGGGAGGTGCCAAGGACTTTCCAAAGGCTGACGATAAAGCGTCATGTCTGTACTATGGGATGCAGTATAGGCTCAGCTGTGAACCGTGGATCCAGTGTACAGCATGCAAAAAGTGGGCGTGCTTGCGGTGAACCGGACGCAACAACCCGGCAGGCACAGTTTGTATGTGACGTCTGCCGAGACTGATGATCCGCTTATCCGCTGTGATCCGATATGATCCACTGTGTCGCGGGTATCGCATTGGCTGTGCTGATTTAACGTGATTGGTACGATGTGTAGAAAGTTTTGCGCCCGTTTACGTTGTTAATTGGGTGTCTAGGATAGGTACCGATATTGTTAGTCATGTGATCCGCTGTGTTGCTCGCACGTCTCCCCGGGGGCCAGTACGTGAACATACCCTCAGCGACACACGCGCACACACACGCATACATATGTCAGCGATCGACAAACGCCCGTATTCGGGCCCCGCTCCGGCAAAACTAGCGGTCAATGCGCGCCGCAGCCAAATGCCCCTTCATTTTAGCCCCAATAATTGGCGTGAGATCTTACTGATATCAACACATAGAGCGTTGCAAGCTTGAGCTTCTCAATAGGCGAATCGCCGCGTCCCCGCTTCCGTTCTGGTGGATGACAACGCCAGCTGTCCGTTATGCCCGGGTCCCCGCTCGCGGTGCTCGTGACGTCGCTTTAGTGGTGACAAGCATTTGCACGCTTGCTTCGCTGCGTTAAGTGTTAGAACGTAGAAAATGTAATTATCTATCTTGAGCAGTTTTAATCACGGTCATAGGTGCCCTAGTTGCCGAGATATGGGTCAAAACGGGAAAAAGATTTGGCCACAGGTCGCGCGCGGTGCTGGCGGCCTCTGGCGGCTGCCGGCAGGAGGGAGCGCACTTCGCCTGCGCTCTCTGCAACACAGGCAAATCTATTCCGTGGGACCGGTGACTGACCATGGGACAGGACCGGTGATTTCGTCCCTTCCATCCACTGTCAGCCTTTTGAATGCTGACGGCGCGCACTGCCGTTGCATTAAACAGCATTGTACTGTATAGAGCAGTGAAAAACGGTCGGTAGTGGCCAAATCAGTTTTCCTGGCTCCCGCACATGTGACGTCACAATCTGTTCCACGTGATTGTCCTTTTGATTCCCCATCAATATTCAGCATTGCCCTCTCCAATTCATGGTGCAAATAAAGCAGCATTCGCTCATTGACACCGTTCCGAACGAATCAGGACATAAGAACAAGACTTTATTGATGAAACCATGTGCTGCTGTGAGGACGAACTCAAACTGCATCAGGTGCACGTAAACCCGCCAAAGTTGGACAGGACACCCCAAAAATCCAACTGCATCAGGTACACATAAACCTACTAGAGGCAGACAGGACGCCCCAAAAATCAAACTGCATCAGGTACACACAAACTTACCGAATGTAGACAGGACACACCAAAAATCCAACTGCATCAGGCACACACAAACCTACCAAAGGTAGACAGGACACCCCAAAAATCACTTAATGACACGAAACAAATGCACACTTTAGCCTATCCATGTGGCCAAGCCCCCCCCCCCTTCCCCCCTTAAGACAAATGCATTGCGAGTGCTCCCGAAGCACAAATATTTTTTCTTCATCAGCTTTATGACTTCATTCTAGCATTATAAGACAAGGACCTAGTTCGATGGAAATCTGAAATGTAGCAAAAATAGGACTGTCGGAAACAAAACCCATTATCTGTCGTAAGGCCATCCAAAGCAGCCGTAAGCTTTCCACTATGGATGCGTTTTTTATCACTATGTGCCTATTCGTTTGTGCCACGCGTCATTCGATGCACTTATTTCACATTTCCTTTCACCGCATAATTTCATCCAATTGACAAAACCAGCAAGCGTAAAATGTCGAACTGGCACGTGCTGATGGAACAACAATGCTTCCAGAGTGAAGTTTACCGACCATTTTGGCAGGCTTGATGACAAACGATGGATTTCACCACAGTTGACCCAATGCTCTGTGCGCTTCAGTTTATGGTGCAGGAATGCAGTTTCCTATTCAGTTGGGAGGCTTCTCCACATGCACACAATTCGAGAAATAATTCGGTCGAATTATGCAGCAACCCTGTTGTTGGCTGCGTTTTGAGGACAGTTTTATTCATTTTGCCTGCTTAGCTCCTCAAGATTATGCTACGGTACAGAATCCTGGTTTGGTACCACATTCAGTCCCTATCTGATAATGCTAGCGTGAAAAGGACTCACGAATAACGATCAAGGTGCCAATTTCTCGAGTGCTTTCAAGATGAAAGCATCGAAATCAGTAATGATGTTGGCAATTTTAGATAGATATAACTTATCGCATTATACTTGGAGCGAAAGCGATGTGATTGCAAAATTGCCACTAACATGACAAAGCATTTTATCAAATTTGTTAATAAATTATTTGCCTGCAAGGTTGGAAATGGCACATAGATGTCGTATTGCACGACTGATGTGGGTATTTTGCCGTCAAGTAGAAGGTCCACAAACATTACGGGAGGAAAATGTATTCTAGGGGAGGGGTGGGAGTTCAGGAGCTCAGCTATTCAGGTAGATTGTAGATGGATCAGGGCCTGAAGCAGGTGCGTTTGTCGTTCGAAGGCCTGGTTCCAGAAACTGCGGCTCTGTTACCTGACCCCGACACCATGATTTTGCACACAAAAGGCGACGCCGTTCAATATAAGACAAGTATAACACGGTAACAAAACGGGCTTTTTAGCGAGTCTTGTGTTTCATTTCAACTTATATATGAACTATTATCTTTTAGAGCTGCTCCGAACCGGCCCGCGGTATTGTTCACAATTACACCACATACAAAAACCGCTTTTGTGATCCAGCATCAGAACGGCTGGTATCATCTCAGCAACCCACTAGTTTGTGTGATCGATAAAAGCATCGATGCTTGCGGAGTGAAAGGCTTAAAACTAGCGTGAGGTCTTCAAAACGAGGTGCGAACAAAGTGGGGTATCTGTTACTCGTGGAAGCAATGCACTTTATTGCACGTTAAAGTAGCACGACTGTGAAAGAAAACCAAAAGGACAATACAAATACTTGAAGTTAATCAAACTTTGTGACGCGTGTAAACAACCTAACTAACAGAGTTACATCCGTTTTGGGACGAGGAAAGTTTAGCAATTGTTTTATTCGTGGCAGTCGGGTTCTGCCACGACGTCTCGCCACAATGGATGGGGGGAAATACCAAGGCGAGAAAGATACGGGTATCAGCTATCCAGCAAAAGATTGCGTGATCACGAATTTTATAGGTAAAGGTTTGTTCCCACTACCAATGGGTATAAGGCTTCTGACCATCATCCCCGTCTCAGACGGGAGATGCTCGTACTGTACCAACAGCGGCACCTGGCTCGGCCTATATATATACATATATATATATATATACATATATATATATATATATATATATATATATATATATATATATATATATCTATATATATATATGGAAGCGCATACATGCATGCGCTCTGAAATCGCCACCACCCTGCATGTCGCAGCTGCACGCCCTCTTTCCCCGATGCGCCGCTTTGGCAGCCGTCACCGGCTCGCGTTCACGTCGGACGTAGTGCTGGGCTGCGTATCTCCCCGCCCCCACCAGGCGCTCTTCCCCTTTATACGACGGCGGCGCTGAGCGTTCTGTTGCCGTCTGTCGCCTCGTTCTGCCGCCTGCCGCCTGCCGCCTGCCGCCTGCCGCCTGCCGCCTGCCGCCTGCCGCCTCGTCCTGCCGCCTGCCACCTGCCGCCTCGTCCTGCCGCCTGCCGCCTGTCGCCTCGTCCTGCCGCCTGCCGCCTGCCGCCTGCCGCCTGTTGCCTCGTCCTGCCGCCTGCCGCCTGCCGCCTGGCACCTGCCGCCTGCTGCCTGTCGCCTACCGCCTGCCGCCCACCGCCTGCCGCCTGGCACCTGTCGCCTCGTCCTGCCGCCTGCCGCCTGCCGCCTGGCACCTGCCGCCTGCCGCCTACCGCCTGCCACCTGCTGCCTGTCGCCTGTCGCCTCGTCCTGCTGCCTGCCGCCTGCCGCCTGCCGCCTGCCCCCTGCCGCTTGCCGCCTCGTCCTGCCGCCTACCGCCTGCCGCCTACCGCCTGCCGCCTGCCGTCTGCCGCCTGCCGCCTGCCGCCTCGTCCTGCCGCCTGCCGCCTCGTCCTGCCGCAGGCCGCCTCGCCCTGCGCCCATCTAAGCGACCCATGCCGTCACTCGTTAAAACACTCATTTTATACACGGAGTTAACACTCGCACTCGGAAGCCTATCGACGCACGTGCTACGGCCGCAGAGATGGCCGCAAATTCAGCTCATTGCGCTTGGTAAGTTGCATGTGTTCCAAACTGTACAACGTTCTAAGTTCGCGCAGGTTTGCTGGATTATTCAAGAGTCGTCGTTGGATCTCTTGCCATTTCCAAGTGGCGACCTGGTAAAATATGAGGGACGGACATACGTACGAACGCTTTGTTTGTAATAGTGGAGGAGATATGCCTGACTCGAAACACTCTTACTATTGCAGGTAAGCAACACTTCTCCGGTAAAGTCCATTGACGTCACAACATTCGGCAACACGAATTTGAAGCATGACTAAGGCACCAATACCACATGCTCTGTCCGGAATCAAAGAGCGGTGTTTTGTCGTGAACTTAAAACCATGTGCTATATTTCGCCGGGTCCTTTGCATTGCTACCAAATCAAGGTCGCTTTCATTCAGAACATATTTTCGCTTACACACACACAAACACACACACACACACACACACACACACACACACACACACACACACACACACACACACACACACACACACACACACACACACACACACACACACACACACACACACATACACACACACACACACACACACACACATACACACACACACACACATATATATATATATATATATATATATATATATATATATATATATATATATATATAGCCAGAACTTTCCAAATGTTATTACCTCGAGCGTGGACCGTCCGTGCACCTCTGGACACGGCCTTTTCCCAGAGCGAGAAGGCGGCCAGAACACGTCTGCATCTGACCACACGGCTGCTGTCTGAGGTCGCGGTACACGGGCCGTAAATCACCATCTAGCCGTGAAGCGGTCCGTCTCCTCGGTAATTGTGTCAGGGTGCACAGGAGCACAGCCAGCGTTCCGCCGCCAGGTGCGCCGCCAGAAGCGCCGCTACGTAGCGGAGCTGGCCAAAGGTTCGGAAGAAGGGGACGTAAGTTCTTTTGGTGACCGGACAGAGTCGCGGGCGTGCCAAATACTCGGCTTAGTGGTTGCCGTCTATGGGTCTGGAGACTCGCTTCCGGTAAAAGTTGGCGTCGACCTTAAGGCGCTGCATCGAAAGCACCTAACTAAAATCGGTTCGCCCCTTTCCCAACTCCTTAAACCATTCGCCACCCCTGACCACATCCGTGCAATGCCCCACCATCGGCCGTCGCTGGGCGCGCCCCTGCGTGCACAGGAGCGGCGCCTGGCAGGGCACTCAGGATCTCAGCAGGAGCTGCCTTCGACGGGCCGGGCGGCGGCGCCGTGCCTGCGACGGCGCGTCCGAGGGACGGCCTGATCCCTGGGCGGCGACGGCTCTGACCGGCCTGCAGATGGATGGGTGCCGCGGCGGCAGACCCGCGCTGGAGCGGCGCGGGGCGCGGCTGTCGTCAGCCACCTCGGGACGCGGGGACCGATGACGCATTGCGCCGGGAAACAGGCTGTCACAGCAGCCGAGCTAGATGAAATACTGAAGGGGTGCTGTTGAGTTATGGCAGGTGGCCACGATTGTATCGCCACACTCCGCGGCCAGGCGTAATTCAATCAGCACGGCCCCGTGACCGCTAGATGAGGCATGTGTGGTGTACGCCTGTCAGCGACGGTATATGGGGAAGGGCCGGAGACTTGCGTCGAGAGAATGGCTTGTGAGCGAATGGCGGATAGTGCTTCATATGCAACTGGTACATGGCGGCAGGTAGTCCTATATCTATGGTCTTGAAAGCCCAGAAATAGGTTTTTGCGTGATTTTGAATTTATTTCTGCTTTTTAATATTGTGTTAAAAATGATCGGTCTGAACCAGCAAGACAGGGAGGGGAGAGAGTCTTCACAAAAAACAACACACCGGCATCCCTGGTATCCCAGAACAACGACGGAATTTATTCAGCTGTCAGGTACACACTTGCGGGTGATGTTTTTCAATGAGCAACACACTTCATATAGTGTTATAGTAGTGCTCTTCAACAAACAGCAAAACTCATCAGTTGTAGCGGAACCAAGACATGGTGGCTGTTCAATACGCCTGTGGTGTGTGACTTACAATTATTATGAGGATAAAAGTATCTGGATCACCCAGTGTGACTTACATGAATCTGTCGCTGAGAACCAGGAACACGAGGCTTGTCTTTATGGGAGAACAAATAGTGAGAATCAAGATCCTAAGTCTAATGTTCTTGAAAGAACCAGCGGGTAAAAAACAAGAACCATGTCTAGGGTCTCCTACAAGTAGATGGGAGGCAGGATCCGGAGCATGCTATATGGGTGTGACCTGATAGACCCGGTGGAAGCCAGGATCCGGAGCATGCTATATAGGTGTGGCTTAATAGACCCGGTGGAAGCCAGTACCTAGGGTCTTATTTTGTCAAAATAACCAAAGAAAACAAATGCTGTGCGTGTTGTTTCGCTCAAAGAACCAATATCTTATTATCAGGACTTATCCTTCAGAATCCGGGGTCTGAAATTGATTCCATTGCTGAAAGATCCAGTGAGAGCCAAGAACCAATATTGGGACCTAGGTAAGTGTCTGCCCATGCAGCTATGAGAAGTAACCAAGCCCGCTGTGCTGCTGGGAGGGGTGTCACGTCCTGTTGTGGCCCAGGGAGGGGTGTCCGGACCAGCTGCGCCCCGGTGAGGGATGTCCCGACCTGCTGTGTCACAGGGAGGAGTATCCGGACCTGCTGTGTCACAGGAAGGGGTGTCCCGACCAGCCATGACACAGGGAGGGGTGTCCGGACCAGCTGCGCCCCGGTGAGGGATGTCCCGACCTGCTGTGTCACAGGGAAGGGTGTCCGGACCAGCTGCGCCCCGGTGAGGGATGTCCCGACCTGCTGTGTCGCAGGGAAGGGTGTTCGGACCAGCTGCGCCCCGGTGAGGGATGTCCCGACCTGCTGTGTCACAGGGAAGGGTGTCCGGACCAGCTGCGCCCCGGTGAGGGATGTCCCGACCTGCTGTGTCACAGGGAAGGGTGTCCGGACCAGCTGCGCCCCGGTGAGGGATGTCCCGACCAGCTGTGTCACAGGGAGGGGTGTCCCGACCAGCTGTGCCCCAGGGAGTGGTGTCCGGACCAGCTGTGTCACAGGGAGGGGTGTCCCGACCAGCTGTGCCCCAGGGAGGGGTGTCCGGACCAGCCATGACACAGGGAAGGATGTCCCGACCTGCCAAACTGCTGAAACTGAGAGAGTCAGCCAGGCCCACCTCGTCACTGACAGTAGAAGCAGATTGCTGCGCCTCGGAGAGGCACGTCGACCTCCGAGGCAGGAACTAATCCGTCTGGCCGCGGTCCTCGAGAGGTCTCTCTTACAGCCGCCGCTCTCGCACCTGTCCCGGCTTGTCCCGACACCCTGAGAGACGCCCTAGGTGTGTTGACCAAGGTGAAAATCAGTCATCGTGTTTGTCGTCTGCAACTCCAAATTACGTGATGCATGCGCCCTTCGCGTGCATCGTGACTACCAACGCACGAAAACTGTCGTGTGCCACGGTATTGCACCGGCTGAATCGTGCAACCGCACGAGACGGCCGGTGGTTGAGATTAGAGCCTCTCATTTAACACCCACGGAGAGACTACCAGCAACATCACATAGCGGAGTGTAAACAAATCACTTCATGGCCCTATCCCGTGGCTTGTATATAAAGCCTTGGTCTAGTCTATGTTAATTCAAATAATTGAAACAACAAGAATCGGATCGAAAACTTAGTCTGAATTAGTTAAAACTAGCAATATAAAGATCCTTGATTTTGGAGCAATTTCGCGTGATTTTTCAATCCATCTGAATCTGAATTGAATGAAGAATGCCTCTGCCTGTATGCGGTGCTTCTGCATATAACTTTAGCAACGGATCTCACATAGGGAATGCAATATGTCGATTTGAGCGCTTCATTTCGACTGTATGCCTAAATCATGGTTCGGAAAACCCATACCCTGAGGCTGGCACGGTGTCAGAAAACTTGTCGCTTAGGAGGGTTAAAATCGAGTGTCCAAATGAGGCCGCTTCGTCAAATATTTGTTAGCTCTTTGATATTTATGCTGCGAAGATATCCTGAATGCGCTTTTTAATTAATATCTAACTATGTGTGCTTTGGTCGTAATGAGGTGCTCAGTAAACCTAGAAATGCCAAATATCTTACAGTCTACCGCAAAAAACAGACAACTCCCAGTGAAGGCTCAAAGGAAACAAGATTCGGAACATACGTTCAAAGGATATGAAGTAAACAGAACAGAAACCTCTTATTTCTAAGGACCGTTTTACGTATGGAAAAGGGTAAGGAAACATCACCTCAAAGAGTTTCATTTCAAGCTCACCCAAGAGAGACAAAAAACAACAACAAAGAAACTCGTTAAGTCGGATTAGACCTATCAGAAGATGCTCCAACTTATTTTCTAGATTATCGTTCAAAATTACAACATCGCCGACTTCCACCTGCCACTGTCGCCTAATGTGACAAGACGACCGTAGTATACGTGAGGTGTATGTTTCTTTCCATGGCGAATATTAAAACGAAAACATTAAAACATTATTTAATCTCCTGAGCAAGCATCTGGTAAAAAGAAGAATGTCTTTTGTATCGCGAGATGCCGTTTCTTGATGTATTAGCTCAACAAAAGTTGTCCGTTAGCCTAATGCTTTTCAGGTGCCATTGAATTAGATCGATCCCCATTCAGGCCAGACCATCTAAGCAAGCGAGGTGAAATCACAAGAGGATTGGACAAGGCCTCGCAAGATTAATTGTGGGAGGGGAGGGTAAAGGACACTGTTTTTTTCTGAGTAATGTTAAGCGATTTCTTAAGGAAATCAAAGGGAAGTGTTAAAATGGCATCAAAAGTTCAGAGGACACGTTTCGACACCTGGTTTCGATCAGTTCATATATTAATTACGGTGGCACACAGAAAGTCTGCCAGATAAGGTAAAGGCAGGAAAAGCAAGGTAATAAACGCCGGGTCGAACAAAACTTAGTACATACATCGCAGCATTATACTACAATTACACTAGATGCGCATTGAAAGCGAAAACTTTGGTTTACACTTAGCATTGGGATGCTTGTGTTTGTAGCTGACAGTAGCGTGGCGCAACTGCTACGGCAGTGAATGTGTGTACATTTTGAATGCAAGCTGCCCCCGACGTTGCATGCCCAGAAGCAAGAAGCCCTCAGAGAATTGTACACCGCATTACACTGACAGCTTGCATTGACCGTTGGCAAACAATTCAGCCTATTCCATTGCAAACTGGAAGAACAATCCCGATTCGTTCCAGCTTCGAACACACGACCTTTCGATTCGATGGATCCGACACGCTCCCCATGGAGATAGAAGGGGCCTCCTGCTTCGAAAACGGGGCCTGCTACATGCAGAGCCTGTCTCCTAACGCAGAGCAGCGGCCTCCAGAACCAGCGAAGGGGCCATCTAAACACAACATTGGGCCTGTTGACCTAGAGAATAGGCTACTTTATTCATAAAAGCGGCCTTACTACGATCCAGAAGAAGGGCCTCTTGATGTAGGAAAGAGTCGCCTGAGCCTGATTTATTGCTCTCTTCTCAGTTATGCCGGCCTTCATGACCTGAATTTTGGTAATCTATTGCTAACCACAATCCCTTTAGTTTTGGCGCAAAGGCCTCACAAGAATTTTGAGGGAGCAAAAACATACTCGCCTGCTGGCAGCAGGGCAAGCCCCACCCCACCTGCTGTGTCGTCCATCCTTTCCGTGATCCACTACACTCAGTCATTTAAAACACAACTCATCTGATGTCATACATCTTCCACAAAACCACACCACCTCTCAGCAAAGACATGAACGCATTCAAAATCTACAGCAACGCAGTTATACTTGAACATGCACATCAACGTACGTGCAACCATACGTGAACGTATGCCCTGGAATTTATTCCCAAACACACCAAACATCCATGTTACCATGCATCGTCGTGCCTTTTTACTTCTCTTTTTAATATGTTAGGACCTAACTTGCTCAGCAACGCAAATATTTAGTACTCCGGAAAACGAGGTCTGCCATTAGAAACGCAAGCAAAACTGTGAATCATTGATACCTCACGCCGTGCTTCATGCCCTCCGATGTGGCCAGTCCAACCACCTGCACAGGAACACACACAATGAGGTTGTGAGCTGACACCATCTTCACCGCAACTCTGTCAGTTGCAAATGTGGCATGATGTAATTTGGCGCCGTTTGGCATAGAGAGTTAAAGGAATGCGCTTTTCTCTTCTCGTTACATCAGACGCGTACGATGTGATTAGTGGCACCAGTTTTCTTAAAATCCCTCCCAATAGCTCAGAATTTCGATTTGAAGTGGCCGAATTGCGGGAGAAAAAAATGCGGGAGAAATTTTGTTTTACTCCATGCTCACCACTGTGAAAGAAATGCATTTTATTTGCCTTGCTTTTCCAACCTGCGTCTTCTGCAATGCTTGCAACACACTAGTATGTCACAATTCGTGTGTAATTAATGTTACGAAAGCTTGAAACACCGCCAATGCACGGTGGGACACCCCCTTTAATGGAAGTCACATACGATCTGAAACGCACACCTTTTCAATACAGGAAACCATCCCAGCAACGTATGCCTGCCACAAGACGGAAAACAGATCCCACTTCCTTATAAATTATTGTCATCCCCATGCACATCAAGGAATCAAGCTATTCGGCCACATTTCATTTTGCCTAACGATTTTTCTCAGATTTTTACTAACACACGGCTCGTCATTATTTTACTTGCAATGCATGTGAACCCCAGCGAATGGGATTTGGGCGCCTGTGCCTACCACTCACCACAGTTTCCTTCGAAATCAGAAGATTTTCCATTACAAAAGTACAACTGGCAACGGAAAAATCGTGTTGTGTGAAGAAAAGAGTGACACTGGCGGCCGGGCCTGGTGAAGGGCGAGAGTTTCTCGTCGTTCCACCATCCGAGGTCGAGACGCCGGCAGCTGCTGACCGAGCGCCGGCTGCTGGGTTGCGCTGCCTCGCGCCTGGAGCGGGAGTGGTGCGGGACGGCAGATGGAATCAGATATGTAGATTGACCTAGACGGCGGCCGATGCCCAGCGGAGGTGGCTGGTGCCCGGCGGAGGTGGTCGGATGCATCTGTGATCACGTTGCAAGAAGTGCCTCATGACATGTGGTCTCCCACATCAATCACCATTGGGCGTTAGTTGCTGATATCTCCCATGGAAGAATGTCTTGATGGATGATATAAATTCGACTTCTCATTTCCGCGGAAGGTCCACTAAGATCAGTGACCTATGCTGTGAAACGTGTACGGTGTCTGGCTTAGTGCCAAATGTGTAAATATCTAAATTCATGCTGTTTCGTAGGTCGTATCAACGGTTAGCGCTGTGTGCGGGATCCAAGCAGTGACGCGTATTAACGCTTTGGGCGTGTGGTTCGGTGTCAAAGCGAACTGCGGGGCACACATCTCAGGGTGATATCCCACAGCGTATTACTCACCATAAAGATGTGACACCAGGGGATCCTGGGAGTAATAGGTAAGATAATGGTAGTGATATACCTGACAATGTCAAAATAACTTTTAACTAATTGTGTTTGAATATATAAATGCATTATAGTTTAACCGTCAATATTATAAGGTATTCAAATGGATGCATTATTATACCTTGTCACAATCTAGGCGATGCAGCGACGGCTACTGCAGACTAATCTCACAAAGTTTCTGTGGAGGGAGACCTCAGTCTCTTTGGAGGACAGCCCAAGGGATCTCTGCAAAGGTTCTTTACCAGAATATATCTGATGGTGACCTTGTGCTCTAGAGGTATGCCGCTCGGATCCAAGCCTGAGGTTAGATCCGTGGGCAGAGTGTCACCGGATGGATCTTTGTCTAAACTGCTGCAAGTTAGATGCGGCCATTATGATGTGTGTGACTTATTCAGTAAGACCGATCCCGAAGGAATTGAGTTTTCACAGGTATGCGTACACATTACTGGATCGTCAGGAGCCGCCCACCCGTCATGTGTACCCATTACTGGATCATCAGGAGCCGCCACCCGTTATGTATACATTACTGGATCGTCAGGAGCTGCACACCCGTTATGTACACATTACTAGATCAGCAGCCGCCCACCCGTTCATCCCATATAAGCAAAGCATTGGTTCGGATGATTTATTTCATTCGTTGCGGCCGTCAATCCCTGCTTGAAGAAAGCATGTACATATGTGAGATGAACTAGGTGGGTGACATCATTCATTATTCCGTCGCTTTGGCGATTTCAGTGAACCTCAAAAAAACTTTCCCGCATTTAAAGTTCATGGAATAGCTAAAGTAATACTCATACTGTGGAAAGATAATTCCATGAGCACGGTAAAAGAAGGGATCAATGTTAAGGCTAGAAACTAAGCGCCACAGCTGAACCTGGGTGGAGAGGCTATATATATATATATATATATATATATATATATATATATATATATACATATATATATATATATATATGTATATATATGTATATATATATATATATACATATATATATATATATAATCGACACAAGCTACATCTACGCCATGTAAATAGACGCTGTCACGTCCACTGTACTGCCTTCAGCACGTTGGAACACGAAGTTGTTGTTCCGCAAGAGTGGTCGAACGTTTGATGTATGCCGTACACTCGTATTAGGTCAACTTGACTGCAGTTGTTTCCACTTCACACAAGGTATCTAACATCCACTAGCATGTGAACGGTCCAGTGGGGCTTATTTTGTCTAGCTGATTAATTAACACCGCGTAACACGAGCCGCACAAATTGCCATCACGCTCGTAGCAACACTGAGGCTTTTACCCGACCCCGTGTTGCCAGCATCGTTCATGGGCAGTGGTGCGACGCGTCGGTGGCACGTGGTCGCGACGACACCGGATGGAGTTCCAAACTCTAAGGTCAGCCACAGCCGGTACTCATATTCTGCTCAGAACTTGAATGCAAGCGTCGCTGAAACCGGTCGAATTCACCTGAGTCAATGTATGACATGAAATAGTAGGACGAATAATATGAAACCACGATGACAAGGGCCCTTTTTAGTTGGCCCAACTCCTTCGTTTCGCATGCATTCTTTTACACGCGTCCCGCATTTTATAAGCTGGTATGTACGTAAGAACGAACGGTCATGTTCACCCGACATGCCACATCGGAGGGATGAAAGCGCAGGAACGCACTTCAAAATATATGATGGCTAGCGCCCAAAAGCGACGGTCTTTCTGTCGGAGACTGCAACGCCCGAAATGTTCTCGCTTCAAGGTCAAATTCGTCCGCGTGACAGCTCAAGATATTGCTCGATGCACCTAGTTTCTTCTATCTCGATCTAGAAAACGTGATAGAACGTCCTGCAAATGAACTTGAATTTTTCGATCCACCCTACAATATTAGTCATGGTATAATAAGAAACAATTACGTATTGATCGGCAGAAGCAGTTGGAATAGTTGTAGGGAAGCCTCGTAAAAGCCTCACATAGTGTTTATGTACATGACATGCAATACATGGGAAATTACAAACGGGCTTCGAAATGCGCGACTGAGACCCTAAATGTCTTGGGTAACAGGCAAGCATGCGCATGATGAGCATGTGAGCACGGCGAGCAGACGGGTAAAAATGTCTCAATGGGTCTCAATTCTGAGCTAACGGCTTTTCCTCGATTATAAACCAGCAAGAGCTCCAGGAATGGGCAATGACTTCCACGCACCATAGATGAGGGCAGGAAACATACAAGATCCAGAGTAGGATGCATGCTCGCTGTTTTACGGTCAGAGATTTTCATGAACTTAAAGCGAATGTGATAAAACGAATTCACTTATAGCTATTGGCAAATTTTTTCATAGAAAAGACTACTTTAGGCAAATATACCTATATGCTTTTAGTAAGTATGCTCCTTAATGCGTCATTGCGTGACTGCGTCATGGAACGTTTGTATGGCGTTGACGCGCCGCCGAACTAGTCGTACGAAATTGCTACCTTGTCACTTGATTGCAATGCTTGAAACTCGCCGAGGGATGGCGGTGGCGGTGCTGGAAGTGTTCGCTGGGCCAATTATCGTTATGTGTTCATGTTCTTGCCCTTTCTCATGGTATTGTTGCATGGGTCTTACATTTCTACTTGCATTCACATAATCGGCTATAGCGCAATTCTTAAGTTATTCGATTACAAGTCTTATGTTTGTCACAGCTAGCAAGTGAAGAAACTTCTTTAATCACGTCCAATTTTTAATATTATGCGGCACAAAACGTGATTCTTTATCGAACTTCGCTTGCACAGCTTGTTCAGCATTATTTGAGAACGAACTGACGTCCACTTTATTTGGAAGTCGTACTCATGGATACCAGATCTGAACGGCTGGACGTTAATACTCTCCCTGCCCTTGAACGTACCTGGCCTCTGAGCGGGATTGGAATGGCGGGATTGGAATGGCGTTGCTATAGCGCCCTACATGCCTGAATGACGTTGAAAAAGTTAGCAGTAGATGGTCTGCATATTTCCACAGGCGTGCAGCCACGGGTGTCAATTTGTATCCTTTTGGGTGGGTCGCTGCCCCCCCCCCCTTGTCCAATTTGGGTTTGCTCAACATTGTGTTCTCCCCCCCCCCACCACCTTCTGGAGCCAAATTACAGCAGAGCATCACAAAAGGAGAAATAAAATTATCTCAATTCTAAAGGAGATTTCTTCTAACTGATTGCCACCTATAAGGAACAAAGCAATATGGTCTCCAGCTTGACACAGTGGCTCCTTTGTTGTCTCAGGGGCCTCGACCAGTAAAAGTCGCTGGCGCTGGCCTTGTCCCTGCTTGGGAAATACGCCCTGAATTTCAGGCGTGACCCCTGAGTAACCTGATAGCAAACCTGTCTCATGATCGTTGAGATTCCACGGCAGGGGTGTATGTTCGCAAAAGAGGTTCCGGGGCTGAGCGGGAAAACCCTAGCCTTGGATACTACAAAAATCGCCTTCTTTCCGGATTTGGGCCATTTTCCCCTAAACGCAATGGGGTTGGATTTCTACCACTTTGAACAGGAGCCTAAAACACTGCTCCAAAACGTTTGCTCTCGGTATATCGGCGGAAGATGTTCTCGTTGGGCATCATTTTCGTTTTGTTTGCCGTCGATCGTTGAAATCATGTTTCGGTTATCGTTGCAGGGTGGATGTCATGTGGCTTCAGACGTTGTTGGACATGTACGGATTTGGGAGTGAAGAGAGTAAGTTGGTGTGCGTGACTTTAAAAGGCTGCCTCGGAAACCGCCGGCTGGTAGCCCTAAGGCGTCCCCGCCGGGCTGCAGACTGCAGCGTGGCAGTCGCGTTAGGTATGTTGGACACGGCTAGTGTTGCTTAGGTGGTCAATGGCGGACGACTGCCGCTATCGGTCTTGTCAGTTGCCGCCAATCGTCAAGTTTTTGCAATTGTTTTATCGAGTATTCACCCGGAATGGGAGATTGACGCATTTTAACAATGCTTTCATACCTTGCCGGCTACAAAGATATTCAAACTTTGGGTGTCAACACTTAACCTGTTTGTATTCATTCCGATAAAATGTCGCATCGTATCGTGGCAAAATAGCATTGATAATGAGAGCAACTGATTGAGCTCATCACAGCGTAAGGCAGTCATATCGTCGCACGTTCCAACCGTGTTTATTTGATCATTTTCTTTCTTTCTTCTTTTTGTATGATGCATGCTTTTACTTACACGATTGATGTCTTGTTGACTCTGATACGTTTTTATGCTATTTTCTGAATGTTTTGGCATTGTTCAGTGATATTTAAATACCTACAGAATGCAGCAGGGTACGTTATTATACCACGATACAATACAATGTCTTAACGGGAATTGAAAACAAACCGACCAAATGATGGCACCCAAAAAGGTAAACAAAATTGTAGCCGGCAATGTTCGAAAGAATCCTTAAATGTGTCAACCTCCAATTGGACGTGAATATTCGGTGGAAACGTTACAAAAATGTTACGATCGACACCAATATGCTGTCTGGACTGGTAGCATGCTGTGACAGATAGCATGGTGCTGCATGCCTTCATGGGGTTTTAACTGAAATAGCCATATTGAAGATCATTCATATCTGACGTTCGTGAGCACGATTTCCAGGTAGAGGTATACCAATACTTGTAAGTGCGCTTGTTTCATCATATCTGGTGTTTGCTTCAATATCTTTAAACATGGAACATTGCCTCTGATGGGAGTGTTTCACAGTTCTAAGGGGCTTTTAGCTGAAATAGTCATCGTGAAGATCATTCGGTGCATTTCACAACCCTGCCCTTCTTAAGGCCTAAACCCATTCCGTTTTTTGAGGTACATGGCCGCCCAGATTATGGGACTATTGAGGCAAGAGTATTTCAACGTCGCTTTCGCATTCATGACGTGATAATAAGGTCTTTGAAATTATGCCGCTCTATCAGCTACGTGGCGATCAAAGCAAATTAAAATATAATTGTTGGGTCATTTTTATCTGGCTTTGTGAGCACGATTTCCAGGCACAGCTGCTGTTGATAGGCTCCCAAACAATGTTGTGCAAGGTAATATGACGTGACCAAACAATGACGCATTGAGGAGCATATCCACTAAACAGAGAAATGGAGCTGTTTAGAACAGTCTTTTCCACTTAAGGACATACCATCAAACATTCATTTTAACATAGCATTTTAAAATTATCTTTAAGAAGGGCAGGGCTGTGAACTGCACCGAATGAACTTCAAAGGGACTATTTCAATCCAAAGCACCACACAAATTTGAAACACCACCTTTAAGCCTATTCAGTGCTGTATTCAACCCATGGTTCCCAACGCATTCGAACAAAAAAGGAAACACTGAATTGATGAAATGCAGCTAGTGTCTGAACTGCTGGTATAACAGGTCCTAAACGCAGCATATCCTTATCATCATATAAATATATCATCATTGTCATTGTCAGATTGGCTTCAGAAGGGATGTCACTCTTTAACATCAAAAATGTTTTGTAATCAACCAATATCCTTAGGTTTAATTTTGACATCAGGGACGGAAACTAAAGCAGCCGAAATCCAGAGATAAATCAGGATTTGAGGGTAGGTTAGGTCAAATGCATTGGCTCAGCCCCCCCCCCCCCCCAACAATCCATTCTAGAAAGTTATACGCGTGAGCGCATCCCTGATCCAAAGCTCCATGTGAAACAAATTGCAAACAAAACTTTGACCCCGCGTACTCGCAGCCTTAGAAACAAGAAAACCAATAGTCGTGTTGCAGTTTCCATGAAAGCGAGCTGCGTTGGCAAACCAACACCGAACAGCAGGCGCCCGACGCGCGGGAACGACCGTCGTGAAATAATGCCTCCGAAATTCTTAAAAAAGTATTCGCACCGTTCAATAATTGCACTGTGGCGTAAATTTCACATGTAAAATGTTTAGGATGCCTTCTAGACAGATTAAAAGTGCCAGTAAGAAAAAGAAATTTGTTTTATGTTCACTGGGCTAGTCACCGCCAAATTCCTTCACCACTTCGCAGTGCTGTGTTTACCAATCCCCTCCCACTAGAAATGCAAACATTGCACTGGTCAAACATGCTCCCGGATTGCCTTCTAAACGTACAAGTTGGCTTCTTGAAACATTCAAAGGTACTTCTTTCAGAAACGTTGCCGTTTTCGTCCGCTCACCAGCCATCACCTAATATCAACAAAGGAGCCGACGCCGCGCGGCCTACGGAGACTGCAACTCCGGGCATCGGGGTTTGTTTTAAGACTTGAGAGCCTGCGCGGTCAAAGCTATGTTATGCAACTTTTCTACCACTCGGTTCTGAATAATAGTTGCAGATTCCCAGATAAACATGCTCACTCAGGAGCCAGCTCAACAAGCAACGCTTCTACAATCAACCTGCGTTGCGCATGACATGAAGACTATGGTCGTTTCCTTCGCCAGACAATAGAGCTGAAGCGGGTTAGAGTTGCTTTCCCCTCAGTGGTACAGCAACTTGGAACAGTGTCTCACTGAATTACAGCTGGCTCGCAATGTGTGTTTGGTTAAGTGAGCGAGAAAAGGTATTACCGAGAGGAGGGCATGTGCCTAAGCGTTCTGGGTTGAGAAAATTTTCTGAAATATGATGCGTAAAGGAGTGCCTTTGTTTTGTTATACCTTAACTGAAATGTATATGGTTTATCAGCGATTTTTTTAAAATGTCAAGAATTTTCACATATATATATATATATATATATATATATATATATATATTTGTGATGGAAAGCCAGAAACCGGAACATACGTGGACTATATCCGTAAAGCTTTCGTACCTGTCCCGTTATGACAATTTCTAAGACATTGTACCCCCAATAATTTTGGAAAATTAACATCCATGCGTAGCTAAAAAACTAGAGAGTTTTAGGTCTTGAGAAGAGCAGGGCTGATTATCAAGAGCAGGGCTGAAGAGCAACACTGCACCGAATGATCTTCAAAAGACATTCTTCAGCTAAAAACCCCACACAAATGTGGGGCACTCACCTTAAAGCTCGAGCTTAGGCTGAGTGTTGGGTCCACCAATCGAATATAAAGCTACGTTTCTGCGCAACGATGCAACGCATCGGCCTTTTTCGGGCTGATCGGCATTATTAGACTGATAAACCACCATCATCAAAAGAGCTTTCTTACAGCACCCCTTCTTTCACGTTCCTGTACATTACCTTTATTCCAAAGACATGAAAAAGTTTTTCCATTTTCCATGTCAATCCGTTGACATGAAAATTCCGTGCTATCTCTTCTCCAACGGAGCCACGGGCCTCTAAATAACATTACGAGATTTGCGGAGTTAGCTCCGGCGCGCCTGGTATGTAATGCTCGTGCATTAGCGCCGCAATTGTTTGATATAAAGGGCAATAAAGCGGAAGATTATGCAAAGCAGCCTGTTGTTGGCGTGACGCAGATTTGGCCGGGCGCCGAACACGCCACAGCCGAGCCCCACGGACACCGGCCGCGGCGTATCAGATTGTAGGCGACGATGGCGAGGAAGTACCACGGCCGGGCAGGGGTACAGCAGAGCCCACGGACACCGGCTGCGGCGTGTCAGACTGTAGGCGACGATGGCGAGGTGGTACCGCGGCCGGGCAGGGTACAGCAGAGCCAACGAACACCGGCTGCGAGTCGGCGACGATGGCGAGGTGGTACCACGGCCGGGCAGGGGTACAGCCGGGCCCACGAACACCGGTCGCGGCGGTGATATCAGGTCACGGGCCGGCCGGCCGTACCAACCCAAAAGACGGCAGTCAGCGGCCAGCCGAATCACAGCCGTTTGGCCGATGTGTATCACTGGCTATATCTGCCCTTGACGTGTCGCGACGTTCGCATGTAAACACCCATGGGTACTTGGTTACGCTATGTTAAACGTGACGCTCCAAAACGAGCTGAAGTATCTAAATCTATGGCCCCCAAATATTGTTTTTTTCTGCTTTTAGCATAATTTGCAACCATATTGAAGCGCAACAATGCGTTCTCCACAAGCATCAGCTTGCTCACACCGTCTGTAATCGTTGTTAAACTTTGGTTGTCCTCCATCAGGCCCCTCCTCCCTTCCGTGCGTAACGTGGTTCATGGACGGCACCTAACTGCCGGTATGCGAGTATTCATGGCATGGCGTACATGGCGCTTGGTCCATTTTGTGTCAAGGAGAACAAATTAAGGTAGTGCCATTTTATGGTTGTGTAGGGTTGCGCGTCCTTCTATTCCGACATGCATCCACATATGCAAACGCGACGTTACTATGCCTCGAAAAAGGCAAGATGGTAACCGGTGCTAGTATTTGCACTTGTGCAGCAACTGCCGCAAGTTCTCAGCTGCTGCTACAGTCACACAGTACACTTTTTACCCTTTACCATCAGATATTACGAAGCGAACTGTTTTGTGCAGCATCCACGGACATCCGAGGAGCCCGTCGCTAAACAAGCCACCCGACCTGCCAGTCCGGCCTGGACATCACGTGCTCTGTGGACGGCGTTGCAGCAAACGATGACAGTCATTGTTACCTCATCGGCGCATGTACCCGTACCGACCTCAGTCGGCATCAGGTGGGCCGCTCGGCCAGCACCCGGGTGGTCCAGACGGACCCCCTCGGCGCGACAGCCCCTATGACAAACGCGGCCGTAGCTCGGGATTACCGGCGGCGGCGGCGCCAGGGCGCGGCCCTTTCACGCGCGCCCGGTCAATGGGGGCGCCCTGACGCGCGCGCCGCGCCGCGGCCGTATTTCAAACTTATTGGACCCGCGTGAAGCGAGCGCCGATGCCGTGCGTAATATTTTGATGTCCGTGAATGTGCGCTGCGGCCGCGGGGCCCGCCACATCTGCATAAACTGGTGATAGCGACGGCTCATATTGATGCGAGCGTGACCTGCTCCGGGTCAAGGCCTGCCGGGTGTCATCCGAGGCCAGGATACCGCCGCTCATCAGGGCGGGTAGCACAGCCGGGCAGGCAGGGCGCGCGCTGTAGCTCGGCAGCTGGGCCGGGAGTGAGGTCTGGGCATCGCCCAAGGGCGCCACGGGGGCTGGCTGTGACAGTTTACGGTAAGAGTGAAGAACACCACCAAGGCGGTGCGGCGGTTTACAGCCGGGTGAGGAACACCGCCAAGGCGGAGCGGCGGTTTACGGTCCGGGTGAGGGGTACCGTCAGGGCGGGCCGTGTGATGGCCTACGGTCCCGGTGAAGAACATCGCTATGGCAGACCGTGTGACGGCTTACGGTCCGGGTGAGGGACACCGTCGGGGCGGGCCGTGTGACGGTTTACGGTCCGGGTGAGGTTTACCGCCAGAGCAGGTCGTGCGGCGGTTCACGGTCCGGGTGAGGGACACCGTCAGGGCGGGTTGTGTGACGGTTTATGACCCCCCCCCCCTTCCCTCCCAGTCAGCCATGTCGTAACCGCAGGCCGCGCTCAGAGCCAGCTGGCAACGTCAGTCGGGTACGGAGTTTGTAGGCGCGGTGTAGGCTGCGGTGGCCAACGACCACCGGTGGGACGGAAACGGCAGTGCCGGGCAATGGTGTTCTTGCTTGCAATGACTGCGACCGCGCAAGTCCGACGCTATATCCGATTTTGAAAAGGGATGCATGCCCTCAGACAAGCATGTGATGGCCACATCAGTTTTTTGGGCTCCGTGTCGATCTACCTTATTTGACACAAATGAGACCCATTCCCCTTGCCGGTCAGGGGGTGCCGTGAGTAGGACACTGAGGGGTACATCACGTTTCCCGGCCAGGGTCGGCGAGGCCCTTCTGTCTCAGCTCGGCGTACCCGCCGGCTGTCATTCTGACGACGCAGAGGTCGGGACCCCAGGTTGCTTCAGAGGCCTGCAGGGAGATACAAGATACATCGGCCCCGTCCTGGTGCCAGAGGCCCGCTAACCGGGGTCCTTCGACCAGGATCAAGATAGAGGTTCTCACCGACGCAACAGGATTTCTCAATGGCTCGAGGAATTCAATACTCGGCAAAGTAACTCCAGTTTTGGGTTATTGGGACCCTCACTGAAATGGAGCGGGGGGGGGGGGGGGGGGGGCGGCTGGCGCAGGGCCTTCATTGTTTTACTGCGAACTCTTTCATCGTAAGTTCTTACACTCCATTTCAAAGACAGAGGACCCAGTCTAAAGCAAGAGGCCTTCCGACATTCTGTGCCCCGTCCCTACTCCGAACAATCGATGTGCCCTTGGCAGCACGTAGACGGAGGCATTGTGTCCTGCCGCGGCCACCGAGTACCGTACCAACCACGTGAAGTCATTCGAGGGATGCTGCAGGCCTTCACGGCGTGAGCCAATCCATGAGTACCACACAGAGCAGCTAGGACTGCGTGGAGTACATCTTTTGGAAATTCGCGGGTACCAATGAGGTGTGGGTCGGAAAGCAGTGCACCAAGCGTCAGCTAGATGCCTCACGGAGTGCCACACAATGGCACAGGTTTCGCTCTTTTCAGGCACTGTTCTCTTCCTTCACGCGACATTTGCAATTACAAAGTCAGAAAGAGTAAATCCAGGCGTAAAATTGCACTGGCATTGTTCGCAATTTACGGGTAGTCATGCACAATAGACAAATGGCAAAGTCAGGCGTAACGTTGCATCAATGGCACGCAATCACAAAAGGCCATATCAAACAACGATGAGTGGTGACGGACGGTTACGACTCAATACGAATGGGTAGTGGGTAGGCAAGGCCACGACCTCACGCGCAGCGAGAGGATTTGGTCAAAGAAATTCTACTCATACAGGTCCCTTAAGTGGCACCGACACACACACATCACCACGAAAATGAAAGCACACGGAGTCAGATGCCTGGAATATCACATACGGCACCTGTTGTCGGCGTTCATGCCGTTGTCGCGCGCCGGCAAATACAGAAAGCACAATATGGAAGCTCGGCAGGCAAACCACGGCTAACGTCGTAGCTCAAGGACACAGCCGGCAGCGACACTTGTGATACTTGATACTTGTGGCCGCTTGAAGGTTCAGTGATGAACACAAAGGTCATGTCAGAAGTTCGTTCAGAGCGAAGTCCTCGGGGCTATGGCTAACACTTAGCCATGTACGCAAACGATCCCAGCTCCGTGGCATAGCTACAACGCCGATCAAGCGCTGCTGCTGACACATTCGTCTTTCCGGTCCCGGCTAAGCACTGCTAGAATAAACAACCATGCTCTGAAGATCAAAACCACTCAAAGCTGTGGGTCGGACCGCTTTTGTCTCACGCTGCTTCCTGCAAGGACCGCTCATCACTGTTCCACATTTTAAACGCATCGTTTGAACAATCCTAAAAGATTACTGCTTGCCGCAACACCTCGGCGGGGATTCACAAACGGTGACACAGAGCGACGACCTGCGCTTTGGTGTCCACCGCCCTCACATAACAGCCTTGCACGCATTCTCGCTGCGCCTGGGCCCGCGTCCGCACTGGCACCGCCTTCCCAGACCTGTAGCGGGGGCCATCAGGGCGCGTGGCGCCGGGCCTCGCCGCAGCTGACGGCCCCCGAGGCCTCATGAGGAGGCTGGCTCGGGTGCCGAGGCCCCGTGCGTGCTCAGGTGCGCGTTGTACGCCTCCTCGCGCACGAAGCTGGCGCTGCACAGCTGGCACCAGTGATTGGCGCGGTATGTGTTGCGGTTTCGGCCGCGACCGGCTGGAGCGGCCGGGCCGCGCCGCTGCTTCTGAGGCGGTGGCCCGGCGCCGCCGGGGAGCGCCGCCTCCTTGCCTGCCGACGAGAGTGCTTCAGCTCGCGTGCCAGCCAGGCCTCGCACGGCGGCGTCGCGTGGCAGTGCTCGTGCCAAGCGAATGTCGCCTGTTCTCCACTGCCCAGTCTCGCCTATTTCCCCACATGGAAGCTTTATGACCACCGTATCTCCGTCGCTTTGCCCGCGATGGCGACTTTTCAGCATGCTGGCATGACGCGGTGCGTTCCAAGTTCCCGCGAAAATGACACAACACGTATCGCGGCCTCCTAAACAGCTAGACCAAACTATGCGCTACAGCAGCCCGCGACAGCAGCTGTCTCCGAAGTGCTCAATCGAAACAGCAATGCCTTTTAACCGTTGTGTCAAAGCGTCAGGGACTCCATGTGATAAGGCAGTGACGTGCAGCATCGATCACAACTGGTCAAATCAATGAGACGCCTACACAAAATGAACGCGGAATATGTCGTGAGAGCTGTGCCGACCGACATACAAATTTACCGCCAATACAAACGTACATCAATATAGCGCACCGTTACTCCGTCTACGTAGACGTAGAGCGAATAACAAAGTAGGATACAGACGGCCTAGCTCGCGCCGTACCTGGCTGACAGGTGTCGCGCAATGCCTCCGTTCCTGGCGTCGAACCGTGCCGAACCCGGATATGCTTCACGACGTTCGCTGCAAGGACCATCGCGTCGAGAAGTTAGAGCAACAATGTCCAATGATTGCATGGACTGCAATCGAACTACAGCATCCAAGGTGCAGACATGTTGAGGTGCTTTCCATCAATACGTTCTCAACCACACCATACATCTACCCAGATTCGTTCGGGGACGTTACGCGGTGCGACCTTAACGCGCCGCCCTGCACCAGCCAGTTTTTGGGCGGTTGTACCCAGCCACCCCGCCGACCGACTGGACGGCCGGAGGACGTTGCTCACCTCTGAACGAGGAGGCGAAGCCGCAGATGTCGCACTTGAAGGGCTGCTCGCCGGAGTGGCAGCGCCGGTGGCGCTTCAGATCGCTCCTCGTGCAGAACGACTTGCGGCACTGGGGCTCCTCGCACCTGTACGGACTGTCGCCTGCCGAGAGAGGCGCGCCAGACACGGTCACGAGCGGCGCATCTCACCGGAGCGGGGCACTGGTGGCGACGCTGAGCATGCGAGCAGCGTGCGACGGAACAGGTCGGTCAAATGGACCACCGGCGTTTGCGCGCACCCCTAAAGAGTGCACCCAGCTGTTCAAGTAAGCATGCAGGTGCCTGGATCCCGAGTCCCAAAGGATCCTTCGACAAAATTAGGACAGCATACCAGCTTTCCAAGGATCTTTTAGCAATGTCATGGAAAAGGCCCGGACCTCAAAGGGCCCTTTGAAAACATTCAGGAAGGATTTATAACATGCTTCAACAGAAGCCCCGCTCTCGAAAGATCCGAGATGTCCAGATCTAACACCATGATCCACTTCAAAAGTTTACAACATAGCAATATGGCAACATACAACACAGCTCAGCAGGTTGGTTGGCCGCTTGGGCGTCCCAGATGTAAGCAAATGCGTAGACACACATGAGACCAGCGCTTTTCTATCGGCAGAAACAAGTGACATTCAGAAAGTGCAGTTAGAACATGACAACCATCGTACAACACTGCGGTAGTCCCGGCTCCCAGGAAAACAACGCATGCATCGTCAGTTTGTGTTTGATTATGACCAATGGCACTTCGGCCGCCGTCCGGCCAGCGAACAGAACGCACAACACATTGCGCACAGACTTACGCACCTGTTCACGTACAGCCTGTGTTTGCTTAATTGAAACTAACGACACCACACCTTGTTTACGACAACGAATTGCTGTTACACGATGGTGTCCCCACTGCTGCAAGTCGTGCGAGTTTGTGAGCCTCTGGTGAGCTTAAGAAATGATGCTACGAGCGCTGTTAATCGGTGTTAATGGCCTGTGCGCTGTTAGTCTGTGTATAACCCAGCACCGACTGACAGCTGTCCTCAATGACCTGTGTATGACCGAGCACCAACGCCGGTGTGACCCATCACCGACCTGTGCATGACCCAGCACCGACGCCGGTTTGACCCATCACTGACCCGTGTATGATCAAGCACCGACGCCGGTGTGACCCATCATCGACCTGTGTATGACCCAGCACCGACACCGGTTTGACTCATCACTGACCTGTGTATGACCAAGCACCAACGCCGGTTTGACCCGTCACTGACTTGTGTGTGACCCAGCACCAACGCCGGTTTGACCCATCACTGACCTCTGTGTGACCCAGCACCGACGCCGGTTTGACCCATCACTGACCTGTGTGTGACCCAACACTGATGCCGGTGTGACCCATCACTGACCTGTGTGTGACCGCAGGTGGACAGTCAAGTGGTACATATGTTTGGCCGAGTAACTGCATACTTGGCAGCTGAAAATGAAAACAGCTCATTCAGCACATGAGTGTTGGCATCAAACATCCAGAGCAAGACTGGCAAGCGCTCCTACACGAGTCCGGTGTGTTCGAAGGAATGCAACATCGCTGAAGGCATGAATGGGAACGTTCACAGGTGAGCTTGGGAGGAGTCAACTGTATTACAACATAGCACCCAGATTTTCCGCCCGAACTGTAATGTCAAAGACAGCTCTGTTTTTGACATTCCCGAACGTTATGCTGACTGTCCACTCATAGCGCATTCAGAGGGCTACATTTGGCACCGTATGTGGAAAACACCCGAAGTATGTTGTTAGAGCAAATAAGTACACCTAACACAACACACGTGCATCCACGAAACTTCAGCATTAAAAAGAGGATACTGAAAGCATGGTAATATGGACCGGATTAGCCTTTCGATTGTCCAAATGTGCCAGCAATGGCTCTTTTGCATTTACAGACACGTGTTAGGTCCAACATGAGCGCCATTACGGCGATTTATTCCATGCGTCTTGCAATGTCATTACGTAGTCTATTGCGTCATCCTGTTGACCGCACACTTTCAGCGCATTCAGAAAACCTAAGGTTGGAGTTGCATGAGGAAAAAACCGCGAATGCTGCTTCCATATATTCTTTTTGGACATTTCGGGCTCAGATGTTCTTTCAAATATGTTCTCTCTGTGCGCTCAAGACCCAGACCTTCTTTCACATTTATTCATTTTTGGACATTCTAAACGCTGCAATAGTTTATTCATTCTAGATTTTTACAGTCAGAGTTGTCTTTCCATAAAAGTATGAGTGCAGCACCGTTTCAACCACCCATGTATCACATTTGCTGTTGTGATATTGGCTTAGGAGCATGGGTGTAGTTCCCTACTCAAGGCGTCTTCAGCCCTCCCCCCTCCCCCAGCTTTGAGCAGAAAGTGGGAGGGGAATCCGGCGTCATCCCAAAATTATTATCTCAGAAAGGATCCTCTGTTAGAGTCTAAATAGGCTCTGTTTGCGAGATTCTGGGCCTAAAAACAGGGCCCCTTGCACAGTCTCGACCTTGAATGAGGGTTGGCTCAGAAGGGGGCCAAATTGGGTCGCCAGGGGTCCTCCAGTCAAGAGATTTCTTATCACTTCGTCGCTGTTTTTTCGCAAGCGTCTTTCTCCGAGGGTCTTGACATCCGAACAACGCTCTCCTAAGGCCCCGAAGTCTTAAGACAACCTCGGGTGGAATGAATATCTAATAAAAATAGGGCCATGATTTGTCTATCCGGGAGAACGCTTTTGCCTCAGGATCCTATTTTGATGGCTCGGAGCCGTTTTCATATTTTAGAAGCCCGGTGGGTGTATGAAATGGCCAAAATTTAACTGAGGGGCCCCGCGACCCACAGGAAGGGGAAGAGGAAAGACATGACCCCCCCCCCCCCTCCCGCCCACCCCCACTCCTCGCTGGCTACACTATTGTGCCTCTTCAAGTTTAGAGCACAAAAATCACTTAGAGGCCCCTCTGGAATCAACACGAGCATGGGTAGCAGTGGAATATAGGTGGCCGCTGGAACCAATCAAAAACAGACAGTAAAACATGGGTGGTCGCAAGGAGCTCAGTCTCATGGACGGGACCGTCGAAGACGTCGGGCCCTCTCTGGAAGACTCTCAGGCCGTGCACCTGCTCCGATCATGGAAAACTCTATGTATTGTCTTTGCTAGTTTGCGTATATGTCAGACATCTGAGAAACGATGTAGCCTTTTCGTGTAACACCATAGTGAGTTTCGTGCCTATCATGCATGCGAACAAAATGCAGTTTGAAAGCTAACTCTGTTACATTTGCCTAAAATTTGCCTCTTCTGAAGTCTCAGCGTGGGGTAATAAACAAAAATCGACCAACATGCCAGGCGGGAGTATTTTTTCTTATCTGTTTGATCACTGACTGTTATCCAATAGTCGTTCACTCGTTCCGCGTCACTCGTTCCGCGTTCGGGCTTTGGTGCGCGCCTACGACGAAGGCCACATGGCGCCCATCACCCGTTCAGCGGTCGTACTGGTACAAACGGGCCTCGTGGACATGTAATACCCCGCATGATTAGGCATACAGCACCAATATTTAGATAGCGTTCGTGCATTCTAACGTTTATTAAATTAAGAAGAAGTTATTTTGAGAGCACGCGTACATTTGGTGCATATGGACTGTGCCACAGATGTACTAAACAATGCCACCATTCGCTACATACAAGCCGGCCACTCGGTATCACGTTTGCCGTCCGAAGGAGGCTAAATAGGGTCCGTGCGGACGACGGCCTAGCACGTCCCCCACCAGCCCTCGTTCTACAGCCCGCCATCAGCTGAGCGCGCCAGGGGAAGCGCGGTACCTTCGTGGACCTTCATGGACCTGGCGCGGAATATTGTAACCGCTCTTTGGCTACATCGCGTAAAGAGGCAGCAGCAGCTACCAGGATTTTTCACTAGCTGGTAATTGGCTGCCGTTCAGTTCCAACGCACTTCAAACCTCCAGAACCTCATTCGTGGTGGTGCTGTTCTCATGGTCGCTTCATAGCCTGGTCTGAATTCAAATTCAAAATACAGCATGTACACATATCCAGCTCCACACTGATAAGTCCATCCTGAAAACATGTGTTTGTACCGCTGTATTTGTCAAACGTCGCTGCAAAAATGACGAGGTTTAAAGAACCACCTACCCTATACAGTGCGGTTACAGCTACCATCCGTTACAGCCCAGCCAGAATATGCAACGATTTCGGCTGTTATCTTCGTACAGGTGTGTTGGAGAAGAAAAAAGCTGAACCATTTGCAGATGGACACGTCCAAATATGTCTTTACGCTGCAACACTAAATATGGCCATGTGTTTATGCAAAGTTCTCACAAATGATGAGAAGTTGTATTCCTACATGAGAAAGGCAGCGATGCTCCCTACTTCCAAAATAAACAAGTTGTTTCGGTTTTGAAGGCACCCGTACCCAGTCCTCACCGACTCAGACTAGCTGGGCCGCCACACTCCAGCGGCGCACTCTCACCTGAAGGGTCACTCGCGTCCAGTCCTCACCGACTCAGACTAGCTGGGCCGCCACACTCCAGCGGCGCCCTCTCACCTGAAGGGCCGCTCGTGTCCAGTCCTCGCTGGCTCAGACTAGCTGGGCCGCCACACTCCAGCGGCGCCCTCTCACCTGAAGGGCCGCTCGTGTTCCGTATCGCTGGCTCAGACTAGCTGGGCCGCCATACTCCAGCGCCGCCCTCTCACCTGAAGGGCCGCTCGTGTTCCGTATCGCTGGCTCAGACTAGCTGGGCCGCCATACTCCAGCGGCGCACTCTCACCTGAAGGGTCGCTCGTGTCCAGTCCTCGCTGGCTCAGACTAGCTGCGCCGCCATACTACAGCGGCGCCCTCTCACCTGAAGGCCGCTCGTGTCCCATATCGCTGGCTCAGACTAGCTGGGCCGCCATACTCCAGCGGCGCACTCTCACCTGAAGGGTCGCTCGTGTCCAGTCCTCGCTGGCTCAGACTAGCTGGGCCGCCATACTACAGCGGCGCCCTCTCACCTGAAGGGTCGCTCGTGTCCAGTCCCCGCTGGCTCAGACTAGCTGGGCCGCCACACTCCAGAAGCGCCCTCTCACCTGAAGGGTCGCTCGTGTCCAGTCCTCGCTGGCTCAGACTAGCTGGGCCGCCACACTCCAGAAGCGCCCTCTCACCTGAAGGGTCGCTCGTGTCCAGTCCTCGCTGGCTCAGACTAGCTGGGCCGCCACACTCCAGAAGCGCACTCTCACCTGAAGGGTCGCTCGTGTCCAGTCCTCGCTGGCTCAGACTAGCTGGGCCGCCACACTCCAGAAGCGCACTCTCACCTGAAGGGTCGCTCGTGTCCAGTCCTCGCTGGCTCAGACTAGCTGGGCCGCCACACTCCAGAAGCGCACTCTCACCTGAAGGGTCGCTCGTGTCCAGTCCTCGCTGGCTCAGACTAGCTGGGCCGCCACACTCCAGCGGCGCCCTCTCACCTGAAGGGCCGCTCGTCCGAGTGACGGTCGCGCATGTGTTTCTGCAGTTGGCTGCGGTTGACGCCGGCGTACGAGCAGCCGTCGGTGGGGCAGGGCACGCGGAGCCGGTCGCTCGGTTGCCGGTGCGCCAACCGCACATGGTCAGCTAGCTTGTCCGGCCGGTTGTAGGTGGCGCTGCAGTCGCCACAGGCGAACGTCTCCTCTGAGGGATGGGGGAGAATGAGACGAAGCAGGACGCGGTGCATATGGAGACACCCCGCTAGACAGAGGCGGGGGTCACAGGAAAGCTAGGCGCGTCCGCTGGTGGAGGCTGGGCGGTCAGAGCGCAGGCCGACCCCTCCTCTGATCAGGCGAGTGAGTTCAACGTGCAGGCGGCCGTCTCGCTTTCGAAGGCGGCAGGCTGACCTCGATCCCGCAGGCACAGAGGTAGCACTAGCGAGGTTCAAGAGGCGTGGAAAAACGCACGGAAGCAACATCACGCTAACATGACGGCTAGATCACAATATCTGGTGGCCTCATTCATGAAAACACTTCAAGGCCGGAGAGGAGCAAAAGGACTGAAAGAATGCTGGCACACAAAAACGCCCCAAGGAACGATCACCCGAGACACCGTTTATGCACCAAAGCCGCTCTTATGGCACGATTTTCGCCAAGCACCGGAAGGTTTGTTTCATCCACCACGCAGGCGACACCCAGACCACACTGGATGACACTCGCCACTCACTTAAATGCTTGAACTGGTGGCGCCTGAGGTCCTTGGGGAAAGCGCAGCGGTGACCGCACGTGTCGCACACGTACTTCCTCGCGCGCGTACGCTTCTTGGGCGACGGGCCGGACGCCGCCGGCGGTGCGTGTCTCTCGTCGGGCGGGGCGGCGGCAGGCGTGACCGGCTGGCGGGCGGCGGGCAGCGCCGCGGACCGCTCGTTGCCGGCCGCCGCCAGGCCGGGGCTCGGCGCGCCCGGCCGCGCCGTGCCGGTCAGAAGCAGCGGCGGCGCCAGCTGCACCAGCAGCTGCAGGCCGGTGCCCGGGCACGCGTCGGCCTCCGTCGGAGCCGGCGAGCCGGCGCGTGCGTCATGGCCGGGGTCACGGTTACGGTCAGCTGCGGGGGCGAAGTCCGAGGCGGCGACGGCGGCGCGCGCGTCCGCGATATCGGTGCTGCGACCGAAGCAGGGGTCCGCCTCGCAGCAGCCGGGGCCGGAGCCAGAGCCAGAGCCAGAGCCGGAGCCGGAGCCCGAGACGGAGCCGGAGCCGGGCACGGTCGCGGGGAGCAGCACGGTCCTGGTGGCGCCGGACGCAGGCAGCTGCAGAGCCGGCCTGCCCTCGGGCAGCGGCTCCGAGCCCGGTGTGACGCCCGGCGCGCCCAGCGGCACGCCGGCTCCGTGGAACGTCACGGCCGGCAGGTACGTGCACTCGCTCACGGCGTCGGCGACCGGACAGCCGGTGGGGTCCACCACGGGTGCGAGCAACGCCGGCGCACTCGTGGCGTGATAACCAGCTGCCTGGCTGACCTGGCCCTTGACTGCACCATTGCACAGCGCGGGTATTGCCTGGGCGCGATAACAACGGATAGTGTTACGAAAGAGGTCGCTCAGTGGCACGTAGCCGGGCATACGCAAGCAAGCAGGCAACGGACCACAGCACGTTTGAAATTGCATTTCAATAATCGAGCTGGAGGAAAAGCACAGGACGCAAGTCAACGACACACTTAGTCTCGGGGCATAAAACATTTTTGGCATGTGTATCACGGACAACTGAGCACCTTCAAATAAGCAGAAGACATACAAACAACAACGTTCACATCGATGGACTCTCATAGCAGATATACGGAAGCATTTGGTCATAGTTTTTCATAGGGCGGTGACAACAAAAACATCTCACGTTATTAAACTGTGCCTGCGTCGCTGAGGACATGCAGTGGCGCGTCCGGTGCACAGCAAAGGCGAAGACGGTAGAGAACTGGACTTGGCAATGTCCACATAAGTGAAGGTCCCCCTCAACATCGACCAGGCCTGTGTCTGGCTCCAGCGATATCTTCATCTCCAATGTTGCTTCAGGTCGATGTCTTTGGTAACATCAGAACACACCTGAAAGCAGACGTATTCTCAAACAAGACGAATTAAGGTAAACAGAATGGTGAAACTGTCACACAAACATCCTGTGGGTGGTTTTCTATGCGGTTTTTAACTGAAACAGCTAGTTTAAAGGTAATTCCCTGCAGCTTAAGACCATGGTCTTTTTATACCCATGATCTCTTTAAGACTTCAACCTCTTTGTTCGCGCGCTAAATACACGCGAACTGACAGCCTAAATTGCATCATCTATTGGGAAGTCACCCACACATGTATGACGTCATGGACGCCTTACGCGAATACCCCTTTGTTATTGGCTCTAGTATGCTCATTGTCAGGACAAATTACGTTCAATGGAGTATTTGCATGTGCAGTGGAGCCGCGACAAGAGTCAGACAACTTGTAAACAATCGGCTGACAGTCAAACTGGCCTGTCAAATACATATTTCGATCACGAACGGCATGTTGAGACAACTAACACAGGCATTTGGACCAGCAATAATTATGACGGACATGATGCTGAAAACCGGAAAACTTGGCAATAGCGGCGTAACGGAAAATGCAATTTTAAGTAAAAAACATGCAGTCCTGAAAAATATACGAGAAAGTCCAAAAACACACACACACACATAACGCCCGTAAGATTAATTTTCACACGTAGAATAGCAACGCCGCCTTACGACGCGCAGAAGCACCGCAAGTCAATCATGCCGCCCGCTACATCGGCAACTCTGACATGGCGCCCTGGCAGCGACACTGACGTCATAAAATCGTTGCAAGGCGTGATGAAATGTTGGTGTATTGAGGGGCATATCTACTAAAAGAGCAACATATTGTTATTTAAAGCAGCCTGTTACACTTTGAAGCATACCAATAGCTACGAATGAGGTTTGTCATACCTGATTTTTCTTGCCTCACGTGTTCAAAAGCAGAGCATTCCTTTTAAATGACTATGCCAGCATGAACATGGCGAAAATTTATGAAGACCCCGCCCAATAGACACGTTCGGAATTCGGGTGTAGCTTAAGAACGGACAATGTTCGTCCAAAGAACTGCGGAGGTCCCGCCAAATTCGCAGCGCCTTTTGTTCTCAAGCCTTTGGTGGAAAAACCGCTGGTATGCGCACATAGTAGTCCCCGAAAGATGTGCCTCTCCTCCCCCCCCCCCCCCCACCACCACCTAAACCAAATTCATTGCATGCATTTATGTGTGCGAGACTAGATGTTGGGCAGCTCAAGTTTCCCGCAAGACACGTGAAAAGTGAGAATGCCAAAAACATGCCATCCCTGCTTACAACACACAAAGAATTGCGCGCGCCACCGACGAACCAAACACACTTCTCAGTAGAGTTGCGTGAGCCGTCTGTACTCCCATCATGGGTATCCTGAGTACGCCCTTGAGTGAATGACGTTTATCGCTGCCCCTCGTCCTATGTTTGCGTACACCGTGTTAAAGCCGTGCACGTGTTACACTTGTGCGGGCGTGTTATTCCAGTGCAGTCCATAACACATGGCAAGTGATGTGGTTCTGGTAGAGCTACAATGCGCTACAACCGAGCTGCTGTTAGCTCTCCCTCTGGCCGTCCCATTCATGGGTGAAAATCTCGTATGGCAGATGTGACAGCGGCCATGACGCAACTTGTATTGAAATTCATGCTTTTAAACAAGTTCACATTCAAAATACCAACGGTCCCAGCTTTGTCGCACTTCCCTTTTACAACATCCCTGCTCAGCTGCGTGGGAGTAACTTTCGCCGAGAGCTTAAACACACCTGCTCCCATTGTGTCGGTGCGTACGCCAAGAGCTTATGAAACCCAACCACGTCATTCCCATGACGAAATCTGAGCGCTAAAGAAAAGCACGTTAAAACACCTGACATATCTGCAGCCCTGTTCGCCTCGTCGCACCGACTTGCGCAGAGACTGCAGGCATCGCGACCAAACATCGCCCCGTCGCCACAGCAAAGTTTCATTGGCTGCAGTAGCGTCCCAATAAAAAGGCGGACGTTTGGTGGCCGAAACGACGAACACGTTGTGCAATAGCCAAACCTTGGCTACAAAGTCGCATGATCATCCTGCAAATGCTAATGGGAGCACGATATCTTGTCCCTCTGTTCCCACGGGGCCGCTCTTCTATTGCTCAGCCTGAGCAGCCGGCTGTCAGCAGACCTTCTGTAGACAGTCGGTCTTGCATCCACAGACTAGACACACTGAATTGACCCAAACCATGTGACAGGTCTGGTCCATGCAATGTGTATTAGGTGTGTACGACTAGACAAGATGAGCAATTACATATTAGATGTAACTTTCATTTACTTAGTCCAGGCAGATCACAACCCGCCACGCATTCCCCGCAAGAGTTGATGACCCCGTATGGTCGCATCACCACCGATCAGTTCGTAAATATTGAAGGTGTCGATTCACGTAACAGCTCACACACCCCGCTGACTTCGATGCGCCAGTTACCATCGTAAAATCACCGCTGTTTCGCAAAGCTCTCGATGTATTTGATGCGAGGACAAAAGCTGTGAAGCTTTCTCCGGCAAGTTCTAGCCACATTCATCGTCGTGATCTTGCAAACATTTTTTTTTTCTGCTTTCGTGTCGAAATACAGCTCCGCCAACCGCATAGCTCTGAATGCTTGCATAACCAAACCATCGCTGGCTGCGGCGGCACTGTCTGAATCGCCATATTTCCTTTCTACCTGAAATAATTCCACAACGCAGAACTAGCACTCCAAACATGCAATAGGCAAGAGCCCGTCAGGAGTCAGTGCAGACAAGCAACGTATGCATCTTTCCGAGTAGTATGAGGTAACGAATTACTGGAGTCGTTTCAACACATTAAAGACAGCGACGACGTTACATTTCATAGAAGCATGTCACAAAGGCTTCCCGGAATACATTTTGAACGATTTTGAACACGCTGCTGAAACGTTGGGACCTGGGCTTACGTCATTTTACACATGTGAAGTTTTTGACCTTGCTGGCTCATGATATATGAACTATTTTGCAAGGTCATGCTGGTGATATTTTGTCACATGCTACAAATCACGCCTGTTTCTCGCAGAAAATGCACTTCAAAGATAATCTTTAAACGGACTTCCCACATGTAACAATCTGACGACCTTTGCTGCCATTATTATAATTTTGGCAAGGTCATGTCATCCCAAGGTCCACCTGCGTGAAACAGTTGCCTTTGTAGCCAGATTTGACCCTTGGACGTCATGTTGTTCAAATGTTGATGGCGCACAACATACAGCTTTGAAAAGCCTTTCAAAGGAGGGCTTTCCAAAGGCTTAGGGCTTGTTGAATAGGCAACCAGTTTAAGGATTATCTTCGAAGTGCATTTCCCACAGAACTAAGCGTCATTTGTCACGCGTGACAGTACGTCACCGGCATGACCTTTCCAAAGAGTTCACATATCATGAGCCAGCGATGTCCGAAGGCTCGGGACTGATAGTGTAGTGATGATACAGATAGTGAAATACAAAAAAAAAAAACAGGTGGTGAAAGCCTTTCTTATCGTGAGGTGTGGGAGTTTCACTGAAGTGTGATTCCAATAAGTCCCACGATCGGTAGACATTTTACTTAACGAGGTAAGACCACGGCAAAAAGAGCGACAAATGCAAGAAATTTCCACCACTTGCATCCACTACTCCATTGTGAAATCCTTCACTCACACCTACTAAACATGTTGCGACCGCAACCAAAAGCGCTGGCACGGCCGCTCAGACACTGCATGCGGACACTCGCAATTCAATACCATGTCCATGGTTGACCTTTGGAAGACGTGACCTTTGAAGAAGAGTTGACCTTTGGAAGTCCGCTGCATGCAAGTCTCATCAACATTACGGCACATCAGGGCACCAGTTATTTTTAGGCATCAGCACCATTGGGGATTTACAACTCAGCTGCCCCGGCTCTATGGCGTCGCCTGCCGCTCACCCTGGCAGGAAGGGCGGGCACCGCGGGGAATCGAAACCCGTATCTCTGGTTTCCCAGACGCGCAGCGGTTAATGCAGGCGCGTTCATCACTACGCTATCGGCACCCTCATTTACTACATTAGTCGCACGACCTCGCACAAATGACCTTGACCCAATTGCACGATCTGGCACAAATGACCTCGATCCAACGGTCACTCCATTAGACGCATGAAATGCACATGACCTCAATCCAATACGTCCGTGCCGATGGCTCAGTTGGTGGGAGCGCCTCCTCCCTTCCAATCCACCCACCCGCTGCGGGATGGATTCGATTCACATTATATGTGCTCGTGCTCGTATGTGCCTTTGACATGAATAGCCCGCGGCCGGTGGCAGCGGTCGCGCTAAAGGTCAGGAGGCGTCAGTGGGCAGGGCGGACCGTGCCGAGCATCGTAGCAGTTCAAACTTTTCCCACCAAATTCTACAGTGGTCTGAAATTGTGTGATTGGATGGAAGCAGCCCGGGCTCACACAATAAGCAATATTTAGGGTGAGCTCTGATCCCAGAAATCCATCCATTGAAAAAGTTTGAACTACATTTTTTTAAAATCAGTACATTAGTTGCACAGCATAGTACAAATGGCATTGACCCAACACATTCATTACATAAGTTACACAATGTCACACAAAAGGTCATACAATAAGTCATGTTAAGTGCATCAAAATGTGCACCACATGTGGTGGATCGTAATACAACATTCCTACAGGTGCAAGTGCCATACATACCAAACAACTGGGCATGTTTAACAAAGCTTATCCTCTAATGCCCTAAGCCCTCAGCCTCAGATACAATGACACATGACATCAATGACATCCAAATCAAGTGTCTCTTTGAAGGAAACACAGCATGGCGCAATTGTCAGTAATTAAAGTGCATTGATGATTTGAAAATAACCCTGACATGTCATTTGTGTATTGTTCCAGGCTAAGTGCCACAAAAACTTAAGAACAAAATGCTGAAAACATGGCAAAATGGGTGGTAATGTCAGTCATGAAAAGTTAGCATGATCAGAGCCAGAGGTACAATATAAGTGGGGTTGAGCAAGGGAAAATGGCTGAGCCTGTGACAAAATCCACAACAAGCATGCTTCTCCCCACATTAGACGCACCTTCTCAAAGATGAGGGGGTGAGGTGGACCCCAAACTAAATGAGAAACTACACCCTTGCATGTCATTTATCAATAATTTTGTCAATCCTTGCCTCAGGCATAGCCATGCAATAACAAACAGTTGGCGCATCACAAACCGCAAGGGGAGACCCAAGAGATGCTGTAGAGGGGGCAGAGACTTGTGATCCCCTCGAGTTGGCAGTATTTTCATTTTCCATTGCGGATTACTGCAAACAACCTAAAAAACCAGCAAGATGAATGCTGAACTCCCAGACCCCTCACCTGAAAAAATTCTGGCTACATACCCACTGGTCACAGATGGGAAGATTGCACTGATAATGCATCTGCACTCACACAAGGAAGATGCTCCCTCTAGCCAGCACACTGCCATAGTAATCATACCAAAATCTACTATCCCAGGGATGCACATTTGCCATGCAAGTTTGAGGGTCAAAATGGTATTTGTTCATAGAAAATATGCATTTTACAGGCTGCAGTCCAGATAAAAACACAAAATGAGCAAAATTGGGAAGCACATAGCAGCAAACCCAATGTTCATACCCACTGTCATAATTGACGAACCGATGTTTACTAGCCCAGGGTTGTAAGTTTGCCAAACAAGCTGGAACAGAAAGCATCAAATAATGGGCTATGCTTGAAATAAATACCCCTTAAGCAGAGCACAACTGGCTATATTAAACAGCTTCTCTAGACCCCACAAAACTGATCAAAATCCCAAAACAGTTGAGTTGCACCAGCCGACACCTGAAATGGAATGACTATAACCTTACACCGCGCCTGCACCGTGCGACGGCGTTTCTTGTTTACATCTTGACGAGACAGTGCTGACGCATCAAGGTGAGGCAGCGGCAAAATATGATGCGCATCGTTGGTTGGTCAACACAGCTCTGCGTCTAGGGGACCAGTGGTACGGGGTCCGGTTTCCTGCGGTGCCCGCCCTTCCTGCTAGGGCGAGAGGCAAGCGGCGCCATATACCATCAGCAGCTGGGTGCGTCGTAAAGCCCTAATAACACCATCAACGCATCTCACGGTGCCCGCTCTTCCTGCCCGAGTGAGAGGCAGGCGACGCCATATAGCATCAGCAGCTGGGCGCGTCGTAAAGCCCAATGACATTATCAACAGAGCTGCCGAAATATGTCATTCCGATACGAAATCTAAGTGTGACGCGCGATATTAGTACAGTACATATTATAAGAAAGTTTATGCATTTACCCGATAGATCTGAATACAAGATGGGTAAACAAGTAAATTTCGCCTTATCCTAATTTTCGTTCGAACTTTTTCAACGTTGCAGCTTGGGCAGTGGGCGATGATGTTCGCTTTTGCAAAATTTCTCAAGTTGGGGCCACGGTCAAAGACAATCCACACAAATTTTTATCGACATGCCACCGGAATCTCTGACGACTCGGTCATAACATCAGCCGTGCGCTTAAAAAAATAAATGTATATTTCATACTGGCAGGCCGACGAAGGTCGGCGTCCAACCGCGCGTCAAGCACCAGTCCGTACTGGCGGGCCAGCGACCCCAGTCGTCGGCCTAACAGCGCGTCGGTGCCCAAGTGACCGGCCGAGGTCAGCAGCGGCCCGCAGCTATTCGGGCAAGCCGGCCGGCCGCATTGCTGGATGCCATCCACACCTCTGCCCCACGAACCAGCTTTTCCCAGTTAGTCCATTTATTTGATCAGCCTCCGGGGCCGCCGGCAAATCCATGGTGATCGGCGCAGCGGCACGCCAACAGGAACCGCTACCACACTGGGGGGGTCCTTACGGACAGAAGCCGGCCCCGCGGCAGCACCACACTGACGCAACATGCCCATATCGACGCCGCGGGTGTTGGCGGTGACCCGTCTACACGTGTCCGTTGGACAGACGGATGTAGTACCGGCGGTGTGGGCCGCCTTCACACACGACACCATGTCGGTTCCAGCCGCCAGCTCGATCGTTTTGAATGGCCGCCAGATTTCCGACAATTGGCGGCGCCAGGTGCCGTGCTCGGCAGTTGCACGTGTCGTCCGCCTTCTCCTACCCGCTGGGTCAGCCGTGCCTCTGCGACGTCCGCAGCGAGCTGTCACCTGGGAGGGGGGGGGGGGGGTAACACTCCTCCGGTGGGTCCGAATCAGGTCTCGCACCGGCCGGCCGAACACGATCTGCGCCGGTGAGCGGCCGCCTTGAGGGGTGTATCGGTGTTGTAAGGTGCCCCTGATCCACCGCTCCTCGTCTAGCAGATTCCTTTGGGAATCCCAACAACACTGAATCAACTTCTTGTTGGCCTTGACGACGGCTGACTCGGCCCTTCCGTTGGACTGGTGGTAAGGTGACGACAGCACACAATGCACGACACCCCAAGGACGACGGAACGGCAGAACGTGACGGGCTTGAGCTGGGGACCTCCGTCAGACAAGATCGCTTCAGGTACACCAACTTGACAACATACTTCATCACCTAGATCAGATAAGTGCACGCGCGATGTTTCCCAGCGACTTGGCAAAACATCATCAGGGGGAACCATGCACGTCGATCAGGCACATCCGCCCAGCGTGATCTGCAACGCCTAGGTCGGGTTACGGGAATGGTCTCTCAGCTGGCTGATAGTTTTCTCTGCTGGGAGGGGAATTCCAGCTGGTAGAGTTAACAGCTTCTAGTCACGCTCTCCGTGCCCACGGCCAGCCCTCGCCAGCATGCCATCTGGCGTGCTCTGCTCGTAATCCTTTCCTTCTCCAGTTGACCGTCGTCCAGAGCGGCGAGCACAGCTCGACGAAGGGTCTGCGGGATAACGGGTCGGAAGCCGCACGCTACCAGCCCATTGTCCACCGGCAGTCTCTGGCAAATGTGCCAATACTCGACGGCGGCTCAGGAAGGACATTCTTGGTCGTCTTTCCGAGCCGGGAGGCTGCCGGCCGCCGGCCGCACTTGCGCCAGTGCCATGGCCGTCTGTGTATACTCCGCATCACTCGACGTCCTCATGCCGCTGCGCTGCATTAATTTAAACAGGTACAGCAACTACCGATGGCGCCAGTTGCGGATCTCTGACAGCTCGATTTTGACATAGACCATGCGCTTTGAAAAGATAGAATAAGCACGGGCGGGCGGGCGAGGACTTCCACGTCCAGCCGCGCACCGGGCACCAGTCCCGGTCGGTCAGGCGGCCGGCGACCCCAACCATCGACCTGACAGCCGGCGGCGGTGCCCACGTGACCGGCAGGGGTCAGCAGCGACCCGCAGGGATCCGGGTAGGCCGACCGCCCGCATTACCGGGCGTCATCCACACCGGGGCTACAGCCCTCAAAGACAATCGGCACAAACTATTGTCGATACACTTCTCCGTTCTTCCTCGGTCAGAATCTATTCCGTGCCGCTGCGACACACGGCGATCGAGACCGGGGCCCGTTTTCAACCCGTGTCCTTCAATTTTAAAACGTTATCTTCTCCGCCACGGGCGCAAGAACCAGGGGGCCTGTGAAGGCAACATACCCAGTGACATAGTTCCACAAAATGAGTTGAGAGGGGTCTGAACAGTGAAAATGGCCCAACCTACCCAATTTATGCCAAAAAAACAGCGAAGTCCCCGCGGATTTGTCCCACTTCTTCCCAAATTTGGGAAGCGGGCTGAGCCCCCCTCCCCAACTGAAAAGGAAGCTACACCGCTGGTCACACCCAGCTTTTTGAACACTCAATATTGGCTCCACGGATGTTGATTGGAAGGAAATAGCCCAAATCGGCTAATGCCACCCCTCCCCCCTCCCATGCTTTGCTTCAGAGGGCTTGCATTGTATATATTGTTCGTAACCATTAGATGGAAGACGCGAAATCGTGGTAAAAAAGCATTATCTTACAATTGTATTGCATGATATCTGATGCTGTAGTATTGCATTGTGCACTCACAACACCCATGTCGTGTCTATTCTGAGCTCGAGCTGGCATCATGGAGGGGCTCATAGGAAAAACACGCCTTTAAAACGCTCAGTACACTCAGCGTGGTGAAACAAATATGCACCTTGCACTGGCGGATAAGAGTCGGTGTTTTCACTACATAGGTGTTGCTGACACATTGCTGTAGGCCTTTGAAATGCCCTTCACGCCTGAACCGTTCATGCAAGACCGCATTGGACAACCTCTAATTTCAGGAGGCAATCGATGTTAATGATTAAATGCAGCTACAGAACGATACCTGAATCGCCGTCCACCCGGCTCCGTGTCATTTCGAGGTAGACGGGTTTGTGTCCCGCCTTGCGCCACGTTCTCTCCTGGCCCCGTGTTGTTAACTGTTAAGCTAGGGCTTTAGCTCTCCGGCTGTCACAATTCTTTCAGCAAGCGGAGCGTATGGTGCGTCAGAAGTGGACGGCAGGCTGTCACTTGAGCATGCGAAGGGCATCACTTACATGGCCATGTTTTCGCCGTCCATGCGTCCAATACGTTCCATGGACCTAGCGTTTCAGCTGTCATAGATGATCATGCGATAGACCTCTCACTGCTGAATGTTCCAGTGTGTTAACTACATAACAGTTTTCTGTCGCACGTGCCATCATGAAAAACAATTTTTTCTACTCATAATGCTGCTGATAAAGAGAGCGAGAGAAAGAAAAACACACACATATATACGTATATATACTTGTAAACACAAAGTATATATATATATATATACATATATATATATGTATATATATATATATATATATATAATGATAATAATAGGAAGCCATTGATCGGCCCCTGACATTTAAACTGTCCTGTGAAACGAATGCACCGACAGGCGCTTTGTTCCGGCATGACATCACCCTGACCTTTGCATATCACAACACGGTCACGCCTGAGTCAAAGGAACACGACAGCTGGCCTGAATCATCGGTGTGGTCTGTCCGCACAGGCAGGCTATAAAACGGGGTGGGCACGGTGGTGAGGCACATCATTCAATATGAAGTCCATGGCCGTGCTCCTGGGAGTTGTGGTCATCAGCCTTGCCGTGTTTGGAAAAATTTGTAAGTCAGAAATATAAGTCCATTCATCGCTGGCCACGCTCCAATTTCGTGTTCTGTATGTCCAAATCACTTTCTCTTCAATGTCAAGATTTGCTGGAAATCCCACCTATTTGGTTGGCATTCACATTTATACTTTGTCTTCATACATTCATTTAGGTCATAGCTACACTTTTCTCCCAAAATTGCAGTTGCGTTGAAATTGTAGTCATGTGAGGTGGCTGCCAGCCTAATGTAACGTTCTTAACATCACGACCAGGGGTGTCGCTTCCAAAATCTGTTGGGCGCTCAGCCGAAAAAGTTGGCCTTGCCTTCCTCTAAACTTGATTTCTTCCCGGACTTCGACCACTTTAATTTCTATCTTTGATGTTATAATTGATTTTTGCAACTATTTCGTAGATTCTCAGGGTTCGGAGAAACACTGGAATAGGGAAAGTACGCAAGTCGGCATTTCGGGAGGGGTCAGCGCCGAATTAATATTAAATGACGGCTCTGGTCACGCCGGCGTGGAAAAAAACGTTGCGAAGTCTTGTGCGGATGTCAATGCGTTAACTGCACGTGATCTGTCCATCATCAGCGTCCGGCGTCCGGCACGATCTACGTATATGATGATAGTTTAGGTGCACAAAGATAATTTTTGATTGGTTAGAAACCTTTCAGAAGTAAGCTTGTCAATGACCTGTGATGGTCTTGTAAGCCAGCTGCTTTGGAAAAGTCTGTTTTGGCTTCTTATGCCATTTATATGCGTCTTTTTTCCAAGCACCAAGGATAAGCTAGACTGGATGCCGACCTCTGGAAACCGACCTAGCATGCGGTCTTCCAGACCCCAGATGGACCACAGACTGGCCTCAGGAGACCAGATCGGATATTTTGGATCCGTTAACCTCCATAGTATCGACAAAGTGTAGTTCTGTGACTAACTTATTCGTGACCAAAGGTATGGAGGTCAACTTTCTCACAATTAACGCAGGTCGAAATAGCACTCCATCTCGTCCAACGTTTTTCTGTATCATACCTTTCGTAAACCATGCCTTCAGGATATCTCACAACGAAGTTTCCATACATCATCCTGCCAAGAGCATGCAGCTGTCGCTTGTGGATCATTTGAAGCACAGCATTCTTAATTTTAGCCAGGTGCGCTGCTCCGACGCATCCAAGACAAGGTCACGCAGCACGCGATGTATTCGTCGATGTTCGCGTCCTCTGAATCTGGTTCACGTTATTGCTCTCGTTAATACCGATCTCTGATGGCTGCCTGTTTCAGGCCTTCGCAGGCCAGGCGAGTGTCCCACCCACAAATTCTCATTTTCTCCCACGAAAATCCAGTGCTGCACCGACTGCGACTGCAACCTCGGCCATCACAACGGCACCTGGAGGTGTTGTCCGAGTTACCTGGGCAACACCTGCCTGCCGCCGTGCAGCCCCGTCTGCCCGTGGTTCAGCGTGTGCGCGCTCATGACTCAGGCCAAACCGTGGAAGTCCTACTGCATCTTTGTTGGCCCCGGGAGACGCTAGCTGCCTGATCGGACGACAGCCGGATGCAACGATGACTAGAAGCGACCGCATTGGACCGGCTGCACGGCAAATGGCCAAAGACCGTCGCTTTGGTGGATCATTGTGTTATCGTGGCACGGTGTTCACAGCTGGGAGCTTCATCTATGTGTATTAACCGTGACTGGTACTCTCTAGTGTCATTCATCGCTCTTAAGGCCAGCTGCAATTCTAACCGTAAGGTTTCGCCATGTCGCGGTGTCCTTTTGTGTGTACCTGTCTTTGCTGCTATGCCTGTGTAATCGATGAGTTCCTGCCAATGGGAAATATACCACCTAAGGGTGACAACAGACTGCAGAAACGCACGCACGACGCTTGCGTGCGCGCATGCACGCTCGCCCGCACGCACACATACACGCGCAACGCACGCTCGCACGCAGACAATTGTTAGGAACACAATAATGCAATGATTATTCAGCAGACGCGTGACTTGCGTTCTTCCATATCGCGTTTCCAGCTACTATCATTGCACGACATCCATCGACATAATCCGAAAAGACGAGTTGATATAACCTGTAATGGGACTATATGTATTATCAGCTTGCAAGGCGTTTCAACGCTAGCAACGGCTGCACCGTCAGGCAGAAACACACACACACACACACACACACACACACACACACACACACACACACACACCACACACACACACACACACACACACACACACACACACACACACACACACACACACACACACACACACACACACACACACACACACACACACACACACACACACACACACACACACACACACACACACACACACACACACACACACACACACACCACACACACACACACACACACACACACACACACACACACACCACACACACACACACACACACACACACACACACACACACACACACACACCACACACACACACACACACACACACACACACACACACACACACACACACACACACACACACACACACACACACACACACACACACACACACACACACACACACACACACACACACACACACACACACACACACACACACACACACACACACACACACACACACACACACACACACACACACACACACACACACACACACACACACACACACACACACACACACACACACACACACACACACACGTAAAGCATACGCCATGGTTGTTTAACACACGCACACGGCACAAACGAACTGAGGATACCACACAAGCACAGGCGTTGGCACACGACCCACTCAGGTGTATTTCAATCATCAGGTGTATTTCATTTTATCACACTATATAATGTACATGATAATGCCACGTTATTTAGTGCCGGGCGTTTCTTAAAAATATATACGGACTCCAAGATTCTCAAGTCAAGCGAGGAATCTGTTCTACCCAAGATGCAAAAATTGGAAGCTACAGCTGGAGTATCACGCGTAAATAAATGTTCTCGTTTGGTGAGGTGTTAGGTTTTGCAATAATGTTCCCGTTCGGATAGATTTGCCGTAATGTTGCTGAGTGCAGCTGCGCAAGTTCCGGAGTGCAGGATGCTATGTGGGATACCCCGCACGAAGCACAGCTTAACTCGTATACTACAGTCGAGTGGTAGTATTTGAAGAGCAAACTTCTAAGAGGGAATTCACCAAAATAGTCAGAGGACCTACAAATGAGCAAACAGTAATTTACAGGGAGCAGTTTCCTGTTGAGCGTCACCCATTTATTTATTTTCAGGTTCCTCGATTCTAGGCGTTTTTCCTCTTCCCGGCGCTTCGATGTTGCGAAGGTCAAGACATATTTTGTTCTTCCGTACTTTGGCTCATATTCCGAAAGCCTCAAACGTGAGCTCATGAGCCTCTTATAGAAATTCTATGAGGTGATATATACTAGGTTATCCTGATCAAGTCTGTTTAAGAAGGCTACTTCTTCAAACATAAGGATAGTGTATCTAAATGCTGCCAACTGACTGCTGAATAGCGGTTTTGTTGTGCCTCATGCGAGGCTTCCTGTACAGCATCCCACACTCTGGAACTTGCACAGCCACTCTCAGCAAAATTTAGGTAAATCTATCCGGATGAGAACATTTCTTGCAAAACCTGACCGCTCTCCCCTATGAGAATCTTCATTTACATATGACGCCCCAGTTCCGACGTCAAATTTTAGTATGCCGGACAGGAAATTTTCTTCGCGTGATTTGACAATCTTAGAGCCTTAATGCATTTTTGATAAATGTCCAGCGCCAAAATAACATGACCTCATCGCATTCATCAAAAATTATGATAAACTGAAATGCATATGTATAATTAAGTGATGTGTCGTGCATCCATGCATGTGCTCGTGTGATATTTTCATGTTTTCTTGTGTTAAACCATCATGGTCTGCATTATACGTGTGTGTTTTTCGCCTGACGATGAAGCCGTTGTTTGCTGTGAAACGCGACGCGAGCTCACATGAGATGCATTAGTCAACCCGCGCAGGGCTGGGAGTTTAAGACATCGCGCTGGGCCCGGAGGAAGTTGACTTCACCCTGAGATCTCAAACTTCCAGACGTCGTATGAAAAGATACTGTTTCGAAGGCCTCGTCAGGTCGTGAAGAATACATACCACATTTGTACCTTAGGGTAGATGTAATGTCACCAGAGCTCACGAAAGTTAAAAACTGCCGTTCCGATAGATGCCCTTAGAGTCATGTTAGCATGTCAAGACGAGTGTTGAAGACACGTAAATAACCATTGAAACCGTGGGAAGCTAATTTCAGCCATTTCTGTTCCCCCTCATGGGTCAGGTCAGATCAAGTCACCGCTCAAAATTGGTCTTCCAGTAGCCTACAAGTAAGATGCTTTTTCACGAGGCGCTCCTGACCAAGTTTATTTTATCAGGTGCAGCTGTGGAGCAAAAGCATTCCAGACACAAAAGTGCCATATTAGGTTCACCTTAAGGTCATCTGGGTTCAGCTTAGTTCAGATTCATAACTATCCAACCGAATAAAAGATTAAAGTACTAACCGGGTCTATGTGACCAGTACAATGTTTTTTTCTGTGATCAGAAATAGTGTATTGCACATCTACATGTACTCAACATCGCATAGCTGTTATCTTCAGTGTACATAGTTTCTTCGATGCTTTGCAAGGTATTTGTAGCAGGCGGAGAACAGGTACGTTGGTACCTGAAATTATGCGTCATCGGCTTCACAAGCGCGATAAGGAGGCGGTTGCACGTATTGAACTCGTTCATTTAGTCTCTCTGCCACTGGAAAGAGAAGTCATTGACCTGGGACGACCTCATATTACCTTGCATGTCTTTTCGTGACCTATTGTGGCCTCATCTTGCATAAGAATGACATGACATGTTTTCAGTTCAATATTCGAATTCTGCTTCCTAAATCACCAAATAAAACGGCCCATTCTGTGCACAGCATGTATTTTGCAGAGGGTACCCATGCAGGTAGGTCACGACCTGTGCCAAGGTCATGTGCTCTGCGGGCATATGTTGGTGTGCGCGCATGTTATTACTTTTCCCTCATATACAAACACCAAAAATGCGTGCAAATTTGCATTAGTTGCCAAAACTAGCATAATTGACCCGACTTCAGGTCACTGATCTCATCCTTTTCCGAAAAATCCGAACTTTACTTTGAACAAACTTTAGAAACTCTCATGTGCCACACGAAGTACAATTTTAAGCAATGGTCAACGGCCCACAAAAAGGTTGTGAATGGTCATAGTTTTTTTTAGAGGTTGACCTGCTTTACCTGACTTAAGCCACTCGTCGTGATAGAGAAAAGTTTCAAATTTACATAAAGAATGTCAAATTAATGGATGAGCAGATACTAAAGATGTTGTGCTGCCGCAGGCGTTCGTATTTGACGCGTGCTCTAGGAACCGTAGTGGGAATCAACCTCCCCCCACCGGCCGCTGGTTTATCAGCATGTGCTGATATGAGTTACGACATCGCATATATATATATATATATATATATATATATATATATATATATATAAATGCGCACACATATCTTTATATGCAGTTAAAATCACCTATGTCTGTAGTTGGGGACTACATATTGGACCATTCAGGTCATTTGAATAGCCTCCGTAGGTGACCTTTTGCATGAGTCAGAAAAGCGGCGCTCTTCCCTCATGGCTGACATGACCATCTCGTTGTGACGAATATCGATTGGTCGAGCGACATTTGAACCAGTTGGCGGAATGTCGGCCGCCAATCAACGATCGCTTCCTTTTTGACATCATCCTGACCTTTAGCGAACCGCTTTCCTTCTCTGTAATAACATCGACACCCTTTCACCCTGACTCACCTTTCACTCCCTCCCCCAAAAAGGAACGTCGCATTTGATCTGCGTCGTAGATCCAGCCGACATTCTTGCGGTCTGTCTGCATAGGTAGACAGTATAAAACAGGGTCAGCACAGCAAAGGGCCATAACAGTCGACATGAAGTCCATCGTTGTGCTTCTGGGAGTAGTGGTCATCAGCCCTTGCCGTATCCGCCCAATCTTGTAAGTCTGGATTAAATTTGCACTCAATGTTGTTTATCATTGCAATTCCGGTTTCTTGTTTATATGGAAATGCTTCCCTTTGAAACAACAGGGTACATTGGGAAGCACTATCCTGCTACGTGATGTGAATTAACATTTCAGCTTTACATCGCTATATTTTTATGTTCAATCCACATAGTTTCCCAGTAATGTTAGCTACCTTGTTTAATATAAAAACATGCGTGAAGAAAATGATGCAAGTAATCATACCACCGAGAAAACGAACAATATTTTGGGCCAATCGGTGGATATGGAAAGCAAATGATGATTTCTCCCATCACATGTGGTCGTCTTATCAAAACAAAACAAACATGTTTTCACACCCTTCATGCCCCGTAGTAATCCTAAATACTTACTTTTTAACTCCAGCCGGGTTAAGGATGCCAATTGTAAGAAAAATATTTTGCCGTGCGCTCTCAGCTAGGATGTCGTTTTTTAAGACGTGCATAGGATCTTTAGGCAAAATGACAGTTAAGTCCTGCCTATCAGCAACAAACGGTATTTTGGGCTGGACCTGATCGTAGAATCCATGCGAAAATATTACTTTTGACAGATCAATGCCCAGGTCAGAGCCAATCAATGTTCAGAATGTGTGGTAGCGTTTTTTTTAAATGTTTGTCGGCTCTTGGTTTGTTGCGCTTAGTCTGTGCTGCAAAGTTGAGGGTTAATTTTGCGAACTAGATTCCGTGTTGCAACACCAAAATCGGCCTCTTAGATAAGGCAGTAGTGGTTGCCCTTAATTCGCTCGGAGAAAAACCGGGAGAATGCAGATGTAGTGAATTTAGATATTGTTATAGATTATAGTTGGGGTTTCGTGTGATATTATATTATATAGAATATAATATATATATATAGTGTTGAAATATAGCTGTAGAGTTATATTTAATTATAGTTGTATAGTATA